>NC_133386.1:45137500-45762500 GCF_047511655.1 Castor canadensis
ACTCTGGTCTCAGATTTCTCATGTATAAAATGAAAATATTATAATTCATAATTACTTAGCTCTAAATTCATTCTTGCTATAAAATTTAAGGTGTGAATATAGTAAGTATACCATAAGCCTAATTCTCCAACAACCCCAAGGCTTCCCAGGTATACGCTCTTTGCAATGAATGGAAACGGGTGGGAATTTACACCTCTGTAATAGAAACTGAGTGCAGAAGTTATGATTACTAGGCTGAGCAGACCTAACACACTTGGATTTCAAAATTTGCTTCTTGTTCCCTTGACCCTGGGAATGGTTTTCAGTAGGACAGAGAGAAGCTTCCTCTTCCACAACATAAAGAAATCAGCATTCAGAGTGACTCAAGGAAAAAGAAAAGACAATTTTCTCATGTTTGTCAGAAAACAGAACATTTTAGGAATACTGTGCTGAAGGTGATAACCTTAATATTAACATTTCTTGGGAACTCCCCATAGCTGTCAGAAAGCAGACATCATGATATAGGACTTGAGGTCAGAGACATCAGATTTTCCATTTAAATAGGCACAGATGAATAGTGAGGGTCAGCCTTTAAATATATCATTCTACCAAATCCCTTCCATACCCATGACTTCTCCAGCATCCATCATTTTTATTACCTTAGTTATTTATATAGATGACAAAAGAAGAGAAGGAAGGAAAGTGATATTCAAAGAGAAAAATAAAAATTTCCACTCAGTGATTGTATTTTGATCAGTCCTCAGATGGTTTCCTCCTTACCAAGTCCTCCAGGTTCACCAAAGACAAGCCTGTGGTGCAGACAATCACCTTTTCCTGACACAGCAGGCCACAGGGGCATGCAAGTTACCAACACCACTCAGGATGCTCTACCCTTATTGCTGTAGAAATTTCTCTATGCACAACCATAGCACTAGGTTTAGTATCCAATCATTTTAATATCCAATCTACCCCATCCAGAACACTACAAGTTATCTTTGACTCTTTACTCTAGCTTCTGATTACAATTCCTCTTAAAATCCAATCACTGTTTGGTTCAAACTATCTCCGCTTTGGCAGAGTGGCTCAAGTGATAGAACACCTACCTAGCAAGTACAAGACCCTGAGTTCAAACCCCAGTACCACCACATAAATAAGTGAACAAATAAATAAATTAAATTAAATTATTTTTTTAAAGTCTCTGATTTATCCTTTCACCTCAATTCCCAGTGCCTTTCCCTTCACTAAGTCTAGGTCCCCAACTGAATTATAATAGCAACCCCTTGGCTCCAGTTTTGTGCCTACAAACATTTTTTTCTAAGTGTATGTTAATTGTACAAAGGGGTTTCATTGTTACATTTCCATATATGCATGTAATGTACTCTGGTCAAATTCACCCCCTCTATTGCATTTTTTTGGTAGTACTGGGGTTTGAACACAGGATGCTTGCTAGGCAAGTGCTTTACCACTTGAGCCACTCTGCCAACCCCATTGCTTTTTCTTATTCCCCATATCCCTGTTTTTGAACAATTTTAATGGTTCTCATCCTATTTTCATACATGCATATGAAGGACATTGATCCTATTTACCCACCTTATCCTCTCCTTTCACCCTACCATCTCTACTGATTCTCATCCACGAACAGGCCCCACCCCATTTTATACTCTTGTAATTTTCTATTTAGGTCCACATTCCACATATGAGAAAGAACATATGATATTTGTCTTTCCCAGTGGCCTTATATCCTTTAACATGATGTTTGGCTATTGTGAATATCGCTGCTATAACATGGGAGTGAAGTACCTCTACTGTATGCTGACTTTAATTCCTCCAAGAATGACATAGCAGGATCACATGCTATTTCTATTTTTAATTTTTTGAGGAGCTGCCATACGAATTTCCATAGTGACTGCACTAATTTACATTCTTACTAATAGTGAGAATATAAGGGTTCCTTTGTCCCGGCATCCTCACCAATATTTTTTTCTTGATGATTGCCATTCTGACTGGGGTGAAATGGAATCTCAGTATCATTTTGATTTGCCTTTTCTTTATGGCTAAGGATATTGAACATTTCTTTATGTGTTTATCAGCCATTTGTACTTCCTTTTCAAAGCCATTTGTTCAATTCATTTTCCCATTTATTAATTGGATTGTTTGTTCTTTTGGTATTTAGTTTTTTGAGTTTGTTATATATTCTGGATATTAATCCTTTATCCAATGAATAGCTGGCAAATATGTCCTCCCATTCTGCAGGCTGTCTCTGGATTCTGATAATTGTTTTCTTTGCATGTAGAAGCTTTTTAACTTGATACAACCCCATTTGTCAATTCTTGTTCTCATTTCCTGAGCAACTGGAGTCTTATTCAGAAAGGCATTACCTATGCATATATCTTCAATGATCTTCCCTATTTTTTCCTCAAGTAGTTACTAAGTTTTGAGCCTTACACTTAGATCTCTCATCAATTTTGAATTAATTTTTATGGAGTAAGAGATAAGGGTCTAGCTTGAATCTTCTACATGTGGATATGCAGTTTTCACAATACCATTTGTTTAAGAGTCTTTCTTTTCTCCAACATATGTTTTTGGCTCCTCTGTCAAAATTCAGATAGCTGTGGTTATGTGGGTTTATCTCTGAGACTTGTATTCCATTTCACTGGTCAACATGTCTGCTTTTTTGTCAGTACTATGCTGTTTTTGTTACTATCATTTTGTAGTATAATTTAAAGTCAGGTATTATGATACCTCTAGCATTGCTCTTTTTGCTGAAGATTACTTTAGCTATTTGGGGTCTTTTGTGCTTCCTTAGGAATTTTTGTTTCTATGAAAAATGACATTGGAATTTTTATAGGAAATGCATTGAATCTGTACACTGCTCTCAATAGTATAACCATTTTCACAGTATTAATTCTGCCAATCCTTGAACATGGGAGGTCTACTCATCTTCTATGGTCCTCTTCAATTTCTTTCTTCAAGGTTTTATAATTATCATTGTAGAGTCTTTCATCTCCTTTGTTAGGTTTACTCCTAGATATTTAATTTTTTGAGGATATTGCTAATGGGATTGTTCCCCTCAATTTCTATCTCAGTAAGAAAACTACTGAGCTTTGCACATTAATTTTGTATCCTACTATTTTCCCAAAAGTGTTTATCAGATCTAAGAGTTTTTTGGTGCAGACCTTATCATTTTAAAAGTATAGAATCGTATCATCTGCAAACAGGTATAATTTGACTTCTTCCTTTCCTATTTGTGTCCCTTTTATTTCTTTCTCTTGCCCTATTGCTCTGGCTAAGAATTCAGGCAGGGAAGGGGGGAGAAATGACCCAAACATTGTATGCACATATGAATAAAAGAAATAAAAATAAATAAATAAATTATACACCCCCCAAAAAAAAGAATTCAAGCATTTTATATATATATATAATTTTATATTTTTTATTATTCATATGTGCATACAAGGCTTGGGTCATTTCTACCTCTTGCCCCCACCAACTCCCTTACCATCCACCCAACACCCTCCTTCTCCCCCCCATCACCTCGATACACAGCAGAAACTATTTTGCCCTTATCTCTAATTTTGTTGGAGAGAGAGTATAAGCAATAACAGGAAGGAACAAGGGTTTTTGCTAGTTGAGATAAGGACAGCTATACAGGGAGATGACTCACATTAATTTCCTGTGCATGTGTGTTACCTTCTAGGTTAATTCTTCTTGATCTAACCTTGTCTCTAGTTCCTGGTCGCCTTCCACTATTGGCCTCAGTTGTTTTTAAGGTATCTGCTTTAGTTTCTCTGCGTTGAGGGCAACAAATGCTAGCTAATTTTTTAGGTGTCTTACCTATCCTCATATCTCCCTGTGTGCTCTCGCTTTTATCTTGTGATCAAATTTCAATCCCCTTGTTGTGTTTGCCCTTGATCTAATGTCCGCATATGAGGGAGAACACATGATTTTTGGTCTTTTGGGCCAAGCTAACCTCACTCAGAATGATGTTCTC
The DNA here is from genome assembly GCF_047511655.1 of Castor canadensis. Lineage (NCBI taxonomy): Eukaryota > Metazoa > Chordata > Mammalia > Rodentia > Castoridae > Castor > Castor canadensis. The sequence continues at coordinate 45,141,471 of NC_133386.1, forward strand.
CAATTCCATCCATTTACCTGTGAATGATAACATTTCATTCTTCTTCATGGCTGCATAAAATTCCATTGTGTATTGAGATGATCAAGTGGTTTTTGTCTTTGCTTCTGTTAATGTGGTTTATTACGTTTATTGATTTTCATTTGTTGAACCACACCTGCATTCCTGGGATGAAGCCTACTTGGTCATTGTGAATAATTTTTTGATGTGTTGTTGAATTCAGTTTGCCATTATTTTGTTGAGGATTTCTGCATCAATGTTCATTAAGGAGATTGGCCTATAGTTCTCCTTTTTGGAGGTGTCTTTGCCTGGTTTTGGGATAAGTGTAATATCAGCCTCATAAAATGTGTTAGGCAGTTTTCCTTCCCTTTCTATTTCATGGAACAGTTTAAGGAGGGTTGGTATCAGATCTTCTTTAAAGGTCTGATAGAATTCAGCAGAGAATTCATCAGGTCCTGGACTTTTCTTTTTGGGGAGACTCTTGATTACTGCTTCAATTTCATTTTGTGTTATAGATGTATTCAGGTGATTAATTTCCTCTTGGTTCAGTTTTGAGTGACCATATGTATCTAGAAATCTGTCCATTTCTTTAAGATTTTCAAATTTATTTGAATACAGGTTCTCAAAGTAGTCTCTGATGATTTCCTGGACTTCCATGGTGTTTGTTGTTATCTCCCCTTTTGCATTCCTGATTCTACTAATTTGGGTTTTTTCTCTCCTCATTTTAGTCAGATTTGCCAGGGGTCTGTCGATCTTGTTTATTTTTTCAAAGAACCAACTTTTTGTTTCATTAATTCTTTGTATGGTTTTTGGGTTTCTATTGTGTTGATTTCAGCTCTTATTTTTATTATTTCTCTCTTTCTATTTGGTTTGGGATTTGCTTGTTCTTGTTTTTCTAGGAGTTTGAGATGTACCATTAGGTCATTGATTTGGGATCCTTTCAGTCTTTTTAATATATGCACTCATGGCTATAAACTTTCCTCTCAGGACTGCCTTTGCTGTGTCCCATAGGTTCCGGTGGGTTGTGTTTTCATTTTCATTGACTTCCAGGAAGTTTTTAATTTCCTCTTTTGTTTCATCAGTGACCCATTGTTCATGAAGTAATGAGTTATTCAGTTTCCAGCTGTTTGCATGTTTTTTGTCTTTACTTTTGTTGTTGAGTTCTAGTTTTATTGCATTGTGATCAGATAGTATGCACAGTATAATTTCTGTTTTCCTATATTTGCTGAGGCTTGCTTTGTGCCCTAGGATATGATCTATTTTGGAGAAGGTTCCATGGGCTGCTGAGAAGAATGTATATTGTGTAGAAGTTGGATGAAATGTTCTGTAGACATCAAGTAGATCCATTTGATCTATTGCATATTTTAGATCTTGAATTTCTTTATTGATTTTTTGTTTGGATGACCTATCTATTGATGATAATGGGGTTAAAGTGGGGTTAAAGTCTCCCACAACCACTGTGTTGGAGTTAATATATGCTTTTAGGTCTTGGATGCATTGACATTGGGTGCATATAGTTTGATAATTATTATTTCCTTTTGGTCTATTTCTCCTTTTATTAGTATGGATTGTCCTTCTTTATCTCATTTGATCAATGTAAGTTTGAAGTCTACTTTGTCAGAGATAAGTATTGCTACTCCTGCCTGTTTTCAGGGGCCATTGGCTTGGTAAATCTTCTTCCAGCCTTTCATCCTAAGCCTATGCTTATTTCTGTTGGTGAGATGGGTCTCCTGCAAGCAACAAATTGTTGGATCTTCCTTTTTAATCCATTTCGTCAAATGGTGCCTTTTGATGGGTGAATTAAATCAGTTAATATTAAGTGTTAGTACTGATAGGTATGTGGTAATTCCTGTCATTTAGTTGTCTTAGTTGTTTGAAGGTTTGATTGTGTGTACCTAAGTCGAGGTTACTCTCTACTTTCTTCCTTTTTCTTTTCCTGTAGTTTGGTGCTGCCTGCCCTTTCATGGTTATGTTGGGTTTCACTTTCTGTGTGCAGAATCCCTTAAAGAATCTTTTGTAGTGATGGCTTTGTGGTCACATATTGTTTTAGTTTCTGCTTATCATGGAAGACTTTTATTGCTCCATCTATTTTGAATGATAGTTTGCTGGGTAGAGTATCCTGGGGTTGAAGTTATTTTCATTCCATGCCCGGAAGATCTCACCCCATGCTCTTCTTGCTTTTAATGTTTCTCTTGAGAAGTCTCCTGTGATTTTGATGGGTTTACCTTTGTATGTTACTTGTTATTTTTCTCTTACAGCCTTCAATATTCTTTCCCTAGTTTCTGAACTTGTTGTTTTAATGATATGTTGTGGGGTAGTTCTATTTTGATCTGGTCTGTTTGGTGTCCTGGAGGCCTCTTGCATCTGTATGGGAATATCTTTCTCTAGATTTGGGAAATTTTCTGTTATTATTTTGTTGAACATATTGCACATTCCCTTCGCTTGCACATTCCCTTCGCTTGCACCTCTTCTCCTTCTTCGATGCTCATGATTCTCAAGTTTGGTCTTTTGATGGAGTCGGTGAGTTCTTGCATTTTCTTTTCACAGGTCTTGAGTTGTTTAATTAAAAAATAGTTCTTCGGTTTTTCCTTTAATTACCATTTCATCTTCAAGTTCTGAGATTCTGTCTTCTGTTTGTTCTATTCTGCTGGATTGGCCTTCCGTTTTGTTTTGCAGTTCTGTTTCATTCTTTTTTCTGAGGTTTTCCATATCCTGCATCATTTCCTCTTTAATCTTGTCTATTTTTGTCCTGAGTTCCTTTATCTGTTTATTCATGGTGTTCTCTCTTTCACTTTGGTGTTTATACAGTGCTTTTATGGTTTCCTTTATTTCTTCTTTTGCTTTTTAAATTCTCTATTTTTGTTGTCTTGGAATTTCTTGAGTGTCTCCTGTACATTTTGGTTGACCATATCCAGTATCATCTCTATAAAATTCTCATTGAGTACCTGTAGTATTTCTTCTTTTAGATTATTCTTGTGGGCTTCATTGGATTCTTTGGCATAGTTTATCTTCATTTTGTTGGGAGTCTGGATCTGAGTATCTGTTTTCATCATTTCCCTCTGGTTCCTGTACTAATTTTTTGCTGTTGGGAAACTGGTTTCCCTGTGTTTTCTGTCTTCCCATTATTGCCCTTGATATTGTTATTGTCCCTGTACTGTGTGCCATTAAGTATTTTCTGGCTTGTAATAATAGCACTAGTGATATTTAGAATGGAAGGGTAAGAGGGGATGGAAAGCAAAGAAGTTAAAGGAAAAGGGAAAAACAAACAAGTATCAAAAAAACAAAACAAAGAAACAAATAAAGAAAGTTTCAAAGACATAAACCGGGAGAGACAGTGTACTAATCAACCATAAGCTGACAAGGCATTAGAGAGACAGAGAGAAGACTGAAAATAAAAAAGAAAAAGAATAAAGATAAGAATAAAAATAAAAAATAAGTAAATGAAAGAAAAAAATATATATAAAATAAAATAAAATAAAAAATAAATAAAATAAAAATTTTTTAAAATCTCCAAGTTCAAATGCAATGAAGTTTCAGTCTTAATAATTTTGGTGTCCGTCCCTCAGCCTCCAGTCCTGGAGATGGTACCTCAGATGTTGTTCTGTAGTTGTCTCATCAAAGGGGAAAAATAAAATAGAACAGAACCACACAAAACAAAACAAAACCCCACAAAGTGTCCCAAGTTCAAATGCAATACAGTTTCAGTAACTTTTTCAGCATGCAGGTGTAGTTTGGTTGTTTTTCATCAAAGGTAGGGGGAGAGAAAAAAAAGAGTCTGGAGACAGTTCTGTGAATGGCTATCTGCAGCTGTGGCTTGCCTGTCTGCTGCTGTCAGCCTGCTGTATCTGGAGGCATTATTTATGCAGATCTCTGGGGTGAGCTTAACACTCACCTGGCCCCACAGGCTTTATTTACTCAGAGTTCTCCTGTGCGTGAGTCTCTGCTACAAGCTTTCCCCTTTCCAAGCACACTGGGGGAGGTGACACTGCACCTGCTTTCTCAGGCCTGCGTGTTTGTTTACAGCTCATGTGGGAAGTGGGTTTTCCCCCTCTCCTGTTTTCCTCCCACCACTGCTATTCCAAGCTTTCCTGCTTCTGATTGCTGGGCATGTGCCACCACTCCTGCCTTCTCCAGCTGGCTTATTTACTTACAGTTCACATGGGAAGTGGGTCTTCCTGCCTCTCCTGTGGAGTTTTCCTCTCTCCACCACTCTCACAAGCTTTCCCGCTCCTGGTTGCTGGGTGCGACCACCCTCTGAGGCCAGACCCGGCTTGTTTATTTACAGTTCCCGGAGGGATTCCCCTCCCCCTCTCTTCGGCACTCGGGGTGCCCCACCCTCTTTGCTACGTGTCTTTATTGTTCTTATTGCTTATTACTCAGTTTCTCTTTTTTCCCTGGGTGGGGGTTGGTCTGTCCAGGGGGCTATGCTGATCTGGCCCAGGGTTGTCTGTGGTAGTACCACATACCGCTTAGCTCACCTTGTGGTCTGCATCTTCCCAAGCTGTCTAGGCATGGATGTCTGTCAAGCACTTTATTTAATAAAAGTATAGAAAGTGGACATCCTGTTTTGTTCCTGCTTTTACAGGAAGGAGCTTCAGTTTTTTCCCATTTAGTACAATGCTGGCTATCACGTTATACATAGACTATTATATTGAGATACGTTCCTTCTATTCCTAGTTTCTTCAAGATTTTTATCATGAAGAGATGTTGAATTTTGTCATAGGCTTTTTTGTATTTATTGAGATGATAATATGATTTTGTCCTTTATTCTGTTTACATGCTGTAGTGCATTTATTGATTTGCATACGTCACACCATCCTCACATCCCCAATTAAAACTAACTTTATCATGGTGTATAATCTTTTTAAATGTGTGGTTGAATCTGGTTTGTAAGTATTTTTTTTGAGAATTTCTGCATCTGTATGCTTAGAGGAAATTAGTCTGTAATTCCTTTTTTTTTTTTTTTTTTGTCATGTCCTTATCCAGTTATCGGGGTAACACTGGATGTGTAGCTTAAGTTTGGTAGCATTTCTTCCCTTTCTAGTTTAAGGTATAATTTGAGAAGCAAGAGGTCTGATAGAATTCAGCAGTGAATCTGCCCAGTTCTAGTTCTTTCTTTGTTGTGAAACTGTTTATTATTGCTTCAGTTTCATTGCTTGTTATAGATCTCTTTTGGTGGTTTCAACCTTCTGGTTCAGTTTTGTAGGTCATATGCATCTAGAAATTTATTCATTTCTTCTAGATTTTCCAGGTTATTAGGACACATTCTTGAAATATTCCCTAATGATGCTCTAATTTTATTAAATTTGGCCTTCTCTCCTTCTTTTGGCTAATTTGGTTATAGGTGGTTGATCTTGTTTATCTTTTCAAAGAACCAACTTTTTATTTCATTGATTCTTTGTAATGTTCTTTTGGTTTCCATTTCCTTAATTTTTACCCCAATCTTCATTATGTCTTTCAGCTTGTTCTTGTTTTTCTAAGACCTTGATGTGCATTGTTAGGTTATTTGAGATTGCTGATTGTTAATGAAACCATTAATAGCTATAAACTGCTCTCTTAGAAATATTTTGCTGTCACAAATGTTCTAGTATGTTGTGCTTTCATTTTCATTTGTTTCTTGGAATCTTTTCATTTCTCCCTTATTTCTTCAATTACACACTGATTATTCAAGAGGGAATTGTCAATCTTCATATCCTTGGATATTTTCTCTTGATTCCTAGTTTTATTCCATTGTGTTCTGACAAAACATAAGAAATTATTTCAATTTTTTTGTATTTGTTAAGGCTTGCTTTATGTACTAGGATATGATCTACTTTGGTTCTCCAAAATTGTCTTATTCCATGGGCTTCAGAAGAATATGTATTCTGAGACTATTGGGTACAATAACAGACATTTATAGATGTCTGTTAAGTCCACTTGATCTACAGTATCATTTAATTCTGAAGTTTATTTGATGATTTTTTTGCCTGTATTACCTGTGTATTGATGAAAGGAGGATACTGATGTAAGCCATAATTATTGTGTTGGAGTCTATTTGTGTTTTTATGCCCAAAAATGTTTGCTTTATGAAGTCAGTATGCTGACATTTGGTGCAACTACAATTATCATCTCCTCCTGATGGACGGTTCACTTTGTCAATATGAAGTAACCTTCTTTATCTCTTCTGACTAATTTTGTTTGGAAGTCTGCTTTGTGAGATATGAGTATAGCTACCCCTGCTTGCTTTTGGGCTCCATTGTGTCGAAAATCTTTTTTTGTCTTTTCACTCTATGCCTATATTTTCTTTACCAATGTGGTACAGTTTTTATAAGCAACAAATTGTTGGGTCTTGTTTTTTAATCCAATCTGTCAGTCTGTATCTTTTGATTGGAGAATTGAGACCATTAACATTCACAGTTAGTATTGAAAGGTTATTCCTGGATTTTATTGGTTTTGTAGTGTTTGATTCTCCCTTACTCCTCATTTTCTTATCTCCTAATTTAGTGAGATTTATTCTTTCCCATATTTTCAGGCTTGTGTTTACCTTCCTCTTCTATGTTTAGCATTCCTTTAAGTATCATCTGCAGTGATGGTTTATTGGTCATGATTGCTTTATTGTTTTGTTTATATGGAAGGTTTTCATTGCTCCTTATTTCTTTTTTTTTTTTTTTTGTCCTTTTATTTTCAATTATGAAAGATAGTTTTGCTGGATGCAGAAATCTAGGTTGCCCATTTTTGTTTTCTCAGGCTTGAAATACATCCTTTCATTCCCTCTTCGCTTTTATAGTTTCTGTTTATAAGTTTGCTGTTATTCTGTTGGGTTTAACCTTTATATGTGATTGACGTTTCTCTTTTGCAGGCTTTGATATTCTTTCCTTGATCTATATGCCTAAATTTTTAACTGTAATATGACATGGGTAGGTTCTTTTCTGCTCTTGTCCATTTGGGGTCCTAAAGCCTCCTTCCTGCATTTGGATGACCATCTCTTTCTCAAGATTTGAGATATTTTCTGCTATTATTTTATTAAATATTTTTCTGTGCCTTTGGCTTGTACTTTTTCTCCTTCTATGAATCATAGGTTTCATTTTATAGTTGTAGTTGTATCCCAGAGGTCTGTTAGGTTTCATTTGTACTTCTTTATTTTTTTTTTCTATCTTTATCTGCATGTTATAACACATCTACCTTATCTTCAAGTGCTGAAATTTCATCTTCAATTTGATCTGTTCTACTGGAGAGACTTTCACTTTATTGTTTTATTTGACTTATTGAGCTTTTCACTTCCAGAATTTCAATTTGATTTTAAAATCAGAATTTCTACATTGTTATTGAATTTGTCCGTCATGCTGCATTGTCTTATTTCATTTGGCTCTTTGAATTTTCTTAGAAATCAGACATTTATTCATGCTCTTTTTTATGTCATTGATCATTCTTATAATCATTTTTAAAAATTATTTCTCTGAGATTTCATCTGCTTCAGTATCATTAGTGTTACAGTGCAGTTGTCAATTTCTGGAGGAATCATATTGCCTTATTTTTTCATATTATTTGTATTTCTGCATTGGGATTTTCACATCTAGGTCAAGTAGTTATTATAGTCTTGCAGCACATTGTTCCATGTGCTTAGGACAACAGACTTAATCCCCAGTACTGCTCAGACTGAGGTAAACTAGTCAGAGTCTCTTGTAGAAGGTCAGTGGTCTGTTTCTGGTCTGCTTTCACTGTGGAGGTTTCCCTTCTTTGTGTACTGGTAGCCATTGCTGGCTGTTGGGAGCTTCACAGCTTGTGAGCCAGGAAAGTTCCCACTTGCTCCACACCACAATTCCCCCTCAGCTTATGTTCCTTAGGACAGCAAATGTTCAAGCCTCAGAGTGAATTTGAATGCATCAGAAAATAAGATGAGCACTGAGTTCTGCACTGGCTAAGAGAGAACTGAGGAACCTAATTGCTCTGCTTGCTGGTCTCAATACTTACAGACCTCATTCAGCAATTCAGTTGCTTGTGAGGAGGAGGAGAATGGAGAAGTAGCATGATTCAGAGGGTCTAGATGTGCAGCTCTCAATCCTGCCTGGCGGCAAATACACACCAGAGTGCAATTCCTGGAGGTGGGTCTGAAGATTGACCTGGCAGCTATCACAGCCCTGCATTCAGTTCCTGGAGGTGAGTCTCATTGCTTTCAGATCCTGCCAGGGGAGAAAGCTGTAGAAATCACATGATTTAGAGGATCTGGACTTGGGATTCTCAGACTGGCCTGATAGGAAACACATACTGGGATGTAATTCCTGGATGTCAGCCTCAGAATTTCAGACCCTGCCCAGCAGTTTGTCTCCCTGTGGGATGAAGGAGGCTGTGAATATCATATGGTTCAGAAGGATTGAGTCAGTGCCCTCAGAATGGTCTGGCAGCAAAGAGACACTGGGATACAGTTCCTGGAGGTGGGCTTCAGTGCTCTCAGACCCTGCCCAACAGTTCATTTCTCTGGATGGGGCACTGTGGAAATCATGTAATTCAGCAGGCCTGGGCTGGGGACTGTCTAACACACCTAGGGTAAATATATACATCAAAGAGGTAGTCTCTGGGAGCCAAATACTATGCAAGGCACAGGCTCAGTGCTTTGCTTCTGCCAGCTATGGATTTCAGTCCTCATCACTTCCTCTCTTTGAATATAGTCCTGTGTTATCTGATTCTTTTCATTCCCAGTCAAAACAGTGGATGTTTCTAATCCACTAACTTGCCCTGCCTCTCCCCAAACATTTCTACATATAGCATTCAGATTAATATTTACAACCTTTTTATTTTTCATTAAACACATAAGTTTGTAATAACTTCCTGCTTTCTATTTCATACATTCTATTTCATTTTCAAGGCTTCCTCCTATAATTCTTCTCTTCAAGTTTATCCAAACTTATTTCTCAATATTCCTTTATGTATTCCCTCTTCACTACACCAGTCTAATTTTCTCAATTACACAGAAAGTTCTCAACCATTTCCTCTATGCCCTTATAGCCACAAATACTTCTTTATCTATGCTTTGATCTCTATTTATCCAACCTTCAGGAACCAACTGAAGTCCTACCACCTTCATCTCCCTGGACCTAGACACAATGATGATCCTTACTCTGCCTCAAGTAAAATTTTAAGCCAGAAGCATAACTTTAGTTTCTGCATTTTTATACTAAGAAGACTGAACTTTCTAGTTGTAACATTTTAAAATTCAATAATCCTTCTAAGTCTCCAGTCCAAATAAGACTTTCTTCCTAGCTTTGAACCCTTTCACCCTTGTTAAGCACTTGCATTTAAAGTATTTTCTTTGCAATCATTTCCCTTCACTTTTCAATCAGCTAGTATACTTTTTGAGGGTGGGCACCATGCCATATTTTGCTAAGACACTTGGCACATAATTAGCAGTCTACTATGCAAACTGGTTGGTTATGTCACACAGCCTGTGCTGCATATATGATGAAATTAGTATTCAGATTTAGTTCTACATAATAAATACATCATAATATGTCCTAATAATGTCTTTGAGACACTATTATAGTGGAGAGACTATGAGGACTGATTATGACTAGTTTTAAAGAGGAAGAAATATCATGTCTTTTTCCACTGAATCTTCAAATGTGTCTATATCCAGCCTCTGGTATTGTTTCAAATGGTGTGGCATTTGTCTAGTACTTTGAAAAACACTCTTCACTGAAAATGGAAAAAACCCACAGTGAATTAGTTCCATCATATAAAGGTATAACAAAAATGGGATGAGTGTTTTGTTAAAAATGACTCTTTACTGAAAATACATAGCAATTTTATTGAGGAAAATCACCACTGTCCAATGTAAAACTAGACCTATGTCATTCCCACTAGCATTGCCCAAGGGGTTCAATCTGAAATAGAGTTATAATGGATGAGGTTAGAGTCAGTTAGGATGATATATTAATATGTACATTACATAAGCTGAAATAGGGACTAGGGAGCTATTGAAATAGGTATGTAGGAGTTATTTGCACCTAAAAACTAAAAATCAATGTGAAAAAATTTTAAACTTTCCTCTCTTGTCCATCTTCTCCAATCCTTAATGTATCCACAAGAATGTTTCATCATATTACCTTCTGATAATGCTAATGGAATATTTCTATGAAAAATAAAAAAAAAACTTTTAGTTTGCTTCAACTATCTAATTCTGTATATTTCTATATTTTGTCTTTGTTTTCAAACATGCAGAAGATGCATTCAACTAGCCACACATAAATATCTTTCATTATTTGGCTCTGAAAATATCAAGTAAAAATTTATTTACTTATTATATAATATAGCGAATATAGAGATAAAAAGACGTAATGAACAATGTCAAATGCCAGATTTACTATGCATTTTAGTATATTTAGTACCATCAAGTACAATTGTCATAAAGTAAACTGAAATTCTGTCATGGCATGTGAATCAGAATGTCCTCAAAGCTCTCAAGCTGAAAAGGAGCCAAAAAAAGGTTGATCAGTCCAGTATGAACTTACCATCACCTAACAATACAAAATTTTAAAACATGCAGCTCTACTAGGGGCCACCACTAGCTCTATGGGGTCAGCAGTGGACCCCGAGGATTTTGGATGAGCAATATTGCTCATCATCACTAAATATTCAAGGGTTCTTATAATGTCTTACATCTATACTCTCAAATACAAAATCTTTAGCTTTCATAGAAAGATATGTTTAAAAGATCCCTATTTGAAATAGTTTAACATTAATAGGAACAATAATTGCAACAAATATAAAAGTGGGTACAATTTGCCAGTACACAAAGAGCTTTGTATCTACATAATGAGCCAGTAGTCATCTAATCTCATAATAACCTTGTTAGATAAGAATTTTTATGATCATTTTTCAAATGATAAAAGAGATGTTTGGACAAAATGAGAGAAAAAGTTCATCCTTCGATTACAAGCCTGATAATACTGGTTCCACTTAAAGAAGCAGGATTTTGATAATGACTACTTGTGAGACACCATATGAACTGCAATGTGCCACTTTGGGTTAATGCTAGAGGACTTTAAAAGTGAAGTGTAAAATAATGATAAGTTCCATTGACTTCTTTATGCATTTTAAGAGATTTGATCTTCTATCAACTTGCCATTAACTATTCTACAAAAAAAGGGCTTACTATGATCTAGTCTCTTTTATTATGATGATCTTAGAAAACAAAATTAAAAGGGAACTTAACTGGGAGCACTTTATTTAATGAGCAGGGCTTACATAAGTGTGCAGAAATAATACCCTGGAGCTATTTTATACAAGAGCCACAAAAGATCTACCACAGATGAATGACAGAAACATAATTAGTGTGAACTCAGGCAGTTGCCAAGTTGCTATTATTTAGAAGAGCACTCTCTACTTGAAGTTAAGCTTTTGCTACCCACTAAGTATCACAGTCAGCAGAAACTGAAGAATAGTGATCCAAGAGCAGATGATCCTACTGTGAATTCCAGGGAATTTTATTAGCTGATAACACAGCCAAGACTAAGCTGCTCAGAAATCTCTGATGAGAAACTACATTCCTACCTAGGCTTGCCTAGGACTCTGCAACATGACAAAACAAGACAAAGGAATACAGTTGTTCCTTGGCAAATTTAACTTCAATGAAAAGGCACCTGATCCAATAAAGATATGCTTGCCTTTTACTCCCACACTCCACATCACACCCCACTTGCAACTTCCCTGTAAATTCAGGGAAGACTGGGGGTAGGGGCTGATTCTAATGTGACCATTGGATGTAATCTTGCCCACACTGTGGCAACACTAAGAACATCACCAGGTTACATAGGTTACCTATTTTTCCTATTTTCACTCTCCTAGATTCATTCTTGTGTGTATGTGTGTGTGTGTGTGTGTGTGTGTGTGTGTGTGTGTGTTATCAGTATATATTAATTATCCAAAGTAATGGGTTTCATTATGCCATTTCCATACTAGATTGGTTCTTGAAGCAACTGTCTTTTTTAGAAATGTTCCAGAGAGAGAAAGATAGGGTATTTTGCAGATATCATTTTCCTGGAAAGACTGTGTAGTCATATTCTTGATTATTTGATTCAGCCACATATTAAAGGAAAACCCTGGAATTTCACCAGGAGAGGAATTTGGGATTAGGGGGCTCTTTTATGTTGTTGATATGTGATAGGATGACTCAGAATCTTTTCCTTTTGAAATATTCATTAGAAGCCTTGCATTTTATAGAGAGCAGTGGCATACCTAGAATCCCAGCACTGGCAGAATCATGAGTTCAAGGCCAGCCTGGGATACATAAGGAGAGCTCTCACAAAAAGCCATGTCAAAAAGTGCTATTAAAAGTCTTAAAAAATTTTTTGTAATGATAAAAAGAACCCAGGACACCAGCAAGGAATTCAATGCTGATTAATTCAAGCATTAAACAACTATTTAAGTAACTGACATGGTACAGGTACTGATTCCATAGCATTATTTTCACACAGTAGCTTGGAATCAGTCATTCTATACAAATAGAAGTTTTCAAATAAGGAAAATTTGCAGTTCAACCCTAAAATACTGATTCAAGAAAAAAATTCTATTCAATTTAAAAGGGAAAGGATATAAATCATGCTACTTTTCCTCCTACCCTTGCTGATGAGCTAAGTTCAACAAAATAATGTTTTTAAATATGTAAAGTGCTTACAGAAATCCTCTTTCAAAAAAAGGTAGGTAAATTGCAAAACAGGTGCTCTACCATTTGAGCCACACCTCCAGCCCATTTGGGCTGGTGGAGTGACTCAAGACAAAGAGCACCTGCCTAGCAAGCTTAAGACCCTGAGTACAAGCCCCAGTGCTGCAAAAAAAAAATTTTTTTTATCGTCTTTCATTGCCTTTTTAAAAAAATCAATATTTCTGAAGGAAACAACCTTACATAATGAATGATTTTTTTCTATATTCAGTATGAAACTTTAACTATCCAGCAGTATTTTTATCCCAAGGATTGAAATGCACACACACACACACACACACACATACTGATAGCCATAGCTGTGAAAACACTTATTCAAGACACAGGAGACTGGGCACCTGCTTCAAGTACATCCTGATTCCCTAAGGCTGGCTTAGAAACATTCCATAGAAGAAATTATGAATGCTGTGGTTAGAAAAGGATTTTACAAACTACAGCAAACTAATTCCAAGACTAGGAAGTGGTAAATAGCAGGGGGAAGGTTGAAATTCTCTAGAAACAGAACTCCTTGAGCATGAAAACTGGTTTTAGAAAGAGGATATGTTTTAGAAATCACTACATCTTAAAAAATTGATGCAATCATTTGCATTTGATAGGTTTTTTTAAAAAAATTAAATCATCCCAAGAAAACTGGATTAATTTTGTTAATTATATTCCAAGGTAGCACATACATACAGATCTATTTAGTAAATCACTGGATTTCTTAGCTGTTCATTATAATATGACAGGCATTGGCTATTTCTGAGAAACTGTCAAATACAGGGATATACTAATATAGTCCTTACCCTTAATGAGTTTCTAGTATAGTAGAGAAGTGTAGAATAGGAATGAGGAAGGTATCTTAAAAGAATTTAGAAATATGATATAATTATTTCAGGTTGGAAAACAAAGACTTTTCATCCAGGTTAGTCCTTGAAAGTTGAAGACGTATCAAGAAAAGACTTGAATTTAGGAAACTGTTTAGAGAGCAACTATTTTATTTAAATTATTTTTTATTTTTGTGCTGCATGACAGTACACTGTGGCATTTACAAATGTTCTTACAACATATCAAATATATCATACTTAATTCACTCCCTCCGTCACTTTCCTTTATCTCCTCCTCCCACCATTTCTGGAATAGTTTCAACAGGTATCCCTTTTCCATTTACATACATGTGTACCCAATATTTGCACTATATTTACCCTCCCATACCCTTCCCCACCTCCTCTCCCTCTCGTTGGTACCAACCCCCTTAGGCAGACCTGTTCCACACTCCTGTTCTCCAATTTTGTAAATGAAAAAAAATGGCATTTTTGTTAGTTTAAGATAGCTACACAGGGAGTTTCTTTATGATATTTCTATGTTTATATATAATATATCCTGAATTGTTTCATCTCCTCCATTTTTCTTCTTTCTACCTTAGTCCCCCTTTTATGGTGGCTTCAACAGGCTTAAAAATTCTATATTCAATTCTTATATAGAGAATACATCAACCATATTCACCTTCTTAACTTCCTTCTTTTATACTCTCTCTCTCATATGTGACTTCCCCTTAGTGTGACCTGTTTTTCATAATATTGCTGTATTTGTGTTAGGTATTGTATTATATTGTATTCCAAATATGAGAGAAAGCATGTGGCTCTTAGCCTTTTGAACCTGGTTAACTTCACTTAAGATGATGGAGAACAGTTATTTTGAAATGAATGAGAAGTAGGGAGGGGGGAAATGAAAGAGAGAGAGAGAGATTGGTGTCCCTCCTGTTATTGGCTCAAGTGGGCTTGATCTACTTACTCATCATATACCCGCCAGCCAGTATGAAGTATGGATGAGCTTAGGAGGAAGCTAGCTCATGCAGTGAAGATGCCCCTGACTTGCTCTTAGTCTGTTGTTACTGAGCCTATGAATCTGAACACTTGTTCTATGACATGTACCTAAACCTGCACTTATACTTCCTTCAGATTTGGAGTTCCTGCTCAGTTTGAGGAGACAGCAACTCTCTCCAGCTGTCTCACCAACTTCTTCCTCTGAAGTCCTCCATAGCCTATGAGAAATTCCATGCTGCATCCTCCCATGACCACATCCAAACCTGAGAAGACACCTTAGTGTCAACTTAATTTTAAGGAGATTACATGAGAAGTAAGAAGTGTGAGTTTGGGTTTCAAAATCTGAATGCCTCTGGCTAGCACAATGGCTCAAGTGGTAGTGTGCCTGCCTCAAAAGCATGAAGCCCTGAGGTCAAACCCCAGTACTTCCAAAAAAAAAAAAAAGTCTGAATACTTCAATTTATTCCCAGCATTCGGTTTCTATCTTTACCAATTCTTGTTTGCAATTTGTTCCTGTGCTTAAAACAAACTAACATCCTTTGTGAGAAGCTATCAATTTTCACAGCCATTAAGATCCTAGTTTAATTCTCATGAAGAATTCCTCTCAGAGTACTCCAACCTATAAAGCAGACAACCTTCCCCGAATCCTGACAGCCCTTACACTGTGGTACACCTTTTGGTATCATCATAGTAGTAGATAGCATCTACTGAGGGTTCACTTTAACTGGGTGTTTTATATGCAACATCTTATGCTATCTTATGTACCTTCAAAGTAAGTATTAATATATTCATTTCATATGTGAAGAAAATTAAACTCAGGTCAACCAGTTTACATAAGACAACTTAGCTAATAAACATTGATCCAAACCCAAGTCTGATAATAGTAGGCTTCGATTACTAGCTAATGTTTATCTAAGTTTATGCAGTAAATAATTCTTGTTCTGTATTTGTATAACACCCAACACAGTGTGAAGCATACTACAGGTGCCTAATTAATTATACACACAATAGTCACTATAATGTGACTGAAAAGTCTCTCCAAAAGTGAAAGTATAAAATAATTTCATTTTGATCCACAGAGTTGGATGGATTTTCCACAGAGCCAACATAACAAGCTATGACTATAGAACAATAAAACAATCAAATCTATCAATTCGATGAGAAAAAACAAAGTGGTTTTAAGACATCATAAATCAAAAACTGATTCAGTGAGGTTTTCCCATTTCAAGAGGCTTTGCTACACTGGCTTCCCGGTTTCATTTCTTCTAATCATTAGCATAGTCTCAAAAAAGCTGTGGTATGTACTGAAAAGAGAAATTCACTTCTTCTTACAGACATAATCATCCAGAAAATAACTGTATTATTGTTATACCTTGTTGGCTGAATTGAAAATATTCTGGTTTTTCTTTTACTCAAAATAAAGAAATTATGTCCCCTTTGGGGGAAATCTAAGCCACATAGAAATTATGACATCTCACCCCATCTGACCTTGTAATTCAAACACTGTAGCTCAATGTTTAAAGGCTGCTGCCCAGCCTCCAAAGCTCATCCACGAATGTCAGATACACAGAAAGTTGGCACCTGGATGAGCTTCAAAGTCCCCACATGGGCACTGGAGTGAGCTCATCACATCAGCTAAAAACCAGCCTTTGTTCCCAGTGTCACGTCTTGCCTTAGTAGGAGATGGTTTTCTTACAATCACATCCATTCATGAGGCCAGAGCACTGGGGTCCACACTGAACAACTCTTCATTGATCTGCAGAAAACAGGGAAATAGCTGTCGTGTTTTCCCAGTGATGCCATTAATATTTAAGTGCCGTTCTCTGGAGGGTGGGGCAAAAACCCAACCTCCAGAGGAAAGGAAACCTCCTTGGAAAGGGCCCTGACCTATTTTCATGATTACTTCTGCAATAATGAATAAAATGCTCAAAAAGGAAAAAAATTACATCTATCTAAACTCCAAGAAACTAATCAGAGAAGGCTAGTATTGGTGAAAGAGAGGTTAACAAAATTTGCACTTACTGCTGTAGATAACATAAAAAAATTTCTATCTAAGCAGAGTGCTCAATGATTTGTAATAGTAGCCCTCATTTCCATTTTGATGGTTGAACATGTTATTAATGAATGATGATGTTAAGTAATGATACCTGTAAAATGGCACATAGCTTAGAATTCAGGGTTCTCCCTGAATCTTCCCATTATCATTGAATTACAGAAAGCAGCTCTTACTTCTGGGAGGGTAAGTGATTTGCCAGGAGCCATTTAATAAGTTAGCAAGATGAATAAGGGGCAGACACTAGGCCCACACTTAAGCATGGCTTCTCAAAGCATGGCTCATGCATCTCAGTCCAGGCCTCCCAATCAGGAAGTAATTTCAGAAATGAGGGGTGAGAGAGCATCTAGCTGATCCTTCCTGCTGCTATCATCATGAAGACTCTGTTAGTCATGTTTTCAGAGGGTTCATTCTTCTATTTAGTTTATTGTGTTTTCTTTCTCCCATTTATTGTTCCTGTATACTATCTCCTGAGACAACTCCAAGTTCAGAAGGAAGAACAAAATGATGATTGCTAAGTTTATTAAAAGTTTTTTTTTAATCACAAATCTAGTTAAATATATTACTATACATTTCCCTGTCTTTTTTCTCTCATTTTCCTTTGCTGCCTGCATCTTCTTCTTCTCATCTTGGTCACTGATATTACAAGCCATGGGATATCTCTTCTGATGATACTGAAACATAAAATTTTTTTGCTGGCGAGGTGCATGGGCTCAAGTCTTAGCTACTCAGGAGGCAGAGATCAGAAGGATTGCACTTCAAGGCCAGCCTAGGGAAAAAGTTCACAAGACTTCATCTCAACCAATGACTGGATGGATGGCATGCATCTATTATTCCAACTAAGTGGGGAAACACAAATAGTAGGATCACTATCCATGCTGGCCTACATAAAGTGAGACTGTATCTCAAAAATAACCAACATAAAAAGATTTGGGGCATAGCTAAATGGTAGAGTACCTGCCAAGCAAGCATGAGGCCCTGAGTTTAATCTCTAATACTGCCCACTCCACCAAAAATTTCCCAATCTTTTCCTTCCAGGTTTTTATTTTTCTTAAAGGTTCATCTATACAACTAACCCTATTACTAAAAACAGTAAAACTAGTAACATTGCCAGGCGTGGTGGCTTAGATCTGTACTCACAGCTACTTAGGAGGTATAGATTGGGAGGATCAGCAGTTGAGGCCAACCCAGGCAAAAAGTTAGTAAGATACAGTTTCAATCAATAACTGGGCATGGTGTCTTAGGAGGAATGTATAGGAGGATCATGGTCTAAGACTGATCTCTGGCAAAAAGCAAGAGCTTATTTGAAAAATAACCTAAAAGCAAAAAGGGGTTATATGTGGGGCTCATATGGTGCAGAGCTTACCTAGCAATTATAAGGCCCTGAGCTCAAACCCCATTACCACCAGAAAGTATAAATAAATTAAAAAATAAGGCCCCATGTAGGCCCGGAATGATGACTCACACCTCTAATCCCAGATACTTGGGAGACACAGCTCAGGAGGATCATGATTTGAGGCCAGCCTGGGCAAAAATTACAAAGACTACTATCTTGGTGGCACACGGCTGTTATCCCAGCTAGATATCATGCTAGAGGCATGGCTCAAGTGGTAGAGTACCTACTTAACAAGTAGGTATATATACATATATATATGTATATATGTATGAGGCCCTAAATTCAAACCCTGTACCATATATATTTTATATATATCATATATTTGTATATATATGATATATTTAATGTGTCCATTCTGAGAATCCAAACCATTTCCCCCTTTTCTGGTTGACTTATAAGAAGCAGAGATAAATATGTCTCATATCTCTTGTCCCTCAGCCCAGAGCTTCTATCTCTATTTCAGGGTCTTTCAACCATTTTGGGCTGACTAATTCTGCCTTGTGTGGGGCTGTCCTGTGAGTTGTTGGATGTTTCACAGCATCCCTGAACTCCACACACTACAAAAAATACCGATGAAATTCAGAGGATCATTAGGGAATACTTTGAAAACTTATATTCTAATATACAGGAAAATCTAGAAGAAATGGACACATTTCTCAATGCACATGACTACCAAAATTAAATCAAGATGATATGAACCACCTAAACAGATCTACAACAAGCCAAAGATTGAAGCAGTAGTAGTTTCCCAACAAAGAAAAGCCCAGGACCAGATAGATTCATGGCTGAATTCTACCAGATCTTTAAAGAACTAATGCAATGCTCCTCAAGCTATTCTATAAAATAGCAAGGGATAGAGCCCTACCAAACTTATTGTATGAAGCCAATATTACACTGATACCAAAACGAGATAAGGATGAAACAAGAATGGGAAACTACAGGCCAATTTTCTTCATTAATAGATGCAGAAATTCTTAACAGAACACTCACAAACTAGAAAATTTTTTTATTGTTTTTACATTTACTCACATGTGTATACATTGCTTGGGGCACTCTCACCACCCCCCCACCCCCGTCCCCACCTCCCGCTACTGGGCAGAACCTGTTCTACCCTCTTGTTCTGTGATTTCGTTGAAGAGCAAACATAAGAGATAATAAGAAAGACATAGCATTTTGCTAGTTTGAAATTAGGACAGCTATACAGAGAGATTCCTGGCACTGCTTCCATGTACATGTGTATTACAACCCACATTGGTTCATCTCTACCAGACCTCTTCACTACTTTCTAGTCCCATTCTCATAGTGGTCTCTGCCAGTTTAAGATTACTTAATTCACTCCTCTACAGGGAACACATCAACCACATTCAAGTTTTAGGTTTCCTTCCCTTTCCCTATTCCTTCAGTGCACATTCTCCCCTTAGTGTGTGACCCATGTCCAATAATATTAGTGCATTTGTTTTCTGTCTATAATCCACATAAGAGGGAGAACATGAGAAATTTGGTCTTCTGAGCCTGGCTAACTTCGCTTAAGATGATATTCTCCAGTTTCATCTGTTTACTTATGAATGACAAAATTTCATTCTTCTTTGTGGCTGAATAAAATTTCACCGTGCATGAATACCACATTTGCTTAATCCATCCACTGGTTGTGGGGCATCTTGACTGTTTCCATAGTTTGGCTATTCACAAACGAAATTGAATAAGACATTAAGAAGATCATACACCATAAAGAAGTTGGTTTCCTTTCAAAGGATGGTTCAACTTACACAAATCAAAAAATGTAGTATAGTACATAAACACAATAAAGGACAAGAATCACGTGATTATCTCAACAAGTGCAGAAAAGCCCTTTGACAAAATTCAAGACTGCTTCATGATAAAAACCCTGAAGAAACTGGGAATAGATGTAACATACCTGAACATAATAATGGCTAGATATGGTAAACCCATAGCTAGTATCATACTAAATGGAGAAAACTGAAACCCTTTCCTCTAAAGTCAGGAACAAGACACAAGTGTCCACTCTCTTCCCTCTTATTCATTGTAGTGCTTGAATTCTTAGAGCAATTAGGAAGAGAAGGGAATAAAAGGGTACAAATATAAAAAAGAAGATAATATGATTTTATGATTGCAGATAACATGATTCTATACTTCAAAGACTCTAAAGACTTCACCAAAAAATTCTTAGACCTGATAAATATTTCCAGCAAAATAGGAGGATACAAAATCAACATACAAAACCCAGTAGCTTTTCTATACAACAACAAAAAGGCTGAAAATAAATCAAAAGAATAAAGACATTTATCGTCACCTCAATATATTAAATAGCTAAGACTAAACCTAAGGAAGTGAAAGACCTCAGCAATGACAACTATAAAACTGTGAAGAAAGAAATTGAAGAAGATGGACAGCCCTCCTATGCTTATGGATTGGCAGAATTAATATTGTGAAAATGACTATACTACTGAAAGTAATACACAGATTCAGTACAATTCCCAAAAAGATTCCAACATCATTCTTTGCAGAAATAGAAAAATCAGTATTAAAATTCACATGGAAGCACAAAGGACCTCAAATATCAAAGTACCCTGAGCAAAAAGAGCAATGCTGGAAGTATCAGCATATTGTGGAAAATAGTATGATATATCCTCAAAAGGCTAAAAATGGAACTACCATATGATCCTGCTATAGCATTCCTGAGTATATACCTGGAGAAATCCAGGTCATTATACAATAGAGACACCTGCACACCCATGTTTGTAGCAACACTATTTACAACAGCCAAATTATGAATTCAGCCTAGGTGCCCATAAATGAATGAATGGGTAAAGCCACACAGAGAAAGACTTGGTCTCTCTGTCTCTCTTTCTTTTTTTCTCTCTCTCTCTCTCCCTCTCTCTCTCTTTCTCTTATATGTGGACTCTAGATACAAAAACAAAAAGAATGACATGAGTATAAAATGGAATCTGCTTGGTTACAGGAAACCACTGGGAGGAAGAAGGATGAAAAGCAAAGGGGATGGGGAGTGAATATGATAAAATTTCTTTATACGCATGTATGAAAAGTGAATATTTATAATCCTATTAAAAAAGATTACTAGACGGTGTGAATTTGATCAAAGTGTATTATATGCCATATGGAAATATCACAACGAAACTCCTTGGTACAATTAATATATGTCAATAAAAAAAGGTTTTAAAAAAGGAGTGTTTGCATTAAACATTGAAAAACTGGACATGTACTTTGGCCCAGGAAAGAGAGATCTTCTTGGGCCATAAAGGAAATTTTAGCATCTTAGATTGTGGAGTTAGCACTCTAAACACTGACATTCCCCTATGTACTATCAAAATAAAATTTAGTTAAGAAGAATCTTTTTAGTCAATTTGCACCTATAAAAGAATACTTTTTTAAAGAAACTAAATAACAACATAAACATTACATGTGAACATAGTTTTCATCTTCAGGATCAACTATAAAATAGTGAATAAATTTCATTCATTTCTTCCCTAACATCCAAATTTCCTCAGAAGTATATTCTTTCAGTTAGAACTGGATGCCTGACACTAGGACAAATGATTCTTGCATAGACTTGGGTTGAATATAAATCTAAGAGAAAATATGATTAGACCAATACGAACTTAAAATCTTTTCAGCAAATGAGACTAAAATTTGTACTAAGGAACTGAGCTTGTCATTTTTAAAGTAATTTTACTGAGTGGATAATTATAAGCACGCTAGAAAGTGGCAACGAAAGACAAAAGAATAGAGGGTGTTACAGTGTTTTATGGAGCGGCAGTCAAAAGATGATTGGACTTATAGGACTCAAATTGCTGCTTTGCCTCTAATTAGCTCTGTGACCCTCTGTGCCCAGTCATATTAATGCAGCATAGAAAACTGCAGGGAAGTTCATCACAATATCTATTTTCTTCCTACTTATTTTATTTTCTCAAAAAGTCCACTTTGCCTTCCTTAGATTTAAAAATGGGAAGATGGCACAACAAGCTGGACCAGTTGGCACTCTGAGATCTCATAACTTATGTGACTCACAAGCTCAGGTGATCCTGATTTCTTGTGACACTAACATTTAAGCATCTGTAAACTAAATCTAATATCTAATGATAGAAAGTAAAAGACAATGACCATCTTCAGGATCTCTTGAAACTGACTAATCTCTCAGTTCCCTATCCTCAAAGGCAGGAGCAAGGTCTACTGTGTGTCCTACCCTGAGCCTGAGCACAGTGTCTGCCACATGACGGGCACACAGTAAATTCCAAATAATAAATGATTAATTCTACACACCAAAGTTAACACAATGTATCTCTTTCACTTGATCTCTTCATTGTTAACCGACTGTATTTAGAAAATGATAAATGGCACTAAGGGAAGTGCATAGGTGTCGGGACAATTATTTCTAAGGGCTATCAGAATTTTAACTTCTCCATGTTCTATGTCCAATAACTATAATAACACCATCTGAAATTCTTAATATAGGTCATTAGTGTCTCATAACAGAGGAAAACAAGAGCAGAAGAGCCAGACTGAGGAAAAGTACAAAGAAACCAACTCCAGAGGGAGTTTAGGTAGTGGAAGCAAAATATTAAAGACTGTTATTCCCCGCAGCAATAGACAGACTTTTTAAACTGAGGCTGCTGCCATCTGCAGTTGTCACTGACCATCTGCTTGGGCCTAATCTGGTCTGTCACTAGCAGTGAATACAATTTTAGATCTTCTTCCTCTAAGTAAATTCCAGGAAAGCATCTCTTACTCTTTTTGGAGTTGTGAGCTAAATTTGCACCCTTGACTATTTTGACAAGAGCATTAAATTCTCCATGAGGTAGGCCCAAGGCCCATCTAACCTGACATCTTGTGAGTGATGACAGCCACATGCTACAATGGCTTACAGTGAACCTCGTCATGGTTCAGTCTCTGGTTTGTTTTTAAAGGTCAGAGTTGCAATTAATTTAAATACTCACCAACGTCAGGCATGGGCATGATAGGCAGAATTCTCAAATACCTCCCCCACAAAATTCCAGCTGCTTAATATGCATACCCTGCACGATCCTTTCCCCTTGAGTGCAGATGGAGCCTGTTAAAAGGATGGGAAAGCCACTGCCTTGATTAAGTTATGATTACAGAAGATTCTCTCAGACTGGAGATGTAGCTCAAGTGGTAGAATGCCTGCTTTGCAAGTGTGAAGCACTGAGTTCAAATTCCAGTCCCACAAAAAAAAAAGAGATGTTAAGGTTCTGTCATAGCTGGAAGAGGATTAGAAGTGAGAGAGATACACTGGAAATGTGGTGGAAGAAAGCATATTTCCATATGGTGGAAGGGTCTATGGAGACCATAGGAACTGCAGTTGTCCTCTGGATGCTGGAAGTGACCCCAGAAACAGCAAGACGGGATGTCAGTCCTATAAGCTCAAGGAACTGAATTTTTTTTAAAGTTTATTTATTAGTATATTATAGTTGTATCAGAAGTACACTGTGACATTTACAAAAGTGCTTTCAATATATCTTAGTTAGATCCACCCCTTCCATCTTTCTTCTTTACCCCTCCTCCTCCTTCTTAGAACAGTTTCAACAGGTCTCATTGTTCCATTTTCATACATGAACACATACCAATTCTACCATATTCACCTCCTACACTCTTTCCTTATGTCCTCCCTGCTCCCACTGGTACCAAACTCTAAACAGGACTCATTTTATCTTCCTGTCCTTCTTTACAAACTTTGTTTATGATAGTTATACAATGAGTTGCATTGTGACAATTCCATATATATATTCAACCCTGAATTTGTTCATCTCCTCCATTATTTTCAACCCTCTTCTGGTGATTTCAACTGGTTTGCATGTTCCATATTCACACTTGAATAGAAAGTACATCAACCATATTCACCTTCCATACTTTCTTCATTTACCCTCCCCCTTCCATCAATATCCTTTCTTACCTATTTTACATTCTGTCCTTCACTGCTACGGTGTCTGTTCATTGTTCAGCGGGATTTTTGCATTGGTATTTTACCTGTAAATGTATTGTGCTTAAGTCAATCTTACTTCCCTCCACTGCTCTTCCTCACCCTTTTCCCCCATCCTGTATTGTTCAACAGTTTCAGTGTGTTTCACTGTGTCTTGTTTCCTACACAGATACGATGTATTTCACTATTATTCACTATCTTTCTTTCCTTCTTTTTCTCCTCCCTAACTGAGTTCTTCAGGAATGATCTGGAAAGAAGACCTGAGCTCCAGATGAGAACTGTAGCCCAACCTTGTGAGACCCTGAGCAGAGGTCCCAGCTAACCCATACCCAAGCTTCTGACACACAGAAATGTGAGATAATAAATGAGTAGTTGTATAAATTCACTCGGTTTGTGGCCATATGCTGCATAGCAACAGAAATTTAATGCAACAGATAAAGAATCATGACAACATTATAAAACCACGTGGATGAGAGGAGTGAGTGATGAGGAAACTTAAGTTCAATATACCTTATGAGAAAAGATGAGCCACAGTTTAAAATGGATGAACTATCCTTTAATATATGGAGTAATTCATGGTATGGGGAAATGGGCTGTAATGTAATGAATGTCACTTCTATAAAGTTATTATGATCATGGAGATGAAAGCTATGTGGCATAGTACCTGCTCTCCACTGCCTAGCACAATGTCTGGCATATAGTAGGTGGTCACTAAATGTGACAACTAATGTTGTCAGATTAACAAACGTTGAAGAAATAAGTTAATTAATAAATGTTTTCTTGGGAATTAAGAAAGTAATTAACATGTTCTTTGATGATTTAGTATATACTTTACAACTTTGCGGTATCTAAAGTGTTTTCCATTTTACCATACATGTAACAGAGTGGTGATAGAACAACTCATCTCAGTTGCTACCTCTGGGAGTGAATTCAGGTGGGATTATATGGGAGAATATTCATTTTTCTATTGAGTACCCTTCACATGCTTGAAAATTTATGCAATTAAGTGTCAAATTTTTCATCACAAAAAATGCTAGAACAAGAAAAATGTACTACTTAAGAGTATATCATAGAAAAGTCTAAGTTTCAGACAATGAGCAAAATTGAGAATAGCTAAGTATTCTCAATCATTAATAAAACTCCCAGTGATAAAATAGAAACTGTGAATGTTAAAAAGAACACCCAAATTTTGGCTGATATCATTTCTACAAGAACATTTGGAGAGATTAATCAATTTCAAAATCTGAAATGAATAAAAATAAAAACTACAAAACAGAGTTCTCCAGACACCTAAATTATCCTGTGTAATCATGAACTTTCAAGAAGAAATAAAAACTTGGTAAAAAAGTAACAAATTGAAGATGACCTGTTCACACTTATCCAGGTTACTTACAACATTTCAAAATACAAGACCTGCAGACAAAGAGTGCTAACTAGTAACAATATTTTAGTAATTTACATCCTAAGTTGCTTTCATACACACTTTTCAGTTGAGTCTCACAACATCCCTGTAAACTAATGAAGACATCACTATCCCTGTTTTATGAGTGAAGATGCAGAGGCTGAATGAGAACAAGTCTCTTCTCTCCCTGTAGGGAGCAATGCTGCTTTTTTCTTTTTTTTTCCTTTGACTTTCGTTTTTTCATTTCAAGTTCTGTGAAATCTGAAGGTTTATACAATTTTGAGTGCCCTCTTAAAGAAAAAGAATACAAAGTCACTGATACAAAATTGGGTACAAAATGTAACTTTAAGGCTTTACATACATTAATTCATGTAATATTCATAAAACTCCATTAAACACTGTGATTATCTACATTTCACAGATGGAAAAAACTGAGTTCTGATTTAGACTTCCTCTATGATTCTCTCAACATCTATATAACATATTCTTAGCTTATGTCCAGAGCTGTCTCTTGAGAGAAATATCAATAATATCAATGCCCACACTTCTATCTAGATAGCCCAGCTAAAGGAAAATCTACATGACTCACCCAGCCTCATGAATGAGACTCATCCCGAGACTGCCACCTGCAGATTAGCATGAAGCCAGGACCTAGAAGCAACCAGAACTTCCAGTGTTATAATGATAATTACAGGGATAACTATGTCTATAGAATCCAAGGAATACTCCTCTTTTCATTATTTCTTGGTTTGGTTTGTTGGAAAAATTAACTTAACCTCTTCAGGCAGCCCTAAGCATATATAGATAAAATCTCAGTTGGGCTCTAGCCAGGGAAAATCTAAGGAGACAGAGCTTTGAGAGAGCATACATTAAAAATTATTTTACATCAGGGTTCCATACGTATTGTATAATTAAACTCCTTTGGATATAATTGAAGACATCCCCATTGTCAGTTCACCCATGATTCTCTTTCCTTATAAATGCATCAGTGGATTCATATAGATATAGCTATATAGACATGTAGATAAAGATATTGACATAGATAGATATATATAGATATAATATATACTGTTTTATTTGCTGAGCAGAATATGGATATTGCATGCAGAAATACCAATGCTTCATAAGACTTGCTTTGCAAGTGATGGGAAAGGTAAAGAGGTGAAGTAAACTTTGAAATGCATATATAACTGGAGTGATATAAAACAATACAGTAAACCTTCCTTACTCATGAATGTATCACAAATGGTTATGACTAAGCACAGTCAAAAAACATTTCTGTGCACATTATGCAGCTCAGTTGATGCAGAAAAGCTCTCTGTCAGTCCTGTAGTACTGTCAGCTGTGTTTAAATTCTGTGTATCCTGATCATTCATAGTGTTTCCTAAATGGTGGCCTCTTTGAACCCATAGACACCAGGGTTTATTGAAGTATATTTGAAGTTGTATGAATGACTGCCAGTATTTTTTGAAGTTCACAAAAATAATTTTGAGTTTCTTCTTATCTCTTATGCTTTTTTTCCTAGACAATTTAAAAATTCTCATATATACAAAAAATAATTTTTGCACATCTCTGGCATTGTGTCTGATAGCAAATAGTCACCTGGGGCAGAGTCTAATATGACCTTGGGAAACTAGAAAGAGGGAGAGACCAAGATGGCAGATAGCTGACAGGCCCTGGAACCCTGAGCTACAAAAGGAATATGCAAGAACTCTGTCTGTTCATCAAAGACCAAACCTATGAATCATGGGCATTTGAACAAGGAGAAGCAGTGCAAGCCAACAGGCTAGATAGTATATTCAATAAAATAGTAGTAGAAGTTTTCCAAAATCTCAAGAAAGAGATACCCATTCAGGTACAGGAAACCTCCAGGACACCAAACAGACATGACCAAAATAGAATCTAATTGTTTTAACTATATAGCATATTATAGTTAAAACAATTAGCACAGAGAACAAGGAAAGAATATTGAAGACTGTAAGAAAGAAAAACCAAATAACATATAAAGGTAAACCCATCAAAATAACAACAGTTTTCTCAATAGAAACCTTAAAAGCAAGAAGGATATGAAATGAGGTATTTTATGCATTGAAAGGAAACAATTCCAATCCCAGGAATGCTCTACCCAGCAAAGCTATCATTCAGAATTGAAGGAGGAAAAAAATAATACATGACCACTAAATCACCACTACAGAAGATTCTGAAAGGAATCCTACACACAGAAGATGAAAGATGGGAATTATTAAATCTCAAGAGAAAAGCAGACAGGTACTGAGACAGTAGCATAGAATTAGTTGCACACACACAAACCCTTACACAATAAAAACAGCTAAATGGCAGGAATCACCACATACCTCTCAATATTAACACTGAATGTTAATGGGCCTCAACTCCCCATCGAAAGACATAAAATTGCAAACTGGATTAAAAAAGAAGACTGAACAATTTGTTGTATACAAAAAGCCCACCTTACAGACAGAAACAAACAAGGGTTTAGGGTGAAAAGAAATGGCTCCTGAAAACAGGCAGGAGTAAGCAATACTTTTATTGGATAAAGGAGACTTCAAAACTAAATTAGTCAGAAGAGACAAAAAAGTCATTTCATGCTACTAAAAGGAGCAACACATCAAGAGGAAATAACACCTGCTAACTTATATGCACCCAATGTTGCTGCACCCAAATTCATTAAACATACACTACTGGACTTAAAAACACACATAGAACCAAACACAGTGGTGATGAGAGACTTTCATACTCCTCTATCACTAATAATCAGGACATCCAGACAAAAAAATCAACAAAGAAACTCTAGAATCTAATGACACCATAGATCTAATGGACTTGACAGATGTCTACAGAGTATTCCATCCTGCAATAGCACAATATAAATTCTTCTCAGCAGCCCAGGGAACTTTCTCCAAAACAGACCATATTTTAGGTCACTAAGCAAGCCACAACAAATACAAGAAAACTGAAATAACCCCCTGAACACTGTCTAACCACAATGCAATAAAACTAGAACTCAACAACAAAGAAACAGCAGAAAACGCAAAAATACCTAGAGACTGAACAACACATTGCTCTGTGATCAGTGGGGTCATTGAAGAAATAAGGGAGGAAATAAAAAAGTTCCTGAAATTTAATAAGAATGAAAGGACAATTTACCAGAATCTGTGGGACACAGCAAAGGCAGTCCTAAGGGGAAATTTTATAGCCATGAATGCATATATAATAAACACAGAAAGATCTCAAATAAACGACCTAATGCTTCAGCTCAAACTCCTAGAAAAAGAAGAACAAGCTAAACCCAAAACTAGCAGAAAGAGGAAAATAATAAAAATAAGGGTTGAAATCAGCAAAATAAAGACAAAAAAAAAAAAAACATACAAGGATACTTCTTCTAGCTATCTTAAGCAAACAACAATGTCATTTTTTTTATCTTCAGTAAAATTGGTGAACAGGAGGGCAGAACAGGTCTTGCCTTGGGAGGAGGGGGTTTATATCAGTAGGAAAGGGAAGGAGTTTGAGAAAGGGCATGGGACAATGAATATAGAGAAATAATGTATAAACATGTATGTAAATGAAAAATTATACGTGTTGAAACTGTTCCAGAAATGGGGGATGGGAGAGATAAAGGAGAATGGTCAAGGGGGTGAATTCAAGTATGATATATTCAATATATTTTAAGTTCTGTAAATGCCACAATGTACCTCCACCCAGCACAACAATAAAATTAAAGAAAAAAAAAACCAGAATCAAGGCAACAAAAAGCTGGTTCTTTGAAATGGATAATAAGATTAACAAACCCCTGGCAAACCTGACTAAAATGAGGAGGGAAAAATGCGAATTAATAAAATTAGAAATGAAAAAGTAGAGATCACAACAAACACCAAGGAAATCCAGGGAATCATTAAGGACTACTTTGAAAACCTATATTGAAATAAATTGGACACATATGACCATCCAAAATTAAACCAAGAAGACAAAAATCACCTAAATAAATATATAACAAGCAAAGAAATTGAAGTGACAATAAAGAATATCTCAAAAGAGAAAAGTCCAGAACCTGATGGATTCACTGCTGAATTCTACCAGACCTTTAAAGAAGAACTAATACCAACACTACTGAAACATTTCCATGAAATGGAAAGGGAAGGAACACTGCCAAAGTCATTCTATGAAGCCAAACCCACCAAGGACACAATAAAAGTGAATTATAGGCCAGTTTCTTTAATGAACTTAGATGCAAAAATCCTCAATAAAATATTGGCAAACTGAATTCAACACCATTCAAAAAAGACCATACACCATGATCAAGTCAGTTTCATCCCAGGAATGTAGGTATGGTTCAACATATGCAAATCAATAAATGTAATAAGGCATATTAACAGAAGTAAAGACAAAAACCACAGGATCATCTCAATAGATGCAGAAAAAGCCTTTGACAAAATTCAACATCCTTTCATGATAAAATCTCTGATGAAACTAGAAATAGAGAGAATGTACCTCAAAATAATATAGACTACATATGACAAGCCTATAACCAACATCATGCAAATGGGAAAAAACTAAAACCTTTTCTTCTAAAGTCAGGAAGAAGACAAGGATGTCCACTTTTACTCAAGATAAGTCTTGGAATTCCTAGCCTGGGCAATAAGATAGGAAGAGGAAATAAAAGGAATATGAATAGGAAAGGAAGAAGTCAAACTATCCCTATTGGCAGATGACATGATCTTATACATAAAATATCTGAAAACTCCACCAAAAAAATTCCTAGACATCAAAAACATGATCAGCAAAGTAGCAGGATAAAAAATCAATTTAAAACTCTATAGCCTGTCTATACACCAACAATGAACAGAGAAAGAATATAGGAAAACAATTTCATTTACTATAGCCTCAAAAAAAAAATACCTAAAAATAAACTTAACAAAGGATGTGAAAGACCTCTACAAGGAAAACTATAAAACACTGAAGAAAGAAATCAAAGAAGACTACAGAAAATGGAAAGATCTCCCATGTTTATGGATTGGCAGAATCGATATTATGAAAATGGCTATACTACCAGGAGAAATCTACATGTTTAATGCAATCCCCATTAAAATTCTAAGGACATTCATCACAGAGATTAAAAAATCAACCCTAAAATTAACTTAGGAGCAAAAAAGACTGCAAATAGCAAAGGCAACACTGAGAAAAAAGAGCAACACTGGAGGTATCACAATACTTGACTTCAAACTATCCTACAGAGCCATAGCAATAAAAACAGCATAGTACCGACACAGAAAGAGACACAAAAACCAGTGGAACAGAACAGAAGACTCAAATATGAATCCATGCAGCTACACTCACCTGATTTTTGACAAAGATGCCAAGAACACACAATGGAGAAAAGACAAATATTGCTGGGAAAACTGGATATCTGCATCTAGAAAACTGAAGCTAGATCCATGTCTTTCACCCTGTACAAGTATTAAAGACCTTAATATAAGACCTAAAACTCTGAAGTTAGTGCAAGAAAGAGCAGGGAATACACTGAAAGCAATAGGCATAGGCAATGACTTCCTAAATAGAACTCAAATGCCTCAGCAACTAAAAGAAAGGATCGACAAATGGGACTACATAAAATTAAAAAGCTTCTGCACAACAAAGAAATGGTTTCTAAATTGAAGAGACCACCCACAGAATGGGAGAAAATCTTTGCCAGTTATATATCTGACAAGGGATTAATAACCAGAATATACAGGGAGCTCAAAAAACTAAACTCCCCAAAAATCAATGATCCAATGAAGAATTGGGCAAATGAACTGAACGGAACTTTTTCAAAGAAGAAGTCCAAATGGCAAAAAAAGAAAAAAACACATGAAGAAATGCTCAACATCCCTGGCCACAAAGTAAATGCAAATCAAAACCACGTTAAGATTCCACCTCACTCCTGTTAGAACGGCTATCACCAAAGACACAAAACCAAATGTTGGTGAGGACGTGGGGAAAAAGGAACCCTTTTATATTTATATTCCTACACTTTTGGTAGGAATATAAATTAGCACAACTACTGTTGGAAAGCAGTATGAAGGCTCTTCAAAAAAACCTAAAAATATATCTGCCATATGACCCAGCAATACCACTCCTATGGATATATCTGAAGGAATATAAGTCAGGTTACAATAAAGTCACCTGCTTGTTTATTACACCATTATTCACAATAGCTTAGCTATGGAAGCAGCAAAAATGCCCCACTAGTGATGAATGGATTAAGAAAATGTATTTATATACAATGGAACTTTATTCAGCCACAAAAAAGCATTAATGAAATCTTGTCACTTGCAGGTAAGTAGATGGTACTGGAGAATATCCTCTTAAATGAAGTTAGCCAGGTTCAAAAAGCCAAAGACCATGATTTTTCTCAGATATAGAATATAAATCTAATACAAACATAAACAACGTTATGAAAAACAGGTCAATAAGGGAGATTTACATAGGAGAGAGGGTGGGTAAAAAGAAGGAAGCTAGAATGGTGAATATGGTTGATGTACTTCCCATAGAAGAATGAACATAGAATTTTTAGGTCTGCTGAAATTACCATAAGAAGGGGATTAAGATATAAAGGAGAAAAATATAGGAGATGAACCAATCCAGGTTATAATACATATATTCATAGAAATGTCACAGAAAACTCCCTGTACAGCTATCTTAAACAAACAAAAATACCATTTTTTGCACAAAATTGGATAACAGGAGGGCGGAAGAGGTCCTTCCTGGGGCGGGGGTGTTGGTATCAGTGAGGAGGGAGGATGTAGAGAAAGAGTATAGGAGGGTGAATCTGGTGCAAATATTGTGTACCCATGTATATAACCAGAAAAATGTGGCCTCTTGAAAGTATTCCAGGAATTAGGGGAGGAGAGATAAAGGACAATGATGGAAGGGCGAATTCATCTATGATGTATTTGATATAATGTAAGAACTTTTGTAAATGTCACAATGTACTTCCAGCACAACAACAATAAAAAATAAATAAGACAAAATTTAAAAATAAACTTGAAAGAAATTCTTATTTAGTACAATTGTGTACATATTTGCTTTGGAACTAGGGTCCTAAAATTTTTAAAGTCTGTGCAAATCATTACAAAATCTGAACACCAAAATGTGTGTGAGATTTTTATGTTAGCAAATATATATGTGGAGGTTTTATATTCTTCTCTTAAATGTTGGTACTTCAGAAAAAAAAACCAATCATATTGTACGGACAATTATTTACATCCACTGAAGCACGTAAGTAAAATATAAATATGAATAGCTTAAATGTGCATGATAGTCTCTGTAATGTTTCCTCAGTCATAAAGAATACTTATTTCTAAATATGAAAAAAGGTATCAATGGATCCTCCCACTCCTCTGATTTTAATTCATTTAGAATTTATTCAATAGTACTTTCTTGCTCCTACAAAAAAGAGACTATGTATACTTTCTTCTCTGCACACCTTCAAATAAAGAATGTTATGATGATTTATGATACAATAAAATTCATCCAATCTATTAAAACGTGCAAATAAAATGTATTTGTTCATTTTAAAACAGAACTTTGAGTATGGCCCTTTGTGTGTGTGGAAAATGTAAATTCATTCATTGCTTCATTCACTGAATAAATATTTATTCAGCATTTGTTCTCTGTCAGGTCGTATGTGCCAGGTGTGTAAGACAACATCCCTGTCTTGACTGAACTTAGCATTGAGTGGAATTCTTAAAGGCCCTCATGTGCTATTTAAAACAACAATTGGATATTTTTCCCAATTTATGTTTCAAATGGGAATAGACATTTGGAATTATTCCTCTGCTTTATAATAAATACCATGGTAAAAATGGCAGAAGCAACATATTTATAAATAAAAGAATATATGAATATTAAAGTCATTGGTTTAAAATAGCTACCTTGCAAAGCAGTAAACTCCATGACACTGAAGCCGGGTGATGGAAAGCCAGAAATGCTGCATGGGAAATTCCTACACTAGGGGAGATGTCAGGAGAGATGGTCCCTCAAGATGCATTCTAATTCAAAGAATGCTGAGGTTATAAAATTTTATTTACTGATCAAAATATTTACTAAGATGCCAAATCCACAAATGATAAGTCATTGGCATTCACTTTATAAGATCACTTTAAGGTGAATTAGTTGGTTGGCCTAAAAATTGAAAGAAAATTCAGGATGTAAATTTCGAATGCAGACATTATTCAATACAATGCGTATGTGTTCTCATTTTTCTTAGATATTTGAGAATCCCTATGTATTCAGATGCAATTTAACTTTGCCAAATTATTTAATTTTGTCAGAGGACAAGCATTCCATCAACTGACAATATTTTATGCCTATCTCAAAAAAAAAAGAAAAAAGCCTGCAATTGCAGCACTCAGAGGCAGGAGGATCTTGAGTTCAAGGCCAGCTTCTTGAGTGTTGAAATTGCAGGCGTGTTCCACCATGCCTGGCTTTATTTATTTATTTATTTTTCTTTTCACAGATAAAACACAGTAGCTTTGGAGACAGATGAGATGCTAGTATTAACAGCCTCAAGGTTCTGAGCAGGTACCTTGCTTTCTCTGACCTTCAGTTTCTTCCCCTGTAAAATGAGAGTACTCATATCAACCATCTCATAAGACTGTGGTAAGAATTTGAACAGTTAAAAAGAATTCTTGTGAGGAAGTCCTCAAAAGTTATGAAAACAAAAGTTGATCCCCAAAGATATCCATATTCTAATCCTTGGAACCTGGGAGTATGTGGCATTACATAACAAAAGGTGCTTTGCAGACAGAATTAAGGTTATTGATTTTAAAGTTGGAGGATTATTCTGGATGACTGAGGTGGACCCAGTCTAACGACATGAGTTCTTAAGAGAATTTCTCCAGCTGGGGTCAGAGATACATCACAGGTGAAAGTCAGAGGTTAAAGTGTAAGGTTCCCAGTAATGTGAAATTGCTGGCCAGAAGGTGGAGGGGATGTCATGATGAAGCCTGCAGGTGGCCTTTGGGAGCTAAGGGGGATTCCTGGCTGGTATGGAAACAGGAACCTTAGCTCTACAACCACAGGGAATTGATTTCTGCCAACAACTTGAATGAGCTCCAAAGTGGATTTCTCTCACTCCCACTCGGAGCCTCTAGATGATTGTTCAGGACAGGTGACACCTTGATTTGCACTTGTGAGATCCAGTAGAGGAAGCAGCCAGTCCACTCAGACTAGGGCCCTAAAAAACCATGAGATGACACATTTGTGTTGTTTCAAGCCACTCAGTGGGTGATAATTTGGTATGGCAGTAGCAGAAAACTAATATATTTAGGCTTGTCCTAAGGTTAATCTTGGCATCACCATTATTTACATAATTCAAATATGGAGTATGGCATGGGTAAATGTAAAATACATTTCTGTTAAGGAAACAAGAAGGTAGTTAATAGCAAAACAAAGTGAGGATAACTGTCAAAGGTGAGAATGCTCAGATTTCTAGAAATTTCTTCAGGCTAGGATCTTAATTAAGCTATAATTATTAACAAATAAAAACAGAGCTGTTCTGGGGAAAATAATAGAGTCTTTCAAGGATTAGTCCTAATTCATTTGTAGTATTTGAATTATGTGGAAGAATATAAAACGATTTCTTCCTCATTCACTGCCCTTTACATAGTACCTAGCACACAGTAACTATTCAATAAAATTCTATTAATTGGACAAATGTAAAAATACTTGCAATGACTGGAATGGAACAATTATCATGCTTCTCATTGAACTGGTATTGCTGTAGCAACATGTATTTGAAGAACTGCTATAACTTCAAACACTTCAGAGTTGCTTTGGCTAATGGTTATATAGAACATGTGGTTTAGGGTAAACATTGCCATAAGAAGCCAGATGTCTGAGCAGTGGTTTGAGAGTGGGGCTAAAGAAGGAAGTTGCTTCTCTTCATGCTCCAGAAGAACTCAATGCATGCTGGCTGTGTCCCAGCTCAGACCAGGCACCCGGAGGGCAGAGAGAGCGTGTTTCTATGGATTGGCTCATCAGGCTAATGAGCTGTTGGCACTTCTGTCCCAGGGCAGTTGAAACTTCTGAGGCTGACTGAGCAGGAAGAGAGAGCTTGTAGATCCCTTGTGATAATCAGGGTCCTCAGATTTCTTTGCATGAATGACTGCATTATGCGCAGATGTTCAGTGCACTTCCACAAGCTTTTATGGATGAATAAGTGACATCATTATGGTGTGATCTGACCAGAAATGAAGCATGGCCCTATGCCATCAGCTAAATTTCTATCTTTCTGACAGAGATTGCTGAGGATGATGCTAATGGAACTAAAATACTCTCCAGAGATACTGATGACTCCTGGAAAGTCTATAAATTAATCTCAAAAAAATTGAATTTCTCTCTGTACCGTTCTAGCTTTAAAATTCTTTCACATCTGACTGTCTTTTCTGAACATTTAAAAAACAACCATAAGCCATTCCATTAAAAATAGATGTAGCCAAATGGAAACATTTCTAATATCTATAAAGCTCAGTATTTTTTCACAGTCAGAAAGGCATATCATGTACACACAAATCACATTTCCTAACTTGACTTCCCTAGGACCAGGATCTTTAGACTGGCCTAGTTGAGTAAATGAAGGATAGGCTTTGTATTTATCAAATGATAAGTGGGTGGCAGATGAGCGATAAAGAAGGATATGGATGCAAAGGAAGAGGGGATATATACTAAAGACCAGTTGGAAGGGTTCACACCTGTTCCGATGCACCTAAGATTCAGAATATCAAACGATATTCTGGTCCACCTTTAAGCCATCCTCTTTAATCTCCCCAATTCAATAACTTAATGATACAATAATTTCAAGTATCTTGTCAATGAAAATAAATAATTTCTTGCATAAAGCAGGGGGTATGCAAGAAATTGAAAAAACATTTTTTATGTAGAAGAAAATTTACCTGAATATCAGATCTCTGTATAGGGAAGGGCATTCTGTGTAATGAATAAACTCAAAAGAATCTATTGATAAATTTAGCTAGATTCACTTAAATCCTTCTCTATCAAATGTGCCATAAACTAAAGTACTTCCCACAAATACAAAGAGAAAGATTGGTATCCTTAATACAGAGTTAATGCTTACAAAAATTTTGAGGACATGAGGGAAGTTGATCAATGGATATAAACAGACAGAAGTTAAAAAATAAGCAATAACTACATGGAAAAATTTACCCCATTACTAATCAAATATATGTAAACTAAAGCAAGATACTATTTTTTCTAAGAAATAAAAAAAATATTCCTTTTTAAAGTAATAGCACTGTGGACTGTCAAAAGTACCAAGAGACATCTTGCTGGCAGACATGCAAGCTAGATGCAAGTAACTCACAGAAACAAAATCAGAAATGGATTAAAAGACTATGCAGCAGGCTATTCACAGAAACTTACTTAACACATGAAGCTAAAAACACTCAGAGATTGTCATCTGTAACCACGGCTTATATGTTGAAATTATCTTCGAAGATTTCTTAATAGCAAGAGAATAGTTTTCATGATATGGTGAGTGAAAAATCAAAATAAAAAAACCTCCACATTCAGTACCAACTTTCATTATATAATTTATTTTATCTATATAAGAAACCTCTATAAGCATGCATACCAAAATAGGAGCAGTGATTGTCTCTGGGTCTTGGGAGGAAGAGACAATCGAAGATTCCTCAGTAGGAGACTAGTAGGTGTCACCAGCAAAGCAGAGGCAACAAGGACATTTTTTTTTCTGAAATAATCTCATGATTAAAAAAACAAAAAGGACTGAGTCAGTGTAAAATCATATGAAAAATGAGAACACTATTGTATTGCTATATATTTATTGTACAGTTTAGAACTATTTTCATTTTAAAATACAAATGTGGGCTGAAAGAGCTGTATCCTTCTCTTCTTTGTTTAATGCCTTTGAGTATTTTGATAGGGTCCAGGTTATAAAAGATTTTATTTTTTTCTTTACATATGCCTTTTCAATAACTTATGCAATCAGCTTGTCTACCTGGGTTTCTAATTAGAAAAAAATAAGAGACACCACACCACTCCACTTGTAAATTCATGCCATGCAATGTTTGTGACATTTGGGGGACCATTCAATCCATCCCCACAAGTTGGCCAAATCTCATCAAGTCCTGGTCATTTATGAACACTTACACGAGAACCCACAGCCAACTGGTGAACGGGGCCCGCACTCCCAAGTGTGGCTAATACAGTGCTTGATCTGAGCCTTTTCTCATCTTTCTGTATCACCTCTGTTCTATCTACAACCCTAACCTCTTGCACTTCCTTAAAAAACAAGAATAGGTTTTTAAAGGACAAGGCTTTCTTCTCAATCTCTTACATGTCCTCTGGTATTTAGCACAGGGCTTAGCCCAACAGGTACCTGCTTACAAGAAAACCCCCAGAACAAATGAACTAGTGCACAGTTGGCCTTCCCTCTGTATCTGCAAGTTTATCCTTTGATTCAACCAACAAGACTGAATTTATCCAGGGGGGGGAAAAATTGTACTGAACATATATGTTCTTTTTTCTTTTCATTCCCTAAATAATGAGCATAACAGCTATTTACACAGCATTTGCATTGCATTAGGTATTATAAGTAATCTAGAGATGATCTGAAGTATATGGGAAGACTGCATAGGTTATATGCAAATACTGTGCTGTATTATATAAGGGATTTGAGCATCCAAGAATTTTGGTGTTCTCAGTGGTCCTGGAAACAATGCCTCTCTGATACAGAGGGACAACTGTACATGTACTTAGTCTGTAAAAAGAAAATGTGAGCACCAACAATTGATAAGTTGCCTTGAGTTGCACTATTTTATACCACAAGATGTACTATTTCTTTTGTGACTTTGGAAATGGCAGAAACAATATACCTCTTCAGTCATCTAGTAACTGCTAGGAAAATTTGCCACTAGATTAAACTGGAGAAGACGTTCCACTGGGGAGAGTGAGGAAGGAGAAGCATATGGTACATACTCAGTGTAAATATGAGTCAAGACAACTCACAGTTCCCTGTGGCTTTCAGAATGAGACAGAAGTTCCTTGGTGTGTAGTTCTAGATATTTCTTAGAGAAAACAACTCTGATTCCAACAATTAGAGTTCCAAATTCTATTCCTGCGCTGAAAGTCAGGAGAACACTGGAATGAAGGTTCTTTACCTGATGGTTTTTTAATTTTTCAACGATTCAGGTATCCTTAAAATGGAAGCCATTCACATAGCCACTTTAAACCAAGGGAAATGGAAACTGTCGGGCTCCACTTTAAATCAAATATGCAGCAGAAAGAAAATTCTGTATTTAGGTGTTTCACTGTCAAGATGATATACTAAATTGGATTCAGCTCAGCTATAAAAAAAAAGAAGAACAAGAAAAGGAAAAAGTATAACAACACAGCTTGCAAAATGGAAAAACCACTGTCATTTGTCAGACCAAATGAACTTGATGTTTCTGTGAGAGCTCTGCTATAAAATAAAGTTAGAGGATTTGTTCTAGTCTTCATTTTTGCCCTTGTCTTACAGCATAACATAGCTTTATTAGTGTTGCTAACATTTGTTGTTTTACTTCATTCCATAAATTGTAATTGTATTTTGTGTTCATATTCATTAAACAGTGAATTAAATCCAACAGTAGGTTTAGCAGTTATTCCCAGTTTTGAATACATAACTTTAAACACTGTGTTTAGAATTTAAAATTTTTTAATTAATAAAAAGCAAATCATTTGTAAATCAGAAATTACAATTTCCGTTTTTATCCCCCCTCCTTGCCAATGAAGGAAAAAAGCTTCAGAATATTCTAAAATTAAATGCCTGATAAAATCCCCTCAAAATAAAAAGTATGTTTGAAAATCAAACCAAAAATTCTTGTAAGTGCGAGGCTTTTTTCTCCAGATGTGCCACTCTACATGCCCAAGAATCCCCAATTATCTGACAGGTTATAGGCAGAACGCCTTCCCTTCACAGCTGATAATCTTTCCAAAAGCACAGTACACCAGTCTGACAGCACAGAGACAGTCTCCCATTTGGGGACAGAGAAAGGAATAAAATATGTTCAGCTAAAAATGGTACAAGGATGCTGCTCATGTAACCGTTCTGTCTGGAGACTGAGACTTGTTATTTACTATAATGCAATGCTGGAAGTGCTGGGGTTTGTGGAGTGGCCAGGGAGTGAGGGAATCACTGAATGCAGGTAAGTGTTACAGAGCTGACCTAGGAGAGGTCACTGTCCAGGAATCAATCACCTGGGACAAGACTGAGCTGGCTCCCTGGGTACTGCTAACTTCCTCTCTATCTATCTAGTTATAGAACAAGGCTCTATAACTAGAACCTCTCTATAACTCTCTATAACTAACCTCTCTATAACTATAGAACCTCTATATAACTATAGAACCTCTCCAAACTCACCAAATAGGATTTCTTTTATTCTGTTATTTGTGTGTGCATAATTTATATATAACATAACATTTACCATTAACTACTTTTACTTGTAAAATTCAGTGACATTAATTATATTCATATTTTTGGACAACCTTCTAATCTATCTCCAAAATTTTTCCAGCATCCCTCATCCCAAACTGAAACTCTATACCCATAAACAAAACCCCCATTTGTCCCTTCCTCCATCTCTAGCAGGATGTTAATAATAAATATTAGGAAACCGACTTTCTTCCACACTATGAAGCTATAGTGTTTATCTTCTTCATGAGAGATGTTTTGTGCTGACATTTTCATCAATATAAAAGAAATCAGCTAATCATCAGGTTTAATATTAATAATAGGTACATCTATCTCAGATACTCAAATAATATCATTGAAATAACTTTCACACCAAAGGCTTCTCTACAAAGAAGAGAGAGATTTGGGGGCTGAGAACGCCATCCATTTACTTCTGTGCCAACTTGGAGACTTGAGAGTTCTGCTGTATTCTAATTAGGGTTTTCTGTTTTTCTCTTGAGAGGGGTCTTCCATGGCTTAGAGAAATCCTTAATATTTGTTTATCAAACTAAATTAAGAAACACAGAATGGACTGTGACATTCTGTTAGTCTAGGTAGGCTTACTGGTGTGGAACAGATGGCAAAGAGCTGCAAGCAGAAAACCTACCATCTTACTTCCCACCTAAGAGTAAAATAAATATGGTAGCTCTGGTGAGTCCTACACAAGATACTTACTGTTTTACACTTACACCTAGTGCATTTATTTAAATACTTTCAAGCACCTGCTGCACTCTGCACTTTGCTCAGAGTGAGTTCCCTACCATCACAGATCTCTTGAGACGTGATATGTGTTCTCCCCGCTGCTCTCAAAAAGATGAAGCTGAAGAGAGCTTGCAGGCTTTCTCTCCTCCCTGCAGCAGGAAATCCTAATCATTCTTTTCTGAATGTCCTACCACTGGTGGGCTCTGACTACAACTAAAGCTTCCAGCATCCTACAAGAAACTCCATTTGTACAGCTTTAGAAAATGCACTGCTTAAAAATGACTGAAAGTTGTTGGTTATTTAAAAGTCATAAAATAATGTGTTTTGGAGAAATTCACAAGTTTAATTTTCATGTGTCTAAGCGAAGACAGCACTTTACTGACCAAGGCTCTTGTGTCTTCAGGGCACAATCATTACTGAAGTATCAAGTATCTTTGCTCTTCCTAGATTCATTTCCTTTCTTTCCATTCCCCATTCCCATCACACGTCTAAGCAGGTAGTACCAGGCATTGTGATACCTGGCATAAGGGAACAGAAAGTGGAAGAAACAAGCTCAAATTAGCTGATAAACTCTAAATCCAAGGAATGGGCTGGGTAGCCTCGAGGAACAGAAAAGAGAGAGAGAGAGGAGGGTAGATAAAGGAGAGAGAAGAAGAAAGAAAGGAATTGCCACAAGCATGGACAGAGAAATAGAAAGAGCTCAAAACAGGTCTATACATACATAGTTGATTGATTTAGTCAGGCATGAGGCACAGACTCACCCTATTAACCTGACTTTTCTAAAAAGCATCCTTCAGTCCCAGCATTTTATTTGGACACTCTTCCTCTGCTCCTTAGTAGCCTATACACTTCCAAATCACTACCCTCATGTAATTACGGAAATCAACTCTTTACATGTCTGTATCTCAGAACTCAACTTGTTACCTGTCATGGGGGAGTTAAGAATAAACTAAGCCTAAGAGTACAAACACAGGGTGCTGTCACGAACAAAAACTCTTCAGAGCTGCAGGTGAGAAATGGCACCTTAGAAATATTTGATGTTTTCTGTCACATTTAACAAGTGAAGTAAATACAGAGATTCCTCATCTTTCAAAATCCTCCAGGGTAAAGGGATAGACTAGCAATTTTCCACAGAGAAGATGAAGATCAAACATGCTTATGCAAGGTTGGGGTCAGTCATACAGAGGTAAATTACCCGCAGGTGCTCAGGGGCAGCTGTGATCAAGAACAGGCCTTGAGCACAGGCCAATCAGTGAGCTTTTCTAACATTCAACTGCAAACATCCCAAAATCCCAGGAGGCTCTACCACTTGTCAAAAAATAAATAGAACATATAAAAACTCAAAAATATAATCTCAGCAAGATTTTCTGAATTAAGCAAGAAAAGCAAAGCTAATAATGGACTATTTGCTATTAGTACGTCATAGGTCACTAGGATAACATAAGAGATACCTTTCTGAAGTTCTGCCTAGCCTGCCACCTTTTTTTTTTGGTGTGACTGAGGTTTGAACTCAGGACTTCGTACTTGCAAAGTAGGCACTCTACTGCTTGAGCCACACCTCCAGTCCATTTTGCTCTGGTTATTTTGGAGATGAGGTTTTGTGAACTATTTGTCCAGGTTGGCCTTGAGCCACTATCCTAATCTCAGCCTCCCAAGTAGCTAGGATTACAGGTATGAATCAGCAACATCCAAGACTGCCACTTCTTTTTCTTGATTATTTCCCTCTACCCCAGCCTGAGCTCTGGTTTTCACCTTTAAACTCAGGTAGTACCTATATCCCTGGCCAAAATAGACTGACTCTGGAGTGGCCACCTGATCCAATCTAAGCCAAACAGATTCTCTCTTCCAGGAATTGGAAACTGGGACATGACTCTCTGATGAGCTGTAAAAAGGCCATATTCCAATGTGTGAATGGGAAAAAAGAAAAGGCTACTTTGCAAAGAGCCACACCTAAAGGAGACACAACAAGGAATCTGAAATGACACCGTCTGGCCTAAGACAGTGAGAAAGAGATGAAAACTTAGCTGCCACCTTCCAAATAGTCTCATGGAGCCTTGCCCTGTCCCTTGTGATACTCCATCCTATTAACTGCCTTTGGGTCACATGACATTCCCTGAGTCACATTTCTATTTATCATGCAGTTTCCTCTTTTCAATCAAGTTAGTGATACAGCTCCAAATGACCCTATCTCGAAAAAACCCTTCACAAAAAGGGTCTGGTGGAGTGGCTCAAGGTATAGACCCTAAGTTCAAGCCCCAATACATACAAAAAAAAAATTGGAAAAGGAAAATAATGCTGATTTCTGTAAAGATGTGCACGGTGTTATAAGATGTTACATGGTGTTAGAATAGTATAGGTTGTGGTGTGAATATACAAAATTCTATTCTAACACTGTTAAATTTTTTAGCAGAGTTTAGAAACTCTGAAGCTTAATATAGTCTCTAAAACTACAGCCCTAACCACTAATCCTAATCTACTTCGTGTAGCCTATTTTTCTCTTTTCATCATTGCAAAGCCAAGTCAGTAGTATAATTAGTTCAGCCTCCATATTAGATAGAAAGAAGACTTCTGTGGATGCCTGGAGTAGACTTGTACAGAAACATCTAAACAAGTAGATGGCAATGTTCTAATAAGAATGTAAGGCTGGTTAGTGCCCTTTAGGCACATTTGACTCTAGCTGACGACTCCCAGGCTTCTCTGATGTTCTCCCTCACTCACCATCACCACCCTAAGTTCAAGCCCCTCCAGAGGATTTCCTGAAGTCTCTTTCTCTTGTTCCTCTTACTTCTCTCCCCAAGTTAAATAGTCAAGGGATTCTGCTCTCAAGTTAATTCTCCCTAGGTGGTGTCCTCCAGCACCACACCTTCAAACATGTTTGTTTAATTACCCTATCTACATTTCTCCCACCATCTCCTCCTGCCCTCCAACTTGGAATTTCCAACATCTTTGACTGCATGTTCTACCTCTAACCCAACAAGGCTCTAACCCAACAGTGTTTTAAAGTCTCCTTTTCATCCTCAGTTTCCTGTCTTATTTAATGACAATTCAAAATACCCTAGCTACATGGGATCTTTCTCTCTTCTCCCACAGGCAGAGCTGTAGGGGAAGCTCTTTCTCTCCTTCCCTTGCCTTTCCTTCTACTTTTATTACAAGCCAATAACTGTCTTCCTACATTATGAACTGATGGTGTTTCTTTATTGCTTAAAATAACCCAGGGTTCCCTGCTACCACAGCATTACTGCAAATATCTTTTCAATCTGAGAGAAGTGTCTTCATTCCCACTCCTTAGATGCTTTCTGGGATCACCTCTTAAACTCCTTCACTTTTATCAAGGTTTATCTCACATGTTACCTACTTTGAAAAACCAAATGGTTTCTATATAATTTTCTTTCGTGGACTCTGCAGTCCTCCTATGACACTTTGTGCATATTTCTAGCATTTCTACAACATATTCTGTTTACTTTTTCTATGTGTAGCTCTTTCTTAAAAAAACAAAACAAAACATTTGAGTTCTCAAAGCTAGAGATTTCATAAGCCCAACAGCTAACATACTACCTGGCATAAGAGGTACCAACAGTATAAAAAGTCTACGAAAAATAAGTGAATGAAAACAGAACTTCCTTTCTGTTCCAAGTTAGTTTTTTCCTGAAACACAATATATATCTAGAAATTATAGCATCTTCCATTTAAATGTATAATTGATGAATTAGACAGTCACCTCAACACAAAGCACTACAACTGGATGTTCAATCCACTTCTTCTAGTTCTACAAGGTCATTAGGGCTTTAGAAATGAGAATAATTAGGCTTTCCTCAAAGGTAACTAATGCTATCCACAGTTCCCACCATCCCCCACATTCCTTTAATGATGAGCATCCTGGAACCACAGGTCTCCAGAAAGGCATTTGGAGGTCATCTTGCCCATCTGATCACCTGCAACTCAGTTGGAAGGTTTAGTTATGTGTGTTTCTATAGCTTTCCCATAATTTTTAAAAAGATGTTAAGGATATGCCATAAACAGTCCCTGCCTTGCTGCTGCAATCCTACATTTGAGGTTTTGGACAACAGAGCAGGGCAAGCACAAGCAGAAATCTACCCAGTGCCTGAAAAACAACTGGAGGTCCCAACTCCTGCATGAGGGTAGAAGGAATTTTATAACTGTACTAACAGCAACTTCTTACCACAATGAAGGAAATGGAAATTCTGATAAGT
The DNA here is from genome assembly GCF_047511655.1 of Castor canadensis. NCBI lineage: Eukaryota > Metazoa > Chordata > Mammalia > Rodentia > Castoridae > Castor > Castor canadensis. Next base: position 45,186,229 of record NC_133386.1, read on the forward strand.
AATTTTTTTTTTTTTTTTGGTGATCCTAGGGTTTGATCTCAGAGATTCACACTTGGTAAGCAGGCACTCTACCAGGAGCTCTTTGAGCCACTCCACCAGCCCTTTATCTTTTGTGTTGGGTATTTTCAAGATGGGGTCTCATGAACTAACTGCCCAGGCTAACTCTGAACAGCGATCCTCCTAATCTTTGCCTCTTGAGTAGCTAGAATTCCAGGCATGAGCTACCAGCACCCAGCTCTCTGATAAGTAATTTTTGTTGGCAGAGTTAAAAGAAACACAAATTAAATATTACTGGTTATATATATATATATATATAACCTCCATCATTCCATCATGCCCCAGGCCCCAATATTGGAAACCACATCGGCTGGATCCAATGGATACAAGTCAAAGGACAATGACGGTGATGATCTGGACACATCCTAGTGGAAACAGAACTAGGTTTTCTCTGTTTCTCTCTTACCTTGAACCCTCTCATATGACCTTGGCCAAGAGCCTAAGAGAAGAAAAAGAAAACATAACAATAGAATTTTAATGCCTCTGTGCTTTAAAAAGAGTGATTTAGGCAAGATTTTCTCTTTTTGATGTAAAGGCAGGGCACAGCAGGATTGGGAACATACCAGTATACTGACTAGTAGAGAACAAGCTGTGTAGTGAAAGAAAAAGAGCTATTAATACTTTCTGGATGTGGGTAAGGTGAAATGAATGCATCTGAAATCTACTTTGGTTAGAAAAAGGAAAAGTATTATGAGGCCGAGCCAATCCTTAAGCTGCAACTGCTGGTATTTGCTTTATACACACTGTAAAACCTTCTTAACAGTTTTTAAAAGGCCAGAAGCTAGCTAGCACTTGCCTCATAAGGAAATCTTCCAATAGCATAATAGAGGATTGTGACATTTATGGGCTGTACAATGAAAAGCTCACCAACCTGACTCCATCACTGCTTTTGAATTTAGAATTAGTTGGAGCTCTTTGATGAAGAAGGTGATGGGCTCTAGAGATGAGTGGAGCTTCTCTCCACCAGCTTTCTGTCTAAATCAATGGCATCTACTCACAAATGAGCCAGACAATAGTACAGGAAAAATTGACAAATGTATTCACAGAACATAAAAGAACTAATAACACCAGGCAAGCAGGGAAGAGGTGGAGCCACGTGGGAACAAGATGGAGGGGACTTAGGCAGATGACACAGCTTAGGACAGAGCTCCACAGGAGCCAGAAGGACAATTAAAGGACCCATGAAATGAACCACAGGATAATGGCAAGGTTGCCAGATAAAATACAGGACATCCTGCTTAATTTGAATTTCAGAAACTTAAAGAATAATTTTGGAGTATAAGTAATGTCCTAAGTATTACATGGGACATACTTATATAGAAATAGTATTCTGTATGTATCTGAAATTCAAATTCAATAAGGTGCCCTATATTTTTATTTGTTAACTCTGGCACTCCTAGATGAGGGGAATGAGGCTCAAGATGAGAGAATGAGAACTAAAAATCTGAGTCTTTTCACCCAGATGAAGTAAGTCTCATCTAAGAGAACAGTATTAAGTTGTCATAGGAAAGAAACTGTAAAAAATGCAGATTCTGGCAAGCCAGAGGGTTTTGCCCAAAGAAAGATGACCTGGGTTTGAAGCAAGCCAGGAGCCAAATCAAGCGGCCAGTGAGGAACAGACTGTGATGGGAAAGGAAGTAAAATTTTTATAATGAGCAAGTATGTGCTGTAGATAAATAGCATAAAAATGGTGTGGCTTGCTGCTCATTAGGGTGAAGATGTGGGGGGATATGATGTTGGCGTCCACAAGAAAAGGTACATCTAATCCAGCCTGGAGTAAAACATGAAGTAATGTGGGAAGGCTTATCTGGATTTGGAGACTCATGCATAGTATCAAGCAAATATCTGGCAAACTGGGAACAGCAGGGTCTAGAGACTATGGAAAGAATTTTCTCAATAGGAATATTCTTTGGAAATGGAACCAGATACGAAATAGGCCCTTGGTTCTGTTACCTAATTTTCTAAAGCAGGAAAAAATAAGGCACCTTTTCTCTGCTCTGGAGGGAGAAGGTAGGTCCCGTAGGAAAGCAGGTTTGGTCCCTATAAGTAGACCTGAGGAAATAATACAGTAATTTTTGCACTAAAAAAAGTGCATTTGTTAGTCGACCAGAAGAGGCTTTTGGTGCCACATGAAGCACAATCTTCCTAAACTTTAAGCAAAATTTGAGTCTACTCACAAATTACATAATATTTATTTCTCCTCAGTGTTTGCTATTTAAGCTGCTTGTTTCTCCTAGAAATCTGTTACTTAATGAAGCTAAAGCTTAAGTTGCTGCTTCTGGGGTTGGCACTGTGGCTCATGCCTGTAATCCCAATTATGCGGGAGGCATAGGTAAGAGGATTGAGGTCCAAGGTTGGCCCAGGCAAAAAACAGCACAAGACCTTATATAAAAAAACTAACACGAGAAGGTTCCGGGAGACATGACTCAAATGGTAGAGGGCTTTCCTAGCAAGTACAAGGCCCTGAGTCCAAACCCAGGTACTGCCTTAATAAGAAAATACTACTGCCTCTGAAAATTTTCCCTTATCATAAAAATTTTTGATAATTACCTGAATTATAAAAAGAAAATCAATGACTAAAATCACAAAGGTATTCAACACATGCAAAAAAACTTAAAACTTTTATAATCAATATATTTAAAAGTCATAAGCAATTAAATGGCAAAGTCATTTCCCAGCAAATGACTAGGAAATACCTCAAGTACAGCAGATAAAGATGTAGCACCTTCACACTAGTAAAAGCTCATTTGACAAGATACAATCTTCCACAGCACGTAAAATATGAATGGATAAAAGTTACAAAAAGAGCCTTCTTAGAAAAAAGAAACACAATAGCTTAATGAACACAGAAAATAGTTAACTTCCCTAGTAATCAAGGAAGTCCTTATTGCATCATTAGCTAACATTTCTACCTATCAAATTAGCTGTTTTCTTCAGTATGAAATTATTCAACACTAATGAGGGTACTCAGAAACTATCAGCCATTCTCCTATTGTATATATTGGTTTTTAAAGAACTTTTTAGAAAGTAATTTTTAAGCAGTACATGCCAAAAGCCTTAAAAATAATCATGTTTTCCCAAGTAGGCATTCCACTTCTAGCAATCTGTCCTAAGTAAGTTATCAGCTAGGTCATTAAAGAAGTACAAAGACATTCATCACACTATTCTTTATGATGGAAAAGAAGAAAAGCATACAAATGTTCATTAATAGAAGAATAATTAAAGTAGAATACTGAACAGCCCTTAAATTTACTCTTAAAACAACTCAACATTTATATTTACATATTTTTTAATGTCTTCTGTCCTGAATAATACAGTGAAAAATGAACAAGAATTAAACTGCATAAGAAAACAAAGAACAATCTTTGTCACATAATCCAACGACTTTGTGATATTATTTGATTTATTTTGCAACCCAAAAATTTGCAAAATTTGAAATAATTCTAAAAGGAAAGGAAATCAACTAGCAGTCTTCTTTCAGTCAAATTTTCTCCAATTTAACCTTGAAGATAACAGGTTTGAGTAAATTTATTGTTGCCATTTTAGGCATGAATATGAATTAGCGCCCTCTTGTGAGCATGGGATAGAATTTTTTTTTTAAATGGGAAGATTATTTCATCTTTTTTTTTTTTTTTGGTGGCACCAGGGTTTGAACTCAGGTCTTCACACTTGCTAAGCAAGTGCTCTTACCACTTGAGCCACTCCTCCAGCTTCTGGGCAGATTATCGAAGAATTTGACTTGGTAGAATGTGAACAGGAACACATCTGACATTTCTCCATCACTGCCTTCAAAAGAATTTTTAAAATGGATTTGGAGCTGAAAGGAACTTCAGTATATTTGATCTTGGAAGAAAACATATATTTGTGCTCAGCAGACAGAGAAGTCCATCCTTGAGGTAAAATCATCAAAGAATTACTGATTATTGATGTTTTTAACATGCATTACATTTGTACAGGAAAGTGCCTGACATTCAATAGAGTCGTGGCTTGTTCTAAAATTCAGAAGAGACAAGTTGAATGTCCTCTTGTCCTGTGCCACTTGTGAGGCAGAGTGGTCACAGTGGAGCACAGACTCCATGGCAAATATGATCTACTGTGCTTACATGTAAGGCTCAGAATTTCCATAAAAGAAGTCAAAGCCTTTCTGAAAGAAAGAAAATAATTACTTTTGTAAATTCTTATAAAAATCCATAAATCATTTTTTTAAAAAAATAAAAATTATAAAAACTTGCTAGGCCAAGAACAAAATCAAATTAAACATAATCTGGAATTGAGACCATAACATCTTCAGCATAGAACAAAGCATGTGTAGAACAGAATCAGTTCTCCTTTATGTAGATTGGTAGATTGCTATCTGCCAAAAAAAAGAGACTCACAATCTCCCCCATTTTAATCTGGGCTTATTTATAGCACCTTCCTATAGTGACATCACATCTGACTGACAAGCCGAGACACACAAGTCATTCTAACACATTAAAGTAGGAAGATCATATTAAAATGAAAAGAATTTTTCAAGACACTAGATTCTGTTTCTGTACTTCAGCAACACTGCCAGGCTTTCCCTGGGATGCTGCCAGCCAATCCCAGGTCAAAGTTTTAATTGGCATTCCCAGAGAGAGGATTTTGAATTGTAATAAGGCAGCACATTGTCTGTAGGCGTGGGTAGTAAATGCTAACCAAAATTTCTTTTTTACTTTCTTTCTTATTTACTTATTTTGTCAAATACCTTCTTCAATTTTTTCCAGCTATTTAGTTTATCATTTATTTTGATGATGGATATTATTACTGAAGGGTGAGTGAATGACATTGGAAAAACATTTTAGTCAACTTGTGTCTAAATATCAATGGAAGGATGTAAACATTTCCATCTGTTCACCTCATTATTCACGATAAATAGAGAAAATCCAAGTTCCAAAGCTATGCATTCCTCACGGACTTAACTTACATCATGACTCTCAAAGTGTGGTCTAGGGGCCTTTCAGAGTCCCCAAATCCTTTCAGGAGGCCCTAACCATCAAAACTATTTCTATAATCATACTAAAGCATTATTTACCTTTTTTACTCTCATCTGCCTTCGAGTATACAAACTCTGTAACAGACTGATGCAGAAGCCAATTTGCAAGTCCACCTATCTCCTATTAAACCAGGTATTAAAAAGAGTCGTGAAAATGTAAAACAATGCTACTTTCTCACTAAATCATTTTTGTTTTGGAAAAAAAATAATTGTTACTTATATTAACTTGTAATGGGGTTACTTTTGTTATTATGAGCAATGTATAAACATTTAAAATTTTTTCTATTTTAATTTCTAATGATAAATATGAATTAATATACTCCACATAAGCAAAAGCTCTTTGGGTCTTCAATAATTTTAAAGAATGTAAATAGACCAAATTCTTGAGACAAGCCATTGTAGGCAATTTTGATGCAGCATTAACAAATTATATTAATGACAAACTGATGAACTCATACACCTCCAAAACATCTTTCTGGATGTTTGCTTTCATAAGCAAAGCAACCTTCTGCTCTGCTCCAGAGCTGAAAAGTACTTTTTGTTTGATTTTGTTACTCAAAACCCAAATTTAATTTCATTCTGTGCAGAATTACCTAATAAGAAATTTCAAACACCACTCATTCGTTCAATAAAAATTTACAAAGAATCTGTCATACTCAAATACAGCAATATGTTGTAAATCTCTAGTTTAGAGATAAAAATGTCTTTTCAGTATGAAAGACTACATCTACCCCTAAATAATAAGATCTAACATTTATTAAGTTCATACTATATGCTAGATACTGTCTAAGTGCTTACACTTAACAAGGATCCTATATACTATTATTATTCTTGTTTTAAAGAAATGAAAACTGAGAACAGAAGTGAAACAATTTGTCCAAGGGAAAGGACTGATAAGTAGCAAAGCCAGGACTAAGACCACTGGAGTGTCTGCACATAACCTCTAGAGTATACTGGCACCATCATCAAGGTTTTGAACCCAGAGGTACAGATTAACTGAACATGACAGCACAAAAACCCCATGCAGCATCAAGATTGGCTAGCGTTAGTTTTCTTTGGTGAGAGCTGAAATATACCACAACGTTGACTTTACCATTTAATCCTGGAATCTGTAAATTAAACTAAAAAAACAAAAGTAAACATTTTAACAAAAATAAATTTTTTTTGTAAATAAAATTTACATTTTAACAAAAGTAAAAATTTCTTAACTTGCTTGCATTTAAAAGTTGTGAAGAAAGGATCCTTCACAACTTTTACCAGTGTTATGGTTTGGATATGAAGTATTCCCCCAGAAGGTTCATATGTTGAAGATTTGGTTCCCAGCTGGTGGTGCTATTAAGAGGTGACTGGATCATGAAGGTTCTAATCTCATCAATGGATTAACCCACTGATGAGTTCATAGCTAAATGGGCTTTTAGGAGGTGGCGCCTAGTTGAAGGAAGTAGGTCTCTAAGTGTGTCTTTGAAGGGTATCTTATCCTTCACCCTTCCCTCTCACTCCCTCTGCTTGCTGGCTGCCATAAGGTGAACAGCTTTTTTCTGCCACCATGATGTTTCTGCATTGCCCCAGGCCTAAAAGAAATAGGAGCAGAGTTGACCACAGACTGAAATCTCTAAAAATGTGAAGCAAAATAAATCTCCCCTCCTTTTAAGTTGTTCAGGTCAGATGTTTTGTCTTAGTGATGCAAAATGACTAACACAATCAGTGTGATGGTTCATCTTAATGGTCAACTTGATTGAATTGACAAATGCCTAAGGGATAAATAAAGCACACCTGTGGGGATGCCTGTGATGGTGTTTCTGGAGACAATCAGATCATGAAGACTCTGACCTAATGAATGAATATGATGAGATTATAGGGAGGTGGTGAAAAATAGGAGATAGAGTCTAGCTGTAGGAAGTAGGTCACTGGAAGGATATCCTTGGACTATGTCTTGCCTGGACCCTTCCTATATTCCCTTTTCTTTGCTTCATGTCCAAGTTGTGAACTTCTCTATTCCTCCATGTCCTCTCCTCCATGATGGACTGATACCTCTGAAATCATGAATTAAGATAAATTTCACCTCCTTCAAGTTGTGTTTCTTTACAGCATTTGGTCGTAGTTATAAAAGAGTAACTAACACAGCCAGTAATTATAAAATACAGTTTCTATAAAACAAGTCTTGACTTTGAAATGTAAATAGAGACCAAGAAAGTATACCATCATCATGTGCCATCCAGTGACATCTATTTTAAGGTAAATAAATAAATCAGTTGTTAGACACTATGCTCCTCTTTCTCAAATTCATATGTTAAAGTCCTAACCCCAAGTTCACCTCAAAATGAGACTGCATTTGGAGAGAGGGCCTTTATGGAGATAAATGAAACAAGGTCATATGTGTGGACACTAAGTCAACATGACTGGTGTTCTTATAAGAAGAAAGAGATGCCTGGGGCACATATACACATGTGTGAGAACACAGGGAAAAGGCAACTGTTTGCAAACCAAGGCAAGAGGCCTCAGACAATACCAAACCTGCCAACACCTTGATTTTTGGACTACCAACATCCAAAATTGTGAAGAAAAAAAATTATTGTTGTTTATAAGCCACCAACTTTATGGTACTTTGTCATTGCAGTCCAAGCAGGTAAAAAAGCAGCAGTCTTTTTAAATTCCAGTTTTAACCTCCAAAATTATCCTTGTCAATTTGTTAAACTGTGCTATGTGGATACTTTTTTGAAAAGAAAATTAGATGTTTTTTGTATTTCCATACTGAGAATCTAGGTATGGGTAGCTTGCAAGTGACACCAAGTAGAATTATAGGTAATGGTCAAACTCCTCTGTCCTCAGAATCTGATGAGGAAAAACTGAGAAAAAAAACTAACCTACAAAACACAGCAGCTGGAAAAGTGTATTTAGAAATTCAAGGCCATACTTGCTTATTCCATTCTAGAATCTTACAAAGGGGTGGTATCCTCAGCTAAAGTACTTTCTGAACTGTCGTGAAGAAGAAAAAAGTTATAGGTGGCAGCTAAAGTGTGCTATACTGATGTTAGTAGTTCCTACCATTGTTACAGCCAGGAGAGTTCCTTAGAGAGAAACTGGGTTAAAGAGGACCATTACAAGTGAACCCTGTAAAGAATGTATGAATGTGTCCAGCTTCAGATACAGCCACTGGTCGCAGCAAAGTGCACTGTCTAATTATACTATCCTAGTCAATCCATTGCCCACAGAAACCTCAGTATCAAATGGTAAAAAAAAGTCACAAAATTCAGACAGAATCAGTATTTTGTTTGTTTGTTTGCAGTGCTGGCTTGTGAACCCAGGCCTTGCACATGCTATGCAAGTGCTCCTACCACTGAGCTATATCCCCAGCCCAGAATCACTAAGAAAGAAAAAGAAGAGGAGGAGGAGACCAGTTTGAAACTGTGAGGTCTGGTTATCCATATAACTATTAGAATATCAATTAGTTCAATTTTCTGGAAAGCAATGTGAGAATACATATTAAAAGCCCTAAAAAAAATGTCTCTTATGGGAGATGGAGACTGGCTTAAATGGTAGAGTGGCAAGCACAAAGCCCTGAGTTTAATCTCCAGTACCACACATACATACACACACACACACACACACAGCACCCCCACCCCTCTCTCTCCAATAATTATTATTCTTACTGGAATTTATCCAAAAGGGTTGACATGACCAGAACCCCTAAAGACTTATTTATAAAATACTACCAATAGTAAAAAAAAATCCAAAAAATTAAAAATGCTTGTTTTCTGAGTTATGAAGTTGTGGATGATTTTTCTTTATGTTTTCCTTTATATAAGATTGACCATGTCACTAGAGTTCTGATCATATAAACTGGTTAAAACCTCTGAGTACCTATAAGCTCAGTCTTTCCTTTTAGGAAATGCAGACACAAATGAAGAATATAGTTGTGTTTAAACACACAGAAAGTTATTTTAGCTTACAGGTGAAAATTTGAGAACTGCAGAGAAATGTATTGTGAAAATATTTTATAATAAAATTCCTTGTTTCTCACTTCAAAAAGGACTGTCTATCTCAGTTTGTTTCGGTCAGCTGAAAAATAACCATCCAAGATAAGAAGACACTTGGGAGAGATAGTCTTATACTGAAGATATGAAATAACTTTCAGCCAATAAAAAGACATTTTCAGGGCTAGATGGGCCAGTAATATAAAAGAATCATCACCTAACTTCTCTCTGGAGCAAAATGGGTAGTGGAGTTATACAACAGAGAAAAGAAAGAAGACTCAAGCAGGTCTCAGTGCTGCCAGAATAAATTTTCTGTGACCAGAGTTATTTCCCCAAAGAGGAGTGCCCAAACCTCTACGTGCCTCAGAATCATCTAGACAGCCTTCTACAAACAGATCTTTGGGCATCATCCCACTGAATCAGAACTTTGGGGACCAAGGGACAGTAGGATTAGCAATTACCCTAGATGTTTTCAATGCAGGTAGACTTTGAGCCAGGTTTTTCAAGTCTTTAAATATACAAAGGGTTGCTATTAGATTTCCCAAACTAGGAATATCGGCATCAATCAAAATCTCACTAGATTTATAAAAATGAGCAGCGTGTTCCACTAGTTGCTTTAATCTCATTAAATGTAAATTTCATTAAAAATAGTTGCGATAAAATATTGGTAGGGTTGGTGCTCTCCACGTCTTCTTTCAACCAAGTTTTAAACTCTGTTCAATTTCTTACCCATCCTTCACTGTAAATCTCCACCATTCAAAAGAGATCTTGATGATGAATCTGCTAATCTCTCTGCCAATTGTATCAGAAATGAAATGAAAATAGTGTTCTGGAAAAATATTTAACAACATCTTTGATCTTTACAATATTTTGATAAATGCACACACACACATTCTTCTCTGGATTTCTCATCATAACTGAGAATTCAAAGAATTGAAAACAGAGGAATTTTTGAAATAGGGACAAATATTGGTTTCTTTTTTTATGCCCATACTGGATTGAAATTACTCCTTCAATCTCTTCTTAGCTCTTCTCTTTACATGGCTTTAAAGCAACTTACTTTTTGGTAACAGCATCCACCAAGAAACAGATTTATTGAGCTAACTTTCATTAATTCATTCATCCAATAAGATTATTTGATGATCCTTTTGTGTCTCAATGACTTGTTTATTTAAATGAACATTAATGAGTCTTAGAACTCATAAATTGCCAAAAGTCAATAGTTAGCATTGGAGACAAGAGCAAATAAAGGCACAATATGCCAATTTGTCAGGAGAACAAACATTATCCTGAGGTATTAAGGAGTCTCAGGAAGGCCTAACCACTAGTTAAATAAACTATAATGGGAATGGCAACATACACGTCAGCAGGAATAACTTACTCACTTCTGGGCTACTGATACACAGTAACAGTAACATTTGCTGGAGATGTGGCTCAAATGGTAGAACACCTGCCAACAAGCATCAAGCCCACAGTTCAAATCCCAGTACCACAAAAAAAAAAGTAAAATTTTTGGTGATGGTTTAAATTCATAAAATACCCTCTTAATGGAGTTTTTTGATTGTAGAATCTCATTTGTTCGTTTTTTAAGGATATAGTATAGGTTTTCTTCTTTAGTTTCAAATATATTTTAGATATTTCCATATTATATATCTTTTACCCCTTCTTCCAGTTGCTTTCTGTGTTTCAACATTCATTTTTTTCTTTCATTCTTTTCAGGTCCTTTTGCTACATGCTCTATGAATTCCTACTTTGTGTATGAAATACATTCAACAATTTGGATGATGTAGGCAAAATAATGTTAGACATTTTTTAGCTATTTTATTCCCAGCTAAGTGGACTTTTTGTGTCATCTCAGAATTGAGAAATGAGGCCCAAAGCTGAAACAAACCAAGGTATCCAAAAAGAAGCACCAGTGACACGTGGGGCCACCAGAAACAATGTTGCCCTGCTGTTGTGGCCTGAACTGTAATCTCTCCCTTGTCATTCATGTTGGAGTCCTAATACCCAACATCTCTGAATGTAACTGTCTTTGAAAATTAAAGTTAAAAGGAAGTAATTAGGGTGGTCCTAGCCAATATGACTGATGGTCTCATAAGAAAAAGTCCAGAACCAGGACACGAAAGGAAACCCATGTTGAAGAAACAGGGAAAAGATCGCCATCTACAAGCCAAGAAGAAACCAACTCTATAGCTGGGCATGATGCCACATACCTTTAATCTCAGTACTCAGAAGGCAGAGGCAAGAAGATCTCAAGTTCAAGGCTAGCCTGTGCTTTATAGTTATATAACTATATGTAGTTATACAGATCCTGTCTTAAAAAACCAAAGAAGATGAAGAATGCCGTATGCCAGTGGCTCACGCCTGTAATCCTAGCTACCTGGGAGGAAGAGATCAGGAGGATCATGGTTCAAATCTAGCCAGGACTAATAGTTCATGAACCCTAATCACAAAGAAGGGCTGGTGGAGTGGCTCAAGCGGTACAGCCCCTGCCTAGCAAGTGTGAACTCTGAATTCAAACCCCCATACTGTAAAAAAGAAATAAAATAAAGATGAAGAAGAAAAAGAAGAGGAAGAAAAAAACAACCTCACTGACTCCTTCATCTCAAACATTTAGCCTCCAGAATTGTCTAAACTTTTGTTGTTTGAGCCACCTAGTCTGTGTTACTTTGTTGTAGCAGTTCTGGAAAGTTAATGCTCCTAAGCACTTCAGCCGTAGGGATGTAATAATGGAAGTCCTTGGCTCTGTGGGAAATAGTGCTCCTGGTGGAGCATCCCACAGAGGAGGAAAGAAGGTTGCTCCTATCACCCTAATTCAGAGAGAAGGCCTCCAAGATATTCATTCAAAAAGACTTGGATAAATGTGAGAAAAGAAAAGGAGTAATTTGTTCCCCAGTTGGACTTCTTTGGCAACAGGTTTGCCTATCTGAGTAGGGCTCATGAGAAATAGATATGGCAGGACTAAGAAAGAGTTTGCCAGTAGCTTCATGTTTGCTGCTACCACTTGGTGGGCCAAGGACTTGTGAATAGTCCATGGGTCGTCTGTTCACTAGAAGCTGTGGGGTAAGCACCTGGTGGTTGGAGCTGAGTGAAGAAAGGTTGGTCAGCACTTTCACCTCAGACAAAGGTGGTACCCCTGGGTTCTATTGGACAGGCAACAACTGAATGATGACAACACAGAGACAGCTCTAAGGGGTAGGCACCATCAGTCAAAAAAATGACAAAAAAGGAAAGACCTGGGTCCCTTCAGTTACATGATAAAACATGACCCTTATAGCCAATCCTAGAAGGGCTCACAAACTAAAACAGAGAGGAAAAGGTAGTAGTGTAGGTCCTACCTTCAACTCCTTAGGTCCTAGGTGGAGACTGCATAGGAGAAGGGGGAAGTTTGCAAAAAAGTATGAGAATTAAAGTTTAAACTTGACTGGCTAAAGTAGCAAAAAGTTAAAGCAGCCAGAAAAGTTAGGGATGCTTCCAGGATGTCATGCAGACTGGGCAAACAGAATATGAGAGAGTACAATACAAAGCAGTAAGCCAACAAACAAAATGTCCTCTTGATACCCAAATAAAGTGAGGCTTGTCAGTACAATGAAAACAAAACACAGGACTGGTCCTGGAAACTAAGAAAAATACTCAAGAATTGGCAAAATGCCTTCAAAATTTCAGAAAAAATAATTATGTAGAAAACTAGAGTTTAAAAACATCAGTTAACAGCTTGGTTGGAAAGGTATGCTTTTACATTGTTTCCTTTTCTTTCCTCTATGATTGTATAGTACACAATGATTATTTTAAGAATTTAAACAAAAGTAATTGTCATCTTCAGAATGTGTGTCTTAAATCATAACGGTTTTTGTGACACAAGATACCTCAAAATTACAGTTATAACCACCAGTAGAACAAAGACTCCCTAAAAGAGGTACGCAGCCAAAAAACAATGAAAATACTGCATAATCACTAAGCATTTCCTATATGCCAGGACTAAGGATGCTGAGAAAGTGGCATACATTGTCTCATGTATCCTCACCACAACCCTATGAGGTAAATTCAATTATGCTCACTTCATAGGTTAACAATGATGTGTTTGTGCCAGCCAATGAGATTATTGTTAAATATCAGGAATTTTGCAAACCACAATTGTTGGGAGCTGGAAATTGCAATAGTGGAAGGAGTTACACCACGAAAATTGGCAAATGTTACAAATCAGGGATCCCAGCTCCCCTACTAACTGGCATGCCACAGCATGAGGAAGCAAGGCTCAGGGGTTTAAGATGTTTGTGTAGCTCACAGAGCCGAGAACGATAGAGCCAAGCTTAGGTTCCAGTGTCCCAGATGCCTAGGACACACTGTTCTCTCCACACATACATTAATGTCCAACCTCATAAAAAGTGGGTGGAGTGCAGTTAGAGTGCCCCAGCTGGCCTACAGTCTCCTGCTGTCTGCATTTTTTTAAATGCTTCTCTAACACATTACACTCAGAGGACACTTTCTTCTTTGATACCTCAGGAGGACCCCTGTCTAACAGCTGACAGGAACTGGCAGGCCCTCCAGAGAAGTACAGCGCCTGTCAGTGGGAGTGCAGTGGTGGGTGTTAACAGCTTCCCTGCATTGTTGCCCTTTTCATCCAAGCTTTGTTTGCCAAGAAAGGGAGCAGCATCTGCTCTCCGGGTAAGCAGATGATTATACAAGACCCCATGGTCTCACATCAAAGAAGACTGCATCTTAAAACGTTTTGTGTGTACATGTGGTGATGGTGTTCAAGGACCTGAATTCTAAAAAAGCAAGAAGGAGGTCATTTCAAAATGTAAACAGGCTGAAAGATCTGCAGAAACAATGGGAATCTTCAGTAAGTGAAGGGAGAAAATAAATAACTCCCATTGCCTTACAAAACATCACACCTTGGGTTTTGTTTTTCTGCATTAACATATTAAGAGAATATTTTATGGGCTGTGCTCCTTTCTCATCCTTACACAATAATGAAGAATAGAAATTGATAGACAAGATGGGAGAAGGAAGGCTTTTCCCATCTTGCATTTTAGATGTGGTCACATCCCTGCTTGGTACTGGTCTGTCTAGACCTGAATTCTAAAGAAATGTTATATACCAAAGACTCCATCAGGGTGTAACAGCTCATGCCTATGGTTCCAGCTACTCAAGAGGCAGAGATTGGAAAGTTTACAGTTTGAGGTTAGCCCAGGCAAAAAGTTAGCAAGACCCCATCTCAACAAAAAACCTGGGCATGGTGGTGCACACCTATCATCCTAGCTATGTGGGAGGCAAAAGTTGGAATATTGTGGTCCAAGCCCACCCTAGGCAAACCTGCAAGACCCTATCTTAAAAATAACTAATGCAAAAGGGGCTTGGGTATGGTTAAAATGGTAGAGCCTTCCTAGCAAGCATGAGGCCCAGAGTTCAAATCCCAGTACCACTAAAAAAAAAAAAAAGACTCCAAACCCCCAAATGGTAACTGAGTGACTCAATCTATAACGCAAGAGTTAGTAAACATCCAAATGTTAGAAACATGCCCCAAGATTCCTTATCAATGGTATCATCAGAGATTCTCACACATACAAACATGCATTTCTATTTGCAAAATATTCCATTGGTAAATTGTGTCGTCAACACTTATTGTCATCTTATTCTGGTCGTGACTTTTCTCCATATATTTTTATCTATAATTTTATAAGACTAAGCATTACAGGCTAGACATAAATGTAAGGAACAGCTATAGACTTAGCTATATCACATTAGAATTATAGAAAGAACACACATTAGTTTGTTCAATAAATCTCTCATTGTACAGTGGATTGCTAGGAAAGACTAAATTTGTATGTTGGGTTGGGTAAATAACATGAGACTTCAGAATGGACCAGTATAGAGATTAAAGAAACTAACAGAGGAATCAAGAAAAATGGTAGCCAAGTCTCCCAGGAACCACTGGGCTTTATGTTAACTGAGCAGACAGGACAACTCAAAGGGGGAGGAGGAAGAGGTCAGACAAACACAGGGTTAAGAGGCCCTGGAATTCACTTTTCTTCTAGACTGGACCAAACAACTCCAGAGTCTGAGACTGAGTTCTTTCCATTAATCAGTCCTTTGTTTGAGCTGCCTGAGAGTTAGCTGGAAAGGAAAAAATCACAAGTTTTCCATTTGGTTTTATTAAATGTTCTCATCCTGTGGAGATGACCAGAGGTCTTGGTGTCCTGCCTGTTTTCTGAATAGTTTCAGTGATAAAGCAGAATAAAATGTTGCCAGGCTAATTGAATATACTAGAGATTCTACAGTTATCCATTCATGAGAATTCAGTTGTCTCATTTCCAAGTTTCTCATGAGGTTCCTTGTAGAGATTCTTATTATAAATAAGCAACCACCCAAGTACTGAGCACAGAAAAAAAGAAAATACACTTAGGAGAAATGTAACACATTTTGATTCTCTGTTTGATTCCCTGTTCATTATTTATTTTTCTTCCAGGTAGACCTGAAGCAGATATTACAATCCTATGTGGAGTTGTGCCAGGTTAGTCAAAGATGAATGCTCTGGAGCAGAGTGTCACACGGCATGTGTCTTTCTCTTCCTCAGTGCTTAAGTCAAACTGAAGAAAAGTTTCTAAATACAAAAAGTATGGTCTATGAAAGACTGCAAGTTTCATACAACAATGTACAAATAAGAAAAAACAATGCCATCTTTCCTAAAATAAACTCTAAGATACCCCATCATCCCTCATTTTCTCCCTGATTTTCTAGTCACCTGGCCTTTGTATCTACCAAGCCTATATTAACAATTTGTCCTTTGTTCCTTAAGTGTGGGTTAATGCACAACTTTCCTTTCTGTCCCAAAGATACTCTCATTCATACTCCCACTAAGTTGGGGGTGGATATACTAGAGATGTTGCTTTACCATTCCTCCCCTACCTCATGCGTGAGCTCCACAACATCAGGACAAACCTATTCAGCTTTAGTTGCATCATGCTGGGAGTAAGAAGGCTAATATAATTAGATGTCTTATTTTCATATGAAATACATTAAAACTTGCTAACGTATATTCTACTGATTCTTTAAAATGACCAAGTTGTTGATAACCTAGTCTGCACACTACCATGTCAGCTGGCAATATTCAGTAGTGAAGGTGTGAAATGCTTGCATTTTATACAAATAAGGACATTCAAAATATTATCTTCAAGGGATCTAAGTGCTTTATGAGTTATCTAAACTATACTCAAGGTAGTGGCAGTGTCTGAATCCACACATGTGAGGATGCAAGAAAGAAACACAGAAGCAAACATGAATAGTTTCTAGTATCTGTCATTCCATCTAGACTGTCAGTCTCTCCAGGGCAGCTGTCTGCCAGCCATGTTCACCTGTTATCCCCAGCAGTCTCCATCATGCCTTGCTTAATTAACAGGGGTTTAATAATTTTCCAACAGACTAAATTAAATTATCCTTAAAAGACAAGACTATACTAGAAAATATGTTGATTCAGAAAGGTCCTGAATTTGAATACTGCCATGTCAGCTGTTACCTGTCTAGAGCCTCAAATAAATCCCTTAAGATCAAAGCTTTCCATTCTAAAAATTAAAATAATAACATGTAACTCATATGTTTCTGGAGAAAATTAAAGAAGCACATGAACATATTTATCACATTACAGAAGATCAAAATTAATTGTTTCAATTTATAAGTATTATGTACACAATTATATATGTAAGGTATTTTACATACTTTAAATTTATCCCAATAGCATCTCTTTGAAACCTCTTGGTTCAGCAGATTATTCTTCAACCAAACATAGAAAAGAGTCATGCTTTCTTTTTCTTATCCCATGTATTATTTAGCCCAAAAGTTTGTTTAGTGAGTCCTATTTTTACACTCATGAACTTATGTACAAATATACTTTATTTATTTTTCTTATATCTCCACTATAGCAAGGCATGTCTATTTTAGAATGCTACAATCGATTTCCCTCTCCTATGACATGCTGGCACCTGGACAGAAACTCTTTGTTGCAGAGCAATCCTGAGCCTTACAGAACTTTGCCTGTGGCCCTGGGGACAAGAGATTTAGTTACTGAAATGTCAAATGCCCCTTGTTACACAGAAGTCTCACTTGTAAGACCTAGACCAAGGGGACATTAGTATAGTATATTTGAAAAAAAAGCTGAGTGTACACCTCCCAAACAGCCCTAATGAAAGAACTATGAGGCTGCTTCAGTCTCCCCTGCTTGTAATTCCCTATCCTACTCAGAGTGCTTTACTATACCCACCCCAGAGTCCTAGGATATTAAGAAAGAGCAAACACTGACATAGCGTTCACAGTGTGTCACACCATTCTAAAGGTTTATGTAGATCACATCAACAAAACTCATGACAGTCCTATGAATATCCCTATTTTATCAAGGAAAAAACTGAAGCCCAAAAATTTCAAGTGACTCACCAAAGACCATGCAACAAGCAGCAGAGAGGTTAGGATATGAACCAAGTAGTTGACCTCTGAAGCCCATTCTCTGAGCAATTTACTAAGCCACTTCTCCAGGGTAGGAATTCCACAGTAATGGAAAAACCAATTAATCCAGGATTCAGAAATTCTGGAAATGCAGAGTTCTACCAAATGAATTCATTATTACTGTAGTCTTTCACTGAAGCACTCTTTTGCTTGTATGTTTGTTTTGTTTTTGAGACAAGGTCTCTCTACATATCCGAGGCTTAATCATCTTAATCATCTTAGTCATCCTGCCTCAGCCTCCTAAGTGCTAGAAATGCAGGTGTGTGCCATGACACCACCTTCACTGAAGCACTCTTTATGGTTAACAAACAACTATCCCGGAAGTGAGATGCAAAATTATTACTCCTGAGGGGTGCTGGTGGCTCACGCCTCTGAGAGGCTGAGATAAAGAAGATCTCAGTTCTAAGCCAGCCTGGGCAAAAAAGTTTGAGAGACCTCATTTCAATGGAAAAAAAAAAAGAAAGAAAGAAAAACTGGGTATGGTGGCATATACATGACATTTCAGTGATGGTGGGAAGTATAAAATAGGAAGATCTTGCCCAAGCCAGCTTGCACAAAAAGCAAGACCCCCATCTCCAGAATAACGAAAGCAAAAAGGGCTGGAGGCATGGCTGAGCAGTAGAGCACCTGCCTAGCAAGTGCAAAGCCCTGAGTTAAACCTCAGTACTGCCAAATAAATAAAAAACAATTTGTTACTCCCCCTAAAACACAACCTTATATATACCCTTATAGCCCTACATAAATCTTTTAAATTTCTCAATAAATAATCCAAACGAATACCAGATTATACAACAAAACTATTTTCAGATGTTTTTCTCAAGCTCTCATCTAAAATTCAAGCTCTTCTGAATGCTTGGTCAAGTCCTTTTGGAAAATCTGAATGCATATTTAATATGATTACAATGTTTTACACCTTAATGCTCCCCTCCTTTTTAATGTAATTCTAGTGCCTTTCTCCAAAGAATGGGCCCCAGTGTTGTATAGTTCAAGGCTCACTTAACCTCTGAAAACTGAGTGTGACAAAGGTTTTTCTATAAGACATGAGGTGTGGCCAAAAAAGAAGTTAGGTCCAAGTAATGCTAAGATATTCACAGAGTGATTGGAGTCTGTCTTTCTTTTGATAAATGCTCATTTCACCCAGGAATATGTTTAGAGAAGATGGGAGAAAAAGTGATGATATGTTGGATGCCTAGGCAGAATCATAAATCATCCAAGGTACCCATTGCTCATGGAACATCTCACTAAAGAAAAAACCACCCTCTCGGGGCCAGGAAGGAAGGCATCACTGCAGATTAGAATATTGCTCCATGAATGAAAATGGGAAAAAGGGATGTCCACGTTCATCTTTCCTTTGCCAGGTTTTGTTTTGATGGTAAGAGTCATGACAACTGCCTGGCTTTGAAGTTCGATATTTGCTTAAAGAAAATACTGAAACTATGTGTGTTAAGGATGGGGTTTCCCTGACCTTTCTGAGGTCTGCTGAAATCCTTACCTACCAATGGGAGCCTTAGTGACATTTGGTGAGTCCTGAGAATTCCCAGAGATTAAATGCTTTTCTTGTAGGTGTTTTAAAATGGCCTCTGCAAGGCTCCCGATTAGCTGTCGGCTGAATCAGATGGCAGTAGTCCGTTAATGAGGCCTGGATGCACTTACACAAAGGAACAGTCATGCTTTCAACCTCGAGTTTTATCAATGAACTGACTGGATTCCAGGCACTGTCCCCACGTTGCCTAGTAAAAGAGCACTCATTGAAGGTTTAATCACAGTTTCACATCCACAATGGAAGGGCCAGAATCGTTCACCACACAAGCCAGTTTAACAGCACAACAAAAGATAGTACCATTGCTCGGCTTTGCCCTGTATGTGTTCTCTCAGCTGGGCAAGGCAAAAGAAACAAGGCTTGCTCATCTTCTGGGAAAGCCTGATGCCCACAGTGCTCCAACATCCCACTGTCCAGAGAGGCGATGCCCTCACACTAGTCACTGACTGCAAAGAGCTTCAGATGCTCCACTCTGTGTGCTAGGAAGGCAGTCTGCCATTGCTGGGAACACACCCGTTTATGAACTGTCAAGCAGTTATCTGTGAACTACCCTGGGGCATCCAACATGATATATTTGATATATTGTAAGAACTTTTATAAATGCCACAATGTACCCCTCCACCCAGCACAACAATAAAGAAATGAATAAATAAATAAACAAACAAATAAATAAAATTACTGTGTTAAAAAACACACACACAAGTAGTAAGGATGGGAAATAATAGGCTTGGAGCAGGGACTACACTCAGTTGCCATTGGAGGTTCTTAATGTTCCTGTAAAGCAGCTCATACATACCTCCCACATGGTCCCCATAGGCCAGAGCACAGCTAGCTAGTGTAAGACAGCACAGTTTTGATCCCTCCCTCCATTTCTTTTACTATCATATTTGCAGGTGAAGTCCCACAGTTATAAAATGTCTACACAGGTGATTTTCAGTCCTTCATTCTCTACTCCTACTGCTGGTTTTTATCACATTAGACCACCTTCATGCCAAGCTGGATGCCTGCACTTGAATTCAGACATGAACCATTCCACTGAACAAGGCAACAATGGCAGGAATCAGCACAGACATGCATGGGAGTAGAGCACAGCTCTACATAGCATTTGCATGGCATGTAGTAGCATACACGAGGCCCTGGGTTTGTTTCTCAGCACCAGAAAAAATTAGAGGAAGCAGCAAGAACTTGAAGCTAGATACAGTACAATCCTGCACTGGAGGAAGTTCCATCAGATTTATGCTAGGAATTATGTCAGCTGCTCTGAGAGTGGTAACTGTAAGCTAAAACAGCTCTGACTCCAAATATGAATCCATTTCTCAAACCAGTTGTTATAAATTGATCTCGAGCCATTGAACAACGGACTCCAAATGTAGCTTTGGAAATAAGGTATCTATAGTTTGAGGAATTAATAAGTATTATAAATGCAGTTAAACTATTAATTTTTGCTTGCAGATCCTAAAAGGTACTTCTTCTGGCAATAGCAATTTTTAAATCTCTTAAACATCAGAAGCTTTTATCCTGATAAATAAAATATAGCACAACAGATTAAGAAGCAAAAATATCATTGTCAAATTTTAGTAAACCAAATACTGAAAAATGTATCAGCTATAAGAAAGAATTTTCTCATGGTAATTTTTCCAAGTGAAGTATCATCTCTCAGATACTTGGAGCTCTCCAAGAATGGGCTGTGAAACTTAATTTAATATTAGGGCTAATAAGGAGATCAAAATAAATTATAGATAAGCTAATATTTAATATTTTCAAGGAATTATAAAATATACTTAAAATTCCAATTTTTACACTGAGAATATTTTAATATTTAATGACTACAAAAACCTTGGGGTTGTCGCTGTGTGTGTTTCTTGTATATTTAACCACTTACACTAATGAGAAAACTGAGGAACAGACAGGCTTAGCCTGTGATGAGGTACCATCAGACATCTGAATGTAAAATCTGGATCAAAAGTCATCACATGGACGTTTTGGGTCTACATAACCCATATACTTGGCCATTGGGTGCAGTAGAATGAAAAGCCAACTGAAAGAAAGACTTTTACCTGCAACCACTACTTATCTTGAAAATTCTATAGATGTAGCCTGAGCAGCATTATCTTGGTGACTTAAAAACTCTTGTCTTCTTGATCACCATATTCATTTTGTTCATCACCAATAGTTGCTCAACTGGCTCTCTCCATGCCCCACTTTTATAATCTGTGGTTGACCAAAAGCTATTATAAACCTATTAAGAGTACCATAAAGTACCAAGTTGCCCAGCTTTTCTTTTCTGCAGTTATTAATCATAATAATTGCTTATAAAACTCAATGCTATACTTACCAATATATGGGGCTAAAGATCTTCTTCATTCAAAGATCCCTAAAAGATGTCAAGAGGTACTAGAAGGATGGACAGATGCCCTGGTAGATACCAGCTGCTCCAGCAACCCATTCAACTGATGTGCCTTTTCACTTTCAAAATGATTCCAGTTCTAGTAGTAAATTATCTGCTTTCTGCTCACTAAAAGAATGACAGCTACCCAGTCACAGATACCTTCCTATAGAGCCCAGTTGGAGATGTGAAAATCTTCCTACTTCCGAATCGGCTGAAGTCCCATTACTACTTGTGAACTCTGAAATACTCACAATATAAAATGGATAGACATGGAATTATATATGCCTGCTTCCTTGGCCTACTGGTCTAGTGCCTGGCTTATACCTAGATGGAAAACAGTAATGACTTTTATATTTGTTGATGCTTTGCTGATAGTACTGGTCTCTAAAAGTAGATTTATAGAAAGGATTTTCCTAATGTTTAGTAAGAGGATTTGTAAAAATGAATTTCAGGGCTCCATATTTCTATCCACCACTGGAAATATGTGCCTTTAGAATGAACTATGTGAGAATTATAGAAGTATATCTTTTATGTTCATGTACACAAATAAGTACATATGTGTATATGCATGTGTATAAATGAATACATATTTGAAGAAAATCAATAAAAATTAAAACAGTTCTTATAATAATAAAATCTCTAATGATAAGGCTGTCACATAACTATGTAAGAAAATTTCAGCTCTATATAGTTACAAAACAATAAATATAATTTTGCCTTTGATTTTATAATGAAAGTGATTTTTAGTTCCTTTATTCCATCCTCTGTCTGTTGTAGCCCAACTTGAAAGGAAGGGATCCCAGTAAAGGATATAAAATAGCATTTCTGCTAACAGTTAAAATACAGAATAAAAATTAAAATAATAACCATATTCTACTATGGTTTAGCAGAATCTCACTCTAAGCAAATCAGTACCTCTGATATGAATCCTTATGAACGCTGTCCAGCAGAGCCTGTGAACCCCGGTCAGCAAGGACAAGGTTTTGCTTCCTTCCTGCTCACTTCTTTCCAAATCAGTCAGAGCACTTACAATTGTTATCTGGTTCATATGTAAAGGTTTGAGTAATATTTCACTTGAAATATCTTTTGCTTTCTTGAAAATCAGAAACTAGGTGACCTCATTGAGTTCAATAGTTTCTTCATAAGTTTTTACCAAAATTAGCTTCTCCTTTTGTTCTGTTAGGCTAAAGATTATAACCACAGGACCTTTATTGATAGGCAAAATAGGATTTTCTCTGTTTCTAAAGATGATTAAACCAAAGACCAAATCAATCCTCTCCTGGTAAAGTTTTTGATTTGTCATTTGTTATGTATCTTTCTCTCTTTGTAATTAAGAAGAACCAGTCTTGAATTTGATGAGCCCCACAGGGAAAGGAGATATTGACAACCTCTGCGGAGAGTTCATCCAGTGAACTGCATCAAAGGCAGCCAGATGGATTTAAAGACATCAGCCAAGGCAGGAGGAACAAGAAGGGGATTAATCAACCCAAGTTAACATCAGATGATTGAAGGAAAAGAAAAAAATCCTCTTAAATATTTTCATTAACATTTTCTGAAATAAGTAAATCCACTCTTCAGCATGCAGGAAGAAATAGGCCATGGAACATCACACATGTACAAGATAGAGGAAAGAGCAGCCCAGCAGCACAAGTCTCTAAAGGAATAGTTGATTGTGCATTCCAATTAAAAACAGACTTAAAATATTAACCTTCTCAACAACATCCACCAATGCCTCAACTGAAATAAGCCAATGACCAATATCCACTGTCTGAAAACTCAGACTCACTGTCTCTTGTCCCTCACACCTACAAACACCTACACACACACACACACACACACACACACACACACACGAGAAAAGACTCAATCCATCGGAATGCTGATCACACCATGCAAGCTATTGTTCTGTCAAAAACACACACACACACAAAAAGGAGAGAAATTCATTCATTAAAGCTGCAGCAGATGGCCACTCTGCAGAAAGACTCAGCATGAGGCAGGCCACCGGCTGGCAACCACAGCACAGGCAACATTCACTCCCAGCTGCACTGCTAGGTTCCTTTCAGAAGCTGTGCATTCCACTGGCAGACTCTGTGCAGGAATCCCTCAGGCTTAATGGATAATGTTAGACCCAATACATCGCAGTCAGGACAGAATCCCATTCCATCTCCTTTGGCTTCATCACCCACACCCCCTACTTGCACCACGGCCTTTCTTTGGCAAGGATTAGGACTCTGGCAAAAAGAGCATTCTTATGGGGTCCATGAACACTGGCCTGTCTGAACAGGAGTCTTTTTCCAGTCTCTTATCCTTCACATATTCCTTGTCCTGTGGAACACAAAGAAGCAAGTTCTTTAAAAAAAAAAGCCAGAAATTTAAAAGAAAGAAAAATAACATCATGCCTTCAACCTTGCAGAAATGTTTTCTTTTACTTCATTGTTATTTTGGTGTTTTTTTAGGAGTAGGTATAATATACAATATGATATAATATTGTATTTTCCTAATTTTCTCCATCACCTTCAATTCCACTAAATGAACTGATTTCATTTCATTTGTCTCAATGAAATAAAGTCACACTGCTGAATTTTCAGTGATTATTTTTCCATTTCCTTTGTCCAGATTGCTATCATGATATATAACTCTTCATCTATTTTTCATAGATAACATACATACTATTGGAATAAATTCATTATGAAGAGAAATATTCTCATTTGAGTATAAGAATAGAACATTCAATAGAAGTGAATAAAAATTAATTCATTCACTTATACAAGTCTATGATTTTTATTTTAGTTTAGACATATTAAAGAATATAATCTTTGGCTATATGCTAAAGAATTTTAAAATATTTCCATTTCTTAAGAATGAGTTGAACTATTTAAAATTCCCTTATTTACCAACACTGATATCTCAATACCTGTAGTTGTAATTTACAAAATTATAATCTAAAACTGCACATTTTCAAATTAAAGTTGCAATCATGTTTACTGTTAATGTTTTTAAATTATTTTGAATGATTTCTCCATCATCTAGGTTTACAATGGATATTCTCTACTTTACTTGAACTTATGGCAACATGTGCCAGGAATGCTTGCATATGGCCAGTGTCATATGCATTGGTCTTTGAGTAACTTCTCTGGAAAGTGAATCTCCTTGAGAATAGAGACTGTTGTATGCCAAAGATCTTACATGGAATCCAGCACAAAGTATTTGATAAATGGTGCTCAATTCACGTTTATCAACAAAACTAGCAAAAACACAAGTCTTTAATGTTAAGAAGAAGCAGAACAGAGTTAGTAAAACTCTGGCTCTAGAGTTTATTGGATTATGGCTCAAGTCTTTGCATGATGGCAGTGTGTGCTCTGGGATGCTACTTAATCCCACAAAGCATCCAAAACTTAAAAGTTCATAGAGTATAGAAGGAATGCAATTCAGACATGCCCTATTAGATCTGTAGCTTCTGATTATTACAGTGCGAGTCAGAGTCAAAATCCTTGCTAAGGAAGAATGTGAAAGAGCTTGAAGAATACATCTCTATTAGTTTATTAAAGAAGATTTCTAATAGTTTATTAAAGAAGATGCTTCTGGGCAGAAACAACCGGAAGAAAGATATTGGGGTGTGGTCATGAGGAGAGGAAATAGTAGCATGGAGTCAAACTTGATTAAAAGACTATGAATGAAAATTGTAATATAGATGAAAATGCTATGCCAAATATTATTCAAAAAAAATGTGAGACTCTACCCAAAGAAGGGGGCCTCTAAACCTGCAAACGGAGAAAAATTTCATTTCACAGAACACTAAAGAGAATGTATTATCAAGGGCAAGGATTCCTGTTCCCCACACACCCCACCGGAGAGAGACATATGTTACTGAAGATGAACGGTGTAGATGTTCTGTGACTACCAGAAGATGCACCAGCTTCCTGGAGCCCTTGCCACCTACACCACCATTCACAGCTCCCTCAGAGAAACTGATAGTGGCAGTAGGTTAGAAAATGAAAGCCGCATAGATACAGGTGAACAGGTGGTATTTTCAAATCTTATCCAACCTGAAAGTGATAATTAGATGAGGGAAATGAGCATATGAGGTGTGAACAGTAAGTTCCATGGATAGTGTTGAAGGATGGAACTTTTTTTTTTCCTGTGATCTGGTTCACAAATGCCAGGGTTATGGGCTCCTGGAAGAAGTCTGATGGAATTTCACATAAACCAGGCTTTGGCAGGAGAATTGCCAACCTAATGGAGAGATTTTAAATTCAAATTTGTGGAAAGAAAAGGAAAACTAGTCAGAAAAAATAAAACCCTTGTCAACTCTGACATGAAGATATTTGACAGAAGATATGTTATAGAGAAGAATAAATAATAACCTGTAATGGAAAAGGTTCCTAACAATTCTAAGAAGAAAATAATAGCATGACTATTAGGATTCATGTATTAATAATGTTAACATCAATTGCACAAACTATACCTCTACAGCTTACGAGCTGTATGACTAAAAAACCACTCACATTTTCTATCGTAGGACACACATCTGCAAAAAAGGTATTAATACTGTATTATCTCAAAAGTTTGTTTGAAAATTCAGTGTGTAAATACTCAGAAAGCATTAAGAGTAGTGCCCACCACAGGGCATAAAACAACCTACATAAACCTGTCTCCTGCCAACTCTTCTGATTTGACATATCCCTGATATGCCTTCTAAACTGTGTGCTTCTTTCATAATAATTTTCCCATACATAGATT
This sequence comes from Castor canadensis, assembly GCF_047511655.1. Classification (NCBI taxonomy): domain Eukaryota; kingdom Metazoa; phylum Chordata; class Mammalia; order Rodentia; family Castoridae; genus Castor; species Castor canadensis. The sequence goes on from NC_133386.1 coordinate 45,212,442, forward strand.
GCCTCCTTGCTTGGAATATCCTTTGCTCTCGTGTTCTCTGGAAAAGTCTTATTGATCCTTCAAGGGCTTGACCTCTTATACAAAGCACAGTCCTTGCCAGGAAGTTGGCTATTCTCTCTTTAAGTTTTTTTAACAACCCTCCTCTCTACTATAGCACACACACACTGCAATATAATTGCTCATTCACACTTGAATGAGAACTCTTTCAGGAAAGGGAGTTAGCTTTTGGATACTTTATCCCCAAAGTTAAGAGGATACAAGTTAAAACTTGATACGCAATTGATTCTGAAAAATGTTTCCTCAATAAATGAATAAAGGCCATGATGACAAATCTAGAACCTCCATCAGAATCCAGAATGCTCTTACCTTTGAGCATCAGAAGAAAAGAATGTAACTAGAAATCAAAGCAAAGAGAAAACAACCAATCCTCAACCCCATTCCCCAAGTATATGAAAACAATTTAGAAAGCAATGGACCTAAATTCAGAGTAAAGCAAAGGAACAGATACTGTTTATCTAGAATCCAAACTATCACAGAAGAAGTCATTTTTCAATACCCAGTCAAGTCCAAAGTATTTAGAATTGGTATGTGTTGAGAGGAAAAGGTGGAAAAAAATGAAAATGTTATTACTTCATTTCTGGCTCCCATGAACTTAACTCTGCTACTTAACACAGTTAAGATCTGTCTTAGTGAAAATGTGTCATTTCTGCTCATATTTCTAGTTTTTTTAGGTTCTTTTACTACCATTTTACTGAAATTTGTTTTATAATGAAAAGAAATGTTAAAATATGAATTAGCCTAATAACACACAAAATGTTTATTTATCCTACTTCACAACTACTTCTTAATCCCTTTGTGTTGCCTCCTTCTTTAACTTTTACTGTAGGAGTGTGACCCAGGTCTCAGTCCTTGGTCTTCTTCTCTCCTTTGTCTGTGTTCACTTCCTTGGAGATTTCAGCCAGTACCAAGGTTTTAAATATCAATTGTGATTATATTTGTGCATGTCCAGGGAGACCTCTCTCCTACTCCAGACACTTGCATTCAATTGCTTACTCAAAAATCCAACATGAAAATGTAAATTCATAAGATGCATTACAAATACAACACTGATCTGCTCATTTTTCCCTTGCCTCTCCTCACCGCACCCTCCCCTACATAACTGATGGCAATCCATTCAATTACTCTTCTTCTCTCATACCCCACACCCAGACAGTCTGGAAATTCTGATGGCTCTATCTTCAAAATATATCCAGAATGCTACCAACTTTTATCATATTCACTACTGCCATTATCTCACATCTGGGTGAGTGGTGTCACCTTTTAAATAACCTCCCTAAAGAATGCTGGAGGGGGGATTCAAGTATGATATATTTGATATATTGTAAGAACTTTTACAAATGCCACAATGTACCCCCACCCAGCACAACAATAAATAACCTCCCTAATTTTGCTCTTGTTCACCTATGATTGTCTCTTCTCAACACAGTGGGTAAAGTGATCTTTTATAACAGAGTTCTTCGAAATAAGATTATACTCCTTCTCTGTGAAAATCCCCTGGTGACTTTCATTCCACTGGGGTGAAAGGCAAAGTCTTTACAATGGTCACAGGCCTCTCCTCCGTGATCTGGCAGCCCCCTCTCCCGCCCCGCCCCATCACCTCTAGAACCTTTTCTAACTGTCCTCCAAATCGTCTCTGGACCTCTTAGCCGCCTGCTGTTGAACATCTTTAGCACCAAGAATCCTAGGTATTTGCACCATTCCCTCTGTCTGGGGAGCTCTTCCCCAGGTACCCAAACAGCTTGTTTTCTCATGTTTTATTTGCTATTGTTGCTTTGGTTTTGCTTTGATTGGTTGTGGTGGTGAAGTTTTTGATGTTGTTTGTTTTATTTTTTTAGACAAAGTCTCGCTATATAGCCCATACTAGACTGAAACTCACAGTCATCTTGCCTCAGTTTCCTGAATGCTGGGATTGCAGATGTGTACCACCACACCTAGCTTCCTTATGTCTTGTCTCAAAATTGTTTCCTTAGTGAGGCCTTCCCTAAACACCTTTATCTCAATTTTCACCACCCTTACCATATATTCTATCACCTTTCAATTCAAGTTTTTCTCCTTAGCCATTACAATATCAAATGTTTTAAATATTTATTCTATTATTGTCTTTCTGTCTCATTATTGGCTTTCTGTTTTGTGTTGCTATAATAATACCACAGACCAATGATATCACAATTTAAAGAAATTTACTGTTTTCAGTTCCAGAGGCTAGGACGTCCAGGACAAGGTCCTAGAATCTGACAAAGCAAAAGTGTGAAAGCCTGCAAGATGTGAGAGAGCCAAACTCACTTTGATCAGAAACTTGCTCTCAAGATAACTAATCCACTCCTCTGTCAACAGCATCAATCCATTCATGATTCATCACCTATGAGAGGTCTCACCTAACAGCATCAAGACTGTTGCACTGGGGACTGATTTCAACACATGAGCTTTGGGAGATATTCAAGCCATGGCTTCTGTCTTCCTCTACATGGATATATGCTCCATGAAAGCAGATTTTTGTCTACTTTGTTCACTAATGTTTCCTCAAAATCCAAAAACATTTTGGTACCAAGTAGATACTCAATAAACACTTGCCTAATGAATGAATGAACTAGTTTTAAAAAGTTTTCCCCTTTTCAGATAAGGTTTTTGAAAAATAAGGATAAATGGGCTATTCTGTAACTGTTAAAGAAAAAAAAATAGTTCTCAATGGTTCAAATTCAATATCAGGCAGCCTAAATAGCCTAGTGTCCCAAAAGGTCAATGCTTTTCTACAGACATTCACTTCTACTTCTTCAGTAATGTCACATAGCATAAAGTTTTTAATTAGTCACTAGTGGTTTTCCTCTAGGTCAAAGCACTTAAAAGAGTTTTACATGAAGGTTGTCACCTCAGAGGGAGAAATATTATATGATCTTTCATAAAATGGGAAAGCAATGATGAACTGAAGAAGGCTGACTGAATGTCATGGAGCCTGAGGTCTTACCCAAGCTCCACCCTAGAAGAGCTTCCAATTTCTCAAAACCTCAGCAACATACACTTCAATTAAACACAGAATCAGGGTTGATTGAGTGGCTGAAGTGGTAAAGCACTTGCCTAGCAAGAGTGGGGCCTTGAGTTCAATAGCCCTCCACCAAAAACTTCACCAAAAAATAAATAAAAAAGAATCAGCCATACTGTTACCTTAGAGTTGTTGTGAAAATATTTGAATAGCAATCTTCAGGTTGCTTTAATTCTTGCACCAACTCTGGTTGGAATAATACAGCAAAAAGAAAGAGTAAGAGATTTTGTTATTCAGTTCTAAGATAACAGCATAAACTACAATTTCTATCAAAACTTTTTGCAACTAATGGGAAATATTCACCATTTTAACAACTATAATTTTCTCTTAGGATCCTGGTTTCTCTTGTAATGGTCTCATCTTTAGCTTTTCTGAGATCCATCTCTAAAAGTTCATTCTGAATGGAGAACCACAATACTGAACAACTTATGCTTTTTCCAAAATTAAAAATGCCCCTACAGAGTGAAAGGGAAAGCTAGCTATTATCCAGAAGAGAAGAGTTTCCCATTATAATTCTGCCACAAAAACACATGGCAACTTGAATAAGCATGACATCAACAGTGAAGACGGTGGAGTCTCATTAAGCCTGCAATACTGGAAACACATCCATCTTTACTTGCAGGCTTAAAAACTAGAGAACAGGAAAGATTCTAACTTTTAAGAAGTGATCATTTTAAATACTTGCAACTCTATAATTATCATAAGGAGAGGTTAACTTTTCTTTTTCTGAAAAGCTGTAAGGAATATTGAGTTACTCTCCCTAAAATACGGTCTACTTACTTGTGAAACTGGATGACGATTGCCTATCTCCTAGGATGTTGTGAAGATTAAGTGACATATGTGCCAAGTATTGAATACATAGTACTAACATGGTAACTATGTATTTTTTTTAAATCTCCAAATAAGAAGAAACATATTTATCTATTGTAGATCCTTCTGAATAGGTTCAACTCTGTTCCAATTGTTGACTACTTGGTGATATTGTCCTGACCAAGACTTGGCAGCATTAGTGACTAGTGCAATTGTCAAATGGCCCATGTATAGAAACAGTTCTGGCCCTCAGAACCCTGCAGCTTTCCCAGGTGTCCCGCCAAGAAGGACTGGCCCATACTGCCCTCCAGTTGTCAAATCTGCTGTCTCTTGCCAAAGACAGAGCCAGTAACATCTATGCAGGAATCCTCATTTGTAACAGTAAAAACCCTTGAATTTCAGCATAACTGAAGCTAAAAGTAAGAATGGCTTCTTACTGAAATAAGAATCACATCTCAAAAACTGCTTACAAAATACTCTTTAAACTGAATCCTTTAAAGTTGAGTTAAATTTCCCTTGTTTGTATGCAGGCATTTTCTCTCTAGAACAGATGCATCCATTAAGATGGTAGTAAAGTAAGCTGAAACAAATCAACAAATACTTATGTATTTGCATTTAGAATTTCTCTCTCTCTCTCTCTGTCTCTCTCACTCTCTCTCTGTCTTCCTCACCTTCTTTCCCTCCTCCCTCTCCCTCTCTTCCACTCTCCCCCCTTCCTGTGTGTGTGTGTGTGTGTGTTGAGAGAGGTGGATCTCACGAAACAAAGTTCAAAACTTTTTCCAGGAAATAAAAACAAAAATATTTCTGTGTCACTCAGCCTTCCATCTCTATAAAAACTTCCTGATATAATCAACTTATGAAGAAAAAAAATTATTTTGGCTGACAGTGTGGGAGGTTCTGGCCCATGACTGTTGCACCACTGCTTCTGCACCTGTCCATGCTGTACATCATGGCTGCAGCACACAAGGCAGAAACAAAACACTCACTTCTGCCAGGAAATGAAAAGTGTGGGAGGAAGCGGCGACCTGGGTCCCAGTATCTCCTTTGAGGGCATTCCCCCAGTGACTCAAATACTTCTCACTAGACCCCACATTTTAAAGGTTCTGCCATCTTCCAGTAGCACCTCTCTCAGGACTAAGCCTTTACCACATGAACTTTTTGGAGACATTCCAGATCAAACCTATAGCACTAGCTTTATAATAAACCGACCCAGTATTTCTTTCACTACATTTCAAACTTTTCAGCTATTCAATGCATCCTCCTTTTGCAATGTGGTCCTGAATTTCCAAGCCCAATAGCAGAATTTATATAAAAATTGGCAACAGAGTGGGATATTCTGACCCCATGACTAGATCTCAGAGATGATTCATTCCCTTCTTATACCCAGATTTATCTTTTTCTTACTAATGTTCTCTGAACATTAGCGAACAACGTGTGTGAAAGATCACACACAGTAAGCAAACATGAGAACAGGATTAAGTTCAATTGTAGTTACATAACTCTCCATAATTGTTCATGTTTTATTTTTGAATAGCAATCACAAATATAAAACAAGCACACCAAATACAATTACAAGAAATTATCTTGATAAATGATAATGGATGCATCATTTTTTAATGCATTGTTCACACTTTCAAAGCTAGATTGCACATCTCCACGAAGAGACTGGATTTGTGGATGATGCAGGAATATTCTCAAGGACGTGTTATCACCAAAGTTTGTGCTGTCATAACTGACACTTAGAAAGTCTGAAACACCATCTTTAATTCAGATTTATGCTTATCAGAGCACACAAGAGCAGGCAAAAGGGACCACAACTAAAGGCAGATGTAGCAACAAAAAGTGATGGAAAGCAAAAGACTTCTTTAAGCACCAGCAAAAATCAATTATTATACGAAATAAGGTTCAAAACTGTTTCAGACTTACAAATATGGGAAACTTTTATTTTCTTTGAGTCAGCCCAGTAGTCCTTATGCTCACTGCAACAATCAAATGAAAATATTTATCCATCATAGAACATTTAAAACAGAGCCAAGTCTTTTGGTAAAGATTTGGGTAATTTCCATTGCAATATGATTTCCATTATTTCTGATCTGCTACTGATGAATGTTTGAAGCATAAACTTTCCACAAAATTTCACATTGACATCAATGTCCATAGTCTCAACAAGTAACATTAATTCAGTTGGTTCAATTTTTCCAACATTAAATTTGTCAACTTTTTTTAGTCCAGTGAAATTTGAATGGAAAATATTAACAGCATAACAGCACACCCAGTAATAACCATGTATTTTGCTGATGCAGACAAGTTTATTGTATCTCTTGCCTAAAATCTCATTTATAAGCTATGGTTTCATTGGAAACCTTGGCAGTTATTATATTTTTTCTAAACTACAACAACATTTAAATTGGTTCAGAAAATGTGGGTTTTGGTTACCTCCACAGGTCTAGTCTCAACAAGAAATTCCAGTCAGCAGTAATGATCTACCAAACAATCTGGTTAGAGACATACACATCACATTCAACTGGAATTTGAAATACAACATGGTATATTTTAAAAATCCATTAACAGGATCTTCAAAACCCAATCCAAAATGGATCAACAATAAGATCAGTGCATTTGAGAAGAAAAGTTGTTTCAGAAGCACTTGACTACTGATTGTGTTAGAATTGAAAGAAGTTGAAAGTGGTATGCTATATTAATAAAGGATAAATTTTGGACTAAGAGATATTGATCATAATTTTTTATGACCTGGCCAAGAAGTAAAAACTATCAGATGTTAACTCATTCATAAGTAAATGCATTACTTGTAAGAATAAGTAATATAAAATATAATTCACAATAGCTACAACTTCACATTATCTTGCTAATAATAATAAAAACTAAAAACTGATCTCTGAAAATTAGATTTAGTAGAAATAACATGAATTTGGCAATGAAAGAATTAAGTCTTAAAATTTAATCATGCCAGTATTTCGTCAAGTTTGGACATCATAAAATAACAACTTCAATGACCGAAGATATAATCATTTATATTTTTCTATATTTTGTAATTTTTTTCTTTTGAGATGATAAATTGTAGCTCAGGTTGGCCTTGAACTTGCTGTGTAGCCCAAGTTGGCCTTGAATTCACAACCCTCCTGCCTTTTGCTCCTGAGTGATGAGATTGCAGAGGTGTACCACGATGCCCAGGCTATCTTTAACATTCGAATACATGCCAAAAAGTTAAACAAGGTATCGAATCATAAAAACTATATGAGATATATGTGATTCAATGAATCTAATTCCAGTAAAGTAATAATAAACCTAAAAAACTGGAATTATATGTTTTGTACAGAATGGAGGTTGCTTCCAGAAAAGACTAAAATCAATTAGTGTTGACTGAGTATTAAAATTTTAAGTTCATTAACACAAAGTCATGTCATTCTCACAGTAAAAACAGTCTATGCTAAACTAGTGTCTATCTCTGGACTACATTGTCAAAAAAATTGTGTTCCCCTTTCCTTTTTCCTAGGCATTTAATATATTTAAGCTTACACAATTCATATCCTGTAATAACAGCAGAATTGAGTCTAAATCACAGAAGGAAAGCACAGGCCAACCTTGCTGTCAATAAGATTCAAGTTCAAGATCTCACTAGTTTTGCCATCTCACACAAGTAACCAATGTCTATAAAGTGATGTGGCACCTCAAAGTGTTGTTGAGAGGAATAAACAATAATTTCAATAAAATACACATTTTTGGCTTTTTGGTCACTCTGTTCTCCTCCTTGATAATCACATTTACAATCTTGAGAAAGAGGTGTTCCTGGAGCACTGCATGTGTTTAAGTGTCAGGTAACTATCATTCAAATGATGACATGAAGCTGAAGCAGAAAGTGTGCTTAGTTAACTTCTGAGCGAACAGCAACCACTACTGAGTCACTATTTTCCAGATTTGGGTAAGAAATCCCAAGTTGGGAAAAGTCTGTTTTCATTCAGAAGAGCCTCAATTAAATAAGAAATATGATCAAATATATATGGTGTTTAAATATAGGTTTATTTAAAAAGTTGACCAGAAAGTAGAATAATGATTACTAGAGATTGGGAAGTGTGTAGGAGGAGGGGTTTGATCAGTGCATGTTGTATGCATATCTGGAAATATCAGACTAAACCCCATTAACATGTACAATTAATACATCCAAATAAAAATAATTTTAAAAGGAAAAAATAGATAGGCTTAAATCTTCAATGGTACTTGAACAACTCTCTCCATATAATGAATTTGTTTCTTAACCAAGAACTAATCTATTGCATTATTATATCTGAATCAATAATCTCCAAAGGCAAATAGAATATTGTATGTCTTAAAGATAAGTAGGCATATCCCAACCAAATGAATTGCTCTTGACCATTCCATGATTCTTGGTTTGCTTGTTATTCTTGGTAGTACTTGTTATTAGCTTTGCTATGTTGTGGGTTGGCTTTGAATTTAGGGTTTCACCAAGGATATTACTACTGCTCTGTAAATCTTTCCACCTTGGTTATAGATACTTTAAAAAAATGAAAACAGTTAAGGCTTTACCTTAAATGCAAACAATGTGGAGTGACTAATTTGTTTCTAAATGTTCTAAAACAGTGGAAAGTGTTTCTAACATGTTTTCTCATCTGACACATAAAAGCCTTAAAATAATTGATTCTAAATACAGATTTTTCTCAAGAGGTACTAGAGGTTTCATTTTATTTCAGGAAGCACTTTCTTCAATATGAAATTTATAAATCAGAAAGGTATGTCTATATTCTTTAAATTAAATGTAAACAGCACAGCCAGTATGTGGGCATCCAAAAAAGAGAGAAACTGTGACCAGGAATCAAATTTGATATTCTGCCTTCAATCAGTGAGCATATAGATAGTAATGCAACTTGCCATTATCGCATGTTTAAGAAAAATTTACAGATGCTGAGCTATAATTTTAAAAAGCATACCAGGCACATCTTTTCTACTCTTTTACCTGTATTAGAACATTTAGGATGATTTTATATCTTGACTATTTTGGATAATGCTGCCATAAACAAAGGGATACAGATATTTCTTAGAGGCACTAATTTTTTAAAAAATTTACTTTGGATTGATATCCAAAAGTGGGGCTGCTGAATCATATGATGGTTCTATTTTTAAGTTTTACAGAAACTCTAGTACACCTTGAGTACTACATATAATTGTTATTAACTGCACCTCAATAAAGCTTGATAAATAAACAAATAAGCACACAGAGTTAGTATAGATAAAATGTCCTGGGTGACACTTAGAGTTAAAAGAAACATATACCCTCCATGAACACTTCAACAGAAAGTGCTCTAATGGTTAACAAAGGCTGCACACATTGCTGTTGCTGTCATAGTCATCTGTGTTAGTCAACAAACTGATTTATAAAGGATTGAAACCAATGAGCTCAAAAAAGAGCTCATTTATCTTTATGTATCTCTCTTCCCCTGCCATAAGTGTTTCTCCACATGTCTCCTCCATGCCATTGCCCACCCTGTATTTAGTTAAACCGTGATGGCTAATGGCCACCGCAGGGAAAAGGCTGGCTTAAAACAGCATCCACTGTATACTCTTTGACTGTCACAAAGACAGCAAGGTTGCACATGTTCACTTGCCTGTCTTCCCCTTCATGCTGTTCTGGACCACAGGACAGCAGGACCTGAGGAACAATATGTGAGGTCCCTCCATGTCACCACGGAGGTACCACCAAGGTACACTGATGCAATGATCTGAACCCATTCTACCTGTGTGGTCCTTTCTCTCTGGGCTAATTGAAAAGGAAACTCTCTTAATTCAAATGCAGAGAAGGAAAGTAATGTAGACATAAGCTCCATCTTCCAATTACTTAATAAGTCACCTCCTCCCCACTTTTCCTCTTTCACAAATGCCATAGTAAGGTGTCTTTGTTATATTTCCAGGTTTATACTCCTTAGGTCCATTCTAACTGGCTCTTCTCAGGAGATTGTTGAGACAAAGGTATTCTGAACTGCAATTGACTCAATTTTTTGAGAAACCTTTTGTGTCAAAAAATTGCAAAGATGAACTGCAGATTGTAGAAGACCAAGATCTAAATGCCCATGTTGTCTTAGTATACCTTAACACTTAAGGATATCAGAAGAAAAGCATGCACCTGAGGAAAAAAAATAAATAGGAAAATTACAAGTAGTCCATGGCTGGGCGGAAGAGAGACTCAAGTCTGTATGAGATGTAGACTAAAGTGACACTGCTCTCATCAGTACATTTTTGCATCCACTGAATTACATTAGGGATGGAAGCCTCCTTGGTGTGTGGGGGAACACATAGATGTCTCCATTTAGAGTTCAAACACATACAAGCACATCTGGAAGAACTTTGGAAGTAAAAGGAATGGATATACCAACATTCAAGGAGGACAAAGGAGACTGCAAAAGAAAATCTATTTTGAGAACAGAAGTTGTCTAACTCAGCAAGGCAGCAAACTTAAGGGTCAAGGGAGAGATGCAATTATGGGTGCTGCATTCAGGAGACTGGCACTTAAATCCATTAGGACAAAGCTGGTCAGTGATATATGCATATTGCAGGCAGGCTTTTTGTAACTGGTAAAGTCATCACACTCAATTCAGCCAGTTTGGGCCCAAGAACACTTGTTCTGTGAGCTTCTTAGGTAAGTGTTACCCAAAAAGGGAGAAAATGTTCTCCTTCCCACTTCTCAAATGTTGGCCATGCTGTAGGGAGCAGGCTGAGTTTATCAGAAGTCTGAATGACTTAACAGGTATGCAATTTTCTGGGGGCCAAGTGCCCATCGGGAGAGCAGGGCAGGCCTGAGGGACAGTGGGCTCTGTGCAGAAGAAACAAAGAGACCAGAGCAGGGAATTCCTGACTGATACCTGAGGTGTGAGGAATTCTTGAAAGTTTGCCAAGATAGATTGAAGCTTCTGTCAGAACAAACAAGAGATTTTAAACAGTGAGATTGAGTTATTAATGTCAATATGACCTAGTATGGTAGTATTAACCAAAATCAAGAGAGCTAACTTTTTTTTTTCTGGTTCTGTGAAATTTCAGTAAGATTTATTTCTAAGTCATGTTTCTTAAATTGCTTAAGATAACAAATTAACAACTAGCATTTGGCAGAGATAAGAAAATCTTGATTTCAATAAATCATCTTCTGATGTTCCCACCAAAGGGGGAAAGAAAAAGTAGAAATAGGGAAATCATGAGACACTTAGGTTTCTCTTTCCCAAGGCCTTAGTTCCATTGGCTTTGATTTAATTCTTATGTCATAGATAATTGGACAGTCTCTAAAAATGGCTCAATGACCACCAAGGAGGAAATCATACCTCCAAAGGAGATGCAACCTAGAAATGCATGTGGACCCAACTGTTGTCTTCTAGCCAGATTCATCACAAACTGGAGGGAAAATGTACTAGAGGCTGTGACCTGGAGTTTGTGTTCAATCTGAAATTTGTAACAATTCCCCTAAATTTTAGTTCATTTTGAGTCAGAACAGCTCAAAATGGAAGAGTTAGAAATTGGGATTTTTCTTGCTTTTACCCAATACATCATCTCTAGGGATAAAAGCAGTAGTATTTTTCCAACTTAAATCCAATCATTAAGTAATTCTTTTATGTTTTTACAACATAGATGTTGGAAGCATTTTTGAGCTGTTCTGAGCTAGTAGCCTGCTGTGTACAGTATTTCTTGATTTATTATCTATTTATTCAAATGAAAAAACCCTGGGGAGAGCAGAATTATTTTCCTTAAATAAATGTTTGATTGCTATGCCTTAAATTGAAAGGAATTTTTTAATGGTTGATAATGACACTAAATTGATCATTAATTTGTTTTTAAAAGATGAACTTTTAAACAGTTTTTCATTCTAACATGAAGAAAAACTCGGTAACAGAAGGCTATAGCATATGCTTAAATGTTATCACACAGTCCTTCCATTGTAGATTGAATTTTTTCATTGTGCATTGCATAGCATTCTCCTTTTTATGTGTTTGAGCGTATGCACAGAAAGTTAAAAATTAACATTTTAGAATAAGCACTAATCCCACATAAGAGTGTAGTAGAATGATGAATTTGAGCCAGAGAACTGTTAGATCAGATACCAGCTCCTTTTTTTATTTGGGGTCCACAGACAAGTTAAAGACTGTGAACTTGTTTCTTCCTTCTCAAAGTGAGGACAACCACCACTATCTTATAGGACCTCTATGAAAATTAAATGAGATAATGAACTATAAAGCATCTGGCATCATTATCATGATGGAAACATGTTAAAGGGCAAAAAGTACTCTTATAAAAATGTAATTAGGGATGGAATGGTAAGTGGCTCAAGTGGTCAGGTCCCTTGAGTTCAAACCCCATACCACCAAGCAGTGTAATTAGTAAAGCACTTCAGAATAACCATGAAGATGATGGAAATCACACATATAATAACAAACATAACAGGAACAGTTATAAATTGGAATCTACTAATTTATTCTTATAGATACCTATATAAGCTATAAATAAAGGGTTCTACACAACTCCTGCCTTGTAATTCACATCAAGACATTTTTGTCTAGACCACATTTAAAAAATACAAAAACTTTTTAAAGAACTTATTTTATTAATTAAAATAATAGGAAATAAGAAAAATGACAGATTCTTTTATCCCTATATTTTCCTTCTTCAAGTTCCTAAAACTACCAGAAAACCTATTTGCAAAAAAAACCAAAAAATTAAAAATTCACAAGAGTGCTAGAAAATAAGAAACAGTGGAATTAATGGGCAGAAATATTGAGTTTTTCCAGAAATAAAAGACAAGCAGAACCACATTGATGGGAAAAATTATAATGCAGCTCACAAGATGAAGAATTTGGTAGCAAAGACGAGAGCAACTGTGGGACATTCAAAACTTGGAGGTAACAAAATAGCAGAAAGGAGTCCGAACGCACCTGTCTGTAGCATTTCCTACACTCCCACCTCCAGAACCCCACCACCAACAGCAGCATCTGCCTGTGCATCTATGAAGACAGAATGTTGGAAAAGGACTTGGATGGTCATTGTCCCCATATCAAGAAGGGGAACATCTGAATATCACATCTCAGAGCACATCCCTAGTCCTCCCCAAAGAAGGCAGAGTGTTGTAAAAAGAAACATAATTTACACATAGGCAAGCAAGGAATCTCAAATATGAAAATGAACACACATAAGAATCATCAAATACTCTAACCCATGAAGGAGGATACCAAATTCAATGGAAAAAACTACAAATACCTGAAGAAACAGACAACAGAACAAACAGAAGGTGACTTTCAAAGAAGTACACAACTGCTTCTCATTATTTGTGGATTCTATATTTATGAATTTGTTTACTGGATAAAATTCATTTGCAATCCCAAAATCAATACTCCCAGAACTTTTGTGACCATCCATATATAATATGTAGAGTAATGAAAATTTGAGTAGCCTGACATAAACATTCCCAGCTGAGGTCAGTCATAACAACAAACTGTCTTTTGTTTCAACTGCCATTCTGAAAGCAAATATCCTTTTTATGGTTTGTTTAGTATCATGTTTCTTGTGTTTTGTACTTTTTTATTGCTTATTTCATTGTACAAAATAACCCCGAGCATAATCTGAAGGACCGCCTAACTTTCTAAGTATTAAGAGGCCTTGATGTGCTTTCTGAAGAAAATATGTTAGGTGAGCTTTATTCAAGCAGGAGGTGTAGTGCTGTTGACTGTGAGATCAATGTTTGTGAATCAACATAATGTATTAAGTAAGGCGTCTTCAACAGAAATACACATGAAAGAAGGTTAAATATTGATCAGCAAGTGAAAATGCTGTGACCAGAAGCTCATAGAAGCCTAATTCTGTATTTTCCCTAAAAGCAATGGTTTGGTATTTGGTAAATCAGTATTTGCAATTCACTATTTTTAGCAACTTTATAGAGCATAACTACCGTGAATAATGAAAACCAAGTATGTAACCAATATCATCATGTGGAGAAGAAGGCAACTGCATTCAAAAGAAAGATCAGACTTATAGATTCTTGTGAAATAAATATATGATGACAAAAAATATATATCAATACAAGACTGAATAGCAAAATGAACACTTAGAAGTAGAATAAAGTCTCAAGTTAGATCAAGCCAGAAATGATGCCAAAGAGACAAAAAGATGAAAACCATTTGAGAATTTTGAGACTAGAGAGAGGGATAGAAATTTTAACATCTATGAAGTAGGATTTTTCAGAACCAAAAGAAGGAGAGAACAGAGAACATTTCTCAAAATCAAGGAAAGATATGCTTCTGACCTAGTGGAATGAAGCAGGGACACTAGAGTCCACATGTAGATACATCATGGTAACATTTTAGAACACAGGATAAAGAGTGAATTCTACAAGTTTCCAAAGAGAAAAATAGGTTTTCCTACAAAGGAACAAGATTCATTTTAACCTCAGACTTCTCTGGAGTAACACTGGATGATAAAAGAAAATGGAAGATATATTTTCAAAAGTTTTGATAGAAAACAAATTTGACCATAAAACCTGTATTTAATCAAATGAGCATTCAAGGGGAAATAAGTTTTTTTTAGGCAAGGACTTTGAAAGTTTATCACTCATATATCCACTCCAAAAGAATTACTTATGCACTTTAGGAAAATAAAAATAAGTAAATAAATTCATGAGGAAGATATAGGACACAAATTAATCATTACTGAGTAACATTACTTTAATAGTTGTTTGGACATACACTTTAGTTTTACAGACTTCTTTGATCACCATTTAATATATTTTAAAATAATGACTGGAAAAGTATTACAGGTACAGTGGGGAGACAGAGAGAGTACTTTGAAAACAGAAAAAGACTGAAGGAAAAACAACATCTCTGGAAGAATTGTGCAGTGCTGTATTTCATGGACTCTCATGGCCATTGTTACCTTGTAGAAATAAGCACAGCCCTATCTGGGAAAAGAATGCTTTGAAATTCCAGAGCTTAAAGGTTCAAAAGGGGGCTGGGAGACATTTTAAGAATTAAAGGGAAACTGCATTATCCTTTGAAGCTAAAAGTCACAATCCTAAAGATTTTTTTCCTAAAAGAGCAGTAATTAGAAATGCCACTTGGAATTCCTGATGGCCAGTTTTGGGTTCAGCCTGCTTCCTTTTTGTAACTTAATGTAACTAACATTGAGAACTTGTGACTGAGCAGTGTTTTCACACTGAATCATCCCACAATGCTGAGGCTCTGATATAAATGATGCATCAGAGCTCCCACTTACAATGATGTGTTTTCAGAAAATGAAAGTAATGTACCTGAGGGGCTTGGTCATTGCTTCTAACCACTAGATATAATGTTATTTTCACTAAGATTTTATATAAAACAAGAAGATCTCTACTGTTTAAAACACTTGAAAATTAAGGAAACATGGGCTTTGAATAAAAAAGATCTTGGTTTGAATCTCAACTACAGTATTATCCACATGAACCTGCATAACTTACAGAACTACTCTGAACCCATTTTCTCAACTGCTGAAATGGAGTTGATAATTTCTAACCATTTAATAAGTGATCATTTGTAGAAGGTTGTTTTACATATAAAATTCACTGTGTTTGGTACTGGTAGATGCTCAAGAAGTGCTTGTTCCTATAACACAATCCCATGTTATCCACTAGTGACATGGTTAACAGAAAGTTTTGAATTGTGAAGGCAGAAATCACAATGGCCTGGTTTACTCTGCAGTGATATATACTGAATCTGCTTATTTAAATTCCTTCCTTTAAGAGACCAGTATTCATACAGATGAAAAGAAAATCTAATTCTGTTGGCTTTCATCTGAAACACCACAGTTACTGTAATTGATCTTGAACTTCCATCCCTTTCTGTGGCTCCAGTTGTGCTGCTTATCCTATCATAACTCATGGTTACAAGTTCTAGCAGTGAATTTCCTTCTTGTATTCAGATTTATTTAATGCAAGGGGTACCGAAAGTAAGAAATAAGGCAAATCATTAGTCAAAGAGTAAAATCAGTCCAATGGAAAAGGATAGCAGGTTTTCTTGGTGTAGAATTTATGCATAAACAATTTGAGACTGGCTAAGTGACTAGTTTTCATGTCAGAGGGATCTAGCAGGATAAACTGTGGCACTGAACTTTGTATCTTATTAAATCAAGCATGAAAAAATTCTGTACCTTGAAATTTGTTTTGTTATACAATAATATTAGAATACTCCTTTAAGTGAAAACATTAAGCATAATGGTTTCGTTTTAGTCTTTTAGTCTTATGTTTGATATTTATACCTTAATCAAATATTATCCCAAAATAATAAATTGTTAATTTCATAACTGAGAAACAAATGCTATCCAAAGCAACTTCAATTTATTGAGACTAGAATTCACTTTGCAACTCACAAAAATATCCTCTATACAGTGAGGTAAACCCACACATGAATTGCTGAAGCTTTCTTTGACACCATTATTTCTGTCTAAAAATAGGTCCTTAATAGTTATCAGACATTACCTTATCAAAATTTGACTCCCCAATGCAATCCTAGAATATCTTCTTAATATGATTCTCTGAGTTTGTCCTAGCTAAAAACACCTTCAACCCTACTAACATGTTTCCATTAGCCTTTCTACAAGAAATCATTTCTTCTGTCAGGAATGGCTTCATATGTTAGTCACATTGAAGTGCACGACATTTTTGAAGAACACAGACTGTCCTTAAAAGGACTAGACACCATGGGTTTTGATTTATAGTTAAAAAGGTGACTGCTACCCTAGGTGCCAACCAGCAACTGTTCAATATAGCTTAACTTTCTAAAATCACCTGGCAACTGTTTATTCCTTTTGTCTGTGTTCATGAGTTTCTCTCCACAGTGTCTTGCCCCATCTAGCAAACCAGTGCTCAATAGATGTCCTTCATAATAATCCCCACTTTTCTAATTATGATTGAGCTGAAATTGGTGGTAAATTCAGCTTCAGTGTGAAAAACAACATAGGTCAAGATAAGCAGAAGAGCATCCACTAAAGGAGTGAGGTCTAAGCACCCCAGTCCTCAAGTAGAGTGTTTAAAAGTACACTGGTAAGTTAAAATATGAATGCAGAATATTCATAAAGTGATAGACACAAGTGTATTTTGCAATTTGTTGACACAAGAGTCCTCTCTGTCCACAAAAGTGACTTCCTGACTGGTGTGCAATCTCTAACATTCACAGTGACAAGAGAGAGGCCTGGACAGTCTTAACACAAAAACAGTTTTCTCTATCCTTCTTTCCATAAAAGAAAAGGGAGGAAAACATTCTTTTTTTCCTGAAATTTTTCATAAACCAAGATGCTTAGGAGATAGTTCTGACTAGTGTTCTAGGTAATGTGCATAGATTTACATTCTCTGCTATTCTTTTTTTGGGGGGAGGGGTAATTAATTACTATGGCAACCACTACATCAGAAGACAGCTATACTTATGCAGGAATATTGTAAGAATGGCATACATTCTTTGAAAAAAATGCTTAAGAGTAAAGGGACTCCCTTACAAATGATGTTGCTTTAAAGATGATTTGCTACTCTAAAATAAACAATTTGGAGTGCTTCATAGGGCTTTCTAAAGAAGGAGGCAGGAAGAAGTAAAACCTAAATACTAAATATGGTATGCGCCAAGAAATAATTTAAGATGTAAATATGTAAAGTTTATAACTCCTAATAATGTATACATGTCCAAAAGACATTATAATAAGAAATAATTCCTCTCACATTATAAGAGAAATTAATTATCATTAAGAAATAAGGACTTACAAAAAGTACATTCCTAGCAAGTAAGAGGCCCCATGTTCAAACTCCAGTAACTTCAACAACAACAAAACAAAAGGCTTAGATCCCCATCTGTGACCCACCTCAATATGCATCACCTTTATTTTACCAGCATCAGTGTAAGTCTCTGTGCAATTTCCAGCTATAAAGCATACACACTCGCACACACACAGAGAGAGAGAGAAACAGGAGTCAAACAAGTTTTGAGCTTAACCTTGGAGCATTAGTAATAGTGACAGTAATAGCCAGTTCTAAGAGCAGCACCTTGAAGAAGCTCAGCAAGGAGGCAATGGACAGTATAGATAGGCATTGGGCCACGGTAAAATGCTGGCTTGTGCAGCTCTGAAAGCCCCACCACTAGGTGGATCAGAACTTCCTAAAGATCACGTTTGCTAATTGCTTACAAAGAAAAAGGCTGATAGCTACTCCACATGGTCCTTTGGTTTTCTGAAAATTTTATACCATCCTTGAGAAGACATGAATAGAGCAGCACTAAGTTATACCACAAAGCTAGTTTTAAGAAATGAAGGGCTTCACTGACCAACAAACAGACTCCTAAACAATGAAGGACAAAAATGAAAAACAGGGATGCTAAGGGGAGGGCACTGATGGCAGAGGGAGGGTAAAAGAAGTAAAGAAGGTGAATATAGGTAATGTACTTTCCATATAAGAATGAATATAGATTTTTTTAAACCTGTTGAATTCACCTTAAGAAGAGGACTAAGATAGAAAGGAGAAAAATGAAGGCAATGAACCAGTTTGGGATACAATACATATATATATACATGGAAATGACATAATGAAACTCTCTGTATAGATATATTAAACAAACAAAAATGTCTCTTTTTTCCTCAAAAATGAAGGACAGGAACATAAATCAGGTCCTGTCTGGGGAATGTACTGGTGGGAGGGGGGAAGATATAAGGAAAGGGTGTGGGAGGATGAATATGGTAAAAATATTATATACTCATGTATGAAAATGGAAAAATGAGACCTGTTGAAACTATTTTAAGAATGGAGGAAGAGGGGATAAAAAAGAATGGTGGAGAGGGTGAATTACACTGAGATATATTATAAGCACTTTTGTAAATGTCACAATGTACCCCCAGTACAACAATAATATAGTAATAAATAATAATTAAAAAAAAAAGAAATGAAGGATTTGAATGCCCTGGTGTTCCCAGAAGAAAAGCCTGAGTGTCTAAAATTTGGCTCATCTAGCATCTTTCATCTTAGATGTGAGTATAGAAAGTTAATTTACCTGGGTAGACACCACAGAGGCTTACAAGGGTGTTCTTTGTTGCCATCCTTGTAGGTGTAGTGTGATGGGTAAGATTACTGACTCTAAAGCCAAACTTTATGAATTAAAATCTTAGCTCTATTACTTGCTTTGTTATCTTAAACTTTGTATGCCTTGGTTTTCCTCTATGTTAAACAGCGATAATAATCATTGAAAAAAAATGAAATATATATCTTAGTTTGTTCCTGCTGCTATACCAAAAATACCACAGACCGGGTAATTTACAAATAATATAATTTTTTTCCGGGAACTTGGAAGTCCAAGATTAAGGCATCAGTAGATTCAGTTTTAGTGAAAACTGTTTTCTACTTCCTCAATGGTGTGTTCTTGCTGTGTCACATAGGAAGGCAGCTCTCTCTTTTATAAGGGCACCAATCCCCCTGATGAGGGTGGGGCTCTCATGCCTACTCACCTTCCAAAGGCATCACTTCCTAATACTTACCTTGGGGTTAATGTTGCAACATTAATTTTGGAAGGATACAAACATTCAAATCATAGCAATGTGTTGGGTAACAATAGTGAAAAACAGGGTATTTCCCCACCTTGATCTGAAAGCACCTCTCAAAAACCAGTAGCAACAATTAAGCAGATAACTAATTGTAGTAGTTTGATACTGTATGAAGCAAGGTTAGAGACCTCTATTCAGGCACTTTTAGTCTTTAGAAGTTTAGGGAAGCCTAGACATGTTCCAGCCTACCTTCCCCACCTCATACAATTAACTATGTCCACATGCAAAGGAAAAATCCCTATGAGTGAGTTGAATGCATGTGGAGTATAAAGATTATCAAATGACATGCCAAGAAGTGACTGACCCATAAGAGAACGAACATGACAGGGTTTGAGCCATTCACTAGTCAACTATGAGCTTAGAGAGAAACAGGCCACATTCACAGTGAAAATAGATGGAGCAAATTGAACAATGTCTTCAGAGATCATCAAGATGAATCAGTTACAACTTCATCATGCCTGACACTGGAATCCTTAGAGAACTAACACCGGTAGACTATGATTGTTTTCTCCATTTGTTTTTATAACAGTTTTCTGGAGATAAACATTTTAAGAATGAAAAGTAACTTGGTTTTTGAAAGATATTTTTTCTCTTTGGCAATGCAAGCAAGAATAGACCTAAATTCTGATAAATGATACAGGCATCATTATAAACGTAACTACATCAAATGCTCATCAGGTTTAAAATAGAACCCAGTAACTTTCTAGCATCAAAATCAATCAAACAACAGCAATAATTATAATAGCCCATGTTTTCTGAGTGCTAATAATGTGCCAGGTGCTAACAATATACCCTGATAACATCACTATGGGGTAGATCCCAGTACAATCTCCATTTGCTAGTTGAGGGTTTAGGGATTAAAAGGTCAAAGAGTAAAGGAATCAAGTACTTGCAGTCTGACCCAGAACCAGTGCCCTTAACCTTGCTCTATGCATTCCCCTTTAGAAAATTACCCTGGAAAGCTCTGAGTGCTGCACACAATGGATTATTTTGCTCCATAATGACTCAGATTCATTCTACTTGCTCAAAAACACTTTCCAAGCACCCACTGTGACAGAAATCTGTGCCAGGAACTGTAGGGAGTCAGGAAAAGAAATAAGATTGGGACCTGCCCCCTCACCTCAATAGCCTACAGTCTAGTAGGAAGATAAGAATGAAATACAAACAAGTATATTTCCAGTCAATCTCTGGTCAGCAGTTAGAAAGGATAAAATGATATGAGCATCAGATTGAAATATTACCTTTCCTAAGATGGTTTTTTGCTGTTTAGGCACCTACTGAAAAGGTAATTTAGCATTAAGGCTTAGCAAAGAAGTCTGCCTGGGTCCTGTGCTTTGAATCTGAGGAAAAAATTTAAAAGTCCATATCTAAATTCTGAATACTTTAGGGCCTTCCTTTCAAATAAACCAAGGCACTAAAAATAGTATTCCTATGAAATGGCTCCAAGGTAGTTCTACCCTCTGGGAAAATGTGAAACTGTCACACCCAAGTTTAGTCCTAGGAGGTATCCACTAGGGAGTTTCTTTTCTAAGAAAGTGTCCACAAGGAATTAGGGGAAGGGGCAGCTAAGTGTGGCAGTGCTCCATACCTCACTCCATCTGTTGTAACATGGCTCCTGGACCCCAAGCCTCCCAAACCACAGTTAAACCTGAGTCCCAGGTGGTACCAACTATAGAACTACAAGTCTTGGAAGAGGATGTGATCCAAGCAAGGCCAAAATCATTTTCTGGAATTACAATTAGGCTATGGAAAAGCAAAGCCCCTTTCTAATGCACTATTGAGTTGGAGGATGGGAGTCCTGCCTTCCTCAGGAGACAGCCTGTCTGCAGAATCACACTAAGAGGAAATAAGCAGAGCCAAGATATGAAGCAAAAGCGACCTTCCAACAGCATTCTTTTAGCCCATATCCAGTTACCTCAGACTTCCCAAAAACATGAGACAATCAACTACATGTTTGCTTTTCCAAGTTTGAGTTAGGTTTCTGTCACAGGGAGGAAACAAAATGGCAATGACTCACATCTACTCTATAAAATGCTATATAGAGAGAATATGAGTTTGAAATCAAATAGGTTCAAGTCCTAGCCACGCCCCTCAGGATCAGTGCATTTTGGAGCAACTTAGTAGACTTCTCTGTTTCAATATCTTCATCTTTAAAATGGAAGTGAGGGTTTGAGAAGCTTCTACAAGATAATATATGTAAAGCATTTGACAGAGTGACTGGCTGATTCACAGTAATTCCAGGATTCCTAAGAGTGACATCACTGTTACCATCATTGTTATTGTGATAGTTTAATTTTATGTGCCATCTTGGCTAGGTTATGGTGCCCCACTGTCTAGCCAAGCATTAGTCTAGATATCACTATGAAGGTATTTCATAGAAGTGATTAACATTTACAATTATTCGACTTTGAGCTAAGCAAATTACCTTGACAATGTGATGGGTATCATCCAATCAGTTGAAATTTGGGCTCTTAAAGCCTAAATTGAGATTTCCCAGAGAATAAGGAATTCGACCTCAAGACTGTAACCTAAAACCTTGGCTGAGTTTCCAGCATGCTGGTTTGCCCTACAAATTTCAGACTTGCCAGTCCTTACAATTACAAGAGCCAATTTCTGAAAATAAATCTTCTCTTCATATGTGTATATGTCTGTGTGTGTAGCACACAATATATTTTATATGCAAAATATGTATTACATAAAAAGTATAGACATATCCTTTGGTTCTTTTTCTCTGGAGAATTCTGGCTGATATACAATCATCATGACTGTCTAGCTGTTCCCTGGCCCCTTTGCAGCAGAGTACACAAAGCTCACTGAAGCAAGCCACTAGTATACTTGATTGACTTCTGCAACTGTGTTTCAAGAAGCAAGAAATGCCCAAGATACCTTCATGAAAATAACTGTGCCAGTGATCCAGTTCTCATCTGTTTTCCTAAGGACTTATATTTTTTCAAAACATTAAGTTACTGTGTTTCAACCAATTGACTTGGAAGGAATTTGTTTTTAAGCAATGCATAAAGAAAACAGATTGGCTCTGGCCCTTCCCTAACTAATAGGTATTGACACCTAAAATTATAAGGCCAGGCCTTGGGTACAGAAATTGGTTCAGACTGAGGAAGCTGAAAGGTACACATTATCACCAATGATGCAGAGAAATTTCCTCCATGTTCATTAGGGAGCAGTGTCTGCCTGCTCTCTCCTCCCTCCTCCCATACTCAGGAAACTGTATTTCTATGATCATTCTTACTCATTACCCATTTACTATGAGGCCAGGTTCTTTGCTAAGTACTTCACATATTTTTTCTTGATTACACTTTCCCACAATCCTCTTTTCTACTCAGAAAACACTCACAAAGCAGCATGTTTCTGAAATGGAAGCAATGAAAGTTACATATTTGGGATGAAATGGGAGTAGAAGGAAACCCTGCCAAATGCCTCTTAAAAGCTGCAACATCTGCTCACTAAAAATAGCTGCTTACACAGCCCAAGGAAAGAATCTGTTCTTTTCTTTCAACTCTGATCTGAAAAATCTGTTTCCATGAATCAGTTCATCAGCTATCGATTAGTTTCTCTCATTAGCTTTTCTAATGGCTGCAATAGAAAATACAAGACTGCTTTGTAGGCAGCAAATGGAGAGAACCCTACCCAACAAGTGTCTATGCTGCAGCCCAAAATCCTGACCCCAGAACTCAAAGCTTGATGGAAGCACCTTCTCATTCTTTTATTCAACCAATAATTATGGACTACAATATCTATCACCTGGAAAACACTGTTCTATATATTTAAAAAATAACAGAGAGATGTCCCTGCCCTGAAAGAATACACCTGCTTTTCATCTATGGCTTCCAGATGTATCTCTTCTGAATACATGCACTGCAGACAAGTTAAGGTTTTGGGAAGCCTCTTACTCCAGCATCTCCCATGACACAGTTCCTTTTTTGCATCTCCTGTGAAACCAATATCCCTTTTCTCTTCTCCTCTGCTTTCCTCCTTGGCCAAAAATAAGAACATCTTCTGCTTATCAATCTTTGTCCTGATTTTTACTTCTGATCCTTCTAGGGTAAAGATTAGAAGTTTTTACCAACACAATAATTATGTCTTACTTCCAAAGACGAACTGATAGCACCGTAGTTAATATTTATCTCTTCATATTTTTTATGGTACTGAGGTTTGAACACAGAACCTCATGCTTGCTGGGCAAGTGCTCTGACACTTGAACCATACCCCTAGCCCACTTGTCTCATAATTTTCAATTCAATCTCAGCCCCCAGACTATGAAGGAACACAAAGAAGATCTGTCTTCCTCCTTTGGAACTCTTCTTTCAACTTTTATTAGGCTGCATATTAGTACAGCATATAACAATGGCTAATATGTTTCCATCATGATGCCAAGAGCTATAAATGTATTATTTTACTTAATCCTCTTCAATCTCCCTTTCAGGTAGGTGTTCTTATTCTAATTAACAGCTGATGAAACAAAAAACTTAGAACTTTTAGATAACTTGCCCAAAGTCACATGGTTGGCATTAAATGAAACCAAACATTGATGGCCATCAAATCTGACTCACCTTTCTCTTATGTGGCAATTACAAGCAAAACCCATGGTTTTAGAAAGATTAAGCATCATAACTCTCTGTTTCTCCTCTGCAACTATTTCCAGCTGTGTTCTTTGCAGGTCATCTTGCTGTACTCAAATTCAC
Organism: Castor canadensis; assembly: GCF_047511655.1. Taxonomy (NCBI): domain Eukaryota; kingdom Metazoa; phylum Chordata; class Mammalia; order Rodentia; family Castoridae; genus Castor; species Castor canadensis. The sequence continues at coordinate 45,236,652 of NC_133386.1, forward strand.
TGTTCATAGTGCCTATAGCCAGATCTTATGAACATGCAGATAATCATGTTACTCTCCTTCTTAGAGTCTCCAGCGCTATGCATTGTTCTTAAAAAAAAACCATACATACAACAAACTTCTAAAGTGCTGCATGATCTGGACCCTACCTACTCCTCCAGACTTTCCATCTCTCCCTCTCACATGTGGCTGTAGCCAAATGAACCTATTTTATTTTCTTCAATGTACCATGCTTTCATCCACTCATAGGTTTCTGATATGTTGTTTTCTCTGCCTAAAACACTACTTCCTATAACCTTCACTCTCCCCACAACACACACACACACACACACACACACACAAATACAGTCCTTCTGTTCTGGTCATGTCTTCTTTCTGTAGTTGTAAGCTTGGCTGTCATCTGCTCAGATGCCTTCCCCAACCTTTTTTATTTGATGCTCTCATGGTGTTCCATTATACTACGTGAGACCTTTCATACACTCATTCCTTGCATCAGCCTTATCAACAAATGATAAATGGATGGTGAAGTGGGAAGAGCCTTTTTCCCAGAACTCCAATCTCCTCAATATATTTATCAAACACACTATAGGTTGGCATGGTTATCTATGACATCCATGTCATAAGAGCCCATTCTTTCCACCCTCAATGGAACCACATCTTGGGCAAACCAACCCTTCACATTTTAGACTGGAGCAAACCTGATCCTGCTCTTCCTTAGCAGAGTTATCCAGACTGAACAAAAAGGCCTGAATGATATTCAAAGAAAGGCATCAGTTTCAGAGAGATGTGAATGGTATGTATCAGTCAGGGATGCTTTCAGCTGCAAAGTAAATAAATCCCAAAATGACTTGACTTAAGAAATTAATTATACCATATAATGAAAGTCCAGCAATAGGGCAAGCTACACTCATATGGTATGCCAGTCACTCTATTATCTTCAAGGACCCAGGCAGTTCTCCCTCTCCAGTCTGCTATCCTCAGCATCAGTCACATCCTAGTGCTAGTTTCATTAGGTATCATAAGGTGGCTGCCTATAATAGCCAATATCAAGATGACTTCTCCTCTATCAAATCCAAGAAGAGGAAGAAACATCTCTTCTCCTACCTTGATAAGTCCCTCTCTTCAACCTGTTTAAGACAACCTGTGACCCTGCCCATTCCAAAACCAACAATAATCTCCAGGACCAGGAGTCCAGAAGGATGCCATGAACTCATCTGGAGTGATATGGATCCACTAAAAAACTAAATGAGAGATTTTAGAGAACAGAATTTCTAATGCCAGCAATAAAAGGGAAAGAACACACTTATTTCCATCTAACATGATTATGTTTTTCTCTCTGTGACATGGTTCCTGAAATGCCACATGTAAATACTCTATACTCCTTTTGACTGGGTGATTGTATTTCTTCTTGCTGATGTTAGCTTCTCTTCAAGTTAATCATCTTCTTCTGCAGACAAGCTTATGTTGAGTCAGCATTTAACATTTAGAGGCATTTTGTTTACAGCAGCTATCAAAACTGCCTCACTCAACCCTGCACAGAGGCAATACAAATGACATCAAGAATGTAAGCCAAATGACTACATTACTCTTTTTAATGTAGAAAGATCTTTGGTAGTATTTTAAAGCAAGTGTCCATCACTCCATACCACATAAGGCAACTTGCTTTTGTGATGCAACAAAGCCTGGAGAGAGGAAATGTTGTCGTAGTTAGCAATTCTCGGGCACTCCCTGCTCCTCAAGGTGTCATGTGCTTCCTGGAGCAGGAGTTTAAAAGTCAACAAGGTTAGCTGACACTATTAAAAACGTGCATGCCAATTTCCATTCAATTCCATTACCGGTAACTGTCCAGTTAAACTGCACCCACCTTTGCAGGGTATGTCTACATAAACTGAGGTATCTAATGATTCCTTGTTTGAAGCTCTAAGAAGGATCTTTAACTTATAAACTCTTTCTACATGGGCTTTCTCCAGTACATAGTACATATGAGTGACTGCTGAAATAGCTAAGCTCTGATTTTATTCTGAGGCCCTAGCAAATGAAGAAGAAAAATTATACATGCACTTTGAATGTAAACCTCACCTGATTTGTCAAAAGGTCTTCAGGCTGTATTGTTGTGTATAATCACAGATATTAAGAAACAGGATTAAATGACTAAAAACCACATGAAGAAATGTTCACCATCCCTGGCAATAAAGGAAATGGAAATCAAAACCATATTAAAATTCCACGTTACTTCTGTTAGAATAACTACCATCAAGAACACAAATGACAACAAATGATGATGCGAGGGTAAAGGAACTCTCAATACACTACTGATAAGAATGTAAGCTAGTACAACCACTATGGAAAACAGTATGGAGGCTTCTTAAAAAACTAAAAATAACCTGCTATACAATCCAGCAATACCACTCCTAGGGACATACCCAAAGGACTGGGAATCAGTTTACAACAAAGGCACTAGTACACCCATGTTTTTTGTTTTTTTGCAGCACTATTCACAATAGCTAAGCTATGGAAACAACCTAGATGTCCCACTACTGATTAAAGAGTTAAAAAAATATATGGTATTTATACACAATGGAATTTTACTTAGCCACAAAGAATGAAATTTTTCTCATTTGCAGGTAAATGCATGGAAGTGGAGAACATCATCTTAAGTGAAGTAAGCCAGGCTCAGAAGGCCAAAAGCCACATGGTTCTCTTTCATGTGTGGAATATAGACCTAACACAAATGTAGCACTATTATAAAACACTGGTCACACTAAGGGAAGGTCACATGTGACAAGGGTAGGGAAACTAAGAACTTGAATAGGGTTCATATGCTCACTATACAAGAATGAATACAGAAATCTTAAACTGATTGAAACTACCATAAGAAAGGGTCTAAGGTCTAAGAAAATTAGAGGAGATAAGCCATTTGGAGTTATAATACATATATACATGGAAATCTCACAAGGAAACTCCCTGTGTAGCTACCATTATCTCACACAAGCTAAAATGTCATGTTTTTCATTTTATCTTTTCTTTTTCACCTATAAAATTGGGGAACAGGAGGGCGGAACAAGTCCTCCCCAGTGGGAGGGAGGTGTGGGGGAAAAGGGGTAGAAGGGTGAATACAGTGCAAAAAAAGGTATACACATGTAAGTAAATGCGAAAATGATACCTTGTGGAGACTACTCCAGGAATTGTGGAAGGGGAGGATGAAGAATGGTTGAGGGGGTGGATTCATGTGTGATATATTTGATAAACTGTAAGAACCTGTGTAAATGCTACAACGTACCCCCCACCCATCACAACAATAAAAGAAAAAAAAAGAAGAAACAGGATTTAGGGATATACTTCAGATAACTTGCCAAAAATTCTCATAGCTATTGAACAGATATATTCTGAGGTGCTTACTGACCATGGTGCCTCCGAAAATCAGGTAAGGGGATGCTTGAACCCAGTGGTGGCTTTCTGGACATACTTTAAGGACAGCAAAGTTGATCTCTGATGTCCTCCCATATGCTTATGCACTCTTCTCCCCTAGCCTAAAATGCTTAGAGCTCAATATTGGTACAACTCCCCCACTCTAAGAATCCACCCAGACCTGTCCTTATGTCCAATTTCCCATGTTCCAAAGATGCTTTAACTAATGCTCCCATCCTTCCCTGTGACTGATTACAGCTTTGAAGAGAAAATAATCTAATTGGTTACTGAAATAGTAACTGATTAAATCAAAATGTACTCAAGAGCAGAGACCCAACCCTGCCTGTGTTTGGATCTCCTAACCATGTTTAGGATTGTGTTTTCCTTAAAGTACACATGCAATGAGTGGATATCAATCTAATTTTATTAATTTTTTTCTTTTTCTTTTTTTTGTGGTACTGGGGTTTGAACTCAGGGCCTACACCTTGAGCCACTCCACCAGCCTTTTCTTGGTGATGTTTTTTTCGAGATAGGTTCTTGCACACTATTTGCCCAGGCTGGCTTTGAACACCAATCCTCCTGATCTCTGCCTCCTGAGCAACTAGGACTATAAGCGTGAGCCATCGGCGCCCAGCTAATTTTGTTTAATTTCTACACAGTGATGTATATAAAGAAAAAATTTAACTCAAATTAACTTCTAACTGATAGAAATTGTTGAGGAAGATATTTATGAATGGAAACAAGAAATAGGGTTCTCAACTTCCCCTTGAAATAAAGCTTTTAACTTGAACTAACTACCATACCACCCTTAGGTTTCCTTCCCCAGTCCACCACAAGTACAGCATTAACTCCTTCAAAAATGTTATCTTATCTCTTCCAACTACCCTTTGTAGTTAAAAAAAAAAATTCAGTCTTGGAAATTTCTTTTTTATGGAAAGAAGGAAGGGAAGGAGAAAGAGAAGTTGGGAAGGAGGGAGGGAGGAAAGAGAAGGGAAGGAAAAGTGCATTATAGATTCTGGCCCTTTACCTGCTTAACAACTGAAAAGGAAGAGAATCCTCAGGTTCCTAAATTCAATTCTAGCTGTAACAGTGGAAAACTAGAGATCATGATCTGGCTTAGAAGTCTTCTGGTTGTTGTGCTAATTCACCAACTCATAATGTAACAAACTGCAAACCCAGTACACAGGTTAATGAACAAACCTACTTGCCATTATGGACATACTTTTCATAATCACTGTTTTCTTTGACAATCTGATATCTAAAAAGAGCTACCTGATACCCATTGCTATAATGCTTTTCAGAAAAACACTTCTCTTCTGTCATTCTGGAAGACACACACTCAGGTTGCAATTAACTTTGAGATCAGGGGATAATAATTAAGGTCTCTTCACATTGGATACAATTGAGTCCATTTATCAGCATTAGGTTACAAATGATCAATTTTCTAAAACCAGTGCAAGCAAGCACATAATTACTTGTACTTTTAGGATTGAGAAGATTTAGCTTTTATTAGGGAAGGTCAACCAAAAAGGCATGTATCCCATTAAAGGCAGGAAATAAATTAGAAGCATGGAAGAAAGCAGAAAATTTTTAACTAAAAATAGAATTTTGCCTGAAATGCATTAAAAGCACACAAACCGTCAGAATCAGAGGAGGTAAAAAAAAAAATCCCTGTACTCATAGGTAATTCCACCTTGAATATTATTGTTTTCTTAGGTGATACCAATTCATTGTGGTTCCAAAATACAAATAAAACACATTAAAAACAAACCAAGTCTGAGCTCCCCTTCCTTGCCCTGCAAAAAACATATGAAATTTGAAGGCTATTGTCAAATAATGAAGACATATTACTCCAAATGGATAACTATCTTCTACCTATCAGTCTATGAATGTGTGCGTGTGAAAGAGACAGAGAAACAGAGAGATGGATAGACAAAGCCTTATTATAAATAAATTACAATAGACATTGTTTGGAAAATTATATGTTATATGTATATAATTATGAAATGTGCATTATACTTAAATGTTTAAATATCCCCAGAAACTTCGCAAAGGAAAAGTAGAAGACAAAGAAAAGGTCAAGACAGCATGGACTGATGATCTTCACTGCTGTATCTCCGGAGCCAGCAATGGCTCTAGATCTTAAATAAAATCTAGGGGCAGCATTTGGGAGTGGGTCGGAGTGTTTTAGTTGTCCCTTCTCTCCAGAGCAGTTGGGGTCAGTTCAAGGAGTCAGAACACAGTCTTTCTTGCTATGCAGACAACTTCAAAACCTTTTCCTGACCGGCTTCCATACAATGGGTGTCCTAGCCCCTGTGGTCCTGGCATGCCCGGGCATCATGAATGAAACCAATCATGAGCTCTTCTCCAGCGCTCAGTGGGCAGAGTGTGTCTGCAGGTTTTTGTGAAGTTTCAGACTTAATCCCGCAACTAGCTAAAAACTGCCTTGCACTATTTCCAAGGGCAAATACCTCCTTTCGGGTTGGATTGAACGCCACTTGCCAGGCTTGCGGTAGTGGAGGGACACAGCTTGGTTGTGTGAAGCTCTCGAACTCCTGGACTGCAGACAGTCTGCGATCTCCTCCTTGGCCCTCCAACACCACCTTCCCCTCCCGCCCCGCTGCCTCCTCTTCCCGGCAGCCCGCACCCGGGCTTCCCGCAGGCCCCCGCCGCGCCCCGCCGTCTGTGAGGCTCTGTTGGGAAAGGGCGGCTCTGAGAGCGCAGTGTTTCCCTGGCCTGCAGCGCGATCCAGATAGAGACAGAGACGCCAGCCAGCCCGGGAGCCTGGTCTCACAAAGAGCTCCACTGATCGCGCAAGCATCTGGGCTTCCCTCATTAGCACATTAAAGCTGCTCTGTCCCCTCTCTCTGAGCCGCTCTGTCCGCCTCTATGGAGCCTTTTAGGCCCTCGCTCAGTTTGAAACCAGCCCAGTTCAAGAGGCACTAACCCATTCTGAAGCCTGTCAAAGTCTCCTGCGCAAACGACAGGTAGACAAGCCCCATCCTAGCTCTCCAGACTCCAGAAAGCATGCCTGGTGCCACCTAAGTCTTCCTGTTCCCAAGAGGAGGCTTTCTTTAAAACGAAAAGAGGAAAAACTAGATATTATCTAGCTTTTAAAATAAAAAGAAAGGAGGGGAGAGGAGGGCAGGAGAGGGAACATTGATATAAACAGACTAAAGCCTTGCTCATAGATGCATGTGTCTCCCTTCAGACTCTGACAAGGTAAGTGGCTGTGTATGGAAGTTCACTGGGGCTGAGAAGGCCAGTCAGCATGTATCATGGCCCTATTGATATAGCAGAGCCATGAAAACCCAGGTTCTCCTTTTAATTTTGTGACCAGGATAACAATTACATGGTGCTTGGCAGCTTCCCAAGCCCTATCCCTGATGCATTTCATTTAAAAATCTTCAAACATCCAATGGGAAATAAACTAGGATTGTTTTAACTGCTTTACAACTGAGAAAATTGAGCCTCCATAAGTTGTCACTTGCCTGAGGGAGAATGTGTTACTTTCTCAAGGGGACACAGTCACTCCAATGGCCCAGGCACAAAATCTCCAGTGACCTTTTAAAATCTCTTAATTCCCTCTTCTCTCTCCCACTTCCAAATATAATCAGGCCCAAGTCCTACTGAGATCCCTCAAATACTGCCTGCCTGCCCCAGTACCCTCACTTCTTCACTGAGGGTTTTAGCTTAGTTTGGGCCCAATTTCTTTCTGAATTAACCCTTTCCAAGGTGATTCTAAATAACAGTGCCTTAGTTCTGCCCAACACCCCACACACAGCATCCCCACCACAATGTCACACTTACACATGACACTTTTTTAGTATGTTTCCTTTCTGACTCTTCAAAATGACTACTTCCCACTTGTCTGTGTGTGTGAATAAACACCCACAACCCTCCCCCAGCACGTTCCATTCACATCTGAAATCCTGGCCTGAGTTCTCCAGTAAGAGAAGCCACCTGACTGGCAAGAACTGCCTTTCATTCCCACCACCAAATCTACCAATTCAGCTTTTTTCAGCCTCACACTGCCTTCCCTCCTATGCTATAAGAGCCTGCCCAGCTCCTCTCAAGACCAGTCCTCTCCCCTGTGCTTTGGCTCCCTCCATCTGAGCCTTCTCAAAGTTCCCTCCTGTCTCTGTCCCCCTCCCCGCTGTACATGCAGGTTTTCCTTCTCCATATATCGCTCTCAGCTGCATGCAGATCTGTTTTTTAAAGACTCTCCCTTTACTCTGCTTCTGGTTTAGGTAAAACTTCTCAAAAGATCTGTTCAGACACACCTTCCCACCTTTCATTCCCTCCCCACCCACTCCATCCAGGCTTCCACAAGCACCCTTCCCTGAACCTGGGTTTGTCTCAGCTCCCAAGGTCCTCTATATTGCCACACCACTGATCATTTCTCTGCCCTTTTCCTTACTTATCCTCAGCACAATGGGTGGCCTACTGCCTCCCTCTGTCCCTCTGTCTCTCAGTCTCTTGGCACTTCACTCCCTGGTTTCCTTTGTAATTCAGACCCCTCCTCCAACTTTTGCTAGGTCTTCCTTCTCTGTTTGACTCTGAAGGTTGGCATGTTCCTCAAATGATTCTTGTCACCCCCCTCTCTTCCTTTTTCTCTATGTTGCTTGCAGGCAAACTTATCAAAGACCCATGACTTTCAAATCCAAATTCCAAGCTCTAGTTTCTCCCCAGAATTCCATATTCCAACATTCATTTGACATTTTCAATAGATATCTCTAACTAAACTAGCCAGAAGTAAATTCTTGATTTTCTACCCACAAAAACCCTCTGCCAGTCTTCCTCATCTTGGAAAATGGCCTGATCACCCATCCAACTGCTTAAGCCCCCACAGCTGAGAATCTTTCTTTATTCCTCTCCCTCAGTCACCTCATCAAATTACTCAGCCAGCCCCAACGACTCCACCTCCTGATGCAAATCACTCTGTCCACCTCCACTGCTACAGGCCAGTCCAGCTACTAACATGTATTTCCTCCAATGACACAGACCTTTGCCACAATCTGTTTCTCCACAGCAGGTGAAGTGGTCATTTCAAAATATTAACCCAATAATTACTCCGCTTAAAATCTTCCACTTGCTCACCATCCCACTTAAAAATGACATTGCCTCTCTCCCTCTCTGATATTCTCCCTTGCCACTCTCTTTCAGTTCATTATATCTGTTTTTCTCCTCTTAGCATCTCTGCCTGGAATGCCCTTCATCTTGGCCCCCCAGTGGTCAGTTCCTCTGGTCATTATGATCTTAGCTTCAGTGTCACAAGAGAGAAGCCTCTTCTGAACACTCAAGTTAAAGTGCCATTGCCTCTTTGTCACACCACTCCATACTGCATACTAGATGCCACTACTGGCTATTTTTCCTATGTGGTTATGCCCCGGCACTACAATGGAGGCTCCATAAGAGTAGAGTTTGCTTCTGTCTTGTTCCCAAAAGTATCACTGACACCCAGATAATGCCTCTCACCTGGCTCAGTAATTATTTGCTGAATGGGTGAGTGGTGCCTCAGTTCACCTCAGAACTTGAGGTGAATTAGTATCAGTGGTCTATCCACTCATTGGACTGACCTACCTTTCTGTCACTTAGACCTAAGACCTGCTCTCCTCTACTGTGCAATCCCTGAAAGGTCACACTCTCCACTTACAGCTTATTCTCCATATCTGGTTCACAGCCCTATACTTCCAAATAGTTTCCATGCCTAACATCCAGGTGACCCTTTAAAGCAAGGACCACAACTGAACTCCAGGCCATTTGGCCTGAGACTTATCATAGCAATTATCAGCTTACTCTACCACTTAAATGTGTTAGCTTTCCATCTTTGTGACAAAATACCTGAAATAATCAACTTACGAGCAGGAAAGAATTATTTTGGCTAATAGTTTAGAAGTTTCAGTCCATGGTCGCTTGGCCCTATTGCCTCCCAGCCCGTGGTGAGGTAGAATATCACAGTGGCAACTATGTGGCTGAAGAAGCTGCTCGCTTCATGGCAGAAGGGAAGCAAAGATAGAGGCAGGAACTCCCATTGAAGGGCATGCCTCCATGACCTAATTTCCATTCGGCCTCACCTCTTAAAGGTTCTACCACCTCCCAATAGCAACCAAGCCTTTAGCACATCGGCATTTGGGGGCATTTGAGATCCAAACTCTAGCACTCTACATCGCCAATAAGCATGTAAAGATTCACAGGGTCATGAGTAGCACAAGTGTAATGTCCCCATGATGATGGTTCCCCTCCATCCATGATTAGATGCACTCCTAGAATCCAGGTTCACTGCTGCCCCCTCTTTGATATCTAGATGGGACCTGTACCTTTCATGTTTTCTATTATAAAATATCAGATTTTTTTCTATTCATTCAAATATTGTTTAAAAGACAATACTTTTGTAAAACACAATAAAAATCAATTATAAGAAAAATGAAATGGCAAAAACCAAATAAAGGACTAATTTTTTCCAACATTATTACAAAAGACACAAAAGTGCTCTGTCAAACTTCTGCAGATATTTTAAATGCTCAGTTCTATTTCTGTTCTTATCACAGTCAGATCACTCAGTTTGGGTCTGGTATGGTTCCAAAGACCATGCTCTGAGTAGCTTGTTTTGTCCTGGCTGCCTTTCTAGCTCACTCACCATCCTAGGCCCCTTCAGCCCTAGTGAGCAGGTAGGTCTCTTCTCTATAGCAGCTTTTCAATAACCTTTTAATCAATACGTATTGAATATCCACTATGTTCCAGGCCTGTTGGGTGTCTTCCCAAAAAATAATCTAATCTTTCTCTCCCTGACTCTGGTCCAGATTTTGTTCCAATCAAGCACTTCCCTCTCCATCCTGGCTGCCTCCACTCCATTTAGACTTACAGCTCCTCTTCCCTAAATGTCTTCAGTACCCACTAACTGATGCCAAACTCCAGTCCCTTCCCTTTCCCTCTGAATCACAGATTTTTCCCAGAATCATGTTCAGGCACTTCTCTGATCATGCTGTATCTCTGCACAATAACCTACAATAAGTGATAGAATAAAGTCTAACCGCTTATTAGTACATCTAAGGCTTTCCATTATCTGGGCCATCCTGTATTTCTGGCCCTAACTCACTCTACTGCCCTTCATTCACATCCTATCTTCAAACTGGACAGTTCATCTTTCCCCCAATCTTTTGCTACCATATGTTCTCTCTCTCTCTTTTCCTTCTCATGCATGTTTCTATTCTAGCCATCTTTTAATGCCAAGGGTAGATCCCATTCTTGACCCCTTCTGCCTTGTCTCTAGCCTAGCACAGTCTATCTTTCTATGGTGCTTCAAAAGCACTTAATATGGTGAACACATAAATTTGTTTCCCCTACAGAAAAAGATAGCAATTTTTTATTAGAAGAATAATGTGTAATGTAATGTTCTATAATATAAAATTGAAGAACTTGAGCTACTATATAAATGCTAATTTTAACTCAAACATTCTCATTAGGTGTATCAAGTTACATAATGAGGTATCCAATCCTACCAACCTATCCTAAGTCTTTTAGTATCTGAAATCTGTCCTGTTGACAAAACACAAGTGTGTGCCACGCCCCACAAAGTTGCTTACGCACTGTCAGCTCATTAGCATTTTCAGACACTGTTTTCTTGAGTTATATGGCAACGACCTTGATAGGTTCAGTCTGAACAGGAGGATAGGATTCAAATCTCTTCTTTTTTTTTTTTTTTTTAAACCCTTCTGTACTGGGGTTTGAAACCAGGGCCTTGCACTTGCTACACAGAGGCTCTACCACTTGAGCCATATACCCAGCCCATCTCTTTTCCTTCTAACACACTGATGTTACATGAGCATCAACAGATGGACCTTTTTTGTTGTTGTTCTGGTTATTTTTAAGCCATAAATGAAACAAACTTAATTGTCTACAAAAAGAAAGGTCTGATGCTTTAATCTGTGTATACCTCAAGTCATTTTGTGGGTTTGGTCTTCGTGAGCAGCTTTCCTAAGGGCATAACAATGGGGATTTTTTTTTTTATGTTAGCTTGAAAATCTAGATTTAAGAAGTGATGTATGTTTCTTTCTACTTTATTTAAATTGTTTTTTTAACAGATTATATTAAAAGGGTAAAAATAGGCCAGGCATGGTGGCTCATACCTATAATCCCAGCAACATGGAAGGTAGAAATGCAAGAATCACAGTTTGAGGCCAGCCTAGGCAAAAAAAGTTAGTGAGACACCATCTCAACAAACAAACAAGATACAGTGGCTCATATGTTTAGTCCCAGCTACAAGGGAGAATTGTGGTCTAGGCCAGTTCCAAGCAAAAGCACAAGACCCTATCTGAAAAATAAACTAAAGCAAAAAGGCCGGGGAATGGCCCTGAGTTTAAAATTTTACTACTGCCCCCAAAAAAAAGGAAAAGAAGGAAGGGGAATGAAGGAAGGAAGGAAGGAGAAAAAGAAAAGAAAGGGTAAAAACAGAAACTTCACCAATGGCACCCAGAAATCATACCACCCTGTGGTTCTATGGATCACCATTATGACATGCAAGAACCCAAAGTACAGTAGGCCCAATAAATATTCACTGAATAAAGTCTGCCAGGAAGAATGATCAATGAACAAAGGAAAGAGATATGTCTTACTCAGAATACTTTGTGCTTTCTCAGAGTCAAAGATGATGATGAGCTGTAGTCTTATCATTCTAAATCTGGGTATAATTAACATGAATTAGTTTTTAAAATCTATTGTTTATTCAGTTACAGAAGGCCTGCTTAACAAATTTGTTTAAGATAGAATAAGTAGGAATTGGGGGCTTGTAATCTCAGAACTTGCAAATTTTTTTTGAAAAAAAATTTCAACTTTGCAATACTTGAAATTTCTTCTTAACTGTTTTACATTCAAGTAGTCCCAAAATGTATAAAGCCATAATGACAGAACAAGAAATTCAGTATGGATTGCAGATTATGATTTCAGTATCTAGACATGTGGAACATGCATAATGTAGAACAATTCAGATTATGGAATGCAAGGTTTCACTTTAAATAGCAATACACATACCAAGTTCCCCAGTTAGATTGTGAGGTCATTCAGTGCAAGAATAACATTCTGACACATATCTGACTTCCAAAGAGGACTCAGTATACAGTAACTGCTTAAGAATAAATAACTATATACTCATACATCTTCATGCCACAGTCAAAAAACATGCCATTTTTTTTCTATATGTTTACTGGAATTTGACCTTTTAATCATACTTCTTTACAAGGATAATCAAGAATGAATGTGTTTGAGCCACATATAATGAATGTTCATTGGCCTGAACTCAAATGAAAAAGCTTAAAAAGAATCCCAAAACTGCTAGTGACACTTCACATTCTGCATTCTTCTTTTAAGAGAAATGTCAACTAAAAAATAAATCATCTCTTGTATTAAGTGACCTTAGAACTGTGTGAGGTGCCATCTCGATTTCCCATCCCATCTACTGCCACAGTGTGTGCAACAGAAGCAGACATGTATTGTGATAGTCCTGAGGCACAGAAGGACTTTGAGAAAGTAAATGACAAAGAAAAATTACACCAACATGCTTTTTTACTATGAATTAATTAATTAGAAATGAATCATATTTGTCCACGGTAAACCAAATATTGCTTTAATATGAACACACATTTCTCAAGGGACTGTGCAAAAATACTAAATGACCTTTTATTTTATTTTTATAATTTGGCCCAAATATTTTAAAATAATGCATCTTCACACATCCTTTATTTACAACAGATCCTAGAAGTGTCTGTTTTTAATCACACCATCCAATTCCCTTTGGAATATTTTGTATCAATTATTCTCATTAAGAGTTGGTCCTCCTCTTTTCATTTTGACATCTGTTAAAAGGAACAGCCTGAGGAAGAACCTCACTATCAATTTCTTAAAATAAATCGATCAAGTAAATTATAATGTGTCTCCATCAACTTAATAACTAGTTTAGGCAAAACCCTGTTTCTTGGCAGCCATCCCGTTGTTTCACAATGTTCTGTCTGCCTTATGAATGACTCAGAAAGCTTCTGCATACATACTGACCCATCTTACGTGGCAACATCCCCACTTGGGACATTGATTTTCTGTAGGCTTGCTACAACCTCTCCTCTGTACCACCCTTAGTGTCCCTTGGTTTACAATTCAAAGCAGTTTCAAAAACTTGAAAATTAATTTAAAAAAAAATCTAAATGTAAGTTGAAAAATCAGTTCCAAATCAAACAAATGGATGACCCAGGTCACTAATGGTTCTATTCTTATGACAAAACATCTCTACTCTTAAGACTCAAACAACAGAAACCCCTTCATAACTTGAGACAACCCAAGTTATTAAAAAAAAAAAAAGCATTTCTAGGATCTGTAGCATTTTTTAGAAGAAAATGGGTCAAAACTAGAAATCTGTGGTTATCTTGTGGAAAGTTAAAAATAATATTCAAGCAGTAAAAGTTCAATGAAAGCACACATATTCAAAACACAAAATAAACTATCACTCATTTTTCAAAGAAATTTTGCTAACTAATCATTTCAGAGGAGAAAACCTTCAGGCACTTTCATATATAGATAGTATCTACTCCTACATGTTTCAAAGAAATCTACTTGATCAGCAATTTCTGGTATAGGGTCACCAACTGTTGCCCTTGAAGAATTTTCTTTTTGTTATATCTGGCTCACTTGTGGCAGGGTAATAAATACTACTCCACTATAAAAAGAAAAAAGTGAACAGTTTCCTATAATTTTTCTTTGTTTGAATCAATACATTATTTTGTACCTTTGGAAATTAAAGAAATAGTAATTACTCCAGCATTTAAATCATCTCACTGTATCTCACTGTCAAAACAATTCTGAAGAAGACATTCATTTTTTAGCTGGTTAAAAAGGAATCATCTAGCACCTCCTCTTTCACCAAAGTCTTGGATAGCATTATATTCTAATCTAATTGCTAAACAATCAGTGAGATGCCCCAACTGTCAAGCATCAATCCAACTCTGCAAGCCTTTAAAGTAAGGAGAGAGAAGATAGTGCTTACTAAGGAAGTAAAATAATGCAGGATACTATAAGGTAGATTTTATTTAGATCATATTCCACTTCCATTCTAAGCTTTTGAGACCAAGTACTTTTAATTGTTAATCAGTACATCTCTCTTTAACCCTAGGCAGACAGGATATAGACATGTTATGTGTTTGCATTTCTTCCTCTGGGTTGGCAGCTAGCTATGGCCATCAGCAGTCAGTCACAGTCTGACACTCCCATCCCAATCCTGTCCCGCAGCAATGTTCCTTTGGCCAATGGAATGGTAAGAGCTGACTATGGTGCAACTCCCCAGCTGGTCAATGAAGAGACTGCCCCACCAGTCTAGAGCATCAGAATGCTGCCAGCTGTCTTTATGAGTGCCAACAGTTGGGTGGATATTTTTATTGTGGTTTGCAGCTTCCAGATTTGGAACTTCTTTCTTCTAGGAACTAGGCTGGTGCATCCAGGGGTAAATGAAAGGGAAAAGCGGAAGGTAGTACATGGGTAGGGCAAAGTGGTAAAGGAAACAGAAGCATTAAAGGAGAAGGAAAAAGTGGTAGATTTTGAGTTTTCAGGAAATGACCAACAAAGATGCTTATGATTAGAACCCAAAGGATCCACCTTATAGCCATTACTGACTCCTACAACACAACAGGAGGGTTTGAACCAGAGGGCATCACACCTAAGCATTGGCAATCACTACAACTCCACTCTTGCTTACACACTTACTTAGAGCTTTCTACTAATACTTTCTCTTCTTGACATATTCCTGGCACAAAAGCTAAGGCCATCAGCATGCTAAATAAAGTATTCCATCAAAAATTTTAAAATGTGTTCTGATTGTTTTCAGTCTCCTTATTAAAGATGTCTTTTCTCAAAACAAATGTTTTCTCCTTCTTCTTAAAAGATAAGGAAAGACCATTTACCCATTATAATATATGATTTTGAAAATTCTGAAGAACTTCCAAAGACAAGTAATTGTTTTCAGTTTAAGTCTAAAGGCTACAGCCCCGAATTCCATTCGTAGATCTATCTGAGATGAAATGTCATTGACTCAGTCTAAGCCTAAGTTCCTCCTTTACACATTAGGAGAAATTCAGTTCATGTCCCAGATCACAGAAGACTCAGTAAAATACAAAATTCCACCCATGACTTCACTTTATTCGCCTGTAATTACTCCCACAGACACCTTAGACAACAAAAATGAGTTGAATAAGTTTTTTTAAATGCAGTTTTCTACTTTCCTAAGTGTTTTCTTCAGTATTATCTAATTTTCAAAACTATGGTACAGGTATCTGACAAATATCATTAAACATATTTTACAAATGAGGAAAACAAGACCCAAGGAAATAAATAACTATGCCGTAAGCCACCTAGCTAACTAATGGCAAAAGAATGACAACTGCCAAGTCCTCCCAAGCCTACCTCAGTGACCTTGCCATTCTGCACTCTAAGATTCATTATGTATCAAGAAATGGCCTATACAGAGTCAATAACTTATAAATAAGCATAAACAAATCAATTATTGCACCAGTGTTTTCTATTTGATGTGAAACACTAATAATCAAAAACATATTCTGCTTAAAATTTAAATTGCCAATTTCAAGGCATCCGAAATTCAAATTAAAAACTGCAAGTATTCAGAAAGAACAGGAAACTCACATAATATGGACAAAGCCATCACCTTCTTGACTTATTCTGCTTATTATCTTTGAAATGCAGTATTTTAGAATATGTTATTCTAAGCTACAAATGACAGGAAAGACCTGACTTTCTATTTTGAACTCCTATCTTACTTAGGGCTGAATTTCTTCTTGTTTGATAACAAACGGAAGCAAGCAGAAGTGCCTCTAAGTAAGTTATAAATGTTAAGTCTTCACAAGAGATTCTGAATGGCATGCAACCCGAAATAATATTTTCAATATTCTATTTCTGCACATATTTTGTGCTCTCACTAAAGCTTTAAGCCCCAAACAGTTCGATGTGAACTCCTCGGGCAATCTCTGCTACCCAAAACAGTGCCACACAGAAACCTGTATGAACACAGAGATCAGAAGAGTTACCCCTACAGACATATAGGAAATCACACACGCACCCAAATACAAACGCGAAAACCCCACTGGCGTGTGTGTATGTGTGTGTGTGTGTGTGTGTGTGTGTGTGTGTGTGAACTCCTCAATCATTTTAAGTTACTAAAGTAGCAAAAGTCCCTTCCACACCACAATCGAGTCAGGGGCACTGCCCCCCCTCCCACGTCCCCCCATTTTCACGTTAATCCTAGTGCTCTTCCTAAAACACCCCTGTCTGATCGATCCACTACGCAGATTACAGTGGTGGAGGCGCCTGCGGTCCTCCGGCTTTAGACAGCTTGGGAATGACCAGGCACCTCCTCGCACCCTTCCCGCAACATTTTGCACTTTGCGTGGGTCTGGTCCAGGCCTCTAGCCTCCTCTTCCAGGCTCCAAGACAGAAAGAATCCGAGCGGAGACCCGAGCGTCAGGCAGAAGTGGCTTCCCTCCCGGGTCATCTGGGGCAGTCGCCCAGACCCTGTCCCTTGGGGAAGAGGTCGGAGGGGTCGGGGCTGGGCTGGCAACAACGCGAGGATGGCGATTCCCACGCCATCCCCGCAGCCTGGCGCCTTCCCGCCTCCGCCCTGACCACGTCCCCGGGTCCCCTGAGCGCAAGCTAGAGTGAGAGAGGGAAAGGCAAGTGAAGTAACACGCGTGTGCGAGGGCGTGAGTGCCAACACACAGGGCAGCTGTAGGTACGAAAAACCCCGCCACTCCCCGAACTCGCTCCTCGGGCCAGCGGGCATCCCGGGCGCTCCAGGGCTCCCCGCGCCAGGACAAAGCTGTCGCGGCCTCTCCGCGAGCGCTGGGCGACCGTCGCCTGAGCTCCTCGGTTTTCCCCGGCCGTGACCCAGTCCCAAAGGACCTCGGGGGAGGACTCGGGGCCCCGGGCCCGCAGCCCTTGTCCCCCCCTGCTGTCGCCGAGCACCGCTGCTCACCTGTTCAGCACTTTGCGGATCCTCTGACGCACGCCAGCCCGGGAGGAGGCGGACAGGCTCCCGCCGCCGCCGCCGCCGCCGCTGCCCTCGGCCGGCAGGTTCTCGATGGTGGTCACCACATGGTTCGGCGGGGCTGGCGGCGGCGGGGGCTGCAGCTGCTGCTGCGGCGGCTCGGGGGGGATCATCGCGGCGGAGGCGGCGGCGCGGCGGTATCAGAACGCAGCCGGGCGCATCGTGCGCCGGCTCCGGGCCCGGGAACGCGCGGAGGACCCGGCCGAGCAGCCCCGGCCCGGGAGGCGGTCGGTACTGCCTGCGATGCTACCGCCGCCGCCCAGCCCAGCGCTCACTCCTTCCTCTCTAGTTCCAGCTAGCGTACCCTCGCTCCCGGGCCGCCGCCGCCTCCGCCCCGGCTCTTCCCGAGCTCCCAACCCAAGTCCTGGCACGCCCCGCGAAGTGGTTGCAAAGCGGGTCGAGCGGAGGCGCGGGGCTGCTGGGGCTGCGCGGAGGAGCCGTGCGGAGAAAGGAATGGGGCTTCGGGGCTTCGCCTTCTCTCCCCGTGCCCAGGTTCTCTCCCGGCCGGCGGCGGCAGTAATGCTGGCGTCGCTTCAGCCTGTGGCCCGCTCGCGGAGAGAGCTGCCGTCTGTGTCTCACGGAGTGAGAGACCGAGAGTGAACCTGGAAAGCCGGGCGGGGGCGCAGCGGCGGCCCGGCGTTGGGGGGCGGGGGGCTGGGGGGGCCGAGGCGGGGGATGCGCGCGCTCCGCTCCCGCCAGAGGGCGCTGCGGAGCGGCCTCTTTGCCCTGACCCTCTCCTCCTGCGTCCACCGAGGCCCACCGGCCAGGTTGTGGTGGTTTTGTATTTTGGTCTTTGGGTTTTGCGTTTTTTAGGAGCAGACTTGGGATAGATCCTCTTTATAGACTTGCCAGCGCCTCCTCATTCCTGCCGATCCGCCGCTGAATCCAGCACCACCGGCTCGGGACAGCGGCAGGACGCAGAGAAATGAGCTGGCCCCAGATTACACACCCAAATTGTGTATCCTAAATATTACGCCTACACCCATCATCCTAGGACTGGGGAAAATGGGAAGAGAAACGTCTTCTCACCAAGAATCCTGTCTGAGGACTGGGAAAAACAAATCAACCCCAAACGTCTCCACCATATGGTGCGCTGTTAAAGAAAAGTAAGCAGATTTGAGTTCGGATCGCACCTGTGAAACTTTCTTAAATTCTGAGACATTCTCCTCTGTGCTACAGGGATGAGTGAAATGAGGTAAGCCACCCAACAGAAAGGCCCCTACGGCTTCAAAGTCTTTCACCTCCAAAAGGGAAAACGCTGTGTGTCTGCCACAGAAAAATTAGCTGTGAACAAGAGCACATTCTACCAAAGGAAACTGACTGTCCCAGGCATTTCTCATACCTACTGATCCAAATCCCGATTAGTAATTGAGTCGTAAGAGAGAAATTTTTCTAATGTTTCTTTATCTAAATTGCCAGGATGAGGAGGGTCTTGCAATGAAAAACGATATGTATTTAAGATTTTTTCCACTTCACTGCAGAATGGGGAATTAATTGCCCTGAGTAAACGTAATGGTATGTTTGTTCACAAGAAAGCATGCCGATAACACCACTAACTTTAAATGCTCTCTAAACCAGCAAATACTAATCAGGGTGCTGAGGAGCAAATTACTTTCCTAAAAAAGGTATGTACTGTGTTTTCTCAACAGAATGGAAACGGTAAGGAGGGGAGGTTAAAAAGATCAGACTCATCGTTCAGTGAACAAGTAAGTTTCTATCCCTTTAACAATATTAGGAGTCCTCTTTTTTATTATTAAACAAATCTGAGAGGGGCTGGTGGAATGGCTGAAGTGATACAGCACCGCCTAGTAAGTGTGAGGTCCTGAGTTCAGACCCCAGTGCCACCAAAATATCTATATCTGGGCAAATGGATATCTACAAGAAACCTCTCCAATCTGTATTTCAGTATCTGTAAGACCCTGGTCACTTCCTGAAATATTCCTAAAGTCTCCTCCTACAAAAATTAACCCAAATCAGAACAGTTTCCCTTTTGTAATGAGCATGTGGTTCCATTCTTTCTCAATGACCTTTCATTCTAGAATTTTTTCTGCCTCAGATTTGCACAGGACACCCTGAAGAATCTCTATAAACAAGACCAAGGCTTGTTTGGACATTAAAATTAATGTCCAAGGTTAGGACATTAAAATTCCAATAGAACGCAATCAATTTGCCCTTGGGAGACCCACCAAATGTAGCAGGCATGAGTAAAATGCACTTCAGCTGAACCTGGCAGCAAATCATGGTAGGAGTCTCTCTATTAAAAAAACATTTATGGTAATTTCAGGTGTCTTCTTTGAATAACTGGTGGCTTCAGTGCCCTCTTCTTTCACCGTTTGGCTTGATTCCCTTTGAGTGTTTTTGGCACATCACAACTCAGTGCTGCAATTGCACTTCAGTGTCTGCATTTGTATCTGGTCCTTTCTCTAAAGGGACTACTGAATCCAAATGATCTAAATCACCACCAAGTCAGGAAGGGAGAAAAAGATGAGATAAGAACAAGATGAGAGATGTAAAATTTTAATCCTGCTGCTAAGAAAGACCTCAAAGTAGCCCCAAGCCTTCTGTTTTTGTTATTCCATATTGTAGAGGGGTACCACATCAGATTCCTTCTTATTGTAAGATTCTGTTCATGTTCCATCTCTCAAGTGGCTAAGTAGCATTCAAAAGAGAAACAGGTGTCAAAGGTGCAAGTATTATAGTACTGAGTCTGACATGGAATTAAACAGAAAATGTACGGGGAAGGCCAGCCTTCATTTGTCCTGCTACAAGAGTTGTGTTTATCTCCTTGACCTCAAAATCAATCTTCCATCAAAAAAAAGATGGATAAAGGCAATGGGTCAATTATCTGTGTGTAGTTTTTTAGTGGCAGCATGTGGGTTCCAGGGCCACCCTGATCAGCTTACATCTCACTGACCAGTTGTGTTTAGTAACATGATACTTGTACAAAATTTCCATTCCACAGAGTTCGTCCACTTGAACCATTATATCCCCCAAGCATTTCTGAACACACACACTCACACTGGTTCTGTGGAATTCCTTAAAGAAGCAGAAGTTGGCTATCAGCTACACCCTTTTTTTTTTTTAATATTGCTCATTTAAAGACATTGCACTCATATAGGAAAGGGTAGAATTTGGCCTAAGATTCAGACCTCAGAGTCACCAGGCATTTTGACTAATTTGTTTAGCATCGACTGCACCTGTGCATTATACCAAGAAAAGCTGTACAGTCATGGTTCAAAAATGATTGATGTTCCTCCCTGAATTACTGAACAGTTGCCTAGAATTGCTTGTATTGCAGCAAATGCCCAGTGGCCCATATACCTTCCCTGTGCCATTCTCTTAATATCTTTCTTTCCTATGTTGGATCGAATTCTCTCCATTCACACTACTAAGTATGCAGCATCTCTCATTTAGGAGAAAAGAAAGCCAAACAAAAGAAAATTTGTGGAGAGGGAGAAAAGAAGAGGAACATAACAGGTATGTGCTTATATATACATCCAAGAAATTGATTAAAAAATAATTGGGATATCAAAGCACAGAACTTTAGTGAGCATCCATCATTAATAAAGACAGCCTGTAAGTGATATGTAAAATACACACAAAGCAGGGAAACAGACAATAGACAATAGGTTTCAAAGATTGTTCACACATTTTATACTGTTTATGCTTATTTATGCAATTTTTGTTATGCATGTTGAAAACTTACTTCCTTGGGGTAAACTCAGAATACTGTTTGTAGATTATAATTGACCTTTCATGCTCAAAGAGATGGAGAGTTAGAGAAGGAGATTAGTATTAGTAATTGTGAATAAAGGCTAATTTTGCAGAGTCAGGCTACATTTTGATAGTTTTCAAGTTTCTAAACATTATTTGTCAATTGTTCCATTTCCAGAAGCTTATCACCTTTGTCATAGTGACATAGTAAACCTCTGTCAATAGGAAGCCTACCATAATCAATGAAGGAATTAATTCATTAGTATCAAGCTCCATAGTTGGGAATACATCCCAATACATTAGCAAAAATGTATGTGGGGGGCTGGAAGTGTGGCAGGTGGTAGAGGACCTGCCTAGCATGTACATATGCCTTGGTTCAGTCCTCAGCCCTGAAAAAAAAAAAACCTGTGAATGATACTCCAGAAGCTCTCACTATTTTAAATTCTGCAACCAGCTATCAATTGTCTGTGAATTGGGAAGCAAATTCTTTGTATAAACCTCACTTATCATTTTCAATTGGTAACTTCAACATCTTCTCCCTCTAACATGTTTAATCCATAAAAATATAGATGCATAATTTTGAGTAAAATTGTAGCAACTCTAGTGCATTATTTATATGCTGACTTAGTGGATAGGCAGAAAGAATGTTACAATAGAAATCGTGGTCAAGGTAATCTCAGTTCCAATTCCAGTTCTGTTGACTGGCTGGGTTAATTTTAAGCAGCTATCTCAAATTTTCTGAGCATCAGCGTCCTAATCTATAAAAATGAGGATAATAACATTATCTTTCAGGATGCAGACTAGAAAGAATGCATCTAAAGAATCCAACAAAAAAAGGTATTTCTTTAAAATAATTGACATGATGGTGTAGTTAGTCTTGGAATTAACTTCCCACATGAACAATTCTAAAGGCTAGATAAAAATGGACACAAGTGAATGAAAGTGTATGATCTTTTAAGGAAAGGAAACATGTAAGAAATAAAGCACATCAGATAAGACCATGTTCCTCCCATCTTTCATCCTGAGGGCATTTCCAAACCACAATGCAGAAAAATGGTGTCCAATCATGGAGGCAGTCTCACAGGGTAGAAGAGGCATTTGGTGAGCAAAGTTATATATATAAAAAAAAAATAGACCTAAGAGAAATAGCCTAAAAATTGTGAACACTCTTCTCTAAACCAATCCTAAGCTTTATCTGTTCAGTGCAAGACTGGAAAACTTAGCAATGAAACTAGCTAAATAAGACTCTGGGAAACTCAGCAAAGAAAACCGCTAAACAGGCACTGAGGAGCAGCGCAGTGCTAGAGGTTGGTATTAGGCTCAACCATTATAGACAACTGGCAAACTCCACACATTGGGTAGACACTCCAATATAGACTACATGCTAGATTTGAGGAACATGTCACAGCAGTAAGGGCTGTGTCCTAGGACTAAGTGAAAAACAATAGACTCTCCCAAACAGAGCTTAAAGCCAAACCTCAGCATGATCAGGCTGAGGCACTGGCAATTTGACTGCCTTACAGATTAATACCTAATGTTTTTTGAGAAAGATACTATCATCCAAAATCTCTAAACCTGCATCTTCAACATTCAGGAATTAATCAGAAATTAGCACACATGTAAAAATTCAGAAACAAGTGAATGATAATCTGTCCCAAGGGTTAGCAGATGTTTTCTGGAAATATTAAATGAAACTCTGGGCTTCATGGGCCATATAGTACCGGTTACAACTACTCTGGTGCAACTTGTCTGCTACTGCATGTGAATATGGCCATTGACAATGGGTAAATGAATGAATGGCCATATTTTAATGAAGTTACTTATTAATAAACATTGAAATTTGATTTTCATATACCTTTCATGTGTCAATAAATATTCTTCTTATATTTAAAATGTAGCAACCCTTAAAGATTTGGGAACTGTACAAAAGCAAACTAAGATCCATCATAAATATAGATGTAAAATATTAGCAAACCAACTCCAACAACATATAAAAAGGATAATATGCCTTGACTATGATAGTTAATCTTGATTGTAACCTTGATTGGATTGAGAGGCACCTAGAAGATTAATAAAGCATACTACAAGATGCATCTGTGAAGGTGTTTCCAGAGAGAATTAACCAAGAGGGAAAGACTTTCCATAAACATGGGCAACACCACTGAATAGTCTGGGGGCCCAGAGAGAATACAAAGGGGAAAAGGAGAAAGCCAGTTAGTGTAGGCATTTTCTCTCTCTGCTTCCTGACCATTAGGATATGAACTGCTCAGCTCTTCCACACTATTCCCACCATATTGGAACAAAGCTTCTGAAACCATGAGCCAAAATAAATACTTCCTCCCCTTAAACAACACTCCCTTTAAGTTGTTTTTCTCAGGAATTTTTCACAGCAACCAAAAAAGTGACTAACACAATGACCAAGCAGGATTTATCTTATCATCTGACAATGAGGTAATATAATATAAACCACATTAAAAAAACAAAGAGCAAAATTTTTATGCATACTTGACAAAATTCAATATCCATGCATAGTAAAATCTCTAAAACTTGTAAAAAAGGAATTCCTTGAATGTGAAAAGCCATTTACAATAAAACTTCAATGAAAATCATATTTAATATTTAAAAACTAAATGTCTTCCAAGACAGGAACAAGTCAAGAATATCTGCTTAGCCATTTCTACTCAGTATTGTACTGGAAATGTAATCAATTCAATCAGTGACAAAAAAGGCATTCAGAAAGAAAAGAAAAAAATAATCCAATCTCTCTTCCCAAATGACATGGTCTTTTAAACAGAATATCCTAAGTAATCACGAAAAAAATACTATTAGAGCTAATAGACAAATACAGGAAGACTGCAGGATACAAAATCAATATACAAATATCTATTAGATTTGTATACACTAGCAATGTGTATACATCTAATGTATTAAATTAGATGTAATCTAAATATGAAATTAAGAAATAATTCCATTTCCAATTATCAAAAAAATCAAATACTTAAAAATAAATTTAGCAAAAGTAGAATCAGATGTTTATAGGAAAAAAATCACAAAATACTGTCAGAATAAATTGAAGAACATGTAATAAATGAAAAAACAATTAATGTTTATGAATTGGAAGACAAAATGTTGTTAGGATGGTGCTAGGGTTGTATGTCATTTATCCCCCAAATGTTCACATGCTGAAGCTTGGTCCTCAGCGTGGCAATTTTGAGAAGTGGTGGAACCTTTAAAACATGGGGATTAGTCCAAGGGAAGTAGATCATTGGAAACACTGCCTTCAGAAGAGATTAATGCCAGTGTTGTAGAGTGAGTTTTTGTAAGACTTAGTTGTTATTTAAAAAAAACAAAACAAGACTGGCCACTTCTCAGTCTCTGGCTTCTGTTCTTGTCCTCTGACCTATCCCTCTCATACATGTTCACACTGACACCATTCGCCATGTTGTCACACAGATAAGGGATCCCTCACCAGAGGACAAACTGATGGGGCAGCCCAATGTGGATGTTTGAATTACAAAACTATAAACTACATGAACCCAGCTTCAGGGATTTACTAACGCCATAGAAAATGAACTGATATAGTTGAATTGATATATAGTTTAATATTTCTCAAATTGACCTACATATAATACTTATGATTTAAAAAAAACCCCTATCAGACTTTTTTGCCCAGAAGGTAACAAGCTTATTCTAAAATTTGCATGGAAATATAAAGTGCATTGATTAGCCATGAGGAAGAAGGACATTCACTTACCACTTTCAAAACTGCTGTAAACCCAGTTATCAAGACAGTGTGGAAGTGGCAAAGCCACAGACATGTAGATCAGTGGAACAGAAATAAATCTTTACATTTATAATCAACTGAATGGTTTGCTAAGACAATTCACTAGAGGAAATTCCAGCCTTACAACAACTGGATTGTAATTGTCACAATGTACCCACAATGCAAGAATAATATGATAATAAAAAAGAAATTGGATTGTACATTTAGATGTAAGACATACAACAATAAAATTTTAAGAAAAACCCATAGGAAAAAAATCTATAAGACTTTGAGTTAAGCAAAGCTTTTTTTGACTTAACACCAAAAACATAATCCATCAATAAGCAAAGAAATTAATGAAGTAGACCTCACCTCATCAAAATTCAAACTTTTACACTTCAAAAGACACCATTAAGGAAATAGAAATACAAGCTACAAATTAGGAAGAAAATGTATGAAAAGCAGAAATTTGATAAAGGATATGTGTGCAGCATGTGTTTTATCAACTCTATAAGTTACAAGCAACCCAATCAAAAATGGGCAAAACAGTCGGGCGCCAGTAACCCATATATGTAATTCTAGCTACTCAGAAGGCAGAGATTAGGAGGACCATGGTTCGAAGCCAGCCCTGGGCAAACAGTTGATGAGACTCTATCTCAAAAAAAAAAAAAACCACCACAAAAATTAACTGATGGAGTGGCCCAAGGTGAAGGCCTTGAGCTTAAGCCCCAGTACCACAAGAAAAAAAACTGACCAAAAGAAAGTGATAAAGTACGTAAATTAATAAAATTAAGGATGAAAAAGGGTTAGAGGATATTACCACATATACCACTGAATTCTAGAGGGTCATTAGGGAATATTTGAAAACTTAAATCTAATAAATTGGAAAATCTGAAAGAAATAGATAAATTTCTAGACACATTTGACCTACCAAAATTGAACCAACAAAGATACTTTAAAAGCATAACAAGATAAAAAATGGACAATGAGATGGTAGAAGAAATAAGGAATCTCCCAACAAAGAAAAAGCTGGGACCAAATTGTTTCATTGATGAATTTTACCAAAACTTTAAAGGAGAAATAATGTCAGTGCTTCTCAAGCTATTTCACAAAATAAAAAGGGGAAGAACACTTCCAAACTCACTCTAGGAAGCCAAGATTACCCTAACACCAAAACTGGATAAGCACACAACAAAAAGTAAAACTACAGACAAATTTCCTTGATGAACATAGACAAGAAATCCTCAAAAAATACTTGCAAACTGAATTTGGCAACACATTAAAATATCATGAGCCATAATCTAACTGGTTTCACTCCAAGAATGTAACAATGGTTCAACAGATGCAAATCAAAAAATGTAATATAGTACATAAATAGAATCAAGGAAGAAAACACATGATAATCTCAATAGATGCAGAAAAAGCCTTTGACAGGCCAAGTGGCTCATTACACTAAATGGAGAAAAATGGAAAGCATTTCCTCTAAAATCAGGAATGAAATAAGGGTGTCTATGTCATCATTCTTATTCAGTATAGTCCTTAAAATCTTGGTGAGAGCAATAAGGTAAGAGAAATAAATAAAAGAGATACAATTAGGAAAGGAAGAAGTCAAATTATCTCTATTTGCAGATGCTATTACCCTATATTTAAAAGACCCTAAAGACTCCACTAGAAGTGGAGTCTGATAAACATTTGCAGCACAGTAACAGGTTCCAGATCAACATACAAAAATCAATAGCTTTTCTACACACCAACAACAGATTTGCTGAAAAAGAAATCAGGAAAACAATCTCACTCAGAATAGCCTTAGAAAGAACCACCTAGGAATAAATCTAAACAAAGATGTGAAAGACTTCTATAATGAAAATTTTTAAACACTGAAGAAAAAAATTGAAGAATACCCATATTACTAAAAGATTCAAAGCAATTCCCATTACAATTCCAATGACATTTTTCACAGAACTTTAAAAAAATCCTAAAATTCAAATAGAAACACAAAAGACTTCAAGTAGAAAGGTATTAAAAATGATAGAGGTATCACAATCCCCAAATTCAAATTATTCTGTAGATCAGTAGTAATAAAACAGCATGTCATAGCACCAAAACAGACACATAGACAAATGGAATACGATAGAGGACCCACAGAGCAACCCATGTAGCTACAGTCATCTGATTTTCAACAAAGGTACCAAAAACATAACTTCAGAAAAAAAGGGAACCTCTTTTACAAGTGGTACTGGGAAAACTGAATGTCCACACATAAAAGACTAAAAATGGATCCCTACCTCTCATCCTATATAAAATATGTTAAAAAAGGATTTAATGTAAGAACTGCAACTTTGAAATTATTAGAGGAAATCACCGGGAAAACCCTTCAAAATATAGGTCTAGGTAATGAATTTCTGAATAGGCTTCTAATAGCTTAGAAAATAACAAGAATTGAAAAGTGAGATTTTCATCATTTTAGCATTTAATTGACCTCAAAACTTCCTCTCAAATTCTTAATGTCATTCTTACCAAATTTAAGCACCATGAACCATTCTTACAGTCACCTTCTCTCAAATTACCTTAATTTCTTCCATCTACCTGACAAACCCCTACCTGGCTGGTTTCATTTATCACCCTTGTCTGTTCATGTACCTAGCAACTGGGGGGAGAACACAAAACCTGCTAAATGATTTCATTTTCATGGTCTACAAATCTTATGCACATTTTTCTCTTCTTATTTTATCTGAACACTGCATTATTTGATGCTATTGACCTTCTCTTTAGTTCTCTATTCTTTCTGCTTCTGGAAGGACATTTCTCTTTCTTTTCTCTGACCTTCATGGTTTTCCATCTCATCTTCATGCTTTCTCCTTCTCTTCCAATTGCCTCTACCACAGTCCTCCACTTTTCTCATTCAGTGCATGATCCTGGGTAACCTTATCCTGTTGCCATTTCCTGCTTCTATAATGACTCCCTGGTTCAGTTGTATCTCAGAATTATCTGATAATTCCTAATCTCAATCCTTGATGTCCTTGAGATACACTATATCCCAAAACACTTCCTGCCCACCTAGTCCTACTGCTGTGACACTTGGCTTGGTGAATAACATTAAACCTTACTCAGTTACTCAAACAGTCTTGGGAGATAGCCATACTATGCCTTCTCTCTCTCACATACTACTCCAGTAACCACACCAGGCAGTATCATCTCCTAAAAACCCCACCCTATCCCAACACATCAATAAGCTTTGTTCAGGCCCTTCTCACATCTTAGTTTGGAAACTACTGTGTTCTCTAAATTGGGCTTCCTATCTGAATCTAACCCTGCTCCAATACTTTCTTCACTGAGTCACCGGAGTGAGAGGCCAAAACATAAACCTATCCTTTTCACTTCTGTTATTAATCTTATAAGCCCTACAGCCTTTGGGATAAAGTTCGAGCTCCTTGACTTAATAGAAGGCTCATTTATACTGTAACCATTTGCCAAATCTATTTAGCTTCATTCTCTCTCATTCCTAGTTTGAACCACATTTACACAAACAGAATGCTCAATTTTGCTACTGTGTAGTGCTGTCTCATAGCTACCTGGGCCTTCCCACATTCTGGTCATTTTGAATGTTCTTTTCTTACCTGGTCCAGTTGACATTTATTGATCAAAAACTACCTCAAGAGTCACCTCCTCCAGGAAATATTCCCTGGTTCTGCAGTTTCATTAGAAACCGTCATCAGTGCAACCACAGACCTCTCTAAGAATACCAAACACAGCATCGGATTTTCGGTGTGTTTCTGTGTGGATTGTAAGCTCCATTAGCTAAAGTACCTTGTCTTATGCAACTTCCGTCCCAACCCTTATACGGTACCTGGCATGGCATACACATAGTATTTGTCAAATAGCTCACTGACAATTAAGAAATGGACTAAGGAATCTGTTCTGTATACTCTCAAAAATAGATAATGCTAAAAACAAAAAACAAAAATAAAGAAGAAAAGATGAAATTAGGGCTTATCAACTAGATTTCATTTAAGTTGGAGGAAGAAAGCTAACATGAAATGAGATATCTAAGTAAATGTATTGCTTATCCAAGTTAGAACTGCTCTAAGAGAAGGCCAAGAGTCTTCTTAAAAGTGATGCAGTTAAGCTTTTTATTTATACAGAAATTGTTTCTACAAGCCCTGGCTATCTAGCCTATTTTTATTGTCCTAGACATAAGTAAATGACTCATTCAGATAAAGTTGCTTATAGAAGACTTATTGTGTTGAGATGCTTTCTTTATACATCTTATTATCTGACCTTGATAGCAAAGAACTATGCACTGTTATATTTGTATGCAACTCACCAAAGCAAGTAAAAAGGAAAATTGTGCAATTATTTGGTGAAGGAAATTAGCATAAAGCTTCATAACTCAAGTCAAAATTTTTTAATAAT
The DNA here is from genome assembly GCF_047511655.1 of Castor canadensis. Classification (NCBI taxonomy): domain Eukaryota; kingdom Metazoa; phylum Chordata; class Mammalia; order Rodentia; family Castoridae; genus Castor; species Castor canadensis. The sequence goes on from NC_133386.1 coordinate 45,266,039, forward strand.
GCAGTGTATCTTAGCCTGAATAATTTGAATAAATTAAACCCTTGCTTTAAAAACTCTTTAGTAGCAGAAGTGAACTAATTCTAAAAAATTCTTTTGTTTAAGTTTTGGAATGTTTTGCAGTTTTTTCCTCACATATTTTGTATGCTTATTTGTTTCCCTTTGGCAAATACTAAATGAAGCTTTTTTTTCCCTGAGCATTTACTAGTGTGGCCAAAGGCTATCTGCAAATATAACGAATGCAAGAGGAAAAGAGGAGGGTGCTTAAAAATTGGCTACACATAATAAAGTTTTAATTAAAACTTAAGTACTGGCTGGCAGAGTGGCTCAAGTGGTAGACCACCTGCCTAGCAAGGGTGAAGCCCTGAGTTCAAGCCCCAGTACCACCAGAAAACAAAAACAGATGCAATAAAACTTGAGTATTTCCTTTGAAAGCTACACTTCTTAAGCACTTACAATATAGCAGGCACTTTGATTAATTCTAAGGTACAAAAAATGATTAAGGCAATTTCCCTGCTTTCTAAGAATTCTCAATTTAGTGAGGGAAACAGAACTTTATACAACCAATTAAACCATCACATGGTTAGTGCTACACTGAAAGAATGAATAACATACAAGGAGGATAAGAAGGTAGGTGCAATTTGCTTCATTAAAGAGTTGGGAAAGGACAAGTGTGGGGAGGGATTTCTCAGAGAATTTGGTCTGGCCTTCATGGCTATATAGAATTCTCAGTAGAGGGTAAAGGGTCAAGAACAGAAAGACACTCCTGGCAGAAACAATGAAGTCAACAAAGACCTGATGGAGAAGTGTACATCTGTGTGGAGTTTGCATGGATGGAGTTAATACAGAAGATTATTTAACAACTGCATTTCCCAGAGTTCAGCTATTTTAAAAATAAGTTGTACCGCTATTTACTTAATGCTGTTTTTAAATGACTCTCTAAAATGTAAATGCATACTTTAGCTTCATAGTAAGCAATAATATTCATGAAATCACACATTCAAGGTGCTAATCACATTGTTCTAATAGCCCTTAAAATGAAAATAAGCACTATAACGAAGTAAATGCTTGCCATCCATACCATTTAAAACAGTCTCTTATGCCACCAAGGGCACATGCTCCATATACTGGAAATATTGCTTTGCAGATTTTATGAACTGTCATTTTAAGTTCCTAAATATGGGAAAAAGTGGGGGAAATGGTGTTCCTGTGAAAAGATTGTCTCACAAAGCAGTTCTGAAATTTCTGCTAGAGTTAAGCAAGAAATGATTTTTTAAAATTCAGTCACAAGTGATGAGAGAGAAAGTTAATTGAGTGAGGTGAGAGGAGAAAGGGATCATGTGAATGTACAGAGGAAAAAGCTATTTGGTCACAAGAATTTAGTAGAAAGTGCAAACTGGTAGGTAACCTTAAATGGTTAGTTCATTTTTTGGTCAGATACTTAGAGTTGTGTCATGTATTATTGTAGCTACTAGCCACAAGCAGTTATTTAAATTTAATTTATTTAAATTAAGTAAACTTACCTTTCAATTCCTTAGTCACACTAGCCACATTTCAAGAACTCAGCAGCCACATACGGCTTGTGGTTACTGTATTGGAGAGGCCACATAAAGGACATATTTATCATTAAAGAAAATTCCTTTTTTTCAAGCTGTAATAAAATAATGAAGTCAGGTGCCATGGCTCACGTCTATAATCTGAGCTACTCAGGAAGCTAACATTAGGAAGATCATGGTTTAAGGCCAGTTCAAGCAAAAAGTAAGCAAGACTGCATCTCAATCAATAAGCCAGATATGGTGGCATGTGCCTGTGGTCCTGGCTATGCAGGCCATAGGTAGAAGGATCTGGGTCTGAGGCCACCTGGGCAAGAACCTACCTAAAAGGTAAATAAAGCATGAAAGGGCTGGGGTTGTGGCTCAAGTGGTAGAACACCTGCCTAGCAAGCACGAAGCCCTGGGTTCAAACCCCAGTACCACCAAAAAAGAGTGAATAATGAAAATTTTACAAATTTAAGATGTGCAATATGGTTAAATATTTTTATATATGTATATAATGTGAAATCACTACCATTATCAAGCTAATTAGCACATCCATCACCTCATATCTACCTCTGTGTGTGTGTGTGTTCATATGTGGTGTGTTTTTGTTCATGTGTGGTGTGTGTGTTCATATGTGGTATAGGTGTGTGTTCATATGTGGTATGTGTGTTCATATGTGGTCTACATGTGTATGTGTGTTCATATGTAGTATGTGTGTGGTGAGTGCACGTAAGGTTGACTCTCTTAGCAAGTTTCAAGTGTACAATACAGTATTTCCAATATACTACAGTAATTTTGCTGTACATTAAACCTCCAGAAGTTATTCATCTGACATTACTTAAACATTGTACCCTTGGCCAACATCTCCCTCATGGGCAATATTGCACTAGACAAATAGGATGCCAGGACTTATCATGGTCAAACTATATTACTCCAAGAAGAAGATTCCTAAAATGGAGCTATGGGTGCAGGAGTAGCTATGCTTTACTCACCAGGGCAGTTAGAGGACAGTGCCTTGATCAGTAGGGAAAACAAGACTTATCATAATCAGAAATAAGGTTACTGTTCTGATAGGAACTTGTGATATTTACCTTGAGCATGATTAACAATGGTGAGATGTAAAGAACTAAGTAATCAGGGCAATCCCAAATTCCCTTTTGCTGTTGCTCAAGTTTACTGGTGCAGCTTCCTCGGAATGAAAAAGGAAGAAAATTTATACTTTTAGTTCATGTCCCAACTATTCAAGTCTATGCTTGGAACTCCAGATCTCTACTGAGTGCCAACTATGGACTTGGCCCAGGCTACCTACCAGCAGGTAGATGGTCCTATCCTTCATCATACCTGAATAATTTCTCCTATCCATGTATATCCTCTGACTTTTCCTTTTCAGCTCCAAGAATATGATTTTTTTTCATTTATTCATATGTGCATACAATGTTTGGGGCATTTCTCCCCATTACCCCCCGCCTTCCCCCCACCTCACTTCCAGGCAGAAACTGTTCTACCCTTATCTCTAATTTTGTTGAAGAGAGAGTATAAACAATAATAAGAAGGACAAAGCATTTTTGCTAGTTGAGATAAGGATAGCTATACAGGAAGATTCCTAGCATTGCTTCCATGTACGTATGTGTTACATTCTAAGTTGATTCTTCTCAAACTGACCTTTTCTCTAGTTCCTGATCTCCTTATCCTATTGTCCTCTATCGCTTTAAAGTTTCTGTATTAGTTCCTTTGCATTGAGGACATCAAATACTATCATGTTTTTTGGGTTTCTTACCTCCCTTGTGTGCTCTCAACTTATCATGTGACCAAAGTTCAATCACCTTGCTGTATTTGCCCTTGATCTAAAGTCCACATATGAGGGAAAACATACAATTATTGGTCTTCTGAGCCTGGCTAATCTCGCTCAGGATGATGGTCTCCAGTTCCATCCATTTACCTGTGAATGATAAGATTTCAAAGAACGTGATTTTATAAAGTAGTTGTTATTGTTTCTATTTGTTATGACAATGTAATCACTTCTTCTGAACTGGAACTTTTCTATCAGTAAAAAAATTAATAATAAGAATATCTGCAATAAAGTCTAAACAAAATGACACAGCATATAAGAAATGCTTACTACAAACATAGAAGATGCCAACAAGTACATGCAACATATTCAGTACATCCTTCTGTATACTCTAGGATAGGACTGAATTCAGTCTACCAACTTGTTCCTTCCGCTGGACACATGGCAGCTTCAATCAACCAAAGTCATCAAGTCCTCTGTGCAGTACACCAATACTGTGATACAAGTGGCCTCTAGGCTTCTTACAAAATATAGGGTATGACTCTAACCTTCAAGGAACTTAAATCTAAGTGAAAATAGAAGTTTTTCAAGGGCAGTCCATCAGTGAGAATGGATGGCTGCTACCAAAAAGGCACCAGACAAATACTTAAAGTCCTGCCAAGACCACCACCATCTTTGGAAATAATTGACAGCGTATAGAGGACATCGGGGCTACAGGAAAATTGTACATCTTACCACTGAGTATTACAACTTATTGGTTTCTTTTCTAGAAGGATTTGAAATGGAGTGGGGAGACCAGAGTTCCAATATCAGCAATAGTGAGGGTTCAAATCTCAACATCACGTCCCCAAATTAGACAAATCACAGAATCAATATATAAAGTGTATGAATGCAATTCCTAGCTTAATTCATGCATGAAAGTATATTTCATTTTTGAGTAAAGGCCCCAAAAAACTATTTAGAATATAACTTGTATAAAAATAATCACCAGAGTTTTTGGTTTAAAGTTCTGACATGATTTCTCCAAATACCCACAAAAATATTGTAAGGAACCAGAAAGAATATGCACATTTCCAAAACTATAGCCCCAAACTGGTAACCAGTTGACCTGTAATATTTGGGAAGAATTTCCTCTGTGTGTACCACATAAAACGAACCCATGCAGTATCCACATGATAATAGGGAGCAAGACAACTTCATTACTTCCCTCTGTTTAATTGCTGGGTCAGACAAACAACACTGATCAGAAAACTGGGCAAGTTGCCATGTGAGTGATGCTTCTTGGGAAGCCAGAGTCCCTCCTCCACTTCAGTTTCTAGCAGCACCTCTCTTTCTACTGTCACACAGAGCCTTCTCCCAGAAAACAAAGGGTCAGGAAGAAGAAAGGGCTGAAAGAATTGATGGTGATATATCTGGATTCTTGGTTCTCAGGAAGTATTTAGGTGAGTGTCCTGGAAGGAATTAATGAAAGCATTTGAGGATTGAAATTCTCATATATGTCATTTACTCAGAGTGCTATAAACCCAGAAAGGAGGGTGAAAAAGGATCTCATTTCAGCTCAACAGAACTGCACTAGAAGAAACTCTGCTGAACACCTGAAATGGGGCTATGAATCAAGTATTATCTAACTATTTCTGAGAAGGGCTTTTAACTACTGCCCAATGGCAAGGAGAATTGAGCCAAGAGTAACTGACAATTTCTGCCTATTGACAAATACTGGATTTGGATTAAATTCTCCTTCTTAGAAGATAAGAATTTTTTAAAATTCAATTTCATATAGGTCAGGATTATTAGCTCAAAGCAGCAAAACCCAAATCTAATCATCTGAAGCCAAAAAAAGATTTGCTGCAAGAAAAGGAGAGGGGACATTTTCATCTATTCATTCAACAATCCTTGATTAAACCCCTCTTTTATGCCAAAAGCTGAACGAGGCATTAGGGATATAGAAATGAACAAAAAAATCAAAGCACCTGTCCTTACAGAGCTGATGTTTTATTAAATATTTAATGCAATATCAATTATAATAAAACCAATAAAGAACAATCTACCAGAGTAGGAGGATAATGGTCCAAGAAGCACTTTCTGAAAGTGTGCCTTTTAGGATCTGAAGGAGTCAACAAAACCATCTATATATCAGTAAGAAAGGAATCCAGACAGAGAAAACAAGTGCAAATGATGTAAACTGAAAACAGGAGAGTAAACATGACAGAGTGGCTAGAAGAGATTGTACAACACAGCAGCAAGAGACAGGACAGAGAAGTTGTTCAGGTATTATGGCCATCAAAAGGACTTCAGCTTTTAATTTCAGTGTTACGTGTATTAGCTTTATAATTTGAAAGAATTACAGTATGCTGTGGAGGGAAACCACACACACATATATATGCTCATAGACAGACTTCAGAAAATGTACTGTTGAGAATGGTAATGAATCCTGGGACATGATAAATGCTACAGGTATAGCACAAAGCTTCTGAAGGATGGACACGCATAGGAGAGATTCAAACAAGTAGCTGCTACAGTGGGGCATCTCAGACACAAATAAGAACAGGTTGAACAAGGTCATAAGCTTTAGTGGGTTTTTTTTTCTCTTGAACTATAGAGAAAGTTGTATTTAGTGTAAATGTAAAGTTTTAACATTTTCTTGTTTACGATGCCATTTCCTTTGGTTCTGCCAAAATCTTGATGAAATCAGATAAAGAATGTGGAGAGTGTAGAGATGCAGTGGGCTCCCCATGTTGGTTTCCATGGAGAGAGCAACCATGTCTGAAAGATTGTGTCCAGAAGTGTTGAAAAGCAAATCAAAGTGAAGTGAGTAAGCTAATCTATGAGGGAACTGATAGGAACAGGAGCTGCACATGAAAGGGAGGAACAGCTATCAGACAACTAGGGGAGGACTTAAGACAGCCTTCTCTCTTTCTAAATATATTCTAGAACTCTGGTGTTTCACTGGGGACATTTTTTTGCATTTTGATGGAACAATTCTTCCCTTCATAAGTTTATCCCATGCTCTGCAGGATGTTTAGCACCCCTGCAACTGCCTACTAAATACTGATAACTGGGCATCAGTCCACTTCTAATTTCTCATCCCAGCCACCACTTACTTCACAAAAGACTTCTATAAAATATTCTTTCTTCCCAGTGGGGTTTCTCCCATACCAAAAAGCATGATCATCTTGTCAAAGTGTCATGATACCCTTTCCCATGGTGCCGTTGTTTAACTGTCAAGCCTACCTAGAAGACAGAGGTAGACCAAAGATAAATTGCCTAAGTGAGAGTGGGAGGACCACCTCAGTTAGGACAGTCACATTAAATGTGGAGGAAGTTAATATTCCTAAAGGGATCCCATTTGAGAAAGGTGACTGTAATTGCTAATTTGTTGCCATTTTTTTTAAGTAATTGGGGTGTTTTAAAAAGGAAAAGTCAAATCTTTTCAAATGAATTTTTTTCCAAGATCTAAATGCCTGTTAGTTGAAAAGATAAAAGGGCATAATCAGGTGTTACCTCTGCTGATTAATGAGATCATTATGGAAATCCATTTGGGGTTTGGGAGTATTCCTTAAGTTGGTTAGTGTGGCCAGTCTTAGGAAAGGGGTGTTGATAAAATGGAAAGAAAGTGAAAAGTCATTTCTTTTCTCTCAACAATTTAACTATTTCATGTTATTTCACAACACACACACACACACACACACACACACACACACACTTTTTTCTCCCCACTTGCAGGAGAATGCCATTTTTAGAATGTCTAGAAAGAAATGAGTAAAAGAGATAGATAACACTACATAACCATCTCTCTATTATGTTGCTTCCTTCAAAATCAGTAATGAATTGCTTAGAGAAAAAATGTTCCCACTGTTCTCCTAAAAAGGTGTTTTTTCAATGAAACACAGTCATTTTATAGGACAAACCGAAGGGTAAATTGGTGACCTCCGTCCTTAGAGAAAATATGTATGTGGGAGAACCAAAAGAAGACAAAGAATGCTTTAGTCTTTTTGTTCCTTTATTTAAAAGAACACTACAGTTTGCACCTTCAGTATAACATTAAAATGGGTTTGTGTGCAGTGTGTACGTTCTGCCCTGTGAACCAGGATGATTCTGACTAAGCATTTCCTCCCTCCTGTATCCACATGGAGCCTTTTAAGGGAAAAACAACTGGGTGAGTGATCTGCTCACAATGCTGGCTGTTTGTGGTATGGCTGCTATTTTCTAATAAATTGCTGTAAAAGTTCTCTCTCTGAGAGGGAATGAAACTGGAAGAGAATACCTTTAGAACAGAGTGGTTGTATAGAATGAAGGAGCACTGGTAAATCCCTGTAGGTGTGAAAGCAGAGACAAAGGCTCTCTCTACTCAATGTTAGACCCATGGCCCTAAACCAACTCAGTCCCAAAGAGACCAGTCCAAACTACTGGGATTCCCTGATGCTCCTTAAGGAAACTCAATACATTATTTCATCAAATGTTCACTCAATTCTTGTATTTCTAAATTATTTCTCAGTAATTATTGGATAAACATCTTTGGAACAACTAACATCAACTAATCCCTCATTTAATTTACATCTTTCTCTTTTCATAGAGAAGTTAATAACAGCCAATAATCTTTGATTTCAGATTTCTCTCTCCCATAATTATTTCCTGGAAAAAAAACCAACTATATCATGTCCAATAGCAACTTCCATTGTCATGGGTCAAACTATATGGATGAGTAAACTTTTAAGATTGTATAAATATTGACATTCAGTGGACTCTCTAGTCTCTAGCTAACATTAAACATACTTTGATAATCAGTCATAACAAATAACCAGGAATAAATATCTAGTTCTATATTGCATTTTTGACTCTAAGGATAAATCCATTGCAACTTAGCGCCAATGACTACATTTTCATAAAATTATATTTAATAAACATTATAAATAATAAATATAGTATATTATGGTTAACAAATATTTTAAAGGGCTTACTAATTCAAGCATACAGGTATAATTTTAATTGAAGATATCGATTTTTTAAAAATAAGACACCAAAGTCCAGGCACAGTGGCACATAGCTATAATTCTAGCACTTGAGAGGCTGAGGATCATGAGTTTGAGACCAGTCTGTGCTACATAGTGAGACCCTGTCTAAAACAAAACAAAACAAAACAAGCAAAAGACAAAAAAAAAAAAGGACAACAAAGAATTATACCACATGATATTTGCTTTTAAAAAAATGGAGAATTTGAACTTTTAAAAGGTAACTCTGGTTTACCCAAGCATAAGTGACTCAAATTTTAGTCAAAAGTGGTTGTCATTAATGAGATGTCTGAATTAAGTGAGGGAAGTTAGTTGAGTGATTCAGACATTATAGTGTGAATTATTTAGAATGTATCTTTGATGAGGTCATTTCTTCTGCTTTAAAATAATCTGAACAATGAAATAGTCACATTTTATATCTGATATTCAAAGTGGCATCAATGGAGAAGTTTGGTTAAAAGTCAAGAGAAGGTTGTTTTGATTGCTTTTTTGTTTTGTTCTCCAGCAAAAATTTTAATTAGGGGCTGATGCTTAACTTAGTATAGTGTGTACTGAGCATGAGCAGGGTCCTAGTTTTAATCCTTTTTTTATAATTATTAAAAATTATAATTAAACTTATAGTATTTAACTTACTTAGTTTGTTCAATTCATCCTGACAATAAAGTGCTTTAACGTTGAGAGTATCTGGTTATGTAAAATTTTTCTCAATATTATTACCTTTTAGCTATCATAACTATAGTGAGACAACCACAAACAACTAACTTTTACAAAGACTATGGAAGAAGAAAAAGTAGATAAAGCCCAATAGAATAAGAGCATTTTAATACAATTTTTCAACCGCTGATCCATAGGCAATACATTTACTCCCATTCTGATGTGCCCCATATTGGCCTCTTCCTTGGCAAGAAGTCCAAAATTTGATCTACATCTCTAAATCTAGACAGATTTTTTTTAATGTGGGGCTGGAGTATAAATATTGTCCCTATAGATTCCAATACTGAGAATTTAGGAACATTTGTGTTTGCCAAGAACTGTTCTATTCTATTAGGACTGCATATCAAACATACTTCAGATTGTTCTCAAATGAAAGAGAGCTCATCCTAAGTCTAGCATGAGTTTTCCACTCACCTCTACCAGTTTTACGGTGCCATTTCAAGCCACAGTTGACTGTGGTGGAGAATTCTGAAACTTTTCACAACTAAATTCATTTTTGAAAAGCTATGTCATATACTAGAAGGCTTAACCTTTTTTGAAACTATTGCAGTTAGCATAGGACAAGGGAAAGTAAAATGGAAAAAAGAAAAGAGGTGCAGACAGTTCTGGCACTAACTCATGGTGTGATCTTGGATCATGCTAAATTTCTGGTGTTTATTTCCTTAGCTGTAAGTAGAATTTCTACTCAACACAACAGATAAAGCTAATGTGAAGACACTGGAGGTGTAACTCAAATAATACAGGGCCTACTTTGCAAGCATGAAGCCCTGAGTTTAAATCTCAGACCCACCAAAAGAAAGAAAGAAAACCCCCCAACATTTCCACTGAAATTCAAAAGGTCCTAGATAGGATAATAAGAAAGTGAAATGTATCAAAAATGAGTTTAATAATAGCTATGCAAGGATATAGTGGAAAAAGTTATAAAATCATATTTAGGTATGCAAAAGATTTGAATAAATGAAAAAATAGAGCTATGTTCATGGAGAGAAAAATCATTATTTAAAAGATATAAATACTTTCAGATTTAATGTATATTAAATTCATCTGCAGTCATAAAGTCCAAAAATTTTGTCAGAATGCTACAAATATACTAGGATAGGCAAGAATAAAAAAGTAAGTTTGAAGAGGTATGAGAAAAGTGAACTTGCTTTGCTGGGTATTAAGATTTAATATGAAGAAATAATTACAAATGTGTAATATTTGCACAGGTCTGTAGAACAAAGCAGAGAGCCCATAAACACCCCCACACATACATGGGATCTTGTCATAAGACATATGTGATGTTACAAGTACAGCAGGAAAAGATAGGCTTTATAGTAAGATGTCTTGATGAAGGATATTTGAAAAAATAATAATTTAGATCTCCTATGCCATTTGAAAAAATACAAATGAATTGAAGACTTAAAGGAGAATAGGACTTAAAACACTTTAGAAAAGATTATGTGAGAGAATCCTCATGACCTTACAACAGAAGATTCTTATAAAAGCACTAACATCACAAAGGATAAAGAAAAATGACTAATAAATTGTTTATGTCAAAATTTAAAACTTAAAGGCAAGACTGAGACTGGTAGGAAATATTTGCAACATACCTATGCAATAAAACTCAAAGAAAGTTACATAAATAAATTCAAGAGTCTTAAAAATCACCAAAAATGAAACAGACAAACCAAAATGAGACTGGGTGAAGGACATGAATAGGGAATTCATATTGAAAAAGGACTTTTTTTAATTTATTTTTTAATTATTCATATGTGAATACAATGCTTGGGTCATTTCTCCCCCCTGCCCCCAACCCCTCCCTTACCATCCACCCCACCCCCTCTCTCTCCCCCCACCCCCTGGCTACCCAGCAGAAACTATTTTGCCCTTATCTCTAATTTTGTTGAAGAGAGAGTGAATGCGCATTCTCATTTGTAACCAGGGATATACAAGCTAAAACAACTTTTCCTAAAATTAGCAAAACTTCCACCTGATTATTAATAGGATGTAAGAAAATAGAACTTTCATAAACCATTAGGAAAAGAATAAATTGGTATAATCACTTTGAGTATATAACAATTTCTATCATAAAAATTGTGCAGAAACCATAACCTTGCAAGTTCAGTTTAGAAACATTTGTACTCATACCAAAGGAGACCTACAGAGAAACCCTTTGCAGTATTAGAGATCAAGTTGAGGTGATTTCAAGATGGCAGAGGATGCAGAAAACCTGAGCTCCACCATTTCAGAAAAATACTTCAGAACTGTTGTAGTAAAAATCGAGTAACTGATTTTTTTAACTAACATGTAGGGTACACAAAAAGTCCAACAACCAACCCTTAAAATAGCTTGTTTTGCACATTACTGCAGAGGAACCCAACACTGGCTGAGACCAGTTTGCCCAGCAGAAAGCCATTTTTCCAATTTTTTTTCTTTCTTTAGCTTTCTTTCTCCCAACTGTGAAAAGCAAAAACACAAGGCAGAGAACTGCAAGCAAATTGAGAAAACATCTGGGACATTCTGGATCTAACATATGATGCATAGACACAGAACCTCAGTGTCCTGCCTATCCATACCTCACTGATCTGACCCGAGTCAATCTGCAACCCCACCAGGTAAACATGACACATCACCTGCCCTGGAGGGAACCACATAGTCCACAGCAGCTGCTGGGCAGATTGCACCCCTCTGGACAAAACTGGTGGCCATAAATGGAGGGTAAAATTTACCTCTGCCTGGTGGGGGGTGGGGCACAATGCTGACCTGCCCTAGGGTGAGTGGTGGCAGAGCAACACAGATGCCTATCTGCTGAAATCAACAACATATTTGACCACCTTAGAGAAGCTGGTGGTGAGCTGAAAAGTGATCCATCAAAAAGTTCAATTTCCACTTGCCTGTGAGGAGAAGGGACTGATGACTGCTCACAAACCAGCTCCTGGTGGAACTACCTCAAAGAACCCACCTGCACCAAATGGCCCATTCCACCAAGGAAAGCCTGGGCTCAAATACCCTGAGTAGATTCCCTTAAGTCTGTCCCATAGAGAGGGGCAACATCCATCACCACATAGCCCAGCATAGCAACCATAAGAAGGGACAGAGACACTGAGAAAGCACCTGTCAAAAGTACCAGCATCTGGATTTGAAATCAGAGGAAAGAGTCCAGAGTCAGGGAACTGATTTATTTTTCTTTTTATTTAGTATTTTTATTTTTATTATATTTTATATATTTTTTACTTTCTTCTACATTTTTTTACAATCTATTGTTACCTGTTCCCTGTTCCATTCTGTCCAAATATCAACTTGCTTAGCCCTCTCTTGCCCCACTTTCCTGTCTCTCCTCCAACCTTTTTCTCTTATTTTATCTATTCTTTGTCCTTTTCTCTCCCTTCCCTCCTCTTCTCCCCCTACCTTCTCTACACTCACTGAATAGTCTAATATACCAATTTTACCCATTATCCCCATCCTTCCTTATCCCCCTGCAATCCCTGACAGGAGCACCTTCCACCCAACAAGTGAACTACACCTTTACACACATTAAGGCCCCATTGACAACAGCCCCCACACTTAACATCTCTTTTGCCCATCATCCCATCCCTTCACCCTGTCCCCTCTTCTAGCATCATCTTTTCAATTACCCAAATATCTGTCTCTAGCCAAACAACTATTATTTCCCCAATACCCACTCTTGATAGACAATATCACCAAGGAGTTTCTTATATTATGTAACTAACTGGTTTGGCATTGAATTTGTGAATTTGTTACTGTCTAGTTATTCTTCCAGGTCAGGGAGGGAACAGAAATATTATAACAACCCAGCTAATAACTAAGCTAGTCAGCACATAGAAATTAAGTCAAGGGAAAGAAAACAGGTGGTTAAAACCCCCAAATAACTAATCAACAGCACATAGAAACATGGGGAGAAAAACAAAGCAGGAAAATATGACTCCTCAAAAGGCTAAAAATAACATAATTAAAGGCTTAAGGAACATGAAGGGACAAATCCCCAGTTGCTGACCTCAAAAGAATGATGATAAGAAAATTCTACTATTTTGAGAGAAGCTTAAAGAAAACAGGCAAAAATAATTCAATGACTATCAAGAGCACAAGGATAAAAAAAACTTGAGAAAACACAGAAACAAAGGAACTCAGAGAGGATTTCAACTAACTCCAAAAGAAGCAATTAGACAATGCAAAAGAGGTATATGAAATATAGAAGATGCAAGATATGAAAGAGGAATATAACAAAGCTGTGGAAAGCCTCAGGGGAAAAAATCAAACAAAAATCCTGGAAATAAAAAGTCCCTTACATCAACTAAAAAATATAGTTGAAAGCCACTCAGGCAGACTGGGACAAGTGGACTAAGACAACTAAATGACAGGAATCACCACACACCTATCAGTACTAACACTTAATGTTAATGGACTTAATTCACCCATCAAAAGGCACCATTTGATGAACTGGATTAAAAAGGAAGATCCAGGAGAATTCCAAGATGGCGGCTAGAGGTAGGAAGCAGAAAGCGAGCCTCCTATAGTGAAATCTTGGAGAGACGCTGGAGACACACTTTGCAGGCATAATCACCGAGAAAAGGCATAACTTTGACTCCTCCACATCTCCAGCCGGCGCAGAGAATCTCCACTTCACGTTAAAAGGAGAACAGAGGAGGGCCCCGGGGCCGCCAGTGGCCGGCACCCATACGGCTTGGGAAGACGCGGACCAGGTGAGCTTCGCGGTACCGCGGTACCCCCACAGACAAGCCTGGGCCAGAGCAGCATAGCCCCCTGGACAGACTGACCTCCACCCAGGAAAAAAAGAGAAACTGAGTAATAAGCAATAAGAACAGTTAAGACACGCTGGAAAGAGGGTGGGGCGCCCTGAGCTCTGAAGATTGGGGGAAGGGAATCCTTCCCAGGACTGTAAATAAACAAGCTGGGCGGGCCGGAGAGGCTCTGGCGGGAGCGGGGCGCGCCCAGCAACCAGGAGCGGGGAAGCTTGTGAGAGGAGGGAAGACCCACTTCCCCCGTGAACTGTAAATAAACACGCAGGCCTGACAACACGGGGCAGTGTCACCTTTCCCAGTGCTTGGAAAGGGGAAAGCCTGTAGCAGAGGCCCCCCTCTCCCGCACAGGAGAACTCTGAGCAAACAAAGCCTGTGGGACCAGGTGAGTGCTAGCTCACCCCAGAGATCTGCATAAATAACGCCGCCAGCTACAGGCTGAGAGCAGCAGGCAGGCAAGCCACAGTTGCAGATACCACTCTCAGAACTGCCTCCAGACGCTTTTTTTTCTTTTTCTCCCTACCTTTGATGAGAGAACAACCGAATTACACCTGCAAGGCAAAAAACTTACTGAAACTGTATTGCATTTGAACTGGGGACACTTGGTGGGGCTTTTTTTTTTTTTTTCTTCTGTGTGTGTGTGAGTGTAGTTTTGTTCTACTTTATGCATCCCTTTTGATGAGACAACTACAGAACAACATCTGAGGCACCAACTCCAGGACTGGAGATTGAGACGGACATCCAAATTATTAAGACTGAAATTGCATTGCATATAAACTTGGAAGTTTTTTGGTTTTTTTTTTTTTTTTAATTTTCTATTTTCCATTGTATTTTAATTCATTTTTATAAATAGATATTACTTTCATATACTTATTTTTTATTTTTTTTATCTTTGATTTTCAATCCTCTCTCTCTGTCACTCTATTGTCTGTTCAGCTTACTGTCGATTAGTACACTAACACTCCCTGTTTATACCTTTGAAACTCTCTTGTCTGATACCTTGTTCTGCTTTCTCCCTCTTGTCTGTATATTTGTTTTCCCCTTTTCTTTAACTTCTTGCTTTCCATCTGAGCTCACTCTTCCATTCTCAATATTACCATTGTTATTATTACAAGCTAGAAAATACTTAATTACACACAGTACAGGGACAGTAACAACACCAAGGACAATGACAGGAAGACAGAAAAAACAAGGAAACCAGTTTCCCCACAGCAAAAAATTAGTACAGGAACCAGAGGGGAATGAAGAGAACAGAAACTCAGAGCCAGACTCCAACAAAATGAAGATAAACTATGCCAAAGGACCCAATGAAGCCTACAAGAATAATTTAAAAGAAGACATACTACAAGTACTCAATGAGAATTTTATAGAGATGATACTGGATAGGGTCAACCAAAATGTACAGGAGACACTCAAGAAATTCCAAGACAATAAAAATAGAGAATTTGAAAAAGCAAAAGAAGAAATAAAGGAAACCATAGAAGCACTGTATAAACACCAAAGTGAAAGAGAGAACACAATGAATAAATGGATAAATGAACTCAGGACAAAAATAGACAACAATAAAGAAGAAAACAGCCAGGATATGGAAAACCTCAGAAAAAAGAACGAAACAGAACTGCAAAACAAAACGGAAGGCCAATCCAGCAGAATAGAACAAACAGAAGACAGAATCTCAGAACTTGAAGATGAAATGGTAATTAAAGGAAAAACTGAACAACTATTAATTAAACAACTCAAGACCTGTGAAAAGAAAATGCAAGAACTCACCGACTCCATCAAAAGACCAAACTTGAGAATCATGGGCATCGAAGAAGGAGAAGAGGTGCAAGCGAAGGGAATGCGTAATATATTCAACAAAATAATAACGGAAAATTTCCCAAATCTAGAGAAAGATATTCCCATACACATGCAAGAGGCCTCCAGGACACCAAACAGACCAGATCAAAATAGAACTATTCCACGACATATCATCATTAAAACAACAAGTTCAGAAACTAAGGAAAGAATATTGAAGACTGCAAGAGAGAAAAAACAAGTAACATACAAAGGTAAACCCATCAAAATCACAGCAGACTTCTCAACAGAAACATTAAAAGCAAGAAGAGCGTGCGGTGAGATCTTCCGGGCACTGAATGAAAATAACTTCAACCCCAGGATACTCTACCCAGCAAAGCTATCATTCAAAATAGATGGAGCAATAAAAGTCTTCCATGATAAGCAGAAACTAAAACAATATGTGACCACAAAGCCACCATTACAAAAGATTCTGCAAGGGATCCTGCACACAGAAAGTGACACCCAACTTAACCATGAAAAGGCAGGCAGCACCAAACCACAGGATAAGAAAAAGCAAGACAGTAGAGAGTAACATCAAGTTAGGTACACACAATCAAACCTTCAAACAACTAAGATAACTAAATGGCAGGAAACACCACATACCTATCAGTACTAACACTTAATGTTAATGGACTTAATTCACCCATCAAAAGACACCGTTTGACAAAATGGATTAAAAAAGAAGATCCAACAATTTGTTGCTTACAGGAGACTCATCTCACCGACAGAAATAAGCATATGCTTAGGATGAAAGGCTGGAAGAAGATTTACCAAGCCAATGGCCCCTGAAAACAAGCAGGAGTAGCAATACTTATCTCTGACAAAGTAGACTTCAAACCTACATTGATCAAACGAGATAAAGAAGGACATTCCATACTAATAAAAGGGGAAATAGACCAAAAGGAAATAATAATCATCAATCTGTACGCACCGAATGTCAACGCACCCAATTTCATCAAACATACCCTGAAAGACCTAAAAGCATATATAAACGCCAACACAGTGGTTGTGGGAGACTTTAACACTCCATTATCATCAATAGATAGGTCATCCAAACAAAAACTCAATAAAGAAATCCAAGATCTAAAATATGCAATAGATCAAGTGGACCTAGTAGATGTCTACAGAACATTTCATCCAACCTCTACACAATATACATTCTTCTCAGCAGCCCATGGAACCTTCTCCAAAATAGATCATATCCTAGGGCACAAAGCAAGCCTCAGCAAATATAAGAAAATAGAAATAATACCATGCATACTATCTGACCACAATGCAGTAAAAGTAGAACTCAACAACAAAAGTAAAGACAAAAAACATGCAAACAGCTGGAAACTAAATAACTCATTACTTAATGAAGAATGGATCATCGATGCAATAAAAGAGGAAATTAAAAAGTTCCTGGAACTCAATGAAAATGAAAACACAACCTACCGGAACCTATGGGACACAGCTAAGGCAGTCTTGAGAGGAAAGTTTATAGCCATGAGTGCATATATTAAAAAGATTGAAAGATTCCAAATCAATGACCTAATGATACATCTCAAACTCCTAGAAAAACAAGAACAAGCAAATCCCAAAACAAATAGAAGGAGAGAAATAATAAAAATAAGAGCTGAAATCAACGAAATAGAAACCAAAAAAACCATACAAAGAATTAATGAAACAAAATTGGTTCTTTGAAAAAATAAACAAGATCGATAGACCCCTGGCAAACCTGACTAAAATGAGGAGAGAAAAAACCCAAATTAGTAGAATCAGGAATGCAAAAGGGGAGATAACAACAAACACTATGGAAGTCCAGGAAATCATCAGAGACTACTTGGAGAACCTATATTCAAATAAATTTGAAAATCTAAAAGAAATGGACAGATTTCTAGATACATATGATCATCCAAAACTGAACCAAGAGGAAATTAATCACCTGAATAGACCTATAACACAAAATGAAATTGAAGCAGCAATCAAGAGTCTCCCCAAAAAGAAAAGTCCAGGACCTGATGGATTCTCTGCTGAATTCTATCAGACCTTTAAAGAAGAACTGATACCAACCCTCCTTAAACTGCTCCATGAAATAGAAAGGGAAGGAAAACTGCCAAACACATTTTATGAAGCCAGTATTACACTTATCCCAAAACCAGGCAAAGACACCTCCAAAAAGGAGAACTATAGGCCAATCTCCTTAATGAACATTGATGCAAAAATCCTCAACAAAATAATGGCAAATCGAATTCAGCAACACATCAAAAAGATTATTCACCACGACCAGGTAGGCTTCATCCCAGGGATGCAGGGGTGGTTCAACATACAAAAATCAATAAACATAATAAACCACATTAACAGAAGCAAAGACAAAAACCACTTGATCATCTCAATAGATGCAGAAAAAGCCTTTGATAAGATCCAACATCATTTCATGATAAAAGCTCTAAGAAAACTAGGAATAGAAGGAAAGTTCCTCAACATTATAAAAGCTGTATATGACAAACCTACAGCCAGCATTGTACTTAATGGAGAAAAACTAAAACCATTCCCTCTAAAATCAGGAACCAGACAAGGATGCCCACTATCTCCACTCCTATTCAACATAGTACTGGAATTCCTAGCCAGAGCAATTAGGCAAGAAGAAGGAATAAAAGGAATACAAATAGGTAAAGAAACTGTCAAAATATCCCTATTTGCAGACGACATGATCCTATACCTTAAAGACCCAAAAAACTCTACTCAGAAGCTTCTAGACATCATCAATAGCTATAGCAAAGTAGCAGGATATAAAATCAACATAGAAAAATCATTAGCATTTCTATACACTAACAATGAGCAAACGGAAAAAGAATGTATGAAAACAATTCCATTTACAATAGCCTCAAACAAAATCAAATACCTAGGTGTAAACCTAACAAAAGATGTGAAAGACCTCTACAAGGAAAACT
Organism: Castor canadensis; assembly: GCF_047511655.1. Lineage (NCBI taxonomy): Eukaryota > Metazoa > Chordata > Mammalia > Rodentia > Castoridae > Castor > Castor canadensis. The sequence continues at coordinate 45,284,618 of NC_133386.1, forward strand.
ATACACTTCTGAAGAAAGAGATTGAGGAAGACTATAGAAAGTAGAGAGATCTCCCATGCTCATGGATTGGTAGAATCAACATAGTAAAAATGTCGATACTCCCCAAAGTAATCTACATGTTTAATGCAATTCCCATCAAAATTCCAATGACATTCATTAAAGAGATTGAAAAATCTACTGTGAAATTTATATGGAAACACAAGAGGCCACGAATAGCCAAGGCAATACTCAGTCAAAAGAACAATGCAGGAGGTATCACAATACCTGACTTCAAACTATATTACAAAGCAATAACAATAAAAACACCATGGTACTGGCACAAAAACAGACATGAAGACCAGTCGAAAAGAATAGAGGATCCAGATATGAAGCCACACAACTATGAGCAACTTATCTTTGACAAAGGAGCTAAAAATATACGATGGAGAAATAGCAGCCTCTTCAACAAAAACTGCTGGGAAAACTGGTTAGCAGTCTGCAAAAAACTGAAACTAGATCCATGTATATCACCCTATACCAAGATTAACTCAAAATGGATCAAGGATCTTAATATCAGACCCCAAACTCTTAAGTTGATACAAGAAAGAGTAGGAAATACTCTGGAGTTAGTAGGTATAGGTAAGAACTTTCTCAATGAAACCCCAGCAGCACAGCAACTAAGAGATAGCATAGATAAATGGGACCTCATAAAACTAAAAAGCTTCTGTTCATCAAAAGAAATGGTCTCTAAACTGAAGAGAACACCCACAGAGTGGGAGAAAATATTTGCCAATTATACATCAGACAAAGGACTGATAACCAGAATATACAGGGAACTTAAAAAACTAAATTCTCCTAAAACTAATGAACCAGTAAAGAAATGGGCATGTGAACTAAACAGAACTTTCTCAAAAGAAGAAATTCAAATGGCCAGAAAACACATGAAAAAATGCTCACCATCTCTAGCAATAAAGGAAATGCAAATTAAAACCAAGCTAAGATTCCACCTCACCCCTGTTAGAATAGCCATCATCAGCAACACCACCAACAACAGGTGTTGGCGAGGATGCGGGGAAAAAGGAGCCCTCTTACACTGTTGGTGGGAATGTAGACTAGTACAACCACTCTGGAAAAAAATTTGGAGGCTACTTAAAAAGCTGGACATCGATCTACCATTTGATCCAGCAATACCACTCTTGGGGATATACCCAAAAGACTATTACTCCAGAGGCACCTGCACATCCATGTTTATTGCAGCACTATTCACAATAGCCAAGTTATGGAAACAGCCAAGATGCCCCAGCACTGACGAATGGATTAAGAAAATGTGGTATCTATACACAATGGAATTTTATGCAGCCATGAAGAAGAACGAAATGTTATCATTCGCTGGTAAATGGATGGAATTGGAGAACATCATTCTGAGTGAGGTTAGCCTGGCTCAAAAGACCAAAAATCGTATGTTCTCCCTCATATGTGGACATTAGATCAAGGGCAAACACAACAAGGGGATTGGACTATGAGCACATGATAAAAGCGAGAGCACACAAGGGAGGGGTGAGGATAGGTAAGACACCTAAAAAACTAGCTAGCATTTGTTGCCCTTAATGCAGAGAAACTAAAGCAGATACCTTAAAGCAACTGAGGCCAATAGGAAAAGGGGACCAGGAACTAGAGAAAAGGTTAGATCAAAAAGAATTAACCTAGAAGGTAACACCCACGCACAGGAAATCAATGTGAGTCAATGCCCTGTATAGCTATCCTTATCTCAACCAGCAAAACCCCTTGTTCCTTCCTATTATTGCTTATACTCTCTCTACAACAAAATTAGAGATAAGGGCAAAATAGTTTCTGCTGGGTATTGAGGGGGGGAGCGGGAGGGGGTGGAGTGGGTGGTAAAGGAGGGGGTGGGGGCAGGGGGGAGAAATGAACCAAGCCTTGTATGCACATATGAATAATAAAAGAAAAATGAAAAAAAAAATAAAAAGGAAGATCCAACAATTTATTGCTTACAAGAGACCCATTACACTGACAGAAATAAGCATAGGCTTAGGATAAAAGGCTGGAAGAGGATTTACCAAGCAACGGCTCCCAAAAACAGGCAGGAGTAGTGATACTTATCTCTGGCAAAGTAGACTTTAAACCTACATTGATCAAATGAAATAAAGAGGACATTCCATACTAATAAAAGGGGGAAAAGACCAAATAAAATAACAATTATCAACCTATATGCACCCAATGTCAATGCACCCAGTTTCATCTTACATACCCTGAAGGACCTAAAAGCATATATTAACACCAACACATTGGTCATGGGAGACTTTAACACCCCACTATCATCAATAGATAGGTCATCCAAACAAAAATATCAATAAAGAAGTACTAGATCTAAAATATACCATAGATCAAATGGATCTACTTGATGTCTACAGAACATTCCATCCAAATTCTGCACAATATACTTTCTTCTCAGCAGTCCATGGAACCTTCTCCAAAACAGATCATATCCTAGGGCACAAAGTGAGCCTAAACAAATATAAGAAAATAGAAATTATACCATGCATTCTATCTAATCACAATGCAATAAAACTAGAACTCAACAACAAAAATAAAAACAAAAAACTTGCAAACAGCCGGAAACTGAATAACTCATTGCTTAATGAACAATGGGTCATTGATAAAATAAAAGAGGAAATTAAAAAGTTTCTGGAAGTCAATGAAAATGGAAACACAACATACTGGAACCTATGGGACACAGCAAAGGCAGTCCTAAGAGGAAAGTTTTTAGCCATGAGTGCATATATTAAAAAGACTGAAAGATCCCAAATCAATGACCTAATGGTACATCTCAAACTCCTAGAAAAACAAGAACAAGCAAATCCCAAAACAAATAGAAGGAGAGAAATAATAAAAATAAGACCTGAAATCAATGAAATAGAAACCACAAAAACCATACAAAGAATTAATGAAACAAAATGTTGGTTCTTTGAAAAAGTAAACAAGATCAACAGACCCCTGGCAAACCTGACTAAATGAGGAGAGAAAAAATTCAAATTAGTAAAATCAGGAATGCAAAAGGGGAGATAACAACAAACACCATGGAAGTCCATGAAATCATCAGAGACTGCTTCGAGAATCTATATTCAAATAAATTAAAAAATCCTCAAGAAATGGGCATATTTCTAGATACATATGATCACCCAAAACTCAACCGAGAGGATATTAATCATGTGAATTGATCTATAACACAAAATGAAATTGAAACAGCAATCAAGAGTCTCCCTAAAAAGAAAAGTCCAGGACCTGAAAGATTCTCTGCTGAATTCTATCAGAACTTTAAAGAACTAATACCAACCCTCCTTAAACTGTTCCATGAAATAGAAAGGGAAGGAAAACTGCCTAACACATTTTATGAAGCCAGTATTATACTTATCCCAAAACCAGGCAAAGAAGGAGAACTATAGCCCAATCTCCTTAATGAACACTGATGCAAAAATCCTTAATAAAATAATGGCAAACTGAATCCAACAGCACATCAAAAAGATCACTCACCACAACGAAGTAGGCTTCATCCCAGGAATGCAGAGGTGGTTCAACATATGAAAATCAATAAACATAATAAACCACATTAGCAGAAGCAAAGACAAAAACCACTTGATCATCTCAATAGATGCAGAAAAACCCTTTGATAAGATCCAACACCATTTCATGATAAAAGCTCTAAAAAAACTAGGAATAGAAGGAAAGTACCTCAACATCATAAAAGCTATATATGACAAACCTACAGCCAGCATTATACTTAACGGTGAAAAACTGAAACCATTCCCTCTAAAATCAAGAATGAGACAAGGAATTCCTAGCTAGAGAAATTAAGCAAGAAGAAGGAATAAAAGGAATACAAATAGGTAAAGAAACTGTCAAAATATCCCTATTTGCAGATGATATGATCCTATATGTTTAAGATCCAAAAAACTACTCAAAAGCTCCTAGACATCATCAATAGCTATAGCAAGGTAGCAGGATACAAAATCAACACAGAAAAATCATTAGCACTTCTGTACACTAATAATGAACAAACTGAGAAAGAAAACATGGAAACAATTCCATTTACAATAGCCTCAAAAAAATCAAATACCTAGGTGTAAACCTAACAAAGGATGTGAAAGACCTCTACAAGGAAAACTATAAACTTCTGAAGAAAGAGATTGAGGAAGACTATAGAAAGTGGAGAGATCTCCCATGCTCATGGATTGGTAGAATCAACATAGTATAAATGTCTATACTCCCAAAAGTAATCTACATATTTAATGCAATTGCCATCAAAATCCCAATGACATTCATCAAAGTGATTGAAAAATCTACTGTTAAATGTATATGGAAACACATGAGGCCACGAATAGCCAAGGCAATACTCATTGAAAGGAAGAATGCTGGAGGTATCACAATACCCGACTTCAAATTATATTACAAAGCAATAGCAATAAAAACAGCATGGTACTGGCACAAAAGCAGACATGAAGACCAGTGGAACAGAATAAAGGACCCGGATATGAAGCCACACAACTATAACCAACTTATCTTTGACAAAGGTGTTAAAAATATATGATGGAGAAAAGACAGCCTCTTCAACAAAAACTACTGGGAAAACTGGTTAGCAGTCTGCAAAAAACTGAAACTAGATCCATGTATATCACCCTATACCAATATTAACTCAAAATGGATCAAGGATCTCAATATCAGACCACAAACTCTAAAGTTGATACAGGAAAGAGGAGGAAATACTCTGGAGTTAGTAGATATAGGTAAGAACTTTCTCAACGAAACCCCAGCAGCACAGCAACTAAGAGATAGCATAGATAAATGGGACCTCATAAAACTAAAAAGCTTCTGTTCATCAAAAGAAATGGTCTCTAAACTGAAGAGAACACCCACAGAGTGGGAGAAAATATTTGCCAGCTACACATCAGACAAAGGACTGATAACCAGAATATATAGGGAATTTAAAAAACTAAATTCTCCTAAAACTAATGAACCAATAAAGAAATGGGCAAGTGAACTAAACAGAACTTTCTCAAAAGAAGAAATTCAAGTGGCCAAAAAACACATGAAAAAATGCTCACCATCTCTAGCAATAAAGGAAATGCAAATTAAAACCACACTAAGCTTCCACCTCACCCCTGTTAGAATAGCCATTATAAGCAACACCACCAACAGCAGGTGTTGGCAAGGATGTGGGGAAAAAGGAACCCTCTTACACTGTTGGTGGGAATGTAAACTAGTCCAAACACTCTGGAAAAAATTTGGAGGCTACTTAAAAAGCTAGACATTGATCTACCATATGATCCAGCAATACCACTCTTGGGGATATACCCAAAAGACTGTTATACAGGTGACTCCAGAGGCACCTGCACACCCATGTTTATTGCAGCACTATTCACAATAGCCAAGTTATGGAAACAGCCAAGATGCTCCACTACTGATGAATAGATTAAGAAAATGTGGTATTTATACACAATGGAATTTTATGCAGCCATGAAGAAGAACGAAATGTTATCATTCGCTGGTAAATGGATGGAATTGGAGAGCATCATTCTGAGTGAGGTTAGCCTGGCCCAAAAGACCAAAAATCATATGTTCTCCCTCATATGCGAACATTAGATCAAGGGCAAACACAACAAGGGGAATGGACTTTGAGCACATGATAAAAGCGAGAGCACACAAGGGAGGAGTGAGGATAGGTAAGACACCTAAAAAATTAGCTAGCATTTGTTGCCCTTAACGCAGAGAAACTAAAGCAGATACCTTAAAAGCAACTGAGGCCAATAGGAGAAGGGGACAGGAACTAGAGAAAAGGTTAGTTTGAGAAGAATTAACTTAGAAGGTAACACACATGTACAGGAAATCAATGCATGTCAACTGCCTGTATAGCTATTCTCATATCAATTAGCAAAAACCCTTGGTCCTTCCTATTATTGCTTATACTCTCTCTTCAACAATATTAGAGATAAGGGCAGAATAGTTTCTGCCTGGTAGTGAGGGGTAAGGGAGGTAAGGGAGGGAGCCGTGGGGTGGGTAAGGAAGGGGGCAGGGGGAAGGGGGGGAATGACCCAAACAATGTATGCGCATATGAATAAAATAAAAATTTTTTAAAAAATAAAATAAAATGACTTCAGTTCTGACACATAAAAAAAAGAAAAAAATAGATGAATCCTTAGGCAACAGACTAAGAGCTGTGAAAGGAACATGCAAGAAGTCTGTGACTCCATCCAAAGACCAAACCTTCAAATCATGTGCTTTGAATAAGGAGAAAAAGTCCAAGCCAGAGGTATATGTAATATATTCAACAAAATAATAGGAGAAAATCTCCCACATCTTGAGAAAGAAATGCCCATTCAGGTGCAGGAAGGCTCTGGGACACCGAACTGACTTGATCAAAATAGAACCTCTCCAAGTCATATTATAGTTAAAACAATTAACACAGAGAACAAGAAAATCAAACAATGTATGAAGGTAAATTCATCTAAATAGCAGCAGATTTCTCAACAGAAACCTTAAAAGCAAGAGGGGCATGGAATGAGGTATTTCGATCACTAAAAGAAAACAACTTCAGCCATAAGATACTTTACCTAGCAAAGCTATCATTCAAAATTGAAGGAGGAATAAAAACCTTCCATGATAAACAGAAACTAATACAATACATGACCATAAACCACCACTACAGAAGATCCTAAAAGGAATCCTACACCCAGAAGATGAAAATAAACACAGTCATGAAGGAATGGGAATTATTAAAACTCAAGAGAAGACCAGATAAGTAATCAGAGAGTAGCACATAAATAGTTACACACATACAAATCCTTAAACAACAAAAACAACTAAATGGCAGGAATCACCACATACCTCGCTACAAGAACACTGAATATTAATGGACTCAATTCCCTCATCCAAAGACATCAAACTGCAAACTGGATTAAAAAGGAAAACTCAACAATCTGTTTTCCAAGAAACCCACCTTACAGACAGAAATGAACATTGTTTTAGAGTGAAAGGGTGGCAGAAGATTTACCAAGCTATTGGTCCCCCAAAACAGGTAGGAGTAGCAATACTTGTATCAGATAAAATAGACTTCAAGCTAAACTACTCAGAAGAGACAAAAGTCACTTCATACTAATAAAAGGAGCAATACAAGAAGAAAAAATAACAATCATTATTTTATATGCACCCAATATCAGTGTACCCAGCTTCATTAAACACATTCTACTGCCCTTAAAAACCCAGGTAGATCCCCAATACATTGTAGTGGGAGACTTCAATGTGCCTCTGTCATCAATAAATAGGTCATCCAGACAAAAAGATCAACAAAGAAACTCTAGAATTTAATGACATTGTAGATCTAATGGACCTGACAGACATCTACAGAGTATTCCATCCTGTAACAGCATAATATATATTCTTCTCAGTAGCCCATAGAATCTTCTCCAAAATATACATATTTTAGGTCACAAAGCAAGTCTTAACAAATACAAGAAAACTGAAATAACCCCCTGCATACTGTCAGACCATACCATAGTAAAATTAGAATTCAACTACAAAAGAAACAGCAGAAAATACTCAAACAACTGGAGGCAGAACAACACATTGCTCTATGATGACTGGGTCATTGAAGAAATAAGGGAAGAAACCAAAAGGGTTTGGAACTTAATGAGAATGAAAACACAACCTGTCAGTATCTATGGGACACAGTGCAGGGAGTCGTGAGTGCATATGTTAAAAACACAGAAAGATCTCAAATAAATGACCTAATGCTGCATCTCAAACTCCTATAAAACCAAGAACAAGCTTAACCCAAAACTAGAAAAAAGAAAGAAATAATAAAAATGAGGGCCAAAATCAATAAAAATAGAGACCAAAAAACCATAGAAAGAATCAATGAAAGAAAAAGCTGGTTCTTTGAAAAAATAAACAAGATTGACAAACCCCTGGCAAATCTGACTAAAATGAGGACAGAAAAGACCCAAATTAGTAAAATTAGAAAAGAAAAAAGGGGAGATAACACAAACACCAAGGAAATCCAGGGAATCATTAGGGACTAATTTGAAAAAAATAAATCAGAAAATCTAGAAGAAACAGACAAATTTCTAGACAAATAAGACCATCCAAAATTGAGCCAAAAGGATATTAATCACTTTACAGATCTATAACAAGAAATGAAATTGAAGCAGCAATAGTCTCCCAAAAAAGAAAATTCCATGACCTCATGGATTCTCCGCTGAATTCCACCAGACCTTCAAAGAAGAACTAATACCAACGCTCCTCAAACTTTTTCACAAAATAGAAAGGGAAGGAACACTGCCAAACTCACTCTATGAATCCAGTATTATGCTCATCCCAAACCTGTACAAGAGCATAACAAAAAAAGAGAACTATAGGCCAATCTCCTTAATGAACATAGATGCAAAAATCCTTAGCAATATATTGGCACACCAAATTTGACAGCATATCAAGTCGGTTTCATCCCAGAAATACAGGGATGTTGAGTGGTTCAACATATGTAAATCTACAAATGTAATATATCACATTAACAGAAGCAAAGACAAAAACCACATGATCATCTCAATAGATGCAGAAAAAGCTTTCAACAAAATTCAACATCCTTTCATGATAAAACCTCTGATGAAACTAAGAAGGAATGTACCTCAACATAATAAAGGCTATATACACCTATAGCCAATATCATACTAAACCAAATCAGGCTATAATACATATATATGTATATGGAAGTGCCACAAGGAAACTCCCTGTGTAGCAACCTTAAACAAGCAAAAATGTCATTTCTTTTTCAAAATTGAAGTACAAGGGGGGCAAAACTGCCTGAGGGAGTTAATACCAGTGGGACAGGGAGGTGGTGGGGAAAGGGTGTGAAAATGAATATGTTGCAAATACTATGTACACATGAATGTAAATGGAAAAAAGATACTATTGAAACTATTTCTTGAATGGGGAATTGAGGGATAAAAATGTATGGTGGAGGGGGTGATTTCAAGTATGATATATTTTATATATCATAGAACATTTGTAAATGCCACAATGTACCCCATCCAGCACAATAAAATAAAATATTAAAAAATAAATAAAGTTGAAATCTTTGTTTAATAATACTAATAATAAAAACCAGCCATACATTAAAAAAAAAAAAAAAAAAAAAACCAGCCATAGTGGAAAGACAAATAACATATATTCATAAACCAGATCTAGGTGTGTCAACATGGAATTTATAGCAAAAAATTTAGAACAACCAAAATATCTTACATTTTGCTTCTAGAAATTTTTTTTCTTTGGGCAGTTCTGGGATTTAAACTCATGGCCTCATACTTGCTAGGCAGGTGCTTTACTACTTGAGCCATTCCACTAGACCTCAGCTTCCAGAAATTTTTTTTAACTCTCCTAGCAACTGTATAGAGGAATAATTGGAGCACAAATAATCAGGATCTGGGAATATTAAAATACAGCAAAACAACAATGAAATCCTGTAGAACTCAACAATATTGATGATTAACTGGCCTGTCCACAGAAGATCAAACTGCTTCCACCCACCACAGCCCAACTTCTCCAGCTACCTAGCACTGCCTGGCATTGCTTGCCTTGGTGCCACCTTCTCACCCATGTACCTGTTGGCCTGCTCCTCCCACAAAGGAGCTAAACCAACATAATGTTATCCTACTTAAAGGACTGGACAGAGGAACGCATTCTACCAAGATTTACAGCATCAAAGGAAAGAACATTAGTGATTTTAGATTGTAAACTCTTTCTGTACTCAGTCAAGAATTCATACTCTCTATTTAAGAAATGGAAAGAGTAGTAATTGAGGCACAACTAGGAGCTATTCAGCATTGAAGGAAGGAAACTAGCAAAAGAAAAATGATATCTAATACCTAATGTGATTCTGGTGACTTTTTCTCACCACCTTTCTGACCTTTGCTTTAAATTTACTGTATTTCACCATCCAAAAGTGTTTAGTCTAAAACCTCCAAACTTCATAACAGTCTCTTATATTATAGCACTTATATTCCAGTCAGAAATCACTGTTTCTTTTTTAAAAAACTTTATAAATGTAATGATAAATGATTGCATGGATCTTATGATAAACCAGACAAGAATTTTAGAATTGTTTTTAAAATACATGTAACAAGGAAAGTTACCATCTTAATAATTTTAACTCTGTTTCTGAATGTTTATTTCTGTATCTCTTCTCTCACATATGTTTAGAAGGATCCTGCCTGTCTTACCTCAGGAGTCCCTGCACTCAGAAGAGTGCCTGGCATATAGTAAGTGGTGAATAAATCTTGGCACAATAAATTAAAGAATTCTTCACAACTGCTCCATTTTAGAGGAACAATAAATGATACTTGAAGACTTAGAGTTAACAATTTTAAGTTGACAAATATCCAAGATAATTCAAGTAAAAGTGATGTTCAAAATAAATTAGCCAGAAAATTGTTTAACCTCCTTGTTGGATTATCACTGAGGCCCCAATCTCAGTATGTAGACCTCTCATTGTCACCAAAGAAAGTTTTAACCATTTATCCATTTCCCTACATTTAAAGCTCAGTTCAACTTCTTTATTTTACTATGGTCATGTAAACCTTTGAAACTACACTTTCTGCGTCCGCTCTCAATTAAACAAAGATAAATCCTGTCATTTTACACAGATCAAGGTGTTAATATCTGTCCCTTCCTTTTTCAAGCTATGAAAATTAATTTTAGAAATTTAGATCTGTTATATGTATATCTTTTTGTTTAATATCTATAACTTGTATTTTATATATAAATATATATCTTTGAACCCCATGTCAGTTTTTGTTAAAAAGCCAAAAGTGCAAATCTTACTTTTTACCTATAATGCCTACAAGAGATGTATTATTCACTTAAAAATAATCTAAATTAATTTTCAGTGTGGTATTTAGGAAACTTGAACAATGAACTATATTGATTATCTATCTAGCTAATTGGTTACTGTCCCAAAGGAAAGCTTAATTCATAAATAAGTTTAGGTAGTAGCTTATAAGTTTGTTAAATTTGGGAAACACTTCTTGGGATTTTTATGTTCATGACTTTTTCAATAATAAAGATATACTCACTTTAAACTTTTCAGCAAAAAGAGAAGGATTGGTCACATATGGGTACATAAGAGCCAGGCTTTGGACCAAAAATTGTGTCATGGTTATGTTCCAACATGGTAGGGTGAATACAATTTCTTTTCATCCAGACCACAATATTTTTTTACCATTGTATTAATCGTCTACAATATACTGCAGTAGTCCCCCTTTATCCACAGTTTTGCATTTTCAATTTCCATTACCTGCAAGAACATCAAATGTAAAATTCTAGAACTAAACCATTCATAACTTTCAAACTGTGTGCCATTCTGAGTAGTATGATGAGATTGCTCACCATCCTGCTTTGTCCTGCCTGGGATATTAATCGCCCCTTTGTCCAGAATGTACACATTCCGTATGCTACCTATCCATTAATCGTTTAGTTTCCATCTTAGTTGTCAGACCATTTGCTTTGGAATTTCAGGCCTTGTCTGTACAGGGCAGTGTTATCTGTGATTTCAGCTTCCACTGGGTGTCTTGGAACATATCCCCCTCAGGTAAAGAAGAACTATTGTATTTACCTAAATTCAAGAGGCTCTAGGGGTGGTTAAGTATTTAATTGAACCAATTTACCCATCCATCAAGCCTTGCATGTGCCTCAGCAGTGCCTGTCCCTGCTTCCTGACCCCTGTTCCAGAATACAACAGAAGCACACAAAGGAGGAAAACCAGTACTATCACAGATTTTCTTGGAATCGCTTCCAAATTCCACACCATGAATGGAGTGACCATATATTATATGGTCCAAACCAGAATGAAAAGGCGCCCAAAAGGCAGGCTCACAAAAATAAACCAGTACAGTCCATGGTGTGTGGTCCCTCCAGCGTGTACATGATGTTACTGAAAATAATGGTGCTAATAATGTGCTTTTAGGAAACTGTGCCCATTATATTTCTGTTTGGCATTTGTTCCTAATCCCGTGACAATGGAGTTATTATTTATATTCATCCTGTCTCATACTCCTTACATTTTGCTTTAGTTAATGAAAGTTTTCTGCCTGATATAACAAATGCCATCTTCAATCACTGCCTGAAGGGACTGTTTCTGTTACTTATTTTCTGGTGAGTGCTTTGTCACTAGCATTCAATTTCATTTGCTAGAGCAACTTGTAAATATAACACCGTCTGAGAATGCCAAGGCTTTCCTGCTTCTTTTTTTCTGAAATTGATCTATTTCTAGAAATCCATGTATAGCCACCTGCTTTTCAGTCTATTCTTTCAGAAACCCCTTGCACTGGATTGATGCAGAGTGCATGATGAAATGTGACTTTGTTTGAGCTGGCAGTCACATGACTGGGGACTGCTGACATTTGAGAAAGATGTGCCCAAGACTTTGCTGAGACTTTGTGCTAGCTCACAAAAGTGACAACTCCACCTTCAAGATTCATATTTAGGGGCTGGAGGTGTGGCTCAAGCAGTAGATTGACTGCTTTGCAAGTACAAAGCCCTGAGTTCAAACCCCAGTCCCACCCAATAAAAAAACCAAAAAACCAAGATTCATATTTAGCCAGAACTTTTTTTTTCAATTAGCCTTTGCTGTTTAAAATAAATACAGCATAACATCAGAATTATATGGTTATACTACTATCTGGCAGCATGATGATTGTTTCCTATCTTACATAATAATTTTACATATATACCCCAGTGTTTTTTTTTAAATTCGGAAAGTAAATTCATCAGTCTTCTCCATGACAATTTACATCCCTCTTACAATATTTCTTCATGTTGCCACACTGTCTCAGTTCCCTATTTTGTAAAATGAAACTTTGACCATGTTGTTATTTCTCAATCGTTTGAGAGAAATTCTGATCTTAGAAATGCATTTACTTCTCAACTACTATGCACATAGAAACTTATCAAAATCAAATTCATTTCTTTTAGCTTCTTGGAATTTCCAAAACATTATCCACATTTTTGCCCTTCTTTTGCCTTGGAAAGGGTTGTCAGGTCATCTTTAGCAAGTATAAAAACTGTATGAAAGTTTAGTGGCCTATCCAAGAGGTTTATGTTTCTGAGACTGGGTTTGCAATTTCCTTCAGCATGAAATACAGAACAGAATGAACAGTTCTGACTGTAAAGCACTGTCAGCACCACAGGGAGGAATAACCATAACCAAATTCCAGGGCTCACACTTACTGAATGCCTGTTATAGGTCAAGTGCAATGCTAAGTACTTCGGATATGTATATCTCTGACTATAGTCACAAATATCATATGAGTTAAATATTATCACCATGTCAATTTCAAAGATTAAGAAACTGAGGTTTAGAAAGTTTAAGTAACTTGCTCCATTACAATGATAATAGGGTGTAGAGTCAACACCTATTAAGAAGCCGTTTGACTCCTGAGTTTATGGCATTATCCACTATTCCTGTTTGTTGATTCATACAGTAGTGACAAATGTGAAATAATGTGCCTTCGAAGAAATTACAAATAATGTAAGTATGCCGAGAAAGACTTTAAGTAATATTCCAGTCAGAAAGAAAAATTATCTAGGCTGTTTAAACTTTGGAAAAATAAGACTTTGGTTGTAGGATTTGGTGCCTTCTGGGTATGCCAACAATAAACATTTACTAGAAAAATAGCATGTAACTCTTAAGAAGATATAAGTTTATTTGGTTTTAGAATGTGATGTGGAAAATGACACTACAGATTTTGGGAAACTTATGCTAGGAAACAGTGTGTAAGAAAAGATTTTCATTTAGTCATTCTGCAAATACTTATCAAGGATCTGTTATATGCTAAGAAATGTTTTATGAACTGAAGATATAGGATGAAAAGTGACAAAGTCCCTTCCCTCACAGAACTTAAGTTTTAGATAAGAAGACAGTTCAATGTTAACAAGCAAAAAAAATACACTTTCAGATATTAATGGTAAGGAATTGTGAAGGGTCTGAGATTGTACCCTTCCAGTCACAGTCTCAAGGACACTGGTGGAATATGAAAAATTTTGTATCCATGCAGAATAAGAGAATGGAGAGCCCTCCATCACAGGGGCTTTCTTACTAGTATTTTTCAGGCATGTCCTTCAAGCTTTCCCTGCTGGTGTACGTGGAAAGTTTGTGTCTGCTCCTATGAAAGACAGGAAGAATACACAGGGCAGATGGGCCTGTGGATAGCAGAACTGTACAACCCCAAGGTGCACCTGTCCTGACTACGGATGTGTCAATCATCAGCTCACTGAGGTGTGAAAAATGATGCTTTTACATCCTGCACACATGTGCCCCGATTTCACCTTAAGGAGCTGTAGGACAAAGACTGGAATCTTCTGAGATCCTCTTAAATAACAGTTATTTTGAAAATAAAGTCACTTTATTTAATTTTCCCAAAAAACCAAATGTTTGGGAATAAAGGTTTATAAATAGACCTTTAATTCATTTGTCTTTTTGACATAATATGTAGAGAGCATTTTTTCATGAGTCCTAAATGTTAAAAATTTAATTCTAACATAAAATTACTTTTTATAACTTTATTATTAATGACAATTTATAATTACATACATTTTGTGGGTCTAAAGTGATATTAAGATTTGTGAATATCAAGTAGAATAATTACCTCAAGCCAATTAATATAGCTATCATTTCAAACTCTTATTTTGGAGAGAACATTTAAAATTTACTCTTGTAGCAATTTTGAAATGTACAATTCATTACATTTTACTATTTTTACAATACTGTGCAATAGAACTTTTAAAGACCCTTATTTCTCCTATCTAATTCTAATTTTATGTTAGAATTAAATTTTCAACATTTAGGACTCATGAAAAAATGCTCTCTACTTTTTGGCCATCATCTCCCCTCTCTCCCCAAACACCTGGCCTCTGTGACCACCATTCTATTCTTTGCTATTATGGGATCAATTGTTTTAGATTTCCCATATAACTGACAGTATGTGGTATTTGTCTTTCCATGTCTGGCTACTTTCACTCAGCATAATGGTTTCCAACTTGATCCATGCTATTGCAAATGATAACATTTCCTTCTTTTTGAAGATTGAATCGTATTCTAATATGTGTGTAAACCATATTTTCTTTATCCATTTATGTGTTGATGAATAACATAGAAAGTTAAATTGGTTGATTCCATAAGTTGGTTATTGTAGATAGTGATGCAATGAATATGGGAGTATAACATCTCTTAAGAAACTGGCTTTCAATAATTTGGGTAAATGCATAAATGTGGGATTGCTGGCAAGGTTATTCCATTTTTATTTATCTATTTATTTATTTATTGTTGTACTGGGGCTTGAACTCAGGGCCTTCACCTTGAGCCACTCCGCTGGTCCTTTTTGTGATGGATATTTTAGAGATAGGGTCTTGAGAACTATTTGTCCACGCTGGTTTTGAACCACAATCCTCTTGATCTCTACCTCCTGAGTGGCTAGGGTTACAGGCATGAGCCACCAGTGCTCAGCTTCTATTTTTAGTTTTTTGAGAACCCTCTGTACTGTTTTCCATAATGTGCACTAGCATTTTCTTTTTCCAACATTCTTGACAATGATTATTTTTTTATCTGATAACAATTCTCATTCTGACAGGTGTGAGATGCTTTCTCATTATGGTTTTAATTTGCATTTCCATAATGATTAGTGATGTTGAGCTTTTTTTTTTGTACATCCTGTAGCCGTTTCTGTGTCTTATTTTAAGAAATGTCTATGTAGGTCACTTGTCCATGATTTAATGAGATTGTTTTCTTGCTATTAAACTGTTTGAGTTCCTTGTATAGTTTACATATTAACCCTTTAAAAGATGCATGGATTGCAAATAGTTTCTACCAATCATTGAGCTGTCTCTTCACATTGTTATTTCTTTTGCTGTACAGAAGCTCTTTGGTTTAATGTAATCCCAATTGTCTATTTTTGCTATTATCAATTGCACTTTGAGGGCCAAATCCAAAAGGTCGTTGGCCAAATCAATATTGTATAGTTTTTCTCCAGTTTTTCCTCAGTAGTTTCATAGTTTCTAGTCTTAAGATTATGTCTTTAATACATTTTGATTTGATTTGAATATATGATGTGAGATAAGAGTCCAACTGTATTCTTCTATATGTAGATATCCAGCTTTTCCAACATCATTTGTTGAGAGACTCTCCCTTTCCCATTTTGTATTCTTCACAATTTGTCAAAAGCCAATTTACTATATGTGTGGATTCATTTCTGGACTCTCTATTCTATGGATCAATGTGTTTATTTTTATGCCAGTATCTTGCTGTTTTAATTACCATACCATTGTCATAGTTTGAAATCAGATAGTGTGATATCTCCTGCTTTGTCCTGTTCATCCATGATTGACTTAGCTACTCTGTGTATTGCATGTGTGTGTGCACATGCACACATACACACACGTGTGTATATCACACACACGTGTGTGTGTGTGTATTTCCATATGAATTTTAGGATTTTTTCCTAAAAAAGCAGTCTACCTTGATAGGAATTGCATTGACTCTTTAGATTGTTTTGGTTAGCAGGGACATTTTACCAATATTGATTCTTCCAATCCGTGAATATAGAAAATAGTCTCATTTATTCTTGTTTTCTTCCATTTCTTTCACCAACATTTGATTCTTTGCAGTTTAGAGATATTTTACCTCCTTGGTTAAATTTATTCCTAAGTATTTTATTTGTCTGGTGCTATTGTACAAGTGAATGTTCTCTTGATTTGTTTCTCAGATTGTTCATTATTAGTATATAGAAATGCCAACGATATTTGTATGTTGACTGTGTATCCAGCAACTTTACTATATTCTTTTATTAGTAGTTCTAACAGTTTTTTTTGGGTGAAATACTTTTTAAAAATCATTTTATTAGCATATATAAGTTGTACAGGAGTATTTCACTGGGACATTTCCATATATGCTTACCTTGGTTAGATTTACCTCCTCCATCACTCTCCCGCATCTGTTATTCCTCACTTCTTAAAACAGTTTCAACAGGTTTCATTGTTCTATTTTTGTATAAGTATGTAAAGTACATTAACTGTATTCACCATCCTTCACCCTCCCCATTCACTCTCAGCCCTTCCACTGATACCCACATCTGAACTGAATCTGTTTTACATTCCTGTCCTTCATTTTTAAGTGTATATTCATTGTTGAAAGGAGTTTCACCTTAGTGTCACACACATGAATATATTGTACTTTAACCAGATTAACCCCCTCTATTACTCTCTCTTTCTCTCTTTCCTACCCCCTATTATTCATCTCCTTTCAGTGCATTTCGCTGTGCCTTCTTCATACACAACTGCAGAGTTTGATAATATTCACTATCTCCTTTTCCTGTCTTCTCCCCCATAGTCTCCTCAATTAGTACTATTGCAAACATGTATGTATATATATATATAATATGTATGTGTTTATGTATTCATTTATCTTTCAGGTCTAACATCCACATATGAGAGCAACCATGCAGCCTTTGTCTTTCTGAACCTGACTTACTTTGCTTAACATGATGATCTTCAGTTTCATCCATTTACCTGCAAATGACATAATTTCCTTCTTCCTTATGGCTAAACAATACTCCATCATGTGTATATACTATTTTTTCTTAATCCAGTTCTCAGTTATAGGGCATCTGGGCTATTCCATAGCTTGGCTATTATGAATAGTGCTGTAATAAACATGAAATGTACACGTGTCTCTATTATGCCCTGATTTGCATTCCTCTGGATATATGCCCAGGAGTGGTATTGCTGAATCACATGGAAGTTATTTTTTTATTATTCATTTATTCACACGTGCATACATTGTTTGGGTCATTTCTCCCCCCTGCCCCCCGCCCCCAACCTCTCCCCCCCACTCCCCCTCTCTTCTAGGCAGAACCTGTTCTGTCCTTATCTCTAATTGTGTTGAAGAGAAAACATAAGCATAATAAGAAAGACAAAGCATTTTTGCTAGTTGAGTTAAGAGTAACTATACAGAAAGATCCCTAGCATTGCTTCCATGTACATATGTGTTACAACCCAAGTTGATTCATCTCTATCTGATCTTTACACTGGTTCCTGATCCCTTTCTCATGTTGACCTCTGTTGCTTTAAGGTTTTTGTATTAGATCCTCTGGAATGGGGACATCAAATGCTTTCATATTTTGGGTTTTCTACCTATTCCCATATCTCCCATATGTGCTCTCCCCTTGTCATGTGACCCAAGTCCAACAACATTGCTGCATTTGCCCTAGATCTAAAATCTGCATATGAGGGAGAACATACGAATTTTGGTCTTCTGAGCCTGGCTAACCTCGCTCAGAATGATGTTCTCTAGTTCTATCCATTTACTTGTGAATGATAAGATTTCATTCTTCATGGCTGAGTAAAAGTCCATTGTGTACAAATACCACACTTTCTTGATCCATTCGTCAGTAGTGGGGCATCTTGGTTGTTTCCATGACTTGGCAATTGTGAATAGTGCTTCAATAAGCATGGGTGTGCAGATGCCTTTGGAGTAACCTGTGTTGCATTCCTTTGGGTACATCCCCAGAAGTGGGATTGCTGGATCATATGGCAGATCTATGTTTAGATTTTTAAGAAGCCTCCAAATTTTTTCCAGAGTGGTTGCACTAGCTTGCATTCCCACCAGCAATGAACAAGGGTTCTTTTCCCCCCACATCCTCACCAACATCTCTTGTTGGTGATGTTTTTGATGATGGCTATTCTAACAGGCTATCATAAAACAGGGTGAGGTGAAATCTTAGTGTGGTTTTAGTTTGGATTTCCTTTATGGCTAGAGATGGTGAGCATTTTTTCATATGTTTTTTGGCCATTTGAATTTCTTCTTTTGAAAAAGTTCTGTTTAGTTCAGTTGCCCATTTTTTTATTGGTTCACTGATTTTGGGAGAGTTTAGTTTCTTCAGTTCCCTGTATATTCTGGTTATCAGTCCTTTGTCTGATGTATAGCTGGCAAATATTTTCTCCCACTCTGTGGGTGGTCTCTTCAGTTTAGAGACCATTTCTTTTGTTGTACAGAAGCTTTTTAATTTTATGAAGTCCCATTTGTCTATTCATTCTCTTAGTTACTGGGCTGCTGGGGTTCTATTGAGGAAGTCCTTGCCTGTACCAATTACTTCCAGAGTGTTTCCCGCTCCTTCCTGTACTAACTTCAGAGTTTTGGGTCTGATATTAAAGTCTTTGATCCATCTTGAGTTGATACTATACAGGGTGATAGACATGGATTTAGTTTCAGTTTCTTGCAGACAGGTAATCACTTTTCCCAGCCACATTTGTTGAAGAGGTTGTCTTTTCTCCATTGTATATTTTTGGCACCTTTGTCAAAAATAAGGTGGGTATAGTTGTGTGGATTCATATCTGGATCTTCTATTCTGTTCACTTGTCTTCATGTCTGTTTTTGTGCCAGTACCATGCTGTTTTTATTGCTATTGCTTTGTAATATAGTTTGAAGTTGGTTATTGTGATACCTCCAGCATTGCTTGTCTCTTGTGCTTCCAAATGAACTTTAGAATAGATTTTTCAATCTCTGTGATGAAAGAAATTGGGATTTTGATGGGAATTGCATTAAATATGTAGATTGCTTTTGGTAGTATAGCCATTTTTACTATGTTGATTCTACCAATCCATGAGCACAGGAGATCTTTCCATCTTCTGTAGTCTTCTTCTATCTCTTTCTTTGGGGATTTGTAGTTCTCCTTGTAGAGGTCATTCACATCGTTTATTAAGTTTACTCCTAGGTATTTGATTTTTTTCTGAGGCTATTGTAAATGGAATTGTTTCCATATATTCCTTCTCAGTTTGTTCATTGTTGGTGTATAGAAAAGTTAATAATTGTTGTAAATTAATTTTGTATCCTGCCACCTTGCTGTAGCTGTTTATGGTGTCTAGGAGTTTTTGGGTAGAGGTTTTTGGGTCTTTAAGGTATAGGATCATATCATCTGCAAATAGGAATATTTTGACAGTTTCTTTACGTATTTGTATTCCTTTTATTTCTTCTTCTTGCCTAATTGCTCTGGCTAGGAATTCCAGTACTATGTTGAATAGGAGTGGGGAGAGTGGGCACCCTTGTCTCATTCCTGATTTTAGGGGAAATGCTTTCAGTTTTTCACCATTAAGTATGATGTTGGCTGTAGGTTTGTCATATATAGCCTTTACAATGTTGAAGTACATTCCTTCTATTCCTAGTTTTCTTAGAGCTTTTATCATGAAGTGGTGTTGGATCTTGTCAAAGGTTTTTTTTTTGCATCTATTGAGATGATCAAGTGGTTTTTGTCTTTGCTTCTATTAATGTGTTGTATTACATTTACAGATTTGCATATGTTGAACCACCCTTGCATTCCTGGGATGAAGCCGACTTGAACATGGTGGATGATTTTTTTGATGTGTTGTTGGATTAAGTTTGCCATTATTTTATTGAGGATTTTTGCACTGATGTTCGTTAAGGAAATTAGCCTATAGTTCTCCTTTTTGGAGGTGTCTTTGTCTGGTTTTGGCTTCATGAAATGAGTTAGGCAGTGTTCCTTCCCTTTCTATTTCATGGAACAGTTTAAGGAGGGTGGTATTAGTTCTTCTTTAAACATCTGATAGACTTCAGCAGAGAATCCATCAGGTCCTAGACTTTTCTTTTTTTGGGAGACTTTATTGCTGCTTCAATTTCATTTTGTGTTATAGATCTATTGAGGTGATTAATATCCTCTTGGTTCAGTTTTGGATGGTCTTAAGTATCTAGAAACTTGTATATTTCTTCAAGATTTTCAACTTTATTTGAATATAGGTTCTTAAATTAGTGTCTGATGATTTCTTGGATTTTCATTGTGTTTGTTGTTATCTCCCCTTTTGCATTTCTGATTTTACTGATTTGGGTTTTTTCTCTCCTCATTTTAGTCAGGTTTTCCAAGAGTTGTCAATCTTATTTATTTTTTCAAAGAACCAGGTTTTTGTTTCATTGATTCTGTGTGTGCTTTTTTTTGTTTGTTTCTATTTCATTGATTTTAGCCCTTATTTTTATTATTTCTCTCCTTCTGCTTGTTTTGGAATTTGCTTGTTCTTGTTTTTCTAGGAGTTTGAGATGTAGCATTAGGTCATTGATTTGTGATCTTTCTGACCTTTTAATATATACACTCATGGCTATAAACTTTCCTCTTAGGACTGCCTTTGCTGTGTCCCATAGGTTCCAGTAGGTTGTGTTTTCATTTTCATTAACTTCCAGGAACATTTTAATTTCCTCTTTTATTTCATCAATGACTCGTTGATCATTGAACAATGTGTTGTTCAGCTTCCAATTGTTTGCATGTTTTTTACTGGTTTTTTTTGTTGTTGAGTTCTAGTGTTAATGCATTGTAATCAGGTAGAATGTATGGGATTATTTCTATTTTTTATATTTGTTGAGGCTTGCTTTGTGCCCTAGGATATGATCTATTTTGGAGAAGGTTCCATGAGCTGCTGAGAAGAATGTATATTGTGCAGAAGTTGGATGAAATATTCTGTAGACATCAGCTAGGTCTGTTTGATCTATGGTATGATTTAGTTCTAGAATTTCTTTATTGATTTTTCATTTGGATAGCCTATCCATTGGTGATAGGGGGGTATTAAAGTCTCCCACTACCACTGTGTTAGAGTCTATATATGTTTTTAGGTCCTTCAGGGTATGTTTGATGAAATTGGGTGCATTGATGTTGGGTGCATATAAGTTGATAATTGCTATTTCCTTTTGGTGTATTTCCCCTTTTATTAACATGGAGGGTCCTTCTTTATCTCGTTTCATCAGTGTAAGTTTGAAGTCTACTTTGTCTGAGATAA
The DNA here is from genome assembly GCF_047511655.1 of Castor canadensis. Taxonomy (NCBI): domain Eukaryota; kingdom Metazoa; phylum Chordata; class Mammalia; order Rodentia; family Castoridae; genus Castor; species Castor canadensis. The sequence continues at coordinate 45,306,485 of NC_133386.1, forward strand.
GTATTTCTACCCCTGCCTGTTTAGGGGGCCACTGGCTTCATAGATCTTCTTCCAGCCTTTCACCCTCAGCCAGTGCTTATTTCTGTCAATGAGGTGGGTCTCCTGTAGGCAGCAGATTGTTGGATCTTCCTTTTTAATCCAGTTTGACAAATGGTGTCTTTTGATGGGGGAATTAAGTCCATTAACATTCAATGTTAGTATTGATAGGTATTTGATGATTTCTGTCATTTAGTTGTTTTTGTTGTTTAAGGGTTTGATTGTGTGCAGCTGAATCAATGTTACTCTCTGGTTACTTGTCTTTTCTTCTCCTGTGGTTTGGTACTGCCTGTCCTCGCATGGTTTTGTTTGCTTTCATTCTCTGTGTGCAGAATTCCTTGGGGAAGCTTTTGTAGTGGTGGCTTGGTGGTCATATATTGTTTTAGTTTCTGCTTATCCTGGAAGACTTTTATTGCTCCATCTATTTTGAATGATAGTTTTGCTGAGTAGAGTATCCTAGAGTTGAAGTTATTTTCATTTAGCACCTGGGATACCTCACTCCATGCCCTTCTTGTTTTTAAGGTTTCTGTTGAGAAATCTGCTGTGATTTTGATGGGTTTACTTTTATATGTTATTTGTTTTTTCTCTCTTACAGCCTTCAATATTCTTTCTCTATTCTCTGTGCTTGTTGTTTTAATGATAATATGTCATGGGGTTGTGTTATTTTGGTCAAGTCTGTTTGGTGTCCTGGAGGCTTCCTGTACCTGATTGGACATAGTTTTCTCTAGATTTGGGAAATTTTCTAATTATTTTGTTGAATATATTACAAATTCCTTTTGCTTGCACCTCTTCTTCTTCAATGCCCATGATTCTCAGGTTTGGTCTTTTGATGGAGTCATTGAGTTCTTGCATATTCCTTTCACAGGTCTTGAGTTGTCTGACTAATAGTTCTTCAGTTTTTCCTTTAATTACCATTTCATCTTCAAGTTCTGAGAGTCTATCTTATGCCTGTTCCAGTCTACTGGAGTGGCCTTCCATTTTGTTTTGTATTTCTGTTTCATTCTTTTTTCTGAGGTTTTCCATATCATGGGTCACTTTCTCTTTAATATTGTCAATTTTTGTCTTAATTCACTTATCTCTCTATTTATGGTGTTCTCTGTTTCATTTAGGTGTTTATTTAGGGCTCCTATGATTTCATTTATTTGTTTTTGTGTTTTCTCATATTCCTTATTTTTGTTGTCTTGGAATTCTTGAGTGCCTCCTATACATTTTCGTTGGCCTTGTCTAGTATCATCTCTATGAAATTCTCATTGATTACTTGCAGGATTTCTTCTTTCAGAATGTCCTTGTGGGCTTCCTTGGGTTCCTTGATATAGTTTATCTTTGCTTTGTAGGAATCTGGATGTGGGTACCCATTTTCTTCATTTCCCTCTGAATAATTTACTATTTTATTTTTGGGGAGAGAATGGTTTCCATCTTTTTTTTGTCTTCCCATCATTCTATTTGATACTGTGTCTGTCCCTGGACTATGTGCCATTTAGTATCAGCTAACTTACAATAGTAAAACTAACAAAACCAAGAAAGGAGGAAAAAAAAAAAAGAAGGAAAATTTAAAAAATAGAGAACCAAAAAAATCAACAGGGAGATATGGTGGACAATCAGACAGAGAACATGACAAACAAACACTTAAAGAAAAGAGAAAAAAGAAAAAAGAAATTCCTGGTTCAGGAACAGTAGAATTTCAGTCTTAGTAGTTCTGGTGTTACTCCTTCAGCGTCCAGTCCTGTTTGTCTGCGTCTCCTAGGCAAGTTTGGAGACGTCAGGTGGTATTGGAGTCCTCCTGTGGCAGGCCAGTGAGCGGCACCCTGGCGGGCCCATGGAGCAGAAGCCTGGTGGGGCAGAGGCCTGGCAGGCCAGTGAGCAGTGGTCCAGCAGGCCTGCAGGTCCATGGGGCAGAGGCCTGATAGACCAGTGAGCAGCAGAAGCCTGGCAGGCCTGCAGGGTGGAGACCCAGTGGGGTCACCGACAGCTGCGGTGTGGGGGAGGCAGTCTGCTTGTTCTTTCCATGTATTGTGGTGTGGAGAAGACTTACATGGGGTAGGGGTTCAGGGCACCAACATTTCAGCTCTCCCTCCCTGTGCTTTATCTCAGCCAAGTGTGTCTCTGGCATCTCAGCAAGATCCCTGATTCACAGAGCTCATGCAGTCTGCATCTGTGTCCCAGTCACCATTTTAGAACCTCCATATGGAAGTTCTATTTTTAGTTTTTTGAGATGTCTCCATGCTGCTTTCTATAGTGGTTGTACTAATTTATATTCTTACCAGCAGTAAATAAGTGTTTCTTTTTCCCCTCATCCTTGCTAGTATTTGCTGTTGTTTATGTTCTCAATGATAGCCATTCTGACTGGAGTAAGGTGAAATCTCAATATTGTTTTGATTTGCATTTTCTTTATGGTCATGGATGTTGACTTTTCTTTGTGTATTTATTGGCCACTTGTATTTCTTCTTTTGAGAATTGTCTGTTCAGTTCATTTTCCCAAATATTGATTGAATTGTTAATTCTTTGGGAGTTTAGTTGTTTGAGTTGTTTATTCTGGTTATTAATCTCTTGTCAAATGTATAACTAGCAAAGATTTTCCCCCATTCTGTAGGCCATCTCTTCAGTGGAATAACTGTTTACTTTGCTGTGCAGAAGCTTTTTAGTCTGATGCAGTCCCATTTGCCAATCCTTTGTCTTATTTGCTAAGCTATTAAAGTTCTATTAATGAAGTTATTGCCTATGCATATATATTCCAATGTTTTCCCTATTCTTTCCTGCAAGAGTTTCACAGTTTCAGCTCTTGCATTTTGATCATGTTTGTCACCCTTTATAAGTATCAACTCAAAGTGGATTAAGTACCTTAATATAAGACCTGAAACTTTGAAGCTAGTTCAGGAAAGAGCAAGGAATACACTAGAAACAATAGGCATAGGCATTTACTTCCTCAGAGGACTCAGTTGGCTCAACAACTAAGAGAAAGGATTGACAAATGGGACTACATGAAATTAAAAATCTTCTGTGCAACAAAAGAAATGTTTTCTAAATTGAGGAGGCCACCCACAGAATGGAAGATCTTTGCCAGCTATACATCAGACAAGGGATAGATAACCAGAATATACAGGGAGTTCAAAAAAACTAAACTCCCAAATAATCAATGATCCAATGAAGAAATGGGCAAATGAACTGAATAGAGCCTTTTCAAAGGAAGCAGTCCAAATGGATAAAAAACCATGTGAAAAAATGCTCACCATCCCTGGCCAGAAAAGGAAAGGCAAATCAAAACCACACTAAGATTCCACCTCACTCCTGTTAGAATAGCTACCATCAAGACACCAACAATAACAAATGTTGGCAAGGATGCAAGGAAAAAGGAATCCTCATACACTGCTGGTGGGAATGTAAGTTAGTACAACCACTATGGAAAACAGTATAGAAGCTCCTTAAAAAACTAAAAACAGATCTTCCATACAATCCAGCAATACCATTCTTAGGGATATACCTGAAAGAATGTGAGTTAGGTTACTATAAAGGCACCTGCACACCCATGATTATTGTTCACAATAGACAAGGTATGGAAATAACTAAGATGCTCCAGTACCAATGAGTGGGTTAAGAAAATGTGGTATTTATACACAATGGAATTTTACTTAGCCACAAAGAAGAATGAAATTTTGTCATTCACAAGTAAATGGATGCAACTGGAGATCATGTTAAGTGAAGTTAGTCAGGTTCAGAAGACCAAAAGCCACAAGTTCTCCTTCATATGTGGATTATAGTTCTAAAACAAAGGCAGCAATATTACGGTGCATGGTCACACTAAGGGGAGGTCATGCACAGGAAGGATAGGGCAAAGGAAGGAAACTAAAAAACTTGAATGTGGTTGATATGCTGTCTGTACAGAAATGAATACAGAAATATTAAACTGCATGGGGACACCATGGGAAAAGGACCAAGGAGGAGTGAAGAGGACTATAGGAGATGAACTAATCAGGGTTGTAATACATATATGCATGGAAACATCACAAAGAAACTTCCTGTGTGGCTATGGTTATCTCAAACTAGCAAAAATGTCATGCTGTTCTTTTTATCTTTTTTCTTCTACAAAATCTGAGAACAGGAGGGTGGAACAGGTTCTGTGGGGTGGGAGGAGGGATGAGGGGGTTGGCACTGGTGGGAGACAGGAGGTGGCAAGGAAAATGGGTAGGATGAATATGGCAAATAATGTGTACACATGTATGTAAATGCAAAAATGATACTGTTGAAACTATTCCAGAAATCGGGTGAGGGGGGAATGAAGGAGAGCAGTGGAGGGGTTGAATTCAACTATGATATATTTGATACATTGTAAGAATCTTTATAAATGTAAATGCCACAGTGTACTTCCACCCAGCACAACAATAAAGAGAAAAAAAGATCGTTGATCCACTTTGAATTGATATTAGTGCAGAGTGAGAGACAGGGATCTAATTTCAGGCTTCAACATGTGGTTATCAAATTTTTACCAGCACCATTTGTTGATGAGGCTGTCTTTTCTCCAAAGTATATTGTGGCCACTGTAGCAAATGGCTACAGCTGCTAGAGATAGATTTATCTCTGGGTATTTTGTTCTGTTCCATTGGTCTTCATGTCTATTTTTGTGCCAGGAACATGCTGTGTTTATTGCTATGACTCTGTAGTATAGTTTGAAGTCAGGAATTTTGATATCTTCAGCATTGCTGTTTTTGTTTGGAATTGCCTTGGTTATTCAAGAACTTTTGTGGCTCCATATGAACTTTAGGATTGAGTTTTCTATCTTTGTGAAGAATGGCATTGGAATTCTGGTGGGGAGTACATTAAACACTAGATTATTTTTAGTTGTATAACCATTTTCACAATATTGATTCTGCCAATCCACGAACATGGGAAGTCTTCCCATTTTCTGATGTCTTCCTTGATTTCTTTCTCCAGTGATTTATATTTGTCATTGCAGAGGTCCTTCACTTCCTTTACTAAATTCATTCCTAAATCTATTTTTTTGAAACTATTGTGAATGGAATTATTTTTCTGATTTCTTTTTTAGTCTTTTCATTGTTGGTGTATAAAAATGCTACTGATTTTCATGTATTGATTTTGTGTACAGATACTTTGCTGAAAGTATTTATAAGATTTAAGAGTTTTTGGCAGAGTTTTTAGGGTCTTTTAGGAATAAGATCGTATCATCTGCAAGTAGAGATAATTATATGTCTTCCTTCTCTGTTGCATCCCTTTTATTTCTTTCTTCTATTTCTCCATTCTGGCAGAGAAATCCATACTATATTGAATAAAAGTGGTGAGAGTGAACTACCTTGTCTCATCCCTGACTGAAGAGGAAATGGTTTCAGTTTTTCACCATTTAATATGATGTTGACTATAGGTTTGTCTTATATAACCTTTATTATGTTCAGGTACATTCCTTCTATTGCTAATTTCTTCAAAGCTTTTATCATAAAAGGATGTTGATTTTTGTCAAAGGCTCTTTCTGTATCAACTGAGATAATAATGTGATTTTTTGTTCTTGCTTCTGTTTATATACCTTATTACATTTTTTGCTGATTTGTGAATGTTGAACTATCCTTACATCCCTAGGGAAAATAAATCAACTTAGTGTGTTGCTGAATTTGGTTTACAAATTCTTAATGCTATTAAGAATTTTTGCATCTATGTTCATTAAAGAGACTCATCTGTAATTCTTTTTTGTTGTGTTATCTGGTTTTGAAATGACTGCAATACTGATTTTATATAATAAGTGTGCTAATGTTCTTTTCCTTTTCTACCCCATGGAAAAGTTTGAGGAGTATTGGTATTATTTCTTCTTTATAGGTCTGGTATAATTCAGCAGTGAATTCCTCAAGACCTGATCTTTTCTTTGTTGGTAGAGACTCTATTATTGCTGCAATCTCTTTGCTTGTTATTGATCTGTTTAGGTGGTTTATATCTTGTAGGTTCAATTTTGATCAGTCAAATGCATCTAGAAATTTATCCATTTCTTCTAAATTTTCCAGTTTATTTGAATTTAGGTTTTCAAAGTATCCTCTTTTTGTTCTCTGGTTTTCTTTGATGTTTGTTATGATACTTCCTTTTTTATCTCTAATCTTATTTATCCAGTCTTTTCCCTTCTTCTTCCAGTCAGATTGGCTAAGAGTTTGTCAATTTTATTTATCTTTTTGGGAGAACCAACTTTTTTGTTTCATTGATTCTTTGTATAGTCTTTTTCATCTCTATTTTATTAATTTCTGCCTTAATTTTTATTATTTTTGTGTCTGCTAGATTTGTGTTTGTCTTTTTCCTGTTTTTCTAATAGCATAAGGTACATAATTAGGTTTTTTATTCATTATCTCTGTTGTTGTTTTTAATATGGACACTCAAAGCTATAAACTTTTCTCTCAGCACTACCTTTGCTGTATCCCAAAGGTTCTGGTAGGTTTGTATTTTCATTTTTATTAGATTCTAGTAGCTTTTTTATTTCTCCCCTTACTTCTACAATGAGTTTTTTAGTCTCCATGTGTTTGAACATTTCTGTAGTTTCTTTTGCTATTGAGTTTTAGTTTTAATTTCAGTTCAATCTGTTGAAGTTTAGTTTTATTCCATTGTGGTCTAATAGAATATGGAGAATTATTTCAACTTTCTTACATTTGCTAAGACTTGCTTTATGTCCTAAAATAAGAACTACTTGGACAAAGTTCCACAGCTGCTGAAAAGAATGTGTATTGTTCAGTAGCTGGATGAAATACTCTGTAGATGTCTGTTAGGTCCATTTGATCTATCATGTTAATTAATTCTGAAGTTCCTTCATTGATTTTTTTGTCTAGATGACCTATGTGTTGGAGATACTAGAGTATTGAAATCTCCCAATATTATTGTGTTGGAGTCTGTGCTTTTAAGTCCAATCGTGGTGTTTTTTTTTTTTTAATGTAGTTTGGTATATCAATGTTTGGAGCATATATGTTAACAATTGCTATTCCCTCTTGATATGTTTTCCCCTTTATTAATAAGAAGTGACCTTCATTTTCTCTATTGACTAATTTTGTTCTGAGGTCTATTTTTATCAGATGTTATAGCTACTCTAAATGATTTCAGGGTCCATTTGCTTTGAAGATCTTTTCCCCTCTTTTATTTTATGGCAATGTTTATCTTTGTCAGAGAAATGTTTCTTGTAATCAACAAGTGGTCAGATCTTGCTTTTTAATCCAACTCACCATTCTAAGTCTTTTGATTGGGCAATTGAGACCATTAACATTCAGTGTTAGTATTGAAAGGTATGTGACATTTCCAGCTTTTTGTTTTTGTTTTTCTGATGTTTATTTTTCCCCTATTTCTTGCTTGATAATATACTTGGCAAGTGGGGTTTATTCTTTCTTGCATTTTCCTGGCTGCATCTATCTTCTTCATCTGTAAAGGTGGTCATGAATTCCTTTTAGTTTTTGTTTATTGTGGGAGGTTTTTATTTCTCTCTCAATTATGAAGGAGAGTTTTGCTGGATAGACAAGTCTAGGTTGGCAGTTGTTTTGTTTCAGGGCTTCAAATATATCATTTCCTTTACTCCTTGTATTTATTAGTGTTTGTATTGAGAAATCTGCTTTTATTTTCATGGGTTTGCCTTTATGTGTGACTTGTTGCTTCCCTTTTTGCAGCTTTTGATATTCTTTCTTTGTTCTTCACATTGCAGGTTTTAATTATAATATGTCTGGGTGTATTTCTTTTCTGATCTTGGCTATTTGGTGCTTTGAAAAGCTCCTGTATCTGGATGTCTCTCTCTTTTTCAAGATTGTGGAAGTTTTTTATTATGTTATTGAATAAATTATCTACACCTTTAGTTTGTATCTCTTCTCCTTCTTATATACCTATTTTTGTTACAGTTGGTCTTTTGGTGGTATGCCAGAAGTCTTGCATATTCCCTAGTATTTTTTCATTGTCTTGGATTTAATCTAATTCCTGTACTTTATCTTCAATCCTTTTTGCTTTATTTCAACCTTTTCCACTCTGACAGCAAGAATTTCAAGTGAAGTTTTTGTTTAGGATATTGTATTTTCATTTTCAAGAGATCAATTTTATTGTTTTCAGGATTTCTATACTGTTATTGAATTCCTCTTTCTTATCCTGCATTGTCTTCTTTATTTCATTCAGCTGTTTGTTTTAATTCACTTCGAGTTCAGCTAGTTTATTTGTATCCTCTTAGAATTCATTCAGTTGCTTATATATCTCTTTCATTGTCATTGTTTTTTCTAATTTGTTGCTTGATATTTCTTCCTCTTCATTCTCACTTAAGCCCTTTATTATGGAGTTGTTGGCATTTGGAGGAGATATAGTGGTTTGTTTTTACATGGAATTTTTTATGCTGGGATTTGTGCATCTAGGTCCAAGTTTTTGGTTGGGGGTTTCAACCATCTGTTCTTTGAGTTACCAGTTTCTCATGGATTATTTAAGGTTGTATAGTGGCTGTGTTGTGGTGTCACTAGTCTTGTAGTGTGAGGGTTCAGTAGTCAAACATTTGACTTCAGTACTCAAAACACTGAGTTCAACTCTTCACTCAGGAAGAGGAAGATGAACTGTAAGAACTATCACAGATGAAAAAATCACAATCTTGAGATTATAGTAAATCACAATGAAGTTCAATCATTAATTCTGCTCTAGTTTATTTAGAGGAGTATAGGAGTAAAAAAGAATCTTCATGGTCTAAGAAGATCTAAACTAATTAAGATAATAATGGAAAGGAGAAAGGTTGGGTAACACTAATGAATAATACAGGGTGTGTGATTTTATAAGGCAGGAAGGGTTGATGACTTTGCTTACTAATAGGGGTTAGTAAGAAAGTAGGGTAAGATAGCTAAGAAAGATCTAGTTATGTTGTATTGGGGAAGAGAGGAGGAAAAGACAGGAAGAAAATTAAACATACGAGCAAAAAAATACTGAAAAATAAAAAGATGATCTGGCAATCCAATAATCCAACAGTTAACAGTGTAATAATCCAACTGTTAACAGTGTAATAAAGAAGGAATATAAATGGAGAGATAGAGATAGAGACAAAATACGAGCAAGAGAGCAGTTCTAATTAGAGATGGGAGGAAAACAAATGGAGGAGGGAGATAGGAAAAAGATGAAGAAGATAAGCTTTGAGATTGAATACTCAAAGGTGGTTATTGTGGTTCATATGCAATGACTGCAGAGAAAAGAAAAGTAGAAAACAGAACTAAAAAGGCAATGAGAGAGAACTAAACAGACAAAGTTTTCTAGTCAGATACACACAAAAATCAATACAAACAATTTTTTTGTTTATTTATTCATTTAGTCATATGCACATACATTGTTTGGGCCATCTCTCCCCCCCTGCCCCCTGCATCCTCCCTCTCTGCCCCTACCCCCTCACTTTGAGGCAGAACCTGTTCTACCCTCTTAATACAATTATAATTCAAAACCCAACAATGACTAAAGCAAATTTATTTTTAAAAAATCAGAAATTTCAGTTGCTTTCCTGAGCATCTGTCTATCTATCTATCATCATTTTTTTCCCTTCAAAATCCAAGTTTTTCAAGCCAGTTGATGGCAGTCTAGCTTGAGACTTGACTGGAAATGGAGTCTGGGCTTGTTTCCAGGGTAGGGGAGGTGGTGGTGGAGATTTGAATACAATATCCAGTAAAGGCCTCTGAGATCTGAAAATTTAGCCAGTCTTATACTTCCCACTAAGCTTGTAGTTTCTTCTCCCAAATCTCCAAGAACTCATAGTCAGCTATAGTTCCAGATCCCATGTTGGAAGTTGGTGAACTGTGCTTCTGTGCACAACACAGCAGATTCTTAGCTGTAGGTAGTAAACATATCCCATCCAACTGAAGGTCTCTATCTTTTTTTTCTCCACTGTGGGATCTATGTAGGTGTGTCTGTTTTCTCCTGTTTTTGTTTTTTGGTGGTACTGGGGTTTGAACTCTGGGCCTCATGCTAGATATGCAAGTACTCTATTACTTTAGTCAGACCTCCAGACCTCTTGTTGTTTTTCTTGCTGGATTCTCCACAAATTAAGAGTTGAAACAGGGAATGCTACAAGGATTCTGTGCCTGCCTGCAGGGTGCACCTGCTGGACAAGACTGTGGTTCCATTGTTCTGCTTTTGCCCACAGTTACTGGTATACTTGTGGGCTATTGATGGAATCAAAAAGAGTTTGCTTTCAGCATTTACTATATTAGTAGTTTTGCAGGGAATTAGAAGAGAGAATTTCTGTTTATTGTGGTGTATCCACAAAGAATTGTGGAAGGCAATGTCACTCTGTCACCATTATGCCATCACCTGCCAGGTTCTCACTTTTACCCAGGCCATCCTAGGACCACAAACTTCCTACCTCTGCCATGCCTCCCACATAGCTGAGATTACAGATGTGAACTACCATATCCACCTTATTTGCTGAGATGGTGTTTTGTTAACTCTGCCCAGGAAGGCCTCCAACTGCAATCCTTCTGATCATCACCTCTCAGGTAACTGAGATTGCAGGAGTGAACTACTATACCATGCCCCAGAAACTTCCTGAAGTTGTTTTTGAAACAAATATTTGTTGAATCAGAAAAAAACTGACAGTATTTTTAAGTTAATTGTTATCTTCAGACTTCAAAACTCATCCTACAACCTTGAAGCACACCTAGACCAAGGCCATAGAGCATATAAACAAACAATAGTGACAATTTATATCAAGAGCCACTCCCACATGGTCAAGAGTTAAACTCAGGTAAGCAGTCATTTTTTCTTTTTAGCTGGTAGGAAAAGAAAAAATAATCTTTCATTCTACCCCCAGGACTAGATTCCAACTGCTAAGACTGTCCTCAGGAATTACAGTTTTCAGAATAGGCTCAAAGACTAATCACAGGTAATTGTTACGTGCCTCTAGTAACATTTCACTTTCTCGTTGCATACATGTCTCGCTTATTTTATTTTATCATAATGACAACCTGCTTACTTAAATTTGATATGAAGAAAGCCAAACTTCATAGCACTAATGCAATAGAGTGGAAAACTGGAAAGATGCATCCATGTCATTACAAGCCCTTGACAATACTAAGTTCTGCTTCCCATGCACATATATCATGCACTATGCCCTAAGATATAGCTTTTCAAGATCTTAAAAAGACACTGCTAATGCATCATTAGAAATGGTTTTCATGGTTTTATGAATGTGTTTAAGTCAATGTTTCTCTATGTGTATATTTTGCCTCACAAGGGAAAGTTGCCAGTGTCTGAAGGCCTTTTTTTTTTTTTCATGTCACAACATGGGAGGTTTTGTGCTATTGGCATCTAGTATAGAGGTCAAGGATGCTTTTAAAGATTCCACAATGCACAAGACACACAACAAGGAATTTACAACCCAAAATGTCAATATTGCTGAGACTGAGAAACCCAGAAAAAACTAACATGTGACAACTACATGTTATCTGTGAATTATATGCCCTTATTCCAAAACAAGCACAAATATTTGAAAAGTTAGCTTATTTTGATTGTGTAAAACTTTTATCTATATCAAAAAGATCACACAAAGAAATGCATTATTTCTAATATTTTCATATTTGTCAGTGTTCTGTATGAGAAAAAAGGAACAATAATTAAAACAAAGTTTGATCCTTATGTCTTATTGTGCAGAAAAGAGCCATTGTAAAACACATTTAAAATACTAATAATCTCATTTTAACACTTCAATTATATACCACTTCTGCTAGCCAAAGAAATATTTTTAAAGTAAACAAAAACAAAGATGAGTGTTTTTAAATGCACCAATTTATGATGTTTCCCCAACAATATCCTTAAGCAAAAATAAGTTTCTACCACAGTTTAACTGAAGATCTATGAAAATGACACTCTAGAAAATGTGGTGCTGATATAATCCTTCAGATAGTTGGTTGTTTCAGAAAATAATTGCAGATAACAGAATCCCCTAAAGCTGATTTATGAAGAATAATGTAGTCTAGAAAACCCAATGCAGTTTGCATAATATCTTGGAGTGTCCAACTATGTGAGTTTGAGCATACCAGCAAGAGTAGAGTAACAAGAGGTAAAGTCAAAAGACACCACTGGACCCAGATGGTGAAATACAACTGGTCTCCCCTCTCCTCTCCAGTGGATACCCATGACACTGAATCAGAAACTTTGCTGTAGTTCTCAGATGGGTCTCTGCCATCATTTGTGCCAGGAGACTCACACTCTGTCTCTGTGCAGAGCCATCACCTCCTATTGCTCACTGATACCCCCAAATCAGTATGGTTGGATGTGCTTGGTGGAAGATGAATTGCTTGAGTACGCTAGATGCTAGAAAGTATGAAAATATAGACTTTTAGCTTTTAGGCCTTGATAGTTTAAGAATTCACGTTAAAAGGAATTGGAATGGCTGCTGAGTGAGTCAAATTATAGTATCAACCATAGTCAGGTAGCTCACATTCCAATGCAACCTCAATAAATCAGTTAGGATTAGGGTCAGTTACATATAACAAAAGCTAAACTGAATTACTTCTTGGGATATCAAAGATGTTCTTCTCTAACATAAAAGAAGTCTTAAAATGTAAAATATTGCAAAATTAACCCCTATTCTTCACTCCTCCCTACAACATCCTTTTTGTTTTACAAATTGCAGCTCCTCTCACTAAATAGGTAGACTCTATGTCCTTAAATCTAGGCTGGTCTAAGGTCTTGTTTTGGCCTATACAATGAGACAGAGTTCTGGTGTTCTAGTTCCTAGCCTAAAATTTAAGGGCTTTTATATGTTTCCACTTGTTCTTTTGGGCCTCTACCATTACCACAGAAAGTAGTACTCAGCTTGTCTGTTGGAGCATGAAAAGCACACTGAACATAGCTGAGTTATTCCGATTGTCTTATTTGAAGCCAGCCTAGATCAGCCAACTCCCTTTGTTGTCTGCTGTCCCCACAAGTATAAGAGAGCCCAGAAGCAGATCAATTGAATCCCACATATGTGAGAGAAATCAATATTTCATTTTTGTATGCCATTAATGTTTTGTGGACATTTCTAACTTAGTATTACTGTAGCAAAAGGTAACTAATATATAGTCAAAGCAGTCTGAGGCAAATATGAGTACTCAGAGGTATTAGGGACCCCAGATTCTTTTAATATTAAGCTCTGCATTCTCGATTTTTAGCCTCTATTTCATAGTGTAGCATGGGTGCTTAGCCATCTGATTCAAAGTCCAGCCAATGGGGGGAAAAGAAGGAAGGAAGAGGAAACTTATTAAAACTTTTATATAGGAAATTAATTATAGTCACATTAAACGTCAATAAGTGCAGACTGTAATTTCATAATCTCTGTTCTTATTGTCTCTGCCCAGAAGAAAATGGAGTTTTATCACTAAACAAGGGGTAGACAGATACTGCGGACACTGCAAGTTAATAAAATATTATGACAGAAAAAGGTAAAGTATTTCCTCATTTTCATTAACATTTGGGGCTCCTGCCAAGCTATGGCAGTATTCTAAACTTAAAGCACCTTCTTTCTGGCAAGATTGTTTAAGTATAATAATAATTAAATAAATATTAATATTCATGTGTCTAAAACAGAAATTTTTATTGAATTTTACTACTCTGTGCAATTCTTTTTTTTTGCCAAAGTATAAAGATCTTTCTTGGTAATAGTCCTGACAGAGTGCTCCAACTGTCACTTAGCCAATGTTAGCAAGTGCTAGAACAAAGCAGCATTCCTTTTATCAGCTTAAATGGCCACCCAGCATAGCAGCAGTTTATATCTGGGCTGAAAGACTAGCTTTGAACAAGTATTTGAGGTATGGTAAAAGGACCTGAAACAGAGGGAAATAGCTTCAGAACATAAGTACAGGGCCATATCTACACCATACAACTTACCTGGCTACAATTAATTACATTCTTGAGTAAAAAGTCAGAAACTAGTAAGAGAAAATGCACCAAAAATTTAAGCTATGATAATTTAAACTATGCATCAATAATTTGAACTATAGTTTCCCTATTCTTGAGTTCTGAATTTCAAAATCAAATTCTGAATTCACTTGAATAGAATTGTACTTTTAAGGATGTTAAATGAAATTTGGATTTTTACACATATGTCCTGTACACACACACACATGCACATGCACACCATACTACAAATTGAAATCATTTCCCCAACAACTCTGACTTTTAGAGCTACTCATTTTTGCTTGTCAGAGTCGATCTTCACAATCTCTGCAGAGTGAACAGAGACATGACTATGTGAAACTGAAACAAAGGCACACACCTGACTTCAGATGGGAAAATCATGTAGGTCCTTCTTTCAGAAATTTATCATTGACCCAGCAACTCTAAGCACTAAAACTGATGACCTGAAAGAATTATAGCCATTTGGTGCAGAATGCCTGTCTAGGCATTGAAGGTCTATCTTCAGAGAGTATGAAGAATGAAACAAACAAGAAGAGAGAAATAAAGAGAGAAAGAAAAGGGGGAGAGACAGAGACAAAGAGACAGAGTTTGTCTCATTTTCTAATGACTTTCCTAACTTTAGGCTTCACAAAGCCACGTCAATCAAGCTCCTCACCTCCTTTACCATGATTCCCTCATGGATCCAGTCTATAGTAAGCACTTTCTCCTCCATGCTTCCAAATGGATTTTCTGAATCTATAAATGGTAAGCTTGTCACTCTGTCATAATTCTGTTGTTATGCATTTTTGTATTTGCAGGGCCTAGCAAAGTACCTCTTGCTAAATGTTAAACATGTGATTGAGTGAGCACAAAAATAACATATTAGTAAATACCAATTAATATAGTGAAAATTGTGCATGTACATTGTTTAGAGGAAGGGTTGACTGAATATAGAGAAAGGTTGACTGTATTTGGATTAAAGTTCACCCAGCAACAGTATAGCTCAGACCTGAGTGGCCTGGAAGATTGATCTATGAAAATATAACTCACATCATTCAAAATGAAAAAAAAAGAAATGTTAATTAAATTTTGCTGTTATAACTCTGACCCCCTTAAGTCCTTAAGGAAATGCATCAGTTTCATCAGGTAATAGCTTTTCTGTAAGAATCCTCTACACATACATGTGCATGAAGTGACCCTGTAATGAGGCACACTGGTGAGGTAAGAGGAATCAGCAGTCTCAGTAGCACCTACAAGGTCAATAAGAGGCTGTTCACATATTGAGAGCTGTCAGTTATTGTTTGCATTCTGACTGTTGCACTGCTAAGATAGGAATAAACAACCAAAATGTGGGCCAATGTCAAAGTTTCTTAGATTTCGTTGACACATGAAGAAACCAACAAACATGAAAGCAAACCCATCATATAATTGTCCTTATCAGAATTCACACATTGAAAAGTAAATATCCAGCGATAATTCAGTGGTATGGTAGGCACTTACATCTTGTGAACTTTTTTGTATATATGTTACATCATGAAAAAATGTAAAATTAATCTCCATAGCTCAGTACTAAGTAAAAAGGAAAACTCACTCATGAGGAGTCACATATTAAATTTACCATTAACAATTACATATGTAATGAGGTCAAAGAGGAATTAGATACCAATAATTGAACATAGAATGATGTCTTAAGTTTTCATTCTAGTGCTACTTTTATTCAAATGATATTTCTTAAAAATAAAACAGCAGGCAATAGTCATGTTGACAATTGAATTATAAGAATAATTCTGTTTCTCAGTCCTCCTCTGAAGTACAGATATTTAAAGGCAATTGTTATAATCGGCATTTTCTGTGGCTACAGTTGGGATGAAAGTGACATCAATAATTTATTTCTCTCCCTACCCAAAGGACTTTCTGAGGCATTTGAGGAAAAAATAATAAAAAATGATGATGTAGTAGGGTTAAAGTATCATCTTTATTATTTTTTAAGATATAGCAACCATGTATTTCTAGTATTACACCTCAGAATTAAATAGACTCATCCACCCACTCTCAAGCAGGGAAATCCACAGGCCCTTTCCAGAGAGCAGAGCCAACCTGGAATAACTTAATAATATGGAGAAGCATAAGAGCATACATGTTCTGTGGGTCCTCCAGAGAAGGGGAATGAAAGACATGGAACTACATGTGTCTGGTTTCTCCTCTGAAACTCACCAACAGGTAAGATTGAATGGAATAGTGGAAAACAAGCATAAAGACAATAGTGACATCTGAGAATGAAACACAAATTGAAACATGTTGAGCATTGAATTAATTCATTTCCTACAACAAGGATAGAAACATGGAAAATGGGAAGGCAGTTTTCCTCCATCCACAAAAGCTACTTTGTTCTTTACTGGTCTCTGAGCTATACCTTCTCACTATTTTCAAAACATCCTTCTTCTTTTTTTCTTTTATTATTCATATGTGCATACAAAGCTTGGGTCATTTCTCCCCCCTGCCCCCACCCCCTCCCTTACCACCCACTCCGCCCCCTCCCTCTCTCCCCCACCCCCTCAATACCCAGCAGAAACTATTTTGCCCTTATTTCTAATTTTGTTGTAGAGAGAGTATAAGCAATAATAGGAAGGAACAAGGGTTTTTGCTGGTTGAGATAAGGATAGCTATACAGGGCATTGACTCACATTGATTTCCTGTGCATGTGTGTTACCTTCTAGGTTAATTCTTTTTGATCTAACCTTTTCTCTAGTTCCTGGTCCCCTTCTCCTATTGGCCTCCGTTGCTTTAAGGTATCTGCTTTAGTTTCTCTGCATTAAGGGCAACAAATGCTAGCTAGTTTTTTAGGTGTCTTACCTATCCTCACCCCTCCCTTGTGTGCTCTCACTTTTATCATGTGCTCAAAGTCCAATCCCATTATTACGTTTGCCCTTGATCTAATGTCCACATATGAGGGAGAACATACACTTTTTGGCTAACCTCACTCAGAATGATGTTCTCCAATTCCATCCATTTACCAATGAATGATAACATTTCGTTCTTCATGGCTGCATAAAATTCCATTGTGTATAGATACCACATTTTCTTAATCCATTCGTCAGTGGTGGGGCATCTTGGCTGTTTCCATAACTTGGCTACAAAACATCCTTCTTAAAACTATACTGTAATGGGTAAATATTGATTTTCCCAGCTGAAGTATTAGATCCATGAGGATAAAGAATATATTTGTTATTTTCACTGTTTATCTAGGATCTAGCACAAGACCTTTTACCAAGTGGATGCTTAAAGATTATTCATTGAATGAATAAGTGCATAGCTGAACATGAATAATACCCCAGCATAACTTGGAAAAGTTTCAGAGGTAGGGCTTAAGAGCTACCACTATTGACACAGAAAAACTGATTTTTTCTTTTGTGTGCAATCTTTTTTTTAATTTATTTTTTTGGCAGTACTGCGGTTTGAACTCAGGGCTTCTTACTTACTAGGCAGGCACTCTACCACTTCAGCCACACCCTCAACCTTTGTATATGATCTTTTAAACATAGCTCTGTTTGGATTTAATCATCTCTCTCTCTCTCTCTCTCTCTCTCTCTCTCTCTCTCACACACACACACACACACACGACTATTTGTGATGGAATAACCTATTCTACTGAACACAGCTTGTCTCATGACTGGGTAGCCAGGAGGATTTCAAGACTGGTAAAACGGGACTGGCTAAAGATGACAGGCTCTGTTGGAAGTGATAGTGTCTGCGGATGTAGAAGATATGGAAGATAACATAAGCAAATGAAGAGAAACATTTTACCCAAGTAACAGCCTTTTCTATTTGTTCCTTGCATGAATGTATGCTATTTTAAAAGTAATAACAGCTTGTAACACTTTGGGAGCAGGGCGGGAATGGTCTATATTCATTTAACCTTAGAATGTACTTGCTGTAAGCATCAAACTAGGCAATGCAAAACATATTCAATGAATTTTAGTCACACAGATCTCAGCTCTGTGCTAGTTCTAGTTATATGACCTTAGTTAAATTTCTTGTTCTCCCAAAGCTCGGTATGTTTTTAATCTGGAAAATGTTGGCTGCTTCACAGGGTTGTGGTAAGGATTAAGCCAACAAAGTACATGTAAGGTATGTAGGAAGCTGCCTAAAACATACATAGCTGTGAAGAAATGGTAGCCATTGTTATTTTGAATCTTCAAACTCTGTGGAATCTGTAAATCACTAAGTAAATGTAATGATTCTTGTCATTAGTATTATTGTAGCAAATTTCACTGCTGTTTCAAAAAAAAGGCAACAGCCTAGCCTAATAGAAGATGTTTTGTTCCAAATCTATTTAGTGTACATAAGGTAACAGCTCTGCATTAATAGTTGCCTCATTCCCCAGTAGGATATGAGTTGTATTATAAGAGAAAAGGTTATGCCCTTGTTAGGCATGTAAGTTGTGCTGTGAAGCAGAAAACTACATATCAAATGTGTTCGGCTGTCTCTATCACTTGTCATACTGTCTCATTTGTTAAGTTGAGAATTACATATAAGTTCATACAATTTAGGAGTTTTGATTTTTTTCATTGCTCTTTAAATTTTTTTCTTTTAAAACTGTAGTTTTTACTTGGCAGCTCTAAGATTGGATATTTAATATGGGACATTGTCACTATCGTGGACTTCAATATATATAATCATTAAATTAAGATTTCCAGTGACTCTGTTTCTGAAGTGCATTGCCTCTGGTTTGCATAATGTACAATATATTCACTGCTGTGACTCACTTTGCATAAATCGATCTCATTAATATCTTATTCATCTTCTTGCTTTCCAGAGTCTTGAATCAAGTTAATTCTCTGAAGGAGGAAGCATAAGAACTCAGGCAGCTAGGGAGTTCTGCATAATTCCATTCTGTTGTTCAATAAAATCTGTACCACAGAAGGTCACATGATTTATTGGCGAATTTTAAGTCTGCTGCCTCTTTGTTTCTCTGGAAACAAGAATGCAGATTTGTGTCTACACAGAATGTGCAGAGAATGGGAGTAAAGGAGTTAATGGAAAAAACTGTGCATCCAAGCTGTGACAATGAATCACAGCAATTTCCTTCATGGATATTCTACTGGGAGTCCCAGTTAGAAAAGAAAAAAAGTAGAAGCACCATCCTTATTAAAACTTGCAGCAACAGACGTTGTATTCTGTCAGCATGAAGGTTTGTGTCACCATGCGATTAAGGGTGTAAGATTACCATTGAGGACTAATCAAGGTGCTGACAGCCATCTTACTTGGTGACATGAGTAGATGAAAGGACACATGTGGAAAGATTCCCCAGCTGGGCTTTGTGTGAAATCACAAAAAAGAGAAAATATCCCCCTCAGAAAACAAGGTGAAAATTGCTCAAAGGACAGAAGGTTTCCCTCTCTAGGATAGCCTCTTGAAAAGCTGATGATAGCATCCATAGCCAAACAAGAAACAAGTCTCTTGTCAAGACACTTTTTCTTACTATCCATAGAAAGTTGAACGTACTTATTTTTTCCAATCTCAACAACATGGTTGTTTCTTCCTACCCGAGTCTACTATAGATGTCAATTTTCTCTATATAGAATGTAATCTTCATTGTGTCAATGCCCCTCAGTCTTCTCTGTAGAGCTCAACAGTAAAACAGTTCTGGAAATGAAAACATTTATTTCTCCATGAAGTACAAGATAACTGAAATAGGAAAAAATGCCATGTTAACACTTAATACCCGAGTCTACTCCTGGTTTCCTATCTTCTACAATTATAGAGAACCAATAATGGAGTTTGAGAGCAAATTTCCATTGAAATCTTAGAAATTTATCTGACAACCATTGATTAAGCACCAACTGTGCCAGATTTTTTTTTCTTTTCTTTTTATTGTTGTGCTGGGTAGGAGTATATTGTGGCATTTTTAAAAGTTCTTATAATATATCAAATATATTGTACTTGAATGCACCCCCTCTTTATACCAAACTAGGAACACAAAATAAAATTCATTCATTTATGCATAAAAATGTGTTAAATATTGGAGTTTCACTTTCACTTTGAGTCACAAAGGAGTAAATAACATTGAACTTATTCTTCCACTGCAAACAACCATAAAACTGGACAGATTACAAGAAGAAAATTTTTCAGGTATTGAATAACAGAGAACACTGGTTTTAATGCTTGGAAAACAAAGAATACAAATGAGTTACACAGTCACTGTTGTTCTCTTCCTCGGGGCACTTTCCTGACAATCCAGAGATGTAGAGTAGAGGAAGAAAACATGAATTTAGTGAGCTGAGGAAGAAAAGAAACGAGCTGTTGAGAGGCTAGAATTGTCATACATTATTGTGCAGTCAAGAGGAAGCAGCACAGAGGATCCCCAGAAATCTGGGTGTTTCCTCATGTTCTTGCTGAGGAAAACATCTCTCCCCTGACTTGCAGGTGACCATATTCTCCTTTCACCCATTCACAATTTCCCCTTCTAATGCATGTCTTTGTGTCCAAATTTCCCTTTTTTTTTTAAATAAGGACTGTAGTCATGCTGAATTTGGGCAGACTAATGGCCTCATTTTCTGTTGGCTATCTCTGTAAAGATCCTATCTTCAAATAAGTTGACACTCTGGAACCCTGGAGATTAGGACTTCAGCATATGAACTTGGAAGGTGGCATGGAACACACAACTTGACCCATAAAAAAAGAAAATTTTAAAAATTTGTCAATTTGTAAATCCAAATTTGATAAAATATGCTTTAAAATAGAAATAAAATATTTTTCAGATAAAACTAAGGGAATTTTTTGGTAGTCAGAACTTTTTAAAAATATACTAAGGGAAGTTCTTTAGATTGAAAGCAAATGTTATGTAGAATGTCAGAGCTGCTAGAAGAAATTAAAAGCTCCAAAAATGTTCAGTACCAGGGTAAATATAAAAGTCTATGTTCCTTATTTTCCTAGTTTATCTAAAAGAAAATTAACTGTTTAAGGATAAAATGGTAAAATTACATTGCACTATTTATAATACATGTAGAAGAAAGAAAACGTGATAAAAGAATAAAAGATTTATACTGTTATAAGCATCTTAAATGTTATTGAAGTGGTGCAATGTTGATTCTGTATAGCCTGTGATACAGATGAATAACATAATTCCTAGTGCAACTAACAGAATTGAACAGAGAGCTAAAAAGGAAGAAAACTGGAATTATAAAAATTTAATCAATTAAATAAAAACAGGGCAGGAAACACAAAAGAAGATCAAACAAAACAAAACAAGACAGGTGGGACAAGTAGAAAACTAGCAGAAGATGGAAAGTTTAGACTTAAACACAGCAGACTGTATTTTCCAGTGGAGATAATGTCTCCCAGCTTCTACAGACTGTGTAGCTTAAACCAGGAATTAATTTCTTCCTAGATCTGGAGGTTAGAAGTCCAAAATCATGGTCTCAGCAGGGTTGGTTTCAATCTAAGGACTCTCTCCTTGACTCTTAGTTGGCTCTCTTTTCCCTGTGTCTTATAATATCTTTCCTCTGTGTGTGTCTCTGTGCTAATCTCTTCTTATAAGGACTTACTAGGTTAGTGTCACCCCATATAACCTCATTTGTCCTAGCTAACTTTTTAAAATTCCTATCTTTAAATATAGTAACATTCTGGGGACACTAAGGGAAATACACTAATTTGGAGGACACAATTTAGTCCATATCAGGGGTTTTGCTATTCCCATCATCACTGCTTTGACCAACAGGTTATAATAGAAGCAACAGTGTCAGTTTTAGGCGTGGTCCTGATCTGACCTGACAGTGTGCTTTAAATGGTAAACTACTAAGCAATAAAGAAGATCGAATGACTGATAAACTCAGCTTGGATGAATCTCAAAAGGAGTCAAATGCAAAAGAATGAATATTATATGGTTTCCTTTACAGGAAGTACAACAATAGGCAAAAGTAATTTAATCTGATAGAAATTAGAACACAATTCCCTCTGTTTGGGGGAGTGTGGTTTTGCTACAAAGCACTAATGAGGGAACTCTCTTGGGAATGGAAGTGTCTATAACTTGGTTGACTATAATTTGTTAAACTTAGCAAACTGAATACTTAATTCTATAAATTTTATTGTCTGTACTAGTTTCCTACTACTGCTGTAACAACTTACAACAAAATTAGTGTCTTAAAACCACACAAATGCATTATGTTATAGTTCTGGATGTCAAAAGTCCAAAATAGGTCTCACTGGGCTAAAATCAATCAGCCCTGTCATCAGGGCTGATTCGTTCTGGAGACTCTAGGGCAAAATGTGACAGCAAGAACCAGTGAAGTCTTCCTGACACTGTATTATTCTGACACTGACTCCTCTGCCTCTTTCTTCCACTTTTAAAGGACTTATGTGATTACAGTGGGCTCATCCAGATGATCTCAGATAATTTCCTAATTTTTTCATTTTTATTAGCATACAATCGTTGTTGTAACAACTCTGAATAGCCTTACACTGTACATTGGTTAAATCGCCCCCTCATCTACTCCCCTCCTTCATCCTTCCCATCCCATGTAAAGCAATCACATGAGGTTCATATACTTAAAAAAACAGAACGATGAAACCTCTTATAATTCCCTTATTTTAAGTTTCGTTGATAAGCCATCTAAATTTCATCTGTAACCTCAATCACCCATGTGAAAGAACAATAACAGATTCTACTTTAAGACAAATATCTTTGAGGTGTCATTATTCAGCCTACCACATTTTATGTAAATTTCACTTCAATAAAAGTGGTTGTTGTTAAAATTGTTAGTGCCTAATATATGCTAGTAACTATTTTAGAGGCTTAAATATATATACTTACGTATTTATTAATTTTTGTCTGTATTCTCTACTGGAATCCAAGCTTCATGAGTTCAAAGAAGTTTGTTTGGGTTACTGTGATTAGAATAATATCTAGCACATAGTAACATTTCAATAAAATATATATTGACTAAATGAATATGAACTCAATGAGTTTTATTTCTCCAGATTCTATTAGTGTGATTGAGCTGATATGTTGGCAGAGCTTTATGTAGGCAAAGTCATAGAAATTAAGAATTTATAAGCTTTAACAGAAAGCAAATGTGTGTTTTCAACTATTGAATGCTAGTTTTAGAACACTGCCATCATCTCACAGGCTATCCAATCCCTAATGCCAAGACCGAGGGACAGAGCCTTTTATTGAAGGAATTAGCCTTTATGTTATGAAGTGGAAACTTCCTTAGGGAATAATTGGGTTCAGGAAAAGCACTCAAGAATTTATTTTGGTTATTTATACAATTATTCTTTTTGAAACTGAAATACATTATTTCAAATTAAAACTTTTATTGTTAAAAATACCACAAAAGTGAATTTATTTCCATCTGTTTTATTAAATACTTTTCTAAAGGCTTATAAAAGTCAACACCAGAAAATATGGTATTTACCATTTCTTCCATTTTAAATTACTGGGGCTTTTTCTTCATAACTTCATAATGTCAAGCATGAAGACATAAAGTCTGTGAAAAAAGACGTTAGGTTTTTTTGTTTTGTTTTTTTTTTTTTTACTGTGCTTGGAGGAGAATGAAAGCATTGCCTCTTTCTGTTTTCCTCCATAATATATTTATGTTCCCTTAGGAAATAAATGCAAAAACAATACGTAAATGCACCAACAACTTCTGGCCTCCCTTTTACTCTGGTTTGTGTTTTGAATATTACAACTAAGAGTCTATGGTTCTTTATAACTCTGTACATGTGGGAAAAATAATTTATTCCATTGAAAGTCAGGACAATTTTGATTAAATTTTTATTGTAGCATGATCCTAACAGAATTAACATAGAGAAATACCCTGCAATATGTTTCTTTACTTCCAAAGACTACTAATGAAAGACACCTTATTTTAAAGTCATTTTCTGTTTTAAAGTTCACACATGATCCTCTGCAGTATTAAAGATCACGATAATTAGATTGTTTTTCTTTAGATATGTTTCCTTTAATGTCTGTGCGTGTGCGTGTGCATGTGAATGTGTGTGTGTGTGTGTGTGTGTGTGTGTGTGCTCCTACAGTTTTCTGTGGAAAGAAGCAAGCAAGAGCTTTAATATAATGTACATAAAAGAACTTTGAGGAAATCAGAACAGCCAATGGGATTTGGGAGATTTAAGAATTCTTTAAAAAAATAATACAGATACATTCAAAATGAGAAACTAAGCTGGGCAACAATGGCTTACTTCTGTAATTCTAGCTACTAGGGAGGCTGCGGTTCAAGGCCACACTGGGCAAAAAGTTTGGAAGGCCCTATCTCAGCCAATAGCTGGGCATAGTGGCAGGAGGACTGTGGTCTAGGCTAGCCTGGGTAAAAAATAAGACCCTCTCAAAAAATAATCAAACAAAAGGGCTAGAGGCATGGCTCAAGCAGTAGAGCACCTGCCTAGCAACCATAAAGCCCTGAGTTCAAACTCTAGTACCACCAAAAAAAAAAAGGGTGTGGTAGCTTAATCCTGTAATCCCAGTTACTTGAGAGGTAGAGATTGAGAGGATTGCAATTCGAGGCCATCCTGGGCAAAAAGTTCACAAGGCACCATCTCAACCAATGGTTGGGTGCAGTGGTGTGCCCCTGTCATCCCCAGCTACATAGGCAAGCAGAGATAATCCTAATACAGAGTAAGACCCTATCTCAAAAACAACCATCACAGAAAGGACTGGCAGAGCAGCTCAAGCGGTAGCACACCTGCCTACCAAGTGCAAAGTCCTGAGTTCAACCCCTGATACCCCCCCAATAAAAAAGGTGGGAAGCTAAATTTGGGTCACATTGAAGAAAAATAATTGTTACAGAAACAACTTGCTGGACAAAGGAGGGGTTGTAGAAACTGGGTTGGTTCTGTACTTGGCCACTTGAGCTATGTAACACTGAAGAATAAGTCAGATAATATCAGGGGGGAATTTTGATTCATTATAAGATATTGAATGTCAAGTTCAGATAAAGGGCAAAAGAAAATTGTCGATTTGAATAGGAGTCTTTTGGAGGCTCAAGAAGCCTAGAGACAACCCAATACATCTTCTCAAAAATCCTGAAATAAATAAAGGTCAAGAAAAGAAATAATAAGACCTAGGGGTAGATGTAGAGGAGTATTAAGAGAGGAAAGCATGCTTTTAAATTAGAATGATGGCTAAAGAGAGGAGAAGAAAGAAGCAAATTCAAACTAGAAATTAAAGTGCGAACCAGAAATTATGCAGAAAGCAAAAGAAGGAATCCAAGGATAACCTTACAAAGGACTCAAAAGGCATGTTTTTAAACTTCAAAGAGAGTTAACCAGGTTCAGAATCTGAGGGAATATTTCATAATCATAGAGCAAAAGTGCAATCTGTGGATTAAAAAGCAAAGAGCAGAGTGTCTTTGGTTGTTGTTTAGAGCACTTAGCATAGTTCCTTGAACATGGGCAGTATCTGATTAAAAAACGTATTTGATAACCTTTTTAGATTACTTCAGGGAAAGGTAAGATCTCCACTTTCAAGTAGTCATGAAGCAGAAACACCAAAAACAATCAAATAACAAACACACTGTTATTCTAGACCTAAACAAAAAATATTAGAAAGTAAGATAGAGATAATAATAATAATCAATCCTAAACTTACAAAGAAACTTGAGAATTTAACTGAACAAAAGTGAAACAGAATCCACAAGCCCTCAGATCTGCGGGTCTGATGGAATGCTCTTGAAATTTGTCCACAGGAGAGGCTGAGGAGGAGACTTCAGTTCTAAGGTCATAGGTCTGATTCCTCCCTGGCAAATAAGCTCACTGGACAGAAGAGCAAACTTCCAATGTGGGAGAAGGGAACCCGGTTTCTTTAGGTGAAATCTGCTGCCTGATCTACTGCCTCAGAGCACTTTGAGATGTTGTTTTAAAATATTATGATCAAATAAAACTTCCTAAGTTTCTAATTGCACGTTACTGTACTTGGGTCTATAAATAAGTGAATTTTAACAGACAAGGAAAATAGCCTAGCATAAGCAAATAGCCAAATACATATTACTCACTTCTTACCAGTATGCATCTTGAATCTTTATACACTTGTCTTCTTTCATTTTTCAAATTTCTGCTTCAAGCTGCATACTGCAAATACCTGGTCCATGAGTCAATAATGTCAGTAGTTGTGAAAAACATGTACCCGTACAAAGAGATTCAAAATGGTCACCCTCTTCAAACTATAAACCTGTAAATAAGATTTAAGGGATGACTAATGAATAGAAAAAATAAGTTGCAAAGAAATAATTTGTTTACTGTGGGCATTGCAATATGTAACACACCAAAGAATGCCTGGGGACATGGTTCAAGTGATAGAGCATCTGCCTAGCAAGGACAAGGAGGCCCAGAGTTCAAACCCAAGTATTGTCAAAGAATGCTTTTCAGACTTGTAGACCAGGAATATGAAAAATTGCCACTTTTTTCAGTACTGGAGTTTGAACTCAAGACCTTGCACTTGCTAGGCAGGCGCTCTACCACTAGAGTCATGTCTCCAGCTCAAGAACATAAAAACTTAATCTAGTTCTAAAGCTTCTTACAGAAAGAATCTGAGCAACTAAGAATTAAACAATTAACTGATCCTCCCAATTCAATCTACATATCATTTAACAGTTTTCAATGCCTCACAGTTCTCTGTCATGATCGTCTTGAACCATCATTATGACTCAGAGCTCAGGGAAAATAAAGTCATTTTTCTGCATGAAGAAATCTCTTAAGATCATGTTTGAAGTTAAACTGCTCTCACATTATTTACCTGGTTTGAGTTTGTTGGAGGAAAAGCATGATGCAGTTGGGAAGAAATGCTCCTCTAGTTTGAAAAGATATTGAAAGATCCAAGATGAAATTGTTGCTCTCAGAATAGGACCTGCTAAATTTGACAATGACAATTAGAGAACTGAGGAACTCATGTGTTCTCCCCTCCACCCATCTGCCAGATTGTACGTTAAATGAAAACAAGTCAAATTGAATTGTGAATACACACAAATGTTTATTTACCAGTAGGTATAAAAACAGCCATAAATGTGTTCCTGTAAGTTAAAACGTCTTCTCTGAGTACCCCTATTGTGAACTGAGTGTTTGTGCCCCTCAAATTTGCCCCAGTTTGATGGTTCTTGTAGGTGGGAACTTTGGGTCATAATTTAGTTTAGATGAGGCCATGATGGTGAAACCAATGATGAGATTAGTGACTTTATATGAAGAGAAAGAGAAACTAGAATGATTCCTATCCCTCTCGCTCTCCTTCCCCCTCTCTACTCCTACCTCCCTCCCTCCCTTCCTGCCTCTTCTTCCCTCCCTCCCTCCACCTCTCTCTCTTTCTCTCTCTCTCTCTCTCTCTCTCTCTCTCATCTCTCATCTCCCTCTCTCTTTCAACTAAAATGCTAGAAAACCATCTGAAATGCCGACTAAATCTGCAGCAACAACCTGGAACTCTGTTTAAGGTAAATGTCACAACCCCAATTGTATGACAACCATGGGGTCTATTACTCCATTGTCTCCACCCAAACAGCCAGCAAATAATCAAGAGGAAAACAGCAAGGGCCACAGGTTTCTTTGGTAGCTCTGGCCTCCTGTGGATGCACACTCTGATTAAGACATTTAAGTGGACTGGCTTAAATCTCTTTACAGAGGAAATTTCTGCCAGCCCGCTCTGGACAAAGGATTTCAGGTTGAGGATGGCACCATTTACCATCTGACTGCACGCTCGCTGTAGTGGTGCATTAGAATTCTCAGTCACTGACTAACCAATTAGCTCCATTTCTGACTGAATAATATCCAGACCTAAAAACAGAAAACCATTACTCAAAATGGATAATGACAGGTAGACATGCCATTAGGTTTGTGTACAATTATACTATTATAGTTTGGATATGAAGTGTCCCCCAAAAAGGCTTATGTGTTGAAGGCACGGTCCCCAACTGGTGGCCTGTTGTAAGTGACTGGATCACAAAGACTCTGATCTAATCAATGCATTCATCCATCAATGAATTTATAAGTTGATGGCTTTATTGGGAGGTGGTGGAAACTAGGAGGTGGGGCCTAGTTGGACCAAGCAGGTCACTGGGGTGTGCCTTGGAAGGGTATTACTTGTCCCCAGACCCTTCCTGTCTGTCTCTCCACTTCCTGGCAGACACACCATAAAAAGACCCATCCCACCGCGAAGTGAGTGCCTTTGCTCTTCCAAATTCTTCCCATCACAATGTTCATACCACAGTTCAGGATCCACAGCGCCTAGGGATCATGAACTGAAACAGTGAGCCTAAGTCTTTCCTCCTTTGAAGTTGCTTAGGTCTTGTATTCTGTCACAGTGACAAAACAACTAACACATAAGCAATGTTAAATTACGTAATTAAATTAATGGCTATTTCTTCTAGCACCCCTAGATTGCTTGGAGTCTACTGCCTAACTAAAATATGTATGATGGCTAACACTTTTGCTTATGTATTTTAATATTTAATGTATGAGACCAGGAGTTTATAAAATACATTCCTTGAATTTAGGTTTTTAAAAAGCATACATTCTCATGCTCTCCTCTGTGTGTAATAGTTAATTGCATCTTACAAAACTAATATTAGAAGCATTGAATGCTCAGCAACATAGCAATACTGTAAACACTCTCCTGTGACAAAAAGAACTTTGAACAAGTTGCTCCTCCCTGTAATCACTTGGCCAAATGTGAAAGAAACTTCAGAAAATTAAATTTGCAGAGTGGCTGCTGCTATGGTTTGATGTTTTTTCTCTCCAAAACCTATGTTGAAATTTAATTGTCACTATAGTAGTGTTAGGATATGGAACCTCTAAGAAGTGATTAGACCAGGAGCGCTCCACCTTCACAGGTGGGATTGGTACCATTATAAAAAGATGAGTTTGAGCCAGGTGCCAGTGGCTCACCTGTAATCCTAGTTACTTGGGAGGCTGTGATCAAAAGAATTGAGGTTTGAATCCAATCTAGGCAAACAGTTTGAGAGACCCTTATCTCCAAAAACAACCAGAACAAAATGGACTGGAAGTATAGCTCAAGTAGTAGAGTGTGAAAAGCCCTAAGTTCAAACCCTTGTCCTACCAAAAATAAAGAGGTAAGGTTTTTTTGCCCCCCTAGCAATAAGAAGGCCCTTCCCAGATACTATTAGATTTTGGTATCAGACTTCTCAGCCACAGAAGTGTGAGCCAATAAATTTTAATCATTATAAATTACCCAGTCTCAGGTATTCTGTTATAGTAGCAAGAAATGGGTTAAGATACTGCCTAGTCTTTACAGCTGAAAGTTGGCTAATGACCTGATTGAGTCAGAAACTTAGCTAGAGAAAATCTCCTTCAAAGGTTTTCAGTGAAGCGATAGCAGCTGATGGAAAACAGAGCTAAGTAAATTCACTCAATCTAGATCTTTCTTTCAAAGGCCAGTATGGTACACAGAATGACTAAGTCATTAACTTCAGTTATATCCTTTTCAAAACTCAAAAATTTTTCACAGAGGTAAAAATACATTGAAAAAACCCAAACTATGTACCTTCAGTTAATTTAAGTGTATGCCTAAGATTTCCACAGTGTTAAGGCAATATCTGTTCTTTACTTATAATAATTTGACCATATATAAATTCATATATAAAATATATTGCTATACTCATTTTCCTACTACTGAAAAAAATTATATTTTCAGATTATTTTTAATGACAAGACAGAGATCAGCAAATTGACAATGCAAAACTAAGGTATACAATCTTGAAGTTCTTGTTCTTACGGGGCTGTCATTTAACTCAAGTGCATATGGTACAAAATGGGTTGTTAATTTTAAACACTGAGTATATAGATTAGAGTAAGCAACAAATTTCATGACTCATTGGTATAGAAAGTAAATATCAAATTCTCTTTAAATTTGTTTTAAATTCTGTTTTGAACATTTGGAAACCTCTAGACAAATATTGAACATTAGACATCTCATTTTCTAAGAGATAAAAAAAAAATCTCTAGACCTCCACTCCTCTTCCATTGCAAACATACAGACTAAAATCATGGGTAAGGAACTGAAAATGAATTTTTATTAGCTGACACTGAATCCACAAACCATGTCTATCAACTAAACAGACTCAAAATCGTTATTAAATGATGCTAAACCTTCACTTTAGGGTACAGTGCCCTGGATGCTGTCTTATCACTACTAGATTTGCACGGGAACAGCGCCTCCTGTTGGTGCATTCATGAAATCCAACTTAAACTAAGCTGCAGTGTAGGGGCTTCTGAGAAGACTGAAAGTCCCCCCCACCCATTTAAAATAAAATAGCATTTTTCTGTGCCTACAAGGGTGTTCTGCTAGTGTCTACACAGCCAATTGTGCATACATTACACCCTTTTTAGGAAGAAGGAAATTTCCCGAGCTATCAACAGAATAATAATAAGTTTATATCTTCTGGACTAGAGGGCACAGGCTAATCTTTCCTGGTTCAACAGGAGAGAAAACTCATTTAACATCCTAGATTTTACTGTCAACTATGGAATGGTCATCTCTGGAATTCTCCTGTATATGAACATAAGGGGCAATAAAAGAACTAGACCTATAATAGCTTTCATAAGAGCATTTGTTATGCACGTGGCACTGTTCTATGTGCTTGTTATGAATTAACCAATTTAATTATTATACTAACCTTATGAAGTCAGTTTTATTATTATTCACATTTTGCAGATGAGGAAACAGAGACAGTAACTCTGTTCAGTAACTTTTCTAAGTTCAAAGAACTAATAAGTACAGGACATAAGCCCAGGTGATCTGGCTACCCAGCCCACACTATTGACCACTGCACTGTTCTCATGGATTCATTCCATTACTTTTTCTTTCTCAACACCGTCTCTGCACGTGTTCTGTCTGCTTCTTTCTATGTATACCCTGTGCCCACCCCTCCTTGAATAAAATCTTACACAAGCTTCACAGACTCTCTCTTTGAAAATAAAAATCTCCCAGTAGTTTCAAGGCATACGAATAGCCACCACCAAGTAAATAACAGACAAGACAAGGTAATGTTAACTTTTCAAAACTCCAAACAAGCATATCTCAGCACCTAGCACCTCTCTGGTGGTGGCTGTTGCAGGCTTCTCTCTGGGAGAGGAGCATAAGTCGTATGCTCCCAGTTTAATCTGCTAGTTCCTTCTGTTCCCCAACTTGTTAGCTATGGCTTCCTCTCAGAGGTTGGTAGTTTGAAGGGGAAAGGAAAGCAGGAAGAAGTTTTCCTGACCTGCACTGAGCCAATATTCGCTCCTTCTGGCTACATTGATGTTTGAAACTAACTCACATCTGGAGTGAGATTTGTGAGCTCTTGGAGAACCCCTATGACTGTGGTCACCCCCTACAGTACGCTTTGTGGGTCTTGCCCTCCAAATACCTTTGAGCTCCCACTTGGCTTATCAGAGATTTCAGTCCATAAATTCTGGCTCCAGTGATTCTGGGCCCATGATGAGGCAGAACGTCTTGGTAGCAGAAGCATGTAGTAGAGGAGTGTCTTTACCTCATGGTGGACAGAAAGCACAGAAAAATTATGGGGCAGAGACTAGCTATAACCTTTAAAGGCATGTCCTGGCAACCCA
The DNA here is from genome assembly GCF_047511655.1 of Castor canadensis. Taxonomy (NCBI): domain Eukaryota; kingdom Metazoa; phylum Chordata; class Mammalia; order Rodentia; family Castoridae; genus Castor; species Castor canadensis. Next base: position 45,337,922 of record NC_133386.1, read on the forward strand.
CTTCCTCCAGTGAAGCCCTACTTCCAGAAGTTTCCACCATCTTCCAAAATAGCTCCCCCAGCTGGGCACCAAGCATTCAAGCCTATAGGAGACATTTCATATTCAAACCATAACACCCACATGGAAATGACACTCCTTCACCTCATCCCATATGAGGTTGTGGTTATTTCCTAAACCTCAGCCTTCTACTCCACAGCACCAGGCCAATTTCCAGCCTCCCTTTGACCCACTTGCTCACCATGTTGCAGGAGACCCAGCCCCAGTTCTCCTTGAAGGCTTCACATTTTCCTCGCAGAGAGTAGTGAGCCCCTTACACTCTCATGTTGTTATGTCAGCTTAACAGCCACTCTCTCAAGACAACTCTCCAATTTTCAACCCAGCATTTTCAAAAGAGCTGGATTTGATAAACTCAAAGGGTCCTTCTAGCTCCAACATCCATGGGGGTTTCAGTGTCTTTGGAATACATAATTCTATGGTCCTGCCAGGTGCTATCCCCCTTCACCACCTGTGCCACCACTCTTTCTTTTCTTTTCTACTTTTTTATTTGGCAGTACAGGTCTTGAACTCAGGGTCTTGTGTTTGTTAGGCAAGTGCTCTACCACTTAAGCCATGCTCCAGTCTCTTTTTTGTTTTATCTTATTTTTCAGGCAGGGTCTCATGCTTTCTGCCCAGGGCTAGCCTCAAAATACCATCTCCTCCCTATACCTGAGTAGCTGGGATTACAGGCATGCACCACCACACCCAGTTTGGAGGTTGTTTAGTTTGTTTTTTGTTTATTGTGTTTTTATTGATGTAAATTAATTATACAAAGGGGTTTACTTTCCATACATGCATATTTTGATCAAATTCATCCCCTCTATTACTCTTTGTTAACATATCTCCTTCCCCTCCCCCTCTTTAATAGATGTTAGTTTCATTGTATTATTTTCATATATGCAATTTTACTTATATATATAATGTACTTCAATCATATTCACCTCCATCATCCTCTCCTTTCCCCCTTTCCTCCTAGTGGTTCCCCCCAAAACAGTTCCCCTTTTACAGTCATATCACAGCCGTATTATTGCTATTATTGTCTAGATTCTACATATAAGTGAAAATATCCACTATTTGCCTTTCTGAACTTGGCTTATCTTGCTTGGCATGATCTCCAGTTCTAACCATTTTGCTACAAATGACATAATTTCACTCTTCTTTATGGATGAATAATTGGGGTTTTTTTTAACTGTATCTCTTTTATTCATCATTCAAGTTTATTCAGACAATATTGTAATGGCACTGGAAATGGTAGGAAAACTAAATGCATTTTAAAACTTGATCTGCCCAAAGTCTGTTATATACAAAGCCATGCCACTAGCTCTTAGAAAAAAGAAAGCATTTGAAATTAATTTGATGTGAAGGTTAAACATTAAGACCAACCTCAAAGTATGGGATGTGCAAGGTTTCAGTGAAAGAAGTGTTTTCATTACAGTGAGTTTTCAGAAATGCTGAAGTAATGTGTAAGCTTTGAAACCTTCAAATCTTGTAAAGTTTTGAATGAAAGCCGAAATAATGCATAGTTTCCATGGCTTCCAATTTCCTGTTTGACCTCAGAAATGTACAGATGATCTTTTCCATGTACCACTTTCATGACTGTGATAGCCTTCTTCAAGGTTTCCCTCCTGCAGTTTTGTTTCTGGGCCCTATGTACAGCCTTCCCAGCCTCAACTACATGAAGGCCACATTCAGGGAGTACATAGGACAGTGCTTACTGTAGGGCTTATTATCTTCTGTCCACATCACCGGGCTCCTTCCCAGTCCTGCACATACAAGCAGGTGCCCATGTTCTCATACATTACGTGCAACATGCACATGTTGCTGTCCTCAAACACAGAGCTCACCTTCTCCTGGATAAGCTCACACATCTCTAGCAGCCCACTAGGGGATTTGTAATGTTCGGCCCTCTGGAATTCTGCAATGACATTGCATGTATATCTGACTATAGCTGAGATGGAGTCTACCTTTGGGGACTCATTGAGGGATTCCATGATGGCGACTAGAGGGAGGAAGCAGAAAGCGTGCTTCCTAAAGTAAAATCTTGGAGAGATGCTGGAGATACACCTTGCAGGAAAAACCACCAAGAAGGGGCAAAACTCTGACTCCTCCACACCCTCAGTCTGCACATAGCATCCCCACTTCACATTAAATGGAGAAACCAGGTGGGTCCCACGCCACCAGATGCCAGCTCCTACCGGCTCCAGAGAAGCAGACCACCAGGTGAGCTAAGCAGCACCGGGGCACTCTCACAAACAACCCTGGGCCAGATCAGCATAGCCCCCTGGACAGACTGACCCCCACCCAGGGAAAAAAGAGAAAAAAACCAAACTGAATAATAAACAACAACAACAAAAGACACGTAACAAAGAGGGCGGGGCACTCTGAGCACCAAAGAGGGAGGGAGGGGCAATCCCTCACAGAACTATAAATAAACAAGTGGGCCAGAGAGGGCAGGAGTGGCAGGGCCCACCCAGCAACCTTGGAGTGGGAAAGCTTGTAACAGTGGCTGTCGTGAGGAAAGCTCCACTGGAGAATGGGGAAGGGGCACTTCCCACATGAACTGTAAAAAAACAAGCCGGCCAGAGAAGGCAGGCATAGCGCCACCTCCCCAGTGTGCTTCGAGAGGGGAAAACTTGTAACAGTGGCATTTGCACCCAGCAGAACTCTAAATATACAAAGCCAGCGCGGCTAGGTGAGTGATAAGCTCACTCCTGAGATCTGCAATCAATAAAGCCTCCAGCAACAGCAGGCTGACAGTAGCAGGCAGGTGAGCCGCAGACTCAGATAGACATTCACAGAACTGTTGCCAAACTCTTTTTTTTTTTCTCTCTTCCTTTGATGAGACAATGACTGAACTAGAACTGGATGCTGAAGGACTAACTGAAACTGTATTACATTTGAACTTGGGATATTTTGTTTTGCTTTGTTTTTGTTTTTTTATTTGTTTTGTTTTTTTGTTTTTTTCCCCTTTGATGAGACAATGACAGAACTACTTCTGAGACACCATCTGCAGGATTGGAGGCTGAGGGACTAACACCAAAATTATTAAGACTGAAACTTTATTGCATTTGAACTTGGGGATTTTTTTTTATCCTCTCTCTGTCTATCTAATGCCTGTTTAGTTTACTATTGATTAGTACATGATCTCTCTCTATTTATTTCTTTGGCACTGGTTTTTTTGCTGTTGTTTGTTTGTTTTGGGTTTTTTTTTAGTTGTTTGTTTTTCCCTTTTTATTTACGTTCTTTGCTTTCCCTCTCCTCTCACCATTCCATTCTAAATACCACCATTGTTATTATTACAAGCTCGAAAATACTTAATTGCATACAGTACTGGGGACTCATTGAGCCTCTGAATTACCACCTTGGACTTGAACTTTTCCTTGGTGGTTCACTCCTGGCATTCACAGGTAAAGAAATAGGAGCCTCTTAAACTGATCACTCTTGTCTTCTGTTGAAGACAGGAGGTCAATGTTGCTGGTAAACACTTCTCCTGAGTAGATATTTCCTTACTTCTGCCAGTGTCCCCTTTTTGGTCACAATGACATTAGGGCAACAGCTATGATTCATCAATTTGGTTTTTTTGAGACAAGATGTCACTAACTTTTTTGTCTAGACTGGCCTTGAACTGAGATCCTCCCATCTCTACTTCCTATGTAGTTGGGATTATGGATGTGTGTACTAAACCTAACCCAAATCACCAATCTCAAATGTGGAGAATTCATAGCTGTTCTAGGCATATGTGATTGGCAAGGAAAGAGCCTTGCTTTGTGTTACAGGTTGAGCTGACCAAAAGCAGATGTTCAGGCAGAATTTGGTATATAAGGAGTTGTTAAGGATCAACATCTGTGGAAAGGAGGAAAAATAAACAGTATAGAATGGAAAGAAAGCCTTTGGCATAAGCAAAACACAGCCTCAGCCAACACAATAGGGAGCAAATATTGCCCATCAGAGTTGACTTTCAGCAGGACAAAATGTCCAGGACTTTATATCTCTTATTTTGACCAGTCAAGCCTTTGAGTAGGGCTGTTCTTGGTAACCAAGGCAAACCCTGAAGTAGCAGCCAGCTTCTTTCTGTGGACAGTTGTGCAATAAGTCCTCCACTGAAGAGCATCTGGGAAATGCATCTCATGTCCAGAATATTCTACTTACCTGATGTAGAAACATTTGTGCTCTTGTCTGTCCCAGTTATACTGGAGAGAAGAACATAGAATTTACTTTGCTTTTTATTATGGAAGGCATCAGAAATGCCTAGCTTGTTCAAAGGAGGTCAAAAGCTTCATGAAATTGGAGTATGTCTATAGTAAGATATCCATTTCCAGAATCAATGGAGGACAAAGAGAATCCACCTAACCTGCCATAAAGTACTAAGCTATTTGTTATCGTAGTCAATGACAAGAGCCATCATAATGGACACCCCCCCACCCACATGCATCCACCTCTCCTCAGGTAGGAGAAAAGAACTCTTAAATCTAATACATTATTTGAATGAAAGTGAGTGAAATTTATACCAATAATTAGAGAAACCAATTGTAAAACAGAGCTGTTTTCAGAACAGTTTTTGTTCTGTTTACAGAAACTGGCTTAATGATAGAGCCAAATTATTTAACAGCTACACTTAATTAAAAGACAAATTGACACAGGTGCCTAAAGAAAGGGTCTATGCAGTTCTGAGAGCAACTTATGAGTGTGCTCATTTCTAAAGTTATCCAGAAAAATGTAAAAGATCACTATAGAAGAGCAGCAAGGCCAGTTAAAGTTCTGACTTAATTACAAGGCCAGCTCCAAACCTGGGAGCCAGATGGGGATCAAAGAAGGTATTAAGAAAACAGCCTCAGGTACCCACTTCCTAGCTCAGGAAGAGTAACAAAGCCCCAAACTCTATCTTTCCATATGTTCAGTTAGTCACCCAAGCTGTGAGTATAGAAACATGTAGACTGTCAACTCTTCATCCTGAGTTATTTATGGAAAACCAAAGGGGTAGGTGATGCTGAGTGAGCAGGTGGATTTTAGTAAAATATTTTCCTGGCTGCTTTCACTTATGCAAAATTTCAAACTGAAGAAAGCAACATAATGCTAATTAAAGCTGTAGTTCAGAGTTTGCCAAAACTGCTGGCTTTGATGAATGAGCCTTTCAAAGCCTCCCAAGCTTGTGGAAGTTCTACCAGTCAGCATGTATACCTCATTCAAAGGTTCTCTAGTTAAAGAGCTTTATTATACCACTAAGGGGGTAAGTCCTAAATTATTTTAAAAGAATAACTTCAATGATTACTATTTTACACTTGCTTTTAAAAACCAAAATATTCTAAACACTTGTACTAAAACTTCAAAAGATGTGGAAATGCTTCAGAGTTGGTGACTCATTGTTGGATAAAATTCCTGGTAACCTCTGTTCCCATCTGGTGATCCTGAGAAATAAGCAGTTCTCCATCAAGGCGTTTGTGGGCAGAACCAAAACGAGATCGAAAGGCTAAAGGACCAAGGAAGACTGAAAAACTGAGGAGTTTCAGGTCAAGAGCAAATAAAACGTTAATGAAATATTTATTCTGGAGATGAAAGTACTGTATCTCCTTTTACATTACAGGCCAACTGTGGGAGACAATGCTAGTGTTCACTAAAAGAATGCCCTTCAGATGGGTGAGGTCAAATGACTAGTTCTAACCAAAAAAGTGTAAGCAGGAATGACCTGTGTCATTTGTGAGCTGAAGTAATAGAAAGTCTACTAGGGCTCCTTCTGTCTTGCTAGTCTGCTAGGAGGAGGTGGTGTGATCCAGATGGTACAATGCAACATGGCTGAGTTTCCCTAATTCTCAAATCCCTGATTCTCCTGATTCCTGATGACCCTTTCTTACCTACATCTAACCATTGTTTTGAAGTTAGTGAGATCCTTTACATCTGTCTTTACCCTTTTTCAAACTTACATTTGCCCATAAGCACATACACTACTTTACATATGGTTATACTTTAAATAAATGGAATCTTGCAATATAAACCAGTCTTCATGTTGCTTTTCTGTTAACAGAAAAATCAACATCTTATTACATGTAATATTGAGTGAATGTGCCACAATTTATCTATTTTCCTGCAAATGGTTCATCTCCATTATTCTCCCTCTTCTCCCATTCCCCTTCTCAAAATGACTTTGACAGATCAGTGTTCCATATTCATACATGTATAGAAAGTACCTCAGCCATCCATGTTCACCCTCCTTTACCCTCTCTATCTATTCCCCCCTTCCTGCTATTACCCTCCTCTAAACTTGATCTGTTTTACATTCCTGTACTTCATTATTTTAGTGTCTGTTCATTGTTTAGTGGAGTTTTGCCTTGGTATTTTATCTGAAAATATATTGTACTTTGACCTTCTATTGCTCTTCCTTATCCCTGTTCCCTTACCCTGTATCGTACAACTGTTTTCAGTGCATTTTGTTCCTACACAGATGTGATGTATTTCAATATTATTCAATCTCTGTAGTTCTTTTCTTCTTTTTCTCCTTCCTTAGTCTCCTCTAACAGCCCCACTTTTGGAAACATGCTCTGCATATATACATATATGTGTGTGCATATATATATAGGACAATGCTTGTATTTGTATTGGATCTACCCTCCACATATGAGAGAAAAACAGGCAATCTTTGTTTTTCTGAACCTGGCTTACTCATTTAATGTGATATTCTCCAGTTCTATCCATTTACCTGTGAATGACAAAATACCATTCTTCTTTATCATTGACTAATTGGCTGTATTTTTTTTTTTTGGCAGTACTGGGGTTTGAACTCAGGGTCTCACACTTGCTAGGCAAGTGCTCTATCACTTGAGTTACTCCACTAACCCATGTCCAGCTTTTTGAGATAACTTTTATTTTTTTAAAAAAAGGCTTTTCAGTTTTTATATAATCAAATTTATCAGTCTTTTTGTTTATGTCTTCATGTCTTTATGTTTAAAAAATTATTCCTTATGCAGAGATTATAAAAGTATTCATCTATATTCTCTTCTGAGAGTTTTAAAATTCTGTCCTTCATATTTAAATCTGTTTTGTGTGTGTGTGTGTGGTGGTACTGGAGTTTGAACTCAAGGCTTTGTGCTTGCTAGGCAGGTGCTACACCACTTGAGCTACACCTCCAGCCCAGTATTTAATTCTTTAATATACCTGAAATTTCTTCAATTTATCTAATGTTATTCAATTGTAATGATACTATATAACAATGTTCGTCCTTTCTCTGCTGATTGATGGTGGCATCTTGGTCATGGATATAGTATTAATATAAGTGTGGGCTTTTGCTAAATTCTACTTCTACCAATCAGTTCCATTAATCTTTTAGTTTATTTCTGGGGAAATAAAATACCACCTTGTGTTGCAACTGTTTTATAATATGTCTTTACATCTGGAAGACAAGCTTCTCCCTTGCCTCCTTCAAAACTGTTTTAGTTCCTCTCAGACTTTTATGTGAAAGACCTCTTGGTCTCCTTAATATGAATTCCAGGGTTGGTTTGTTATATTCCACCAAAAATTCTCTTGAGATTTTATCATAATTTCATTGAGTTTATAAGATTTTTTTCTAGAAAGAAATAATATCAATTACAGGATCAATTCTTTCTATGTATTTACATAGTATAAACTTCTATTTGTTAGGTTTTTTCCCCTTATGTGCTTCCAGTAATATATTTTAATATTCTTCATGGATAACTTGCTCCTACTCATTTCTAGTTTACCTTTGGCTTTTTTGCTGGTCTTTGAATGGAATCTGTCTTTCTCTGTCTATTTTTATCTATTTATTTTGATGCAAAACAAATGATTTTTATACATTTATATTTTATGCAGGAATTGCTTCTCATGCCTTTGGTTAAGATCAAGTGTAGTGTATTTTTTGCAGAAAACTTGCTGAATAATTTTATTATATCTAATAATTTGTCCAAAAATTCATTTGCATTGTCAACACATACAGTATAGTCTTGTAGAAGATGTTGACTTTTTTTCATGCCTCTACCACATTTCTTTTGTCTTATCACTTGCAACTTCCTTTGAAGTCTTGAACTCAGTAAGAGGGAGGAACATGCTCAAAAATCACCTAGCAGAGAGAACCCAATGGTAAATATCAGAATCTTTTCCCCTTGTCACTATATAAATACTTTTATCTCAACAAGATTTCCCCCCTTAATCTCTGGTAGATTTATTAGATCAATTTTAGATGACTGTACAGTATTTTTTAATTAGATAAGAAGGAAGGATTTAATCATCTTAACATTAAAAGTAGGTTGGTTGAAAATGAAGTAACAAAATTAAGATAGTACCTTTTTACATTTAAGTAGTCACAGGAAACTTTCCTTACATGCTCAAGTTACATTGTTTAGCAACAGCTCCTCACAAATCTATTATCAGCATGATCACTGAAAAGAGAATAAGCCACAAACCTAATCTGCACATGCTAGATACAGTTATATCTAGAAACAAATGAGTAAATACTATGTTTCAAAGTATATATATTCCCCTTGCAGTATAAGCCATTTTGGAGACATTGTAAGGCTATATCATCTCAGTATGAGTCATATTATTTGAATTTTCTCTATTCATAGTCAATATCATATATGCAGACAATCACTTTAACATTTTGACATTTTCCAAATTTGGGGGACAGATCCCTTTCACTTGAATTAAAAAAAAAATAGGCAAATGACCAGAGTAGTCCAGTCCTATCTTTTCTAGGCATCATCTCTGTGGTGTAAATGTGTCCTGAAATTCACATGATGCAATCATAATCCCAAGGTGATGGCATCAGGAGGTGGGGCCTTTGGAATGTGAGAGTGGAGCCTTCAAGAATGGAATTAAGTAGAAAGCAGCAATTTCTTTTGGGAGGATGAGCTTACAGGGAGTTTTCACATTCTACATTTGAGCATTTAAATGCATACTTTTTTTCTTGTGATATTGGAGATTGAACCCAGAGCCTGTGCTTGCAAGGGAAGTGCTCTGCCACACTCCCAGCCCTATACTTTGAATTTTTGTCATGGAGCCTATGTCACTTTTATAATCAAAACAAAATCAAGATAGCTCTTTTAAAATAGAAGAGGGTTCATTTACAAGTTTATAGAATGTTAGTGAAATAGTATTGTGCATATTTTAATGGAATATTACTAGCTTATAAGTTTTAAGTTTTTCTAATGCTTATGTAAGTTTTTCTAAAACTTATTAAATATGTACATCTAGTTAGGTTATTTGAGCAAAAATACCAGAAATTCTACTACCCAATTTTGCTTCTAAAGTGTGCCAAAACTATAAACATATAAAATGCCTTCATGGTGGTTAAGTAGAGGTCACTGGGGTCTTTCTAATGGAAACTGCTTTCTCTTCTCATGGAAAATATGTTTTACGCTTCCTTGTGGTTTCATGTAATTCTATGAAATTTTTCACTGAAGAATGGCTTCATGTGTGGGTGGTAATTTCTAAGCTTATGTTGTTAATCAATGTGTATTTGAGGTTTTTTCCCCGCTTCAAGTAATTAGCCATTAGGGCAAGAAAAACACATTTTTTGTGTCAAATATGCAGCAGATTTCAGCAAGTTTTTTTAAGGCTGGCAAAGAAACACTAAAAAAAAAATCCAATATAAAGACTAAGGAAACACAATAATCAGGAAAATATTGTTTATGTTTTTGTGTGTTGACTGGCTTGTTTTTATAAAATCAGTTATTTAGGTTTTGCCAGCAAGCATGACCTTGTCTACAATCAGCTAGCAGTAATCTAACTGGAGATTATTTCACTAAGGGAATCTCTGTTGCCAATGTAACGCACTGTTGTGAATGTGCATGTTATCAGAGACACATTAGGCTCAGGAGCAGATTTTTTTTTTTTTGTGGTATTAGGGCTTGAACTCAGGGCCTATACCTTGAGCCACTCCACCAGCCCTTTTTTGTGAAGGGTTTTTTTTTGAGATAGGGTCTCTCGAACTATTTGCACAGGCTGGCTTCAAACCGAGATCCTCCTGATTTCTACCTCCTGAGTAGCTGGGATTACAGACATGAGCTACCAGTACCTGGCCAGAAGCAGATATTTTTGGCACAGTCTTCCTTGGTACCAGTCTGACTCACAAACAGAAACTATTTACCAGTGGCATCAGACTCTTTTGCCATATACTATAAAGCTTAGTCAAGAACAGAGATTATAATGAGAAGAGCCTGTGAGCAACATTTAAGTGAACATTTTAAACTAGACCTTGTACTAAATTATCTTTTCATACCCTGACTAGTATGCCAAACTGTACCTGAATTAATCCAAGTCAAAAAGGTATTACAGAATAAGAACTCAATTTTAATCTTGCTTAAGAAGAAGTTTGGATACAGGTCCTCCAGGGTAGGGCAGTGGTTAAATGATGAAAGAACTCTACATGGGCATCTTTGTGATTCTCTTGACCTTTCCACTGAAAGATGGCTGCAGCAGCTCCAAGCACCACAAATTTAGTGAAAAGGTCCAAAGTAGGAAGACAGCATTCTCCCTGCCAGACTGTAGATATCCTTTGTGTTGAAGATCTAGTAAGATTTTTCCTAGAATCCTCAAGCTGACTTCTTATGTTCCATTGACCAGACCTCTAAACTAATCATCACAAAGGAGAAAAGAGTTGCTATAATTGATTTAGCTTGGTCATGATTCATCCTGCAGTTTAAATAAAATTGGATTCTAGGACTGGGGAATAGCTCAAGAGGTAGATGCCTGCCTAGAAAGCATGAAGACCTGAGTTCCAACTTCTGTATATCTCCTCACACACACACACAATAGGATTCCATTAACAAAGAGATGGGAACCCAAACATTGTATGCACATATGAATAAAATAAAAATTTAAAAAAAAGAGATGGGAAAAATAATCATTGAGCAGGTTATGGGCAGCATGTGACAGGGAAGATAATATTCCCATATTTATGGACAAGGCAGCCCTTTGAACATCCCAGTGTTCAAAACTTTCTTTACAGCTTTCCTCCTAAGAGTCATCCCTGGAGCAGTAAGCATATTCCCATAAAAAGCCCCAATTTCAGGGAAACAGTCCAAACACAATTGCCCCTAACTTGAAACTTGTACTCTGCTGAGAATTCAGAACACATTCATCAGCAGCCTTTTATAGTCCTCTGTAAAATGGTGGTGACCACATTAACCTATCATGAAAAGTAAGTGGATGAAAACATCCAGAGTACACTTGTGTTGCCATGGTGTGCTCCTCTCCTGTTCTCTACCAAACAATCATCCTGGTGCCTGCCAAGAATAAGCACCTATTTTCCCATCTAGTCCTGAATGCACACCTTTGGGTTTGTGTGTTGGGGAAAGGTATACCACCCAGTATACAGACTGGTCTCATCCCAAGCCCCTCCCAGCCAGGATTTTTTGTTTTGTTTTATTTTCAGGTTCGAATTGCTTATGGCAAGAGCTGCATGTGTGGGCCAACCTGTGAACAAAATAACAGGAAGGTAAAGGCATAAGAAACATACGACAAAGTAATAGCAGAAAATTTCCCAATTCTTGAGAAAGAGATGCCCATCCACATACGGAAGGCCTAGGATTCAAAATAGAAACTTTCCTCAGCATATTAAACATTAAGGCTGGGTGCTGGTGGCTCACTCCCATCATCCCAGCTATTCAGGAGACAGAGACTAGGAGGATTATAGTTCAAAGCCACAATCAGACAAATAGTTTGCAAGATCCTATTTTGAAAATACTCAACACAAAACAGGACTGGTGGAGTGGCTCAAGTGGTACAGTGCCTGCTTAGCAAGTGTGAGGCCCTGAGTTCAAGCCCCAATGCCACCAAAAAAAAAAAAATTAAACAGAACAAGTAAAGAATATTGAGAATATTGAAACCTACAAGGGAGAAGTGCCAAGTTATCTAAAAAGAAGATAAACCCATCAGAATAGCAGCAGATTTTTCAACAGAAACCTTAAAGGCAAGGAAGGCATAGAATGATATATTTCAAGTGCTGAAATAACTGCAAACCTAGATGACTCTACCTAGCAAAACTACTATTCATAATGGAAGAACAAATAAAAATCATCCTAGTTAAACAAAAACTAAAACAATTTATGACCACTAAACTAGAACTCCAGAAGATATTCAAAGAAGTCTTACACACAGAAAAGCAAGATAACTGTAGCCATGAAAACATAGGAAAAAATAAATCTAACCAGATTAGCAGATAAGAAAATGAAGAGTAGAAAAGAAAAAACACTAAAAGAAATGGCAACAAAATGGCAGGCATTACCACATACCTTTCATATTAAGTGTTAATAATATTCATATTAACACTGAATGTCAATGGTCTCAATTCCCCAGTGAAAAAACATAGAATGGCAAGCTGGATTAAAAAGCAAGACCTGACTTTTTGTTGCTTACAAGAAACACATTGTGAAGACAAGATGGCAGCTTGCTGACAGGCTCCACTTCCCTAGGTTTCCATGAATCTGAAATAAAACTCCAGGTAAATGGCTGCAAGAATAAATGGGCAGATTAGTACACTAAAGAGAGGGTACCAATATAAGGAAAGATGGTAGCTAGAGTTACCAATCCCTACTTAAGCCTCTAAAAGAGCAAATCTGCCATGGGTGCATGGGCATGGACTGAAACTTGCTACATCCTATGCACCCCTACTTGAGTTTTTGTTGTGAGTTGTTTTTTTTTTTTTTGTCTTAAGCTGAATTGCTTCCTGAAAGAACCACTCTTGAGGGCCACCCTGTGTGTAAAATAACAGCAGAGAGATCTAAGAGCAGATGGGCATCCCTTGCCTGAGCCTTTGGACAGAAGCCAACTGCTGACTAGCATCCTTACCATCACCAAGACCATAAAGACCAGCCCGGAAACCAATCAGATGAGCTAGCCGTTTCAGTCCTGCAAGCTACAGCACAGGCTGGTTCAGCATGCAGGAGCACATTCAACCAACCCTGAAAAATCTTTTGGCTAAGAAGGGTGAATCTGAGATCCCCAAGAAAACTTTTGGCTATATGGACTGATTGAAGTCTCTCAGCTCAACCCAATGAAGATGGGGTGAAGCTATTCAGGCAGCATATCTATCCAAAGAAGGGGTGGGAAGGAAGCAGGCTAGCCAGCTAGAGCTTAGCATTGAAGTCTCTAGCCCATGACAAGGATGGCACTGAAGTGGATTGGACAGCTAGCTAGAGCCCTAAATCTATCACCCAACCCAGCAACATACACTTAAACACAAGTGCCAGGAACTATTTGTCACTCGCTCTCCAAATAAAACATTAAACTGAAGGCCTACATGGAAGGGGGTGGGGAGCTCATTGTGAACAAGCCAGAGCAGCCACTGGATTCCCTGAACATGGAAAAAGCACAGGCTCTGAAGTGGCAGAGTACTTTCTAACTCTGTGCCATTAGCTGTGCTCGGAGAAACCACCACTGATCCCAACAGCTACCTCACACTCCTGGAACTACCACACCTCACTCTGGCAATGCTCAAATCCACATCCCCCTTCATAGGTTACAGCTGGGCAATCCAGGGCCCTGAGGAAACAAGTTAGTAAACAAAACAGTAGAACTACTAACAAAAGCCTGGGGACCAGAGATTGGAGGGGAGTATCCAGTGTACCAATAGAGTACAGAAGATAGTCACTCTTCTCAACAAGAAAGAAATGCTGACTTTTCAAAAAAAAGTTTTTAAGTTTTAACTTGTTTATGCTCATATTCCCAGATTTTCTCTGTACTTTTTCATTTCTTTTCTTGTTTTTTTGTCTCTTTTTCCCTTCACTTTTCCTTTCTCTTATTTACATTTAAGCCATTTAACTGGTGGTATATTCTACCTCCTTCTTATATTACTCTCAACTTTTCTATCCTTTTTCAATCTCTGACAATAGTTCTTTTCTCCACAATTGAACTATATCTCTACACACTATGTTTTTTGTTTACTTGCAGCCCTAACACTCCACACCCCTTTTCCCCATCTTCCTCCTTCCTTATCTCTTCCTCCACCTCCATACTTTTACTACCTAAGTTTTAACTCCAGTGCAAACAAGTCTTATTTTTTCTAACCCCCTACTGTACCATACAAGAATCCTAGTCCCCTTCACATATAACATGACTGATTATATAAATAATGCTTCTACTTCATGTAAATACCTGGATTGAGATTGAATTGGTAAATTTGTTGTTCCTGAGTTATATTCCCAGGCCTGTAGTCAGAAACAGCACAACATCTAGCCACTAACCTCTCCTGCCAGAACACAGAAAATAATTCAAGGGAAAGACTTCAGGTGACTAACACTTCCAGCCAACTGATTGAATACAGGTAAGCAAATCTCAAAGAATCACAATCCAGGAGAGACAGACTAGCAAATGAGTGGAGTAGAGGTGAATCTCAAAAGAGAAGCATAATAAATATGAAAAATCAGGGGAATTTGACTTCATAAAAGCACAATAATCACACAACAAAGGGGCTGGTGAATAGTGAAGGGAATGAAATCTCAGTTTCTGAAATCAAAAGAAGGATGATAAGAATGGTTAATAAGATAAAAGAAGACATACAAAAACAAGTCAATGGAATCAAAGATAATACAAATAAACAGCTAAACAAATTCAATGAGAATGCAAAGTAGCAACTAAATGAATGCAAAGAGGATACAAACAAACAGCTGAATGAACTCAAGGAGAATACAAATAAACAGCTAACTGAAATAAGGAAGACAATGCAAGACATGAAAGGGGAATTCAATAAAGATAAAGCCTGGAAAAAAAATCGAAGCTCTCACAATGAAAAATTCTTTAAGTCAAATAAAAATTCAGTTGTGAGACATGCCAGCATACTGAATCAGTGGAAGACAGAATTTTAGGGCATGAGGACAAAGTAGATATAATAGAAAAATATAAATATATAGAAAAAAGAATGAAAAAATATTAATGGGATATGCAAAAAATATGTGACTCAATTAAGAGACCAAACCTCCAAATCAAGGACATTGAAGAAGGAGAGTAGGTGCAAGCTAAAGCATAGGGAATATATTCAACAAAATAATAGCAGGAAACCTGCAAATATTGAGAAAGAGATGCCCTTTCAGGTACCAGAAGCACCTAGGACACCAAACAAACATGATCAAAATAGAGCCTCTTCATGGCATATTAAAACATTAAATACAGAGAACAGGAAAGAATATTGAAACCCACAAGGGAAAAATGCCAAGTCACCTAAATGGCAATACTATTAAATAAGAACAGATTTCTCAATAGATACCTTATAAGCAAGAAGGGCATAGAATGATGCATCTCAAGCACTGAAAGAAAGTAACTTCAAACCTAAATTACTCTACCCTGAACAACTATTACTCATAATTGAAGGGAAAATAAAAACCCTCCATAATAAAGTGGCACAAAAGTTATGACTACTAAACCAGCACTCCAAAAGATACTCAAAGGAATCTCACACACAGATGATGAAGATAAACAAAGCCATGAAAGTATGGGAATAAATAAATCCATCAGATGAGTAAATAAGCAAATGAAGAGTGGGAAAGAATCAGATGCTAAAAATAAAAAAATAAATAAAATTTAGAAAAGCAACAAAATAGGAAGAATTACCACATACTTTTCAATATTAACACTGAATGTTAATGATCTCAATTCCCCAATTAAATGACATGGATTAGTAAAATGGATTAAAAAGCAGGAACTGACAGCTTGTTACCTAGAAGAAATGAGTCTCCTTCACAAAATAAACATTGGCTTAGGATGAAAAGATAGAAGATTTTCTAAGAAAATGGACCCTGAAAACAAGCAGGAGTAGTTATGCTTATATCTGATATTTGTCAGAAGAGACAAAGAAGGTCAGTCTGTATTAATAAAAGAAATAATACATCAAGAGAATTAAAAAAAAATTTTAGCTAGTGTGTGTCTAATGTCAATGTACCCAACTTCATAGAACAAACACTATTGAACTTAAAAGCACAGATAGACCCCAAACAATGATAGTAGGATATTTCAGTACTCCACTATCACCAATAGATAGGTCATCAAAAAACACACAAAAAAAGAAAAAAAAAAAACAAAGAAACCTTAGAATTAAATGGCACTATAGACCAAAAGGACTTACCAGACATCTACAGAGTATTTCATCCAGGAACAGTACATTCTTCTCAGCACATATTTTGTCCAAAATAGATCATATTTTAGGACACAAAGCAAATCTTAACAAATATAAGACAACTGAAATAACTGTCAGTATTACATCAGAAATAAAACTAATTTAACAACAAAAGAAAGTACAGAAAATATTCAAACACATGGAGACTGAACAACACCTTGTTGACTAACCAGTGGGTCACCAAAGAAATAAGGCGGAAAAACAAAAAGTTTCTAGACTCCAATGAAAATGAAAATACAACATACTATAACTTATAGGATACAGCAAAGGCATGCTAAAGAGGAAGTTTATTACTGTACCTACATTTAAAAAGAAAAAGACAGAAATATCTCAAATAAATGACCCAATACTGAACCACAAGCTCCTAGAAAAATAAGAACAAGCTAAATCCAAAATTATCAGGTGGAAATAAATAATGAAAATTGGGGCAGAAATTAATAAAAATAGAGAGACCATCAAAAAAACTACACAATGAATCTATGAAACAGTTGGTTTGTTGAAAAGAAATTTGAGATTGATAAACCCGTAGTCAATCTGACTCAAATTAATAACATTAGAGATAAAAAGAGGACATCACAACAAATACAAATGAAATCAGAGGATCATGAGGGAATATTTTGAAAACCTGTATTAGAATAGACTAGAAAATCTAGAAGAAATTAATAAATTTCTAGGCTCATTTGACCTACCGAAATTGAACCAAGAGATTATAAACCACTTAAATTAATCTAGGAATAGAAGAAATTATCTCAACACAATATGTGACAAACCTACAGCCAACATTGTACCTACTGAGAAAAAACTGTAATCATTTCCTCTAAATGAGACAAGGTGTCCACTCTCCCCACTCTTATTTAGAATATTACTAGAATTCCTAGCCAGATCAATAAAACAAGAGAAAGTAATAAAAGAGCTTCAAATAGGGAACCAAGAAGTCAAATTATTACTATTTGCAGATGATATGGTTCTATTCTTAAATGACCCTAAAAATTCCTCCAAAAAAACTCCTAGATCTGATAAACACTTTGAAAACATAGCAAGATATAAAATCAACATACAATAATCAGTAGCTTTTCTATATAGCAATAATGAACAGGCTGAGAAAGAAATCCAGAAAACAATTCCATTTACAATAGCCTCAAAAATAAAATAAAATTCATAGGTATAAACCTAAACAAGATCAGGAGGATCGTGGTTCAAAGCCAGTCCAGGAATATATTTCATGAAATCCTGTCCTGAAAGAACTCATCACCAAAAAAAAAGAGGGCTGATGGAGTGGCTCAAGGCATAGGCCCTGAGTTCAAACCCTAGTATCACAAAAAAAGAGAAGGTGAAAGACTTCTATATGAAAACTATAAAACTTTGAAGAAAGAAATTGAAGAAGGCAACCAGAAGATGGTTCATGGATTGGCAGAGTTAATATCATGAAAATCACTGTACTATTGAAAGCAATCTACAGATTCAATGCAGTGCCCAACAAAATTCCAATGTCATTCTTTGCAGAAACAGAAAAATCAATCTTAAATTTCATATGGAAAAATAAAAGACCCCAAATGCCAAAACTAATCCTGAGCAAAAAGAACAATTCTGGAAATGTCATAATATTGGACTTCAAATTATACTACAGAGCTTCAAATTATATAAAAACAGCATGGTACTGACATATCAACAGACATGAAAACCACTGGAACAAAATAGAAGACCCAGAAATACAGCCACACAAATAAAGCCATCTGATTGTTAACAAAGGAGACAAAAACTTACACAAGAGAAAAGACAGCCTCTTCAAAACTGGTGTTAGGAAAACTGATCACCTACCTGCAGATGACTGAAACTTGATCCCTATCTCACCCTGTATAAAAATCAACTCCAAATGGACCAACAATCTTAATAAGAACCAAAACTTTAAAACTACTACAGGAAAAAAATAGGGAAAAATCTGGATGATACAGGCATAGGTATTTATTTTCTGAATAGGCCAATTGCCCAGGGAAATAATAAGAAGAATTGACAAATGAGACTGCATCAAACTAAAAAGTTTCCATACATCAAAAGAAACAATTACCAGAATTAAGAGACATCCCACAGAATGGGAGAAAATCTTCACCACCTATTCAACAGATAAAGGATTAATATTCAGAATATCCACAGTTAACTAAACAACAAAAGAACATATAATCCAATTAATAAATGGACAGATGAATTGAACAGTCAGTTCTCAGAAGAAATTAAAATGGCTAATAAATACACAAAGAAATGTTCAACATCTTTAGCCATTAGAATGCAAATCAAAACTACATTATTCCATCTCATCCCGTCAGATTGGCTATCATCAAGAAAATAAACAACTAATGCTGGCAAGGATGTGGAGGGGAAAGGAGCATTTATACACTGTTGGTAGTAATGCAAACTAGTGTAACCACTGTGGAAGTCAGTATGAAGTTTCCTCAAAAACTCAAAGTAGATCTACCTTTTAACCCCACACTAGGGCATATATCCATGCAAGTATAAATCAATATACAAGAGTGGTACCTACATACTCATGTTTATTGCAGCTCTATTCACAACAGCTAAACTGTGGAATCAACCAATGAATGGATAAAGAAATACTATTGAATATTACTTAGCCATAAAGAAATTATGTCATTTGCAGGAAAAGGAATGGAGCTGGAGATTACCATGTTAAGTGAAACAAGCCAAGCTCAAAACACTAAATATCACATGTTCTTTCTCATTAGTGGAACATAGATCTAAAATGATTATGATGATGATTATGATGACAATGGTGATGGTGATAGTGATAATGCGACCTAAATGTGAAATTGGAATGGTCTGGGAAGGATTAATGGGAGGAGGAAGGAAAGGACACTTAGGGGTGAAGAGGATCAAAGTATGCTACATATATACTCAAAGGTAGCATAATGAAATCCACCAAACACCGTTTGAATAAAGGAGGTAGAGGGAGGGAGAAATGGTAAACCTGTACAAACTAGTGTATGCATGTATGGAATTACCAGAGTTAAAACTCCTTGTATTACTAATATTAGGGGTTAGTATACTAATTATATAATTATAATATACTTATATAATAATTAGTATATAATTATAATGTACTTATATAATAATTAGTATACTAATTCAAAAACATTAAAAAACTAATTTTATAAAAGAATCTATTTATATCTACTGGAATATTAATCCAAAGACATAGATAGATCTAGAGATAGATAGAAAGCACAGAGCATATGAGTGAATAGGAAAATATTCACAATTGTTTAATGTAAATGATTGGGGAGTATTAAAGTGTTCACTCAACTATTCTCCAACCATTTGATATATTTGAAAGTTTTCATGATAAAACAAAGTTGGGGAGGAAAAAATAAAGAAAGTAAAGAAACCCTCACATCTGTTGAGCACTCAGACATGTCAGACTAAGTTTTGTCTGGAGTTTCCAGAAGGTTCAGTCATCTGGGAGACTTGAGTGGAGGTGATTGGAACCACCAGGAGATCTGGTCAGGAGAGCCCCAGGAGTCTCCTGAGAAAGACTGCATCTCAGATAAGACAGAGATAAAGTTAGAACCCCTGAATTCACACAAATAACTCAGATGTGCAACAAATGTAAATTATTTTCTATACTTCATCTTTTCCTTCAGCCTTTTATGTAACTAATAATGAAGAGAAAGTTAAACACGAAAGTTAAAAGTCACTTTCCCTTCTAGTATAAAATAGTGTCTTTCAAGTAAATGGTCTTCCAGGTAAATATTCCATTTTCAGGTTCTCTTCATCTTTTTTAGGTTTTCTCCATCTTTTCTCCCTGTGTAGCAAAACACCAGAGACAGCTCACACCATGCCCTGGCAGTGGGCAAAGAGTGTCTTGGGCTTCATGCATCAAGAACCTGATAATTTCCTCTGTGATGTCCCTCACTCCTCTTGGCCACTGTCATTCACCTGCTAGCTATTCTTTGGCCCTTTCCAGTTTCCCCATGGAGTGGTTAAGCTGCTTTTACACTGTGCTGACATCTGTCATTTGGAAAGGGGGAGGCCAAGCTCCCGCCCAATGTTTCCACACACATTGACCACTACTTAACCTGGCCAAGGTCTCTCCTTGGTTACTTCAGCTATCTGATCCCTCATGCTGAAAAACTCCTCTGCTCTCAGTGCCTTGGTTTGCAGGATGTGACTTTGCAAGGGTGCACACGGCCCTACTGCCTAGCCCCTGGGGCGCCTCTGACTTCACACTTGTATGAGTTTCCTGCTGCAATAAATTGCCACAAGTAGTGACTTAAAACAATAGAACACTATTCCCTCACAGTTCTGGAAGCTAGAAATATGAAATCAAGATGTTTGGTAGGGCTGATTCCTTCTGCAGTCTGTGAGGGAGAATCTGCTTCATGCCTGCCTCCAAGCTTTTAGTGCCTACAACCAGCAATTTCTGGTGTTCCAATTTCTGCTTCCGTTTTCACATGGCTTTCTCTCTGTATGTCTCTTTTCTCTTATAAGGACATTTGTCATTAAATTTAGGGTTCAACCTCATCCACCATAATCTAATCACAAGATCCTTACCTTAATTCTTTCTGCAAAGATCCTATTCCAAATAAGGTCACATTATGAGGTTTCAGGTATAAGTAGCTTATAGGAGGCACAATTGAACCCACTAGCACTCTAAATTCAGTTTCTCTTACTTAGTCTTGGCACCTCCTCAGGCTATGCTCAGAAGAGTGAGGCACAAATACCAATACTTTGATTTCTCTAGATCACTCTTGAAGTTTCTGCTGCTGCTGCCACCATCTACCTTCCAAGATATGATCTCAAGAGGGGTAAGAATTCAACTTAACCTCACTAAGTACAGAATCAAAACCAAAAGGAGGACAACATCACTGAGTGGCCAAGTAAGCACTCAACAAACAGTCCTCAACATGACAAGTTAACAATTATTTTCATGACTATGGTGATTATAAGTAAAATGAAAACACAGTAATGAAATTTTCTTACATAATGCATCAAAAATAATCACTCTCAAGGGCTGGCAGAGTGCTTCAAGTGGTAGAGGGCCTGTCTAGCAAGTGTGAGACCCTGAGTTCAAATCCCAGTACTACCAAAAAAAAAAAAAAAACCCTGAAAGGGGGCAAACAAAAATAATCACTCTCAAGTCATTAACAAACATAGCCTTGCCCATGGTTACACAGCTAGAAGAAGCACACAGCATTCAAACCAAACCCTCACCCATACCTGTGATCTCTGTTGTTTCAGCTCAGGAAGGTCCAGGAGCTTCTACAAGAACATCGCAAGCAGATAGCAAACTTCTTCCAGATGACAGAGAGCTGGAGTCAGCTTCTGTCCATGGAGCCCCAGGCAGTCCAAGTCTCACTTGAGAATGAAGCCCAACAGGGCTGTGGGGAGCCAGTGAGCCCAGAGTCTCCCCATCTCCCATCTAGTTACCAGAGGTCCTGCTGGAGTCCAGCATCAAAGACTAGCCAGCTGCTATGGACTCCAAAGACAGACAACCTGCCACCATGCTGGAACTGCGAGCCTCAGTTTTAGCAAGATGTCCTTACCCATCATTTCTGGCAGACTTCTGCTTTGGTCTATGATCAGGAAGAGAAGCATAGAATGACCGAGGTGGTGCTGGGCCTGGAAAGCATGGACCTAGGGCTGTGTGACTCAGAACCAGAGCCATGCACAGAAGATGACAACTTCAAAGCCATGACCACCATCCCGGCCAAGTCTACCCAGCTTGAGGCTTCCCAAGAAGCCTCAAGAAGGTAATGCCCAGCCCTACGCAGCCCAGGAGGTGGCCAGTGGTATGCCATACATTCATGAAGCTCCTATCCTGAGGAATTCAAAGACGGCTGTACACTGTGTCCTGGAAGATCCAAGAGATTTGCTGTTCCACACAAACTGCAAAAGATGTGTGTGTTGAAACACTGGAAGCCTGTGCAGGCCACAGCCATGAGCACCTTCACCTGTCACACCTTCACCTGTGACAAGACTGGCAGCAAGGTATGGAGCTTGATTAGCCAGGTGGCTGGGGACAGGGTCCCTGATGCCACCTGTTGCCACAAATACAGATCTGTGAGGCATACCTGTGCACCTGTCTGCTGACCTCCGACAGCAGACCCTGTTGGCTGGTGGCTACAACCTGGCCAGTGTGAGCGTGTGGGACCCGTCGGCACCCACCATTTGTGAAGAATGAGCTGTTCTGTGAGGGTTTCTCCTGCCAGGTGCTGGTGGCCTTGACTGGCTTTACTGATGGGACTGTCAGGATATGGGTCCTGTGGGTCAGGGACCTCTCCAGCCACCTGAATGGGTCCAAGAGCATTGTGGTCAAAGACCAAGCATCTGGACTAGGGGTCTGGACACCTGAGGCAGTTCTGGGACCTGCGGACAGCTCAGGAGCCCCTGGAATACCTATTAAGAGTCTCAGATCATGAGCCTGTCCCACAGCCCCCAAGAAAATTAGGTGTTGCTGGGCCTGGTCAATGGCCAGCACTGGAGGCAGCTCACCACCAGGGGCCAGGAGCCATATGGTCAGTGGTGGGTGAGCATTGGGATAGACAACCTGGTCACCGTCCACAGTATACCTGTGGGAGCACAGGTCCTTCAGTCCCCAAGAACTCCTCCATCTTGTGCTGTGTTGTGTCTCCCAACAACCAGGTGATCATCACAGGCTCTCAGGGCCATGCCTCAGTCTATCAGATCACCTATTGAGGGGCTTCTGTGGGCACCCTAACTCCAGCTCTTTTTTTTTTCCTCCCCCAATGGTGCAGAGTGGTAGAGGAGAGGTGGGGAAGAGAAGGAAGGGGAGGGATCACTGGTGTTGGAGATTTGGTGGAGGGTTGCAGACTCTATGTTGTATGTCACATGTAATAAATCAAGTGGAAAAGGAAAAAAATGGAGCATTTCCAACTCATATAGAAATACTATTGATTTTTGACTGTCTCATTATAACTGAAATCAAGGTTATGAAATATACAAGATTGTTTTTTCATAGAAACAAATATCACAAAGTAAGCCTACCATTGAACATCTGCATATTGTCTTCTAAACTTGGTACCCTGAGAGTTAAACATGGATAAGAAGACATATTTTACAAAGATGTTAGTGTTCTGTCATTTAAGACCCCATAGCTGATGTTGTCTAACAGAAAATAGATTAAGTGACATTTAGCTTTTTGACCTTTAGAAGAAAAGAACAAAATCTCTGCAGAAGACTTTCCTGAGCTGGTTCCTTGATCTTTTTGATATGAAGTTATTTCCTACAGCCACTGTTGATAGACAAAGATGGACCTACAATCTTGTCCACAAATGCTCATTTAACATTTACAGTTATTAAGTGCCTACCATATGCTGGATCACAATCCAGGAGAGACAGACTAGCAAATGAGTAAAGTAGAGGTGAATCTCAGTCCTCATACTCAATGGTGTTACTATATATGTATGTGTGTATAAAATATTATATATATGTATATATAATTTTCTATAAGTCAGCCTACTTTTTACTTCAAACTCTCATTCTCTCAGGAATAGCAAAAATTTCTCAGCCCATTAGAGATCTCTTCTTTTCATGAGTTGTATATAATTTCAGAGGTAAGTCTTCCAAAGTGTTGAGGAGTTGGTGAGGAGGAATAAAGAGGGGTAAAGCTGTCCCTTGAGGATGCTTGAAACCTGTCCACTATTTGTTGAGACATCTAGCATTCTATATGATGTTTGACATCGTACCATGAGGACATCTCTGAGAAAAGGCTCTGACCCACCCACCCATGTATGCCTTTATGTCCAGCATTTCTGCATACTATGTCTGCATTGTGCTTTAGAGGTGGGAATTACTCTGCTGTGTGGTGTTCTGTGCTCTAGGTTCACCACATTTTGGTGAAAGTCTGGCATCAAAATGGGGTCCACCTCTGTTCTCTGATTCTACCATCCTGTATTAGTTTTTTTGTCCTCTCCCATCCCCCACACCCTCATCAAACAGGTCACTAGAAGTGTTCAGCAGAAAACTTCCTGTGTTGTAATTTAAGAGCCAACTTCACTTGCACATAAGGTTCCATTTCATTTAGGTTCTTAGAATCTTGTCCATGTAGACAGCAAAGGAGAAAAGATGGAGCACTGAGGATGGGCAAGGTATGGAAGAGGTACACAACACTTTTGTTAGTATTCTACCAGTCAGCCTTAGTTATGGTTTCATCTGGACACAAGAAATCTAGAAAGTGTCATCTAGCTATATTTCCAAGAGAAAAAGAAACAAATTTTGGTGAACACTGTAACAGACTATACTATGGGGCAAATCCTTGTTCCTCTAAAATGTTAAGATGTTCTTCCTCCCATGCCTCCAAGAGTTAGAAATGTAGAAGACAAAAGTCAAGACAAGAAGCCTTTTGCTTTTCTGCTTTCCACAGTTCTCTTCTGCAGCTATGAGCATACAATAGCTTCACGAGGAGGCTCTGCTATATTATCCAGCTGAATACCTCATTTAAATTATTGTAAGAAGTGTGGGGTGCTATAAAGAATTTTGGTAAGAAAATTTAAAAATACACTATGATTAGAGTGGATAGTACATAGGAGGTGTTAGGAGGCCAAGGCACTGGGTTTGTTTATGTCAAAAGAACAATGA
Organism: Castor canadensis; assembly: GCF_047511655.1. Lineage (NCBI taxonomy): Eukaryota > Metazoa > Chordata > Mammalia > Rodentia > Castoridae > Castor > Castor canadensis. The sequence continues at coordinate 45,362,682 of NC_133386.1, forward strand.
GGCCAAAGAGATCACTGAGTAATCTGAGACTCTGCTTAGAATTTTTGTCATTTATATCACATCATCTAATTAACTTGACACTAAATAATGACAAACTACTCATTTTATTAAGGATTCTTCCACTAACAATCCCTATTCCAAATGTGCCTGACAGGTTGGTAGGCCTCACCTCATTCACTGGGTTGGCCACTTTCACAGTGCACTGCATGGAAACCAACAACAGTTAAAACATGACATTTATATAGACCTTGTATTTGCACAGCTTCATGGTCAGGCCTGACAAACAAGTTAGAATTCTTTGTTGAGGGTTCACCACATGCCAGCATTGTCCCACTACAGTGGACAAGTTCCTTTTCAAAAAGAAAAGCCTTCATAAACTAGTGTTCATGCCCTTTTAATTCAGTTTTTGAACAACTGATAACAATCACTTAATCTATGCCTTACTGTTTCAACGTATGGGTCCTGATCCAAAGGAAAGCAGAGAAGAAAGCAGACATAGGAAAGATGCGTAGAACAGAGACAAGATGGCCCAGGAAAACAGAAGGGACAAAAGGGGCCAGATCAACAGTTAGGCATTAGTATCTATTGAGACCATATTGAAGGAAAACAAATGATGACTAGAGGAAAATAAAGTCAGAAGGAATTCTGGACAAGAAGTATGAAAGAACTTGGACATACGAACTATTCCAAGTTGTGTATAAAGGTCATTTGTTATTGCACAACTTGATTTTGTAGATTGTAAACTATTTTATAAAACTCTCAAACTGAGGGTATAGAAAAGGGGAAATTTTCTCAGTGAAAAATGCTATTGGATAAATATCACTATATATAAACAAAAGTATCTCTAATTTCTAATGGATATCTATGTATGTATATACATACACACAGTACTGTCCAAAGCATTTTATGAGAGACATATAGAATCCATTAAGAAGACAATGAAAGTTTTTAAAGAGAAAAATCAATAAGAAGTAGAAGAGAAATTAAATACTAAATGTGGCACTCTCTAGCACAGTAGGATGTAGCATTGTATAATAGGATGATAATAGACTTCTAGAATCAACCATAATTTGATTTAAATCCAAGATCCCCACATGCCATGTTCCAGTGGTCAAATAATATGAGCTCTCTGAACTCCAGTGTGTGCATTTAAAAATGGTGAAAACAATCTCTTCATCCATAGATCAGGATAAGAATTAAATGAGGTAGCATGAGTAAAGCACTATGTCTAGCACATTAGGCATAATCAACATGCACTAATTCCCTTCTAGTCTTTAATGATAATAAGAAAATAAATACCAACCTTGCTATTTGGGCATTTACAACATAACTTTAGGCCTAGTTGTGAAAAAGTAATAAAATGAGAATGGTGTGAGACAGATACTAAATTCAAGAAATCCCAACAAGGTTTACAGAATCACTTTTAAAAGTTACTTTGTATTTTACTCATAAGCAAAATTCAAATTACTATACACATATGCTTGAACTTCTCTTTTCTCAAGAATTTAAGAAATTAATATTTTCTGCTTATTGTCAATCTCCCACATGGGACAGTGAGAGGTGAGAGTGGAAAGAACAAATGAAGGGATGTTTTAATCACAATTCAACCAATAATTTGAAAGATGGTTCTTAAGGAAGTCTTTCACTAGTGTGCAGTTAATCAGCTCCTAAGTACTTTGCCTCCTCTAGTGACTAAAGGCTACCTCTTCCTTTACACTCCAGACTTTACTTTTCAACATATTGAATACCACCCCAAGTCATCAGAGACATAGTGGCTTCAGTCTCTAGAAAATGCAGCTTCCCTCTGTAGGGTTTTAAATAAAATGAATATAAGCAATTCAGAATCAAGAAAGGGCTAAATCACAATGTACATCTGGAACTCAGTTTGGATGCACTGAAATTATAGGACCATATAGAAACAAAAAAGATAATAGATTTGAGAAAGTACCCAAGCTATAAAACAAAATGATGTGAATAATGTTACCTATGTCCCTGCTGCTGTTGTGCTTACTCTATGAAAGAAAAATGAGGAAAGGCGAATGGCAAATGAAACTAACTTAAAATATATGGATTTGTTTTGGCAACATAAAAGAAAAGGCGCAATAAGTAGTCAAGATTCATTAAGCACCTACAGGGTACCCAGGGGAAGACAGCAGGTGCTCATAGAGCCTTCCCATCTGTTTTAGACTCTCAGAATCTCCTGTGGGACATTTTATGTGTCTTGATAGTTTCTTCAAACACACAATAAAGAACTGTCTGCTTTATCTACATCACTAATTCTGAGAGTTTTCAAATGATAAACAAAACCCACATGCCGACAATGAATAGACTCAATGTGCTGGTGTTCATCATTTATAATCTTCCTGCTTGGTGTTGCCAGCCCTCCATGTATAAACTCCTGTTGAGATCTTACTGAAGGCCAATTCAGCTGAAGATGTACAGTATTTGTCTTCAAAGATTTCACATTGTAGTAAAGACATAGAGATAAGATTAGATCATGTTATACTTTGGATATTGAAAATTCCCTAAAGGGCTTGGTCCTCAGGGTGGCACTCATAGGAGGTACTGTGGACCTTTAAGATGTGGGGCCTTGTGGAAGGTCCATAGGTCACTGGGCAGCATACCCTTGAAGGCAATTATGGGTCCCATCCCTTAGGCCCTCCTTTTCTTCTTTCTCTGACATTGTTTTCTGGGTGATGAGGTGAACAGTTTACTCTACCATGCACTCCCACTGTGAGGCTCAAAACAATGGGGACACTCAATTTTGAAGTGGAGCCATAGGTACAGTATGGGAGTACTCATGGCGGGGGGAGGTGAATGGAGGAGATGAAGGTGAGGGAACATGGTTGATGGGCTTCGTATACATACCTCTTGCAGTTGCTTTAAGTGAGGTGAGACATTGTAGAAAGGTACAAGGCAAAAATTATCATTACTTTTGGGAGCAGATGTTTGAGGTACCATTTGCATGGGGAAGCAGAAAGAGGCTAAGAATGGTGAGGGAAGTGCTGAGAAGTCCAGGTAAAGGGCAAGGCACAGGCCAAGTCTTAGAGAGCTTGTTTTCCCTAAGACTTTGAATTGTATCCCCAAACAGTAAGAACCCAGAGTAGGATTTTAGCATGAAAGTTGCAGCTTGAGATTTCAATTCTTCTCAGGGCAGCAAAGGTAGGACCAAGATCACAATATTGATGTTGTAGTGCTCAGGACAGAGAAGGATGCCATTTTCCTATTAGTAGAGTAAGTACAAGGGAGTACAGGAAAAGAAGTGTTTGGAGAAAAGATGAAAAGAAGAGCTATATTTTAAAAACGATAAACTTTGGATTCCTGTGATCCATTCTGGTGAGTGATACACTTTGATTTATAGAAAGAGGATAGTACGGGTATGAAAGTCAGGAGAAGTTGATACCATGAAGTAAAGGGTAAAATTTAGCTGCTGTGTGATTATTTGGCTATGAGATGCTTAGACCAATGTCAATTCTAATTTAGTACCCAACTGTGCCAGTTGTTAAATTTGTGACTATCATCTATGTGTGAGATGATCTAGAATTATAATAGGAGAGGATTGAAAATAGAATCCTGAAAAATTCCCATATGTTTACTGAAGTATGAAATGGGAAAGAAGAAGAGCATAGGAAGAAGAAAAGAAAGAAGCCACAACTGCGGCTGAGAAATACTGGCCAAAGAGGCAGGAGATTCCTTCCAGGAAGTACCAGGAAAATGTTTCAAGCAAAAAGTCTAGTAGTGGTGTCTGGGAGGAGAGACATATGAAGACGGGACATGTTTGAACACACATTTACTCTGAAAGAACAAGTATATGGAGGAAGGGCAAAGCCGCAGAAAAGAACAGATGAACAATGGAAGGACATCCCTTATGAAATTGAAAAGGTATATGGAAATTTCTCTAAAAGAACTTGTGCAAAACAAAAACAAAAAGAAAAAGAAAAGATACCAAAAAAATTTTTAAGTGATAAAAGAACTTGTGTATCTTTATTATTGGAGGGGAAGGAGTTAGGAAAGGGTTGCAGGGGGAGAAGGTTAATGAAGTTCCTCTCGTGATACAGAGGTCAAGCTGCTCAACTTGGAGCTTTCAGAAAGGTGATTCGTAAGGAACTAGTACAGTGTCGAAGGTTCCATGTGAGGCATGGCAGAGTCATGGTTTGCCTTAGGGATAAGGTTTTACCAGAAAGATAAGAAAGCAAGAGAGTTGCCAAAGGTTATTGCAAATGGCATCCTGAGAGCTATACTCCTTTAAGAAACTAGAAAGAAAAACAAGAAGGAATTGAAGAACAAGACATATTGAAGAACAGACATAAAGTGGATACAGAAATCAGAGGGTTAGAATAATAGAAAAAGGTGGTGAAAATTATAGAGGTTGAGAATTTAGCAGGAGGAGTGATTCAGATTGCTGACATCTCTGATGATCAGTTCTTTCATAGGTTCTAGGCTGAGTGTTGGCAGAAGTTGTTATGTTGCTTTCAAGGAAACCTGAGCCCAGATTTAAAGGCAGAAATGGGATTTCAGGGCTTAATAAGCCTAACTTTACATTGCAAATAACTGAAGTCCCCAGATAAATAGGTCTCAGGGTTTAGACCTCTCCAGAAGAAGCCAGCCGTGGCCTAAATAATCATTTTTCTGGGGAGTGGGAGAAGAGAAGAGTGGAATGCCATCTGGGGAAAAAAACAGGTTGTCACACAGCCTTCAAAAAGAGAATGATTAAGGCTTCAGCTCCTAGGAAATCATTCTCTTCATTGAAGACCCTGAAGGCTGTGCTGATTGTCTCAGTCCTCTTGGTCCCCACTGTCTGATTTTCTCTTCTATTGTGCTATACGCCATCACATTCTCCATGTTATATATGTTATTATTGAATCCCCAAATAAAGGGTTTGTTCATCCTAGGAAAGTGCTGAGCACATAAGGTGCTTCACAGGATTTCTTTAACCCTCTGGAGGAAGTGATAAAAGCTTTTACTTTACCAACTTTGTGTTTCTTTTCATCATCTCTTAAAATATATTTGTAAGGTTTACATGGAGTTGTACATTTTGAGAAATTAAAGCCCTGTAGGCAGCTCTGGGAGAACTACAAGCATTAAAATCTCCAGGAAAAGTGACAGGTGACCTAAGCTTGACCTCAACTCAGTTCACAATGCAAAAATTATTGGGAGAAAGAATACCCTACAGAAGGAAATGGGTCCTATAGAGTCTTCATAGATTTAGGCTTTGAGGCATGACCGAAAGGTGAGGAAAGTTTAGAGTTTTAATAAAATGATTGCCTTGCTGAAAATTTTGCATTGCCGAAATTTTCCAAGGAGCATTAGGAATGATTAGTAATTCAACTTTCTCCACCCCTTTTTAGTTTACCCATTGTGATATATTGTTTAATCCAAGGACACAGCCAACTATCAGCATCCAAAGTGTTGACAGGTAGGTCAAACGGGGACTGAACTAGGTAAGTCATTTTTCACAATGATGAGTCTACTCGTGAGGATTGGGAAGCAGAAAGGAGAGAGAATTTAATGACAAATTTGCTTCAACTTCACATACTCACTACTAAATACCATAAGATCCCTGGCCCATCAATATTACTATTAAACATCATCAAATAAAGAAATATATTATAATTCTTTTAACTCTTAGCTAAGACTAGCTGATCAACCAAACAGGTCATTGTCACTAACCTTAGAGAGCAATGGCAGAGAAAGCCACATTAATCTGCTTCCCACATGAAGTCCTCAATTATGGTCAGTCATTTGAGCAAATGAATTAGAATTTAACACATATGATAGAATCTGAATTGATCCAGGAAAAAGCTAATGGGTAACTGACCTATTGAAAATAGTTGTTATGAGCACTTTGATTACAATAGGTCCATCCGGGTTTTTTAATTAGTTTATTGGGATGAGGGGCTCAGAAGAATTAGGCACTAGAATTTAATGACTATGAGGATCAAAGCAAAAGTGGCAGGGTGACTGACAGTGGATGGGCAGGTTGGGGAGATCCAAAGAATTTACATTTTGCTCAAGTTCAATGAAAGTTTTGGGTGGGTTTTGAGAAGGGCAGGTGTGATCTGACATCTTTTACTTGTTTGTTGTTGACCCTTCTGCTGTGTAGAGGATACATCTGAGGGGCAGAAGGGATGGGGAGGTGAAGGGTATGGGGGGCAAAACAATGACTGTTTGAAGGCTCTTGTAGGAGAGAAGCCCTGGCTCTGCCCAAGGCACCAGCAGTGAGAACAGGAAGTCCTAGGCAGAAGAAACAAGAGGTAATACAGATGAGACGAGGACGGTATCATTATTTTTGTTCATTTTATCTCAAATTTGAAGTTTTCATATTTTCACACCCCAGGCCCAATAAAAATCATATTCTAGACACTAAAAATAGCAAATTAAATCAGCAAAACCTCATTTGTTCTGGTCTTTTTTTTACAGCATTTCATGTATTATAAAATAATTATGAAAAGGAATATTAAATGCAATGGAAGCATCAATAATTGTTCTGGAACAAATTCTACTTAATATGATTTAATAGACTTTAATAGGATTCTACAAACAACCAAACTTAAATTAGACACACCAAGATTTAAATCCATAAAATGATTATTCAGTTAGTTTAAGAGATTGGTGTCAGTCCCTTCTCAAAGTCAATAAATATCATAAACGGCAATGCCTCTCAGTCCACAAATTTACACAAATGCATAAGATGTTCCCCTCTCCCACTTGATTTCTCTAATACAAACGAGCTATCATATCTAAGCTGTGGTATGGAAAAGCCCAGGTAGAGAGACACTGAGAGCAGCTTCTGGCCCACAGCCAGAAGAACTGAGGACAGAGTGGAACTGAGGATTCAACCTGCCAACCACCATATGAGTAAGCTTTGCAGCTACTTCCTAACTCAAGCCTTGAGATAAGACCACAGCCCTAGTCAACATTGACTGCCACCTATGAGCGACCCTGGAGCAAAATAGCCAGAGAAGCTACACACGGATTCTTAACCTACACAAACTGTGAGATGTAAATGCTGTCACTTCAAACCATTAAGATGTAGGTTGATTTTTTTGCACAGCAATATATAAATAAAATAGTCTGTTGAGAAATTGCAATATGCCCATCAAAGTATGAAGTTCTGAAAGCCATACACTGTGATTATCAAACATCCTATTTATAATGTATGTGAGAAAATATTTGTGGTAAATATAAACACAAAAAAGAGACAGACACTGCACAAAGACCTTGAGTGGTTTGGGGTGCTTTTGCAAGTTTTTGAGCTGTGAGAATGTTGAATAACCAAAAATACTTTAAGAAGATCTTGATGTAAATAGTGACAGGTGAAAATTTATAATGATATGCAAATTTTAATAATCAATAAATAATATTGATAAATAAATAATAAGATCTTAAAATTGAGACTGAAAATTATACGTCCTAGCTTTTCTTCTGCTTTCCAAATTGCTCCATATCTGGATCACATAGAAACAAATACAATTAACATTTGAATTGTAAATGGCCAAATTTATACTTTCTGACTCCTGGAAAGGACATAGTTGCACTTAGAACAAATACACTAGTGTGAGTAAAGAGAAGTTTCTTGAAGTGACAGACAAGTAATGAGACAGGATATGCTTTTGTAGACCAAATCAGACACAGAAATATGTCTTTCTACAGAAATGTGGCTTAGGCATCCATGACATTCCTCTTGTGTTTTTGATCCTGGAACAGTCTTTACTGTGAATGACAGCTAATGGCCAGAGGGTAGAGTTGCTAGTTTTAGCAAATACAAATATAAGTTGTCCAATTAAGTTTTAAATTTTATATAAATAATGAATAATTTTAATATAATGCCACCAAGGAAATGTTGTTTATCTGAAACTCAGACATAAGTGGTGCTATGAATTCTATTGTGCCCATCTCTAAGTTCATATGTTGAATTCCTAATCCCAATTGTGACTATATTTGAAGATAGTACTTTTGGGCAATAATTAGAGTTAAATGAGGTCATAAGGTGGAGTGTTAATATAATAGGATGGGTGATCTTATTAGAAGAGGAAAAGATCTCTCTCTTTCGCTCTCTCTCAGACTCAGTGCACACACCAAGGAAAGTCCGTGTGAGGATATAGTGAGAAGGAAGTCATCCGGAAGCCAGCTCCCTCCAGGAACCAAATAAACTGGCACCTTGATCTGGAAATCCTAAGAAATGTGAGAAAATAAATTTCTGTTGCATAACCACCTAGTCTATGGTACTTCTTTCCAGGCATCCTGTATTTTATTTGGCAGCCCTGCCAGGAAAGCAGAAAAGAATGAAGAAGGAAGGAGAGAAGGGAGGAATCCATTCTAATACCTGTGCTGTCCAAATATGTCTTCCCATCTGAAGACAAAGAAATAGAATTGACCTTCAACACACACAGGCTGCAACTAGCAGCAGTCGGTCTTTTGATAAAGAATTGTTTAAATATCCTTTGGAGTGCATTGCTGCACTCTGTGAAGTCAAGGACTGTATTGTGGCATTTTTACTTACTAAGTACTTAAGTACAAAGCCCTGTGTCACTTTCTGAGATGCCAAAGACTGACATTTGTAGCTCACTTGCAACATTACAGGCACTGAACTAAGTGCTTTTTAGGTATTATTTTATTACACCCTCATGCCAACCCTATGGGTTAGGCAATATTTTTATCAATATCTTATACATAAATAAATAGAATACATAGAAGTAAAGTTAGTTACCTATATCACAAGCTACACAGATTTGAACTCATATTAATCTCACTGCAGCATCCCTGTCCTCAAAGGAGCTTATAGTCCAATGGCAAAAACACTGGTTACAGATAAATGAAAAATAAGTAAGCATAGATTTCTACTAAATGCTATGGCTGAAGTAACTATAGAGAATTATGAAGTAAGAGTGGTAGAGAAACTAACCTGGAACAATGAAGTGAAGAGGGAGGGGCAGGTGGTAATTAGGACACCATAGGATTAGGACCTTATCTTAGCTCTTGGTATCTATCTTATAACAGCTTAATAACATTTATCTTTGCAGTTCAGCTATTTGGTGCCTAGCCCACGCCCCTACCTTAATAGTCCTCAACACCAGCTTCATATTAACATCGCATTTAAATTTTTTCCTGTATTCCTCTCCAAGCCATTTAAACCAGAATTCCTGAGAATGCAACTCTGAGCTCAGTGTCTTCAAGTAATTCTTCTATATAGCCAGAAATGATAATAATTGTATTACTCTAAAATTTTCTACAAGTAGGAGCAATGTTTTATTTATTTTATAGCTTATAATTCTGCCTACATATAAGTCAATACTATATTGAAATAAATTGAATCAAATAGCTAATGGAGATAATTCATGAATGGGAAAAATTATAAGCCCTCATTTTGGTTATATAACCTTGAAAGAAAATGAAATAATTTTCTTAATTAATTTTTTTTATCTGCAAAGGCAATTGGACCCTTATACTTTTCCCAATGAGTTATCAGAACACACTGTTTTCTCAAGAAACACATATTCATCCAAGTGTCAGGAAACTGAGCTATTTCCATCTACATCCCACAAATAGCATGTGCATAAGAGAAAAGAAAATCACAGAGACTATATATGAGGGCACCACCAGCATGGGTATGCACTGGTAGAAATTCTATGATCCTATATAATGGTAGAAGGAAGAGAACAGTAAAAGTGCTCAGAGTACCTGAGTACATTTATTTTCATGAGTTGATGTGAATAGGAAGAGGGAGTAGGAGAAAATATGCCAAGAGAAGCATTTCCCTAGGTGTATGGGAATGGAGATAGAAAGCCACCAAAGGAAGACAATGTCTGTAACGGCAGATAGGTATCCAAACCCACTGGGAAGAAGTGCAAGGACAAAAGCCAGCTAGACTTGCATTATTCCTGCCAATGAGAATAACTTCTCAAGCTTCTGATGTCTGAGTAACAGCCTCAGTGCATCCCTACTACTTCAATTTAATATAAGCAGAGACAAGATCTACTCTGTTAAGGACAACTTAAATATGGCCAGTTAAGCTTTTCAAAAACTAAAATAATTGAATGGGCAAACTGGATTAAATTTTTTAAATATGAGGAAAGTTTGGTAATAATGCTAAATAGTAGTGGCACATTTATTTGGTTCTGAGTATCCTAGCAGCCAATGCAAAGGTAGAAACAGGATCTGTTGCATGAAGATGCACAGTATCTTTAGGAGAAGCATCACCTAGTAACTGAGAAGTAATAGATTGCAGTTCTGTTTTTCAAACTTTACTGAGGTATGATTGATGAATAAAAATTGTATCTATTTGTTGTATAAAACATGATGATATACGTTTATTTATGAAACAATTCACACAATCTAATATATCTAATATATCCATCACATCACATAGCTTTGTGTTTGTGTAGTGGAAATATGTGTGAGACCTAGTTTATTAGCAAATTTCAAGTACATGACTATGAGCCTTTGTTATTTCTTGTAGAATATGCCTAGCAGTAAGGAATTCCCTCAGCTTTGGTTTATCTGAGAAAGTCCTTATTGTTCAAGCATGAAGCACCACTTTGACAGATAAGATATTTTTAATGAGCAGTTATTTTTCTTCCAGCATTTTGAATATATCATCCCATGCTCTCTTGGCCTGCAGAGTTTCTGTTGAGAAATCCATAAATAGCCTTGTAGAGGTTCCCTTGTATGTGATAAGCTTCTTTGCTGTTGTTACTTCAAAAATTCTCTTTTTATCTTTGATTTTTAACTTTTGATTATATATGTCTCAGCAAAGTCTCCTTTTGGGAACTCTTGATATCCATGTACCTAGTTGTCCATATCTTTTTCACAGGTTTAGAAAGTTTTTACGCTATGTCTTTCTTATTATTGCTTATGTCTCCTGTTCAACAAAATTGGAGAAAAGGGCAGAACAGGTTCTGCCTGGAAGCGAGGGGGTGGGGGGGAAGAGTGAGGGGGTGAGTAGAAGGGGGGATAAAATGGCCCAAACAATGTATGCACATGTGAATAAATTAATTTTAAAAAAAGAAGGTTTTTAGCCATTATTTTTTTAAATAAGCTTTCTGTCCCTCTTACCCTCTCTCCTCCTTTTGAAGATCCCATAATGCAAATGTTTGCTCTACTATTCACAATAGCCAAGTTATGCCCCAATACTGATGAATGGATCAAGAAAATGTGGTAACTATACACAATGGAATTTTATGCAGCCATGGAGAAGAATGAAATGTTATCATTCACTGGTAAATGGCTGGAATTGGAGAACATCATTCTGAGTGAGGTTAGCCTGCCCAAAAGACCAAAAATCATATGTTCTCCCTCATATGTGGACATTAGATCAAGGGCAAACACAACAAGGGGATTGGACTTTGATCACATGATAAAAGCGAGAGCACACAAGGGAGGGGTGAGGATAGGTAAGACACCTAAAAAATTAGTTAGCATTTGTTGCCCTTAACACAGAGAAACTAAAGCAGATACCTTAAAAGCAACTGAGGCCAGTAGGAGAAGGGGACCAGGAACTAGAGAAAAGCTTAGATCAAGAAGAATTAACCTAGATGGTAACACACATGCACAGGAAATTAATGTGAGTCAACTCCCTGTATAGCTCTCCTTATCTCAACTAGCAAAAACCCTTGTTCCTTCCTATTATTGCTTATACTCTCTCTTCAACAAAATTAGAGATAAGGGCAAAATAATTTCTGCTCGGTATAGAGGGGGTTGGGGGGAGTGGAAGGGGGTGAGATGGGTGGTAAGGGAGGGGGTGGGAGCAGGGGGGAGAAATGACCCAAGCATTGTATGCACATATGAATAATGCAAAAAAAGTCAACTAAAAAAAGAGAAGTTAGCTCTCTAGTTGATGTCTCAAAAGCCCCATAGATTCCCTTCACTCCTTTTCATTCTTTTTCCCTTTTCTCTTCTGACTGAATAATTTCGAATCACCTGTCTTTAAGTCCACTGATTCTTTCATTTACTTAATGTTGTGTTCTTTAGTCAGTCAGCTACAAAATTTTTATTTGGCTCTTTTGTATGTTTTCTATCTCTTTGTTGAGCACTTCATTCTAACCTTATATTGCTTTCCTGGTTATGTTAAATTATTTATCCATGTTCTTGTAGTTCACTGCCTTCTTTAGAATAATGATTTTGGATTCTTTGTCAGGTGATTTGTGGAACTCCATTTCTTTGGTGGTGTCATGTTCCTCTGATTCATTGTATACTTATTTACATGTCTAAAATTCAAAGAAATCTTGAAGACTTTATGAACTGGTTTTGGTAAGACTTTCATCCATGGGGTGAGAGTACCATGAAGAATGCTGTTGCATCAGGTGCCAAGTACCAGGGTATAAGGCTCTGAGCCTAGGGAAGCACAATGTCACATCAGCTCAGGATATTGGTATCCATGACATCAACAATTACATTACCCTTAATGGTGAGAACTGCAAAGGGTCAATGGTGAATGTAGATGTAGAGATCCTCACTAGTGTCACTGGGTCCAGTAGCAAGGAACCAGAGCTGATAGTGGTGGACATTGGGCCAGTGGTATGCATGTGTTTGACTTCAGGGAACAACTGCAGGTGCATGGGCTGCATGAGCAAACTAGGAGCAGCATATATGAGCTCAGGTGCAGGGAGCAAGTGTACTATGCACACAGGAGAGAGCAGCAAGAGGAGTCAGGGTGTACTTCATACATGCATGCTGTGGATGGGTCCAGTAGCATGCTTGTTCGTGGCTCTAGAGACCAGCTACAAGTGCCTGCATAGCAGTGTAGGCTATATACACACACATAGTTGCAGGACAGCTGTGAGCACCCATGTAGCTTTGAACACCAGGGCCTATGGCAAGAGCCAAGGACATTTGCAAATATGTACCTGCAATGGCCATGCAGGTTCCCAGAGCTGAGGGGCTCATCTGGAAACTAGAAGAAAAGGACAGGGAGCTGTCCAGGCAGCTGGAGAGTATAGCCTCTTGGGAGTAAAAGTTGCTGGTAGAGAAGTGAGATCCCATAGTGACAGATGCTGTGGGGTTAAAAACTGTGAGGGAGTGGGAGTACAATGCCACAAGGGCTGATAAAGTCCCTAGTGGTCAAACGTAGACATCAAGCAACCTGAGGATCACAATGGCACTTACTATATGGCAAGTATTGATAACTCCCATCTTTTTTGTTTTAAAATGTCTCAAATTATTGCTGGTCTCCCCAGTGATCTATCTGGGGTAAAACCAAAGCAGGTACCTGGAGAAATGCTCCAAAAGTCTGGGGAACCTGGTCATTCACCCTGGGAACTTCTCATCTGGGGGATAGGATGATGCAGACAAAATTAAACTGTTCTTCCTGTCTCTTTTGTACAGTTATTCCCAGGTTTTTTGTTCCATTGTGTTGCAGAAGCGTTCTCAATGGATGCCTGAGTTTTCCAGGACTGTTTTCATTAGTAGGAAGCTAATTGTGATATTTTTGTGTATGTGTGGGAGGATGAAGACTGGGATTTCCTCTCTTGCTGATTTCATTCTCTACTTTATCTGAAGATGATATGTTTTTTAAAAAGAAGCTAGAAATATTTAATCTGATCTTTTTCTTTTTAAATTCTGATCTTTTTCTTTGGAATCATAAAAAATAGGCTACTAGAATTTTAGGTGACTATATGTCATGTTAAGCAATAAGAGACAGGAGTGAGAGTAATCTCAGATTTTGTTTCAGTTGACTGATTTGTCAAGAGCCCTTTTAAATAAATATCACTGGGGGAAAAGAAAACATTAATATTTTCTGCACAAAGACTAACGTAGTCAAGATTTGCTATTTTCAGTCAGATAAAAATCATTATGAAATGAATCTGCCTTCATCAGAGCCAAATATGCTTAATAATTGCTTCATTGAAATTGGCTAATGCTGCAACTCTTTTTGAGAAATGGGATTTGTACAAAAAGCCAAAGATAGCATCAAAATGACTCCATCAAAAAAATAGCCCTTAGTTCATCTAGCTTAAAAATAGGCTGTTCAATAGTAAGAAAAGTCTTCATTTCTTGGCTTCTGTCTCTTGTACAGTTTCCAACTTGACAACAGGAGTGGGAGACCATAAAGAGCACAAACAAGAAAATGTGCCAGCTCCTATTGGTTGGGGGCAAGATTCACAAAAACACCAATGAGAGCCATCTGACTCAACTCCAAACAACAGACAAAACACCACAATAGCAGAGCAAGGGCTTCATGTGGACAACTGAGAGTTTTGCACAAACACAGCTGCAAACCAAGAAAGGCATGGGGAATTCCCACAGGCAACACAAAGCGCCTCACTTTTTCTTATTTATAAGACAACATTTTCTGTACACATTCCTGAGCACTTTTACCTTATGTTCTCTCTACATCTTAACTCTAACCAAGTGGTCCTCAAACCAGTGAAGATATCAGAATTACCTGTGTAAATTTTTTCTGCATATTTTTATTAGCACATGTTAATTGTACAAAGTGGTTTCATTGTGATATTTCCATGCATGTGTATAATGTACTTTGATCAAATTTATACCTTCTATTATCATTTCTTATCCCCTATATTCCTTTATTAAATCATTTTAATGGGTTTCATTATTGTATTTTCATCCACGTGTATGAAGTACTTCAATCTTATTCACTCACTCTTTACCATCTCCTTTCACCATCACCCCTCCTGCTGGTTCCTATCCCCAAACAGACCCCTATTTAATACTTGTGTCATGCTTCTATATTTTTTCCTAGGTCTAGATTCTGCAGATGAGAGAGAATATGTGATGCTTGTCTTTCTGAGTTTGGCTTACTTCCCTTAACATGATGATTTCCAGTTCTATCCATTTTCTGCAAATAACATAGTTCCATTATTCTATATGGCTGAATAACACTCCATTACACACACACATATATATATAATATATATATAATTATATTATAGATTAATATGTTATATGTAAATACGTATGCATATAATGGAGTATTGCATATATGTATGTGTGTGTGTGTATATATATACATATAGCTCTAAGGATTGAACATTTCTTTATGTATTTATTATCCTTTCTATTTCTTCTGAGAACTGTCTGTTCAATTCATTTGCCCATTTATTAATAGGATTATTTGTTCTTTTGCTGTTTAGTTTTTTGAGCTCTTTGCATATTCTGGATATTGATCTTTTATCTGTTGAATAGCTGTTGAACATTTTCTACCATATTGTGGGCTTGATTCTGGCAATGTTTCTTTTGAGGTGCAGAAATTTTTAATTTGACACAATCCCATTTCTCAATTCTTACTTTTATTTCCTAGGCAATTGGTGTCCTAAATTTCAGATCTTACATTAAGATCATCCATCCATTTAGAGTTAATTTTTGTATAGGGTGAGAGATAGGGATCTACTTTCAGTCTGCAACGTAGACAACGAGTTTCCTGACACCATTTGTTGAAGAAGCTGACTTTTCTCCAGTGTATGTTTTTAGTACCTTTGTAAAAACTCAAATGGCTATATCTATGTGGTTTTATTCCTGGGTGTTCTGTTCTGTTCCATTGATCTTCATGTCTGTTTTTGTGCCAGTACCATACTGTTTTGTTACTATGGCTCCATAATATAATTTGAAGCCAGTATTGTGATGCCTCCAACATTGTTCTTTTTGCTCAGGATTATTTTTGTTATTTAGAGTCTTTTTATTTTTCCATATATATTTTAGGATTGGTTTTTCTATTTCTGCAAAGAATGACATTGGAATTTTGATGGGCATTGCATTGAATCTATAGATTGCTTTTGGTAGTATAGTCATTTTCATTATATTAATTCTGCCAATCCATGAACATAGAAGTCTTTCCAGAGTCTCATGTCTTCTTCAATTTCTTTCTTCAAGGTTTTGTAATTTTAATTATAGAGCTCTTGCACCTCCTTGGTTAGGTTTATACCTAGAATTTTTTGAGGTTCTTGTGAATGGGAAGTCTTATTCATTTCTTTATCAGCCTGTAATTGTTAATATATAGAAAAGCTACTGATTTTTGTCTATTGATTTTATATCCTGCTGTTTCTGAAAGTGTTTATCAGACACACAAGTTTTTTGATGGACTCTCTTGGGTCTTTTATGTAGAGAATCTTATCATCTGCTAATAGGAATAATTTGACTTCCTTCCATATTTGAATCACTTTTATTTTTTTTCTCTTAACTCATTGCTCTGGCTAGGAATTCCAGACTACATTAAATAAGAGTGGAAGAATGAATACCCTGGTCTCATTCCTGACTTTAGAATAAATGATTTGTTTACCTCATTAAGCATGATGTTGGTTGTGTTTGTCACATAGCCTTTATTGTGTTGATGTACTTTCCTTCTATTCCTAGTTTCTTTTGAGCTTTTATCATGAAAGATGTTGAATTTTTTCAAAGACTTTTCCTACCTTTGATAATCAAGATCTTCATGAGATTTTTGTCTTTGATTCTGTTTATATGCTATTTTACATTTATTAATTTATGTATGTTAACCTTCCTTGCATCTTTGAAATGAAACCAATTTGGTCATGGTGTATGATCTTTTTGATGTGCTGTTGAATTCAGTTTGAAAGTGTTTTATGGAGAATTGTTTACATCTATATTCATTTAAGAGAATGATCTATAATCCTCTTGTTTGGTAGTATCCTTGTTTTGGAATGAGTGTAAAACTGGCTACATAGAACAGTTTTAGTAGTGTTCTTTCCCTTTCTATTTCATGGAAAAGTTTGAGGAGTATTACTGTCAATTATTTAAAGATCTGATAGAATTCAGCAGTGGCTGCCTCAGGTCCTCAGCCTTTTTTTGTTGTGAGACCCTTTATTACTGCTTCAATTTCATTGCTTATTATATAGTTCTATTTAAGTTGTTTGTATCTTCTAGGCTTAATACTGGTAGGTCAAAGGCAACTAGAAAATTCTCAATTTCTTCTACATTTTCCAGTTAATTTAAATATAAGTTTTCAAAGCATTCCCTTATGATTATCTGAATTTCATTGGTATTTGTTGTGCTATCACCTTTTTTATCTCCAATTTTATTAACTTACTTCTTTTCTCTCCTCCTTCTAGTCATATTGGTGAAAGCTTTGTCAATCTTGTTTATCTTTTTTGAAGAACCAACTTTGTGTTTCATTGATTCTTTGTATAGTTTTTTTTTTTTTTTTGGTCTTTGTTTCATTGATTTCTGCCCTAATCTGTATTATTTCTTTCTGTCTGTTAATTTTGGGTTTGGCTTATTCTTGTTTTTCTAAGAGCTTGAGGTAAATCATTATGTATGTATTTGAGATCTCTATTTTTTTAATAGCTATAAACTTTCCCTTTAGCACTATCTTTGCTGTATCCCATAGATTCCAGTAAATTGTGTTTCCACTTTTATTAGATTCTAGGTATATAGAAATTCCTGCCATTTTATTGGTTTTATAGTGTTTGATCCTTCCTTACTTCTCCTTTGCTTATCTGCTCATCTAGTGAGGCTTATTTTTTCCCATATTTTCATAGCTTCACTTACCTTCCTCTTTTGTGTGTAGGATTCCTTTAAGTATCTTCTGCAGCACTGTTTTAGTAGTTAGGAATTGTTTTAGCTTTTGTTTATCATGGAAGGATTTTATTTCTTCCTCAGTTATGAAGGATAGATTTGCTGGGTACAGAAATCTAAATTGTCAGTTATTTTCTCTCAGAGCCTGAAAAACATCATTCTGTGCCCATCTTTCTTTTAAAATTTCTTTTGAGACATCTGCTGCTATTCTGATGGGTTTGCCTTTATAGATGAGTTGGCACTTCTCTCTTGCAGATTTTGGTATTCTTTCTTTCTTCTGTATATCTAATGTTTTAGCTATAGTATGACATAGGAAAGTTTTTTGTGGCCTTGTCTGTTTGGAGTACTAAAGGCCTCCTGTACCTGGACAATCATCTCTTTCTCAAGATTTGGACAATTTTCTATTGTTTTATTGAATATGTTTTCTATACCTTTACCTTGCATATCTCCTTCTTCAACTTCCATGAAGGTTTGACTGTTTTAATGGCACACCAGAAGTGTTGCACGTTTTATTCTTACATCTTTAGATTTTTTTCTCCATCTTCATCTGCAAGTTCTAACACATGGACCTTGTCTTCAAGTCCTGATAATCTGTCTTCAGTTGGATCCATTCAGCTTGAGAGATTTTCAACTGAGATTTTTATTTGACTTATTGAACTTTTCATTTACAGAATTTCAATTTGATTTTTTCAGAACTTCTGTATCTTTATTGAGTTCTTCTGCCATGTCCTGCATTGTCTTCCTCATTTCATTCAGCTCTTTATTTGATTTTCTTGGAATTCATTCAAACATTTATTCATGAAATTTTTAATTTCCCTGATCATTTTTATAATCTTTTTTCCCTTTGAGATTTCATCCACTTCACTATCATTAGTGTCTGTTACTCTGCAGTTGTTGAGTTTTGAAGGATTACATATATATTTCTTGTATTTCTACATTGGGATTTGGGTGTCTGAAGTCCTTGGTTGGAAGTTTTAATCACCTTTAGTTTTCCATTGAAATAGTCTCCATGTTCAGGCAGGACATTTCAGTGGCTGGATTGAGGTGCTGTTTCTTACCCTGCACTGGGGATGTGGCTCAGTAGCCAAGCATTTGCCCACATGCTTGGGCACTGGGCCTTATCTCCAGCACTGCTCAGGAAACTAGCTGGAGTCTCTCACAGAAGGGTCAATTGTCTAACACTGGCTGCTTCCACTATAGGAGCTTCCTTTTTTGTGTTCTTGGAGCTTTTGCTGGCTAGAAGTAGCTTATACCCATTAGGCCAGGTAGGTTCTCACTTGCTGCCCTCTCTCCCCAGTTTGTTTCCCCAGGGGGCAGCAAACATCCAATCCTCTGAGTGACATCTGAATGCATCAGGTAGTAGGGGAAACAAACACAGCACTGAGTTCTGGCTAGGGGAGAAATGAAGGACCCAGCCACTTTATCTGCTGCTCTCAATGCTTATAGAACTTTTCCAGTAGTTCACCTCCCTGTATGGGGAAATGAAATTGTGAAAGTCACAAGACCCAGAAGATCTAGACTCAAGGCCCTCAATCTCATCTAGCAGCAAACACCTACCAGGATGTAGTCCCCAGATGAGGATCTCGGTGTTATCTGACCCTGCCAAGCTGTTCAGCTCCCTGTGAGGGCAGGGAGGAGGTTATAGATATCATGTGCTTTGAAGTATCTGGGCTCTCTGATCCACCTAGCAGCCAATATATGCAGCTCCGAGGTAGGCCCTATAGGCTGAATACTACACCAGTGACAGGCTCAGTGCTTTGTTTCTGCCACAATCCTCAAGTGATGGGATATGCTGCTTGCCAGGGAGGATAGGACCTCGGACTACCATGCCCTTCCTTGCTGGGGCTCCCCACTGCTTGAACTTCTCTGCAGGACCATGTCAGACCCTCTTCCTCTCTTAAACCATCTCTTATGGATGTCTTCCACACAGTCATGGTGTCAGGGTGTCCCAAGACTTGCTAAACATTGACTGTTCCTTGTTTTCAATCCCCCAAGCTATCACTGTCAAGATGTCATCTTGCTATAGCTCTCAGAGATGAAAGGAGCAACAGAATATCTCTCCTCATCAAGGCTAGTCTTCCATACCACAGAAGTCACTGTCTCACCAAATCCCTGCAGTGGGTTTGAGTCTTGCAGGAGTATGGGCTTATCCTACAGCTAGAATTGCCATCATGTTACCAGGGCCATGTGGCTTACCTTGTGTTTGCACCTTCCACAGCCTCTACCCCTCCGAGAGCTGGACATGGGGCTCTGGAAATGTTTGCTGCTTTTCTCTATTACCTCTGTTTCTCCATGCTTCTCTGCTGTCCTGCAACCTCTTTCATAATTCCCCATGTTCTTCTCATTCTCTCTTCAGACTATAGCCTCTCCTGTGTTATCTGACTCTTCTTATTCACAGAGTCAAAATGGCAGATTTTCTTAATCTGCCACCTTGCACCATCATCCTGTTCAAATTTCTAAATATCACATATTATACATTCATTTACTGGGGTTGCTATAACATAACATCAAAGACTGGGTGAGTTAAACAACAAAAATTTATTTTTCTCACAGTTCTGTAGGCTAGAAGTCCAAAATCAAAGTTTTAGCGGATCTGGTTTCTTCTGAGGCCTCCTTAACTTGCAGGTGGCTACCTTCTCTCTGTGCCCTCAGGAAGTCATCCTTCTGTACATGTACATGACTAATATCTTTCTGAATATTGAAATTTCGATTTGATTAGGGTCCATCCTGAGGGACTTATTTTAATCTAATCACCTCTTTAAAGGTCCTATCCCCAGTACAGTCACATTCTGAATTACTCTGGGTTAGGGCTTCATACATAAATGTGGGAGGGAATGACAGTTAAGTCCATAACATTTGCCAAAGCCCCAATCACAGATTTGGATTCAGTATATTTGGGAATCTCCCTTAAAAACTTATTTTAAAACTATCACAGGAAGCCTCAAATGCACAGAATTTTATTTCTTGGCAGTATATCTTCTGATAGAAAATACAATAAATAAATTTAGAAATACTCTTTGAAGTCAGATACTGATTTATGAATCTGTATAATTCCATTCATTTTATAGTACCTATCACAGATGCTTAGGTAACAGCCTATTGTGTTTATTCTTAATTGTTGCTCTATTTTCTTTTTTTTTTTAATTTTTCTTTTATTCATATGTGCATACAAGGTTTGGGTCATTTCTCCCTGCTTCCCCCACCCCCTCCCTTACCCCCCTGCCCCCTCCCTTTACCCTTCCACCCCCTCGCTACCCAGCAGAAACTATTTTGCCCTTATCTCTAATTTTGTTGAAGAGAGCGTATAAGCAATAATAGGAAGGAACAAGGGTGTTTGCTAGTTGAGATAAGGATAGCTATACAGGGAGTTGACTCACATTGATCTCCTGTGCATGTGTGTTACCTTCTAAGTTAATTCTTCTCAAACTAACCTTTTCTCTAGTTCCTGGTCCCCTTCTCCATTGGCCTCAGTTGCTTTAAAGTATCTGCTTTAGTTTCTCTGCATTAAGGGCAACAAATGCTATCTAGTTTTTTAGGTGTCTTACCTATCCTCATACCTTCCATGTGTGTTCTCGCTTTATCATGTGATCAAAGTCCAATCACCTTGTTGTGTTTGCCCTTGATCTAATGTCCCCATATGAGGGAGAACATACGATTTTTGGTCTTTTGGGCCAGGCTAACCTCACTCAGAATGATGTTCTCCAATTCCATCCATTTACCAGCGAATGATAACATTTCATTCTTCTTCATGACTGCATAAAATTCCATTGTGTATAAATACCACATTCTCTTAATCCATTTATCAGTAGTGGGGCATCTTGACTATTTCCATAACTTGGCTATTGTGAATAGTACTGCAATAAACATGAGTGTGCAGGTGCCACTGGAGTAACCTGTATAACAGTCTTTTGGGTATATCCCCAAGAGTGGTATTGCTGGATTATATGGTAGATCAATGCTTAGCTTTTTAAGTAGCCTCCAAATTTTTTTCCAGAGTGGTTGTACTAGTTTACATTCCCACCAGCAGTGTAAAAGGGTTCCTTTTTCCCCCGCATCCTCGCCAACACCTGTTGTTAGTGGTGTTGCTAATGATGGCTATTCTAACAGGGGTGAGGTGGAATCTTAGTGTGGTTTTAATTTGCAGTTCCTTTATTGCTAGAGATGGTGAACATTTTTTCATGTGTTTTTTGGCCATTTGAATTTCTTCTTTTGAGAAAGTTCTGTTTAGTTCACTTGCCCATTTCTTTACTGGTTCATTAATTTTGAGAGAATTTAGTTTTTTAAGTTCCCTATATATTCTGATTATCAGTCCTTTGTCTGATGTGTAGCTGGCAAATATTTTCTCCCACTCTGTGGGTGCTCTCTTCAGTTTAGAGACCATTTCTTTCATTGAGCAGAAGCTTTTTAGTTTTATGAAGTCCCATTTATCTATGCTATCTTTTAGTTGCTGTGCTGCTGGGGTTCCATTGAGAAAGTTCTTGCCTGTACCTATTAATTCCAGAGTATTTCCTACTGTTTCCTGTTCCAACTTTAGAGTTTGGGATCTGATATTAAGATCCTTGATCATTTTGAGTTAATATTGGTATAGGATGATATACATGAATCTAGTTTCAGTTTCTTGCAGACTGCTAACCAGTTTTCCCAGCAGTTTTTGTTGAAGAGGCTGTCTTTTCTCCATCGTATATTTTTAGCGCCTTTGTCAAAGATAAGTTGGTTATAGTTGTGTGGCTTCATATCTGGGTCCTCTATTCTGTTCCACTGGTCTTCATGTCTGTTTTTGTGCCAGTTCCATGCTGTTTTTATTGTTATTGCTTTGTAATATAGTTTGAAGTCAGGTATTGTGATACCTCCAGCATTGTTCTTTTGACTGAGTATTGCCTTGGCTACTCGTGGCCTCTTGTGTTTCCATATAAATTTAATGGTAGATTTTTCAGTCTCTAATGAATGTCATTGGAATTTTGATGGGAATTGCATTAAACATGTAGATTACTTTTGGGAGCATAGACATTTTTACTATGTTGATTCTACCAATCCATGAGCATGGGAGATCTCTCCACTTTCTATAGCTTCCTCAATCTCTTTCTTCAGAAGTTTATAGTTTTCCTTGTAGAGGTCTTTCACATCCTTTGTTAGGTTTACACCTAGGTATTTGATTTTTTTTGAGGCTATTGTAAATGGAATTGTTTCCATGTTTTCTTTCTCAGTTTGTTCATTATTAGTGTATAGAAATGCTAATGATTTTTCTATGTTGATTTTATATCCTGCTACCTTGCTATAGCTATTGATGGTGTCTAGGAGCTTTTAAGTAGAGTTTTTTGGGTCTTTAAGATATAGGATCATATTGTCTGCAAATAGGGATATTTTGAGAGTTTCTTTACCTATTTGTATTCCTTTTATTCCTTCTTCTTGTCTAATTGCTCTGGCTAGGATTTCCAGTACTATGTTGAATAGTAGTGGAGATAGTGGGCATCCTCGTCTCATTCCTGATTTTAGAGGGAATGGTTTCAGTTTTTCTCTGTTAAGTATAATGCTGGCTGTAGGTTTGTCATATATAGCTTTTATGATGTTGAGGTACTTCCCTTCTATTCCTAGTTTTCTTAGAGCTTTTATCATGAAATGATGTTGGATCTTATCAAAGGCTTTTTCTGCATCTGTTGAGATGATCAAGTGGTTTTTGTCTTTACTTCTGTTAATGTGGTTTATTACGTTTATTGATTTTCGTATGTTGAACCACCCCTGCATCCCTGGGATGAAGCCTACTTGGTCATGGTGAATGATCTTTTTTATGTGTTGTTGAATTCAGTTTGCCATTATTTTATTGAGGATTTTTGCATCAATGTTCATTAAGGAGATTGGCCTATAGTTCTCCTTTTTGGAAGTGTCTTTGCCTGTCTATTCTCTTTATTCCTTTTATTTATTCTCAATACTCAATTCATTACTGACATGAGCGTTTCATTGTTGGGCTCTCATATCAATATAGGGGCTATTAGCTTCTCATCTCTGTAACTCTGATGAGGGCCCACTTTGTTCCTGCCCCAGTACTCCTCTATTCTCTGACTCCATTCTGCAGAATTCTGGATCTAGACTACTATTGGGATAACTTTCAGGAATAATCTATACTTCAGCCAATTGCCATCTAGGCAAACTTGCTGCTTTTCTCATTTCAGCCTTGTATCTCTATCATGGTAATGGTGTCTGTCTTATTTCAGAATCTATACCTATATGCTACACACCAGTTCCAGTAACTAGGTTTCTAGTTTGTTAGCTGTTATCTACCTTTCTACCTCTATAGCCTGCCCATTTCTCTAAGCCTTGTCTTTGGCATTTTCCCGGCATCATGAGAAAATAAATTGTCTAGGTTAGGAGGTGGCAAACTTTTTCTGCTAAGAACTGAAGAGTATTTTAGGCTTTGCATCCATGTAGGCTCTGCTGAGACTACTCAACTCTAACATTGTAGAAATGAAGCAATAAGAGATGATATATAAACAAATGGGGGTACAATGTTCTGATAAAAGAACAAACATCAAGTGGATATGACCTGAAGGCTGTAATTTGATCTAAGTATGGTAATGAAATTATTCTGTGGAATCCCAGGAATCAGAGAGATTTTAATCAGAAAAGCTCCTTTTCACCATTTTGTATTTAGAACTCTGAGTCCATTTAGGCTCTTATAACAAAATACCATGACTAGAGTAGCTTAAACACAAATTTGTTTCTTACAGTTCTGGAGGCTGGGAAGTCCAAGATCCAGGTGCTGAAAGATTTGGTGTCTGGTGAGGCCCACTTTCTAGTTCACAGATGGCAATCTTTTTGCTGTGTCCTCTCCTCAAGGAAGGAAAGAACTCTGGTCTGTTCGATTCCTTAGAAAGTCATTAATTCCATTGATAAGAGCTCCATCCTCATGAACAACTCACCTCCCAAAGGTTTCAACTCTTAATACCATCACATTAGAAATTAGGCTTCAACATGAATTTTGAGGAGACACAAAATTCAGACCATCTCAAACTTCAAATAAAATTTGATGGAAAAGGAGGTTCTATGATTTAAAATAATGGGTTTGAACACTATTGATCAATTCTGACAAATGAACAACCTTAAATAAGAAAAAGTTAAATGTGTCCTTGGTTGCAGAACTGAAGCCAGGAATTGCTTCCTCTGATTCCCCATACTAAACTCTGAAACCACAATTGGGGTTGCCGTATCAAAATAGGAGATTCACTAAAGGGATGTCTGAAAACCGCTTGGTACCCTTTCAGACTCTACAGGAAGCAACATTTCCCACTAGAAATGAGTTCATGGGTGTGTGATTTCTGCAGTTGGACAGGGTCCCAGGTTTTAATGCTCTGCTGTCAGCATCTTTAAATTCACAATAATTTTTTAATAAGGGGCACTAAATTTTCATTTGCACAAAGCCCTGAATATTGTGTAACTGATCCTGCTCTTCAATCCCACGTATATATGCAATCCCTTGATGCAGTAAATAATACCCTATAACTATCCCAATAGGTGAGATTCCATCCCCAACTTATTATTTTAAGAAATAGCTTATAGTCTTGACCCTCAGTTTATAACTGTACTTCAATGTCTAGAGCTGCTGGTTTATTTATGAGCTGTACAAACATTTGTGCATGATGGCCAAGGCAAAATTTGCAATCAGCCAAGCTGGCCTTTGAAGTTTCCTTTCCTCCTCCAGGATCAGCTTCATGACCCCTGTCTTTGCTTGAATCCTTTCCTGATTCAGCACCTACCTGGGGTTCACTGCTCCTATGCTCTCTGCACCGTTTTTCTGCCATTTGACTCTCTCTCTTCATATTGGAACTTATTCCTGTATAACAACTCTCCCTTAGTGCCAGATTTTTTCTTCTTTCTAAGAGGACAGTAAATGGCCACGTTTGTGCAAATGAGATTTAGCAGATGCTGTTTTCCACTGACATCTATTCTTAACAATAGTACCTTGATTTTGTTAGGATATCCACCTCTTCCTTATAGCCAAAAATTCAGAGGAAACTGGCTCTATTTCTGGGTCCTAATTGGTGTAAGCCAATCATGATTCTTGTTTTCAGTGAGAGTTTTGAGAAGATATGTGACACAATCTAAATGAATGAATGTGAATGGTGGTCAGAGGTAAGAGGTAGGAGTGGGAAGGACTTCTAGGAAATGGTGTCTTGCTCTTAGAGATATAAGAAAAAGATGCTTCCATATTTTTCCTCAACATGTGTGTCACTGTTGCTTAAATAAACAAAGTAGCTCTAATTTGTATATATGATGGGTCTACCCAAATGGAAGCCTATGACAATTCAAAAAACCAAACTTTTCCAAGTGAAAAAAAAAGTCAAATTTTTCAGAGCCGTAAAGACTATAATTTATAAATTGCTTCGACTTTAAAAAAAAAAATCTTCCTAGACGCAACAAGATATTTTTTCAACTTCATTAATCTATAAATTTTAAGCTTGCATTAGAATAGTAGTTCTAAGTAAATATAAGATAATCAATGGTGAATAATTATTTTATGCAAAAATTGAAAAAATAACTACTTCTACTGTTGATCATTTTACCTGGTAAAATCAAGAACTACTTGCCAAGTATGAAAGAAACAATCCTGAGCAAAAGCAGTCTACCTTGTGAAGAACTGACCACAGTCTATTGAAAGAAATGGACTTTAATCAAACATCCACAGAAAATATAAACACAATTGATTAGTGCTGTGTTGAAATAGAACAAATAACTTTTAAGAGCAACAACAGAAGAAATTGGTGGAGAATTAAAGGTAACAGAAGACAAGCTTGAGAAGTAACATTTGAGTAGATTTAATAGAAACATAGTTAAATTGAGTGAAACTAAATTAAGTAGAATAGAAGAACTGAATAATAAGTGAAATTTAACAGGTGAAATGGTGGGTATTGGTGGGGAAGGAAAGTCACAAAAATGTTAAAAGAAACTGCATGTGCAAAAGTTCAGAAGCTAAAGGAGAAAAGTCACATTAAAGGAGCTTTAAAAATTGTGGAACTGAAGTTCAGAAAATGAGGAGAGAGGTGTGTTGGGGAGCTGGTCAGGATATAGCAGTGTTGAGAGGTGATATGACCTTTAAGAAATAATTACATCAAAGGAGATTCACTGTCGTGAAAGCATTCATGTAGTTCTCACAAGAATGGGCTAGTGATCACAAAGCAGATTATTAGAAGTAAGCCTGGCATCTTTCCTCACTCTCTGACACACACCTGCCTGTCTTTCCACTTTTGTCCACCATGGTATGGCACAGCAAAAGGACCTCACCAGATGCACTACCTAATTTTGAATTTCTCTGCCTTTAAAACTATAAACCAAAATAAACCTTTACTTTAAAATGAGCAACAGACAATGGACTGATATAGGGTTCAAGATGGGTCTTGAGGGAAAGACAGGGACCAGACCACACATGGTTTTATGGATCACAAAAAGCACAAACGTGACATGAACAAATTGATGTTTTTAAAATATTACTTTGGTGATGTGCAGGAAAGAATAGATACTTATCTAAGCAAAAGAACAAAGACTCAACAGATGAATATAAGCTTTGCTAGCCACCTTCTGTCAACAATGTGTATGGATATGATTGAGAAAAGATTCTGCCAAAAAGCCTTCTATAGTAGTAAATCCACAAAATTAAGATGTCTTTGAACAAATGAAAATAAATAAATAAAATTAATAGATATAAAAGCAGAGGAGGAAAAGGTAAATGTGTGCTTATATAACATAGATGATGACGGAGATAGATGACAAACACTGAGTATTTTATTATAAAAATCTTTCTTCTGCATTAATTACTTTAAATTCAGAGAATTCCTTGCAGGTGGAATAATAGGATGATATATTAATATAAGATTCCTAATAGATCAACAAACCACAAGAAACTGTTGCTCCTAGTAATAAAAACAAATCAGATAAGATACAAAAAATATTGGGTTTTTTAGATCCTTAATAGCTAAGACTGCAAAGAAATCTAAGTATACCAAGTTCCAGAAAGTAACAAATTCTTTCTCAGAGAGAAGGAATCAATGGCTACTTTCATTCATCCAGGAAAAAAAATGGTGTATGTACCATAATCATAGGTTAGGATAAATAAAATATTTTAAATTGCCTCTTAATAGTTATGTATAGGAACATATCCACCAACTGTTCTCCTTGGTTCATCCTCAGATGGATGCATACAATTTGCTAACGACTGGAGACAGGTCAAGAGAACCGAGAGAGCTCTGCCCTGAGATACACAGTTCCCTCCCTACGTATAAGGAAGAAGTTGGCTACAGGATAGAAGCAGTAAAGGAGAAGTGAACAAAACTTCCTGATACAAATTAGAACTTAGGTAACTGCAAGCAAGCAACTGCTGAAGTTTGGTATGGAGGAAGAGATAAGAAAAATCTCAAACAGACAGTATGGAACTCACCAAATGAAAGGCAGCAGGATGAAGTCAGTATAGCAAAGCAAAAAAAGACCTTTCAAGAACAAAAAATCAAAAAAAAAAAGGAAGAAAGAAAGAAGCAGATATTAGACTAAAGAACAAAGAGAACTCTTTAGAGATATATATGGCCCAAAGACCCATGCATTGCAGGCTTGGCCTCCAGTCCACGGTACTACTGGAAGGTGATGGAACCTTTAAGAGGTAGCACCTAAGTAGAAGGATGTTAAGTCATTAGAGGAGTGCCCTATAAGGGGATATTGGGACCCTGGGCCCGCTTCTCTCTCTCTCTCTCTCTCTCTCTGTGTGTGTGTGTGTGTGTGTGTGTGTGTGTGTGTGAGACTTTCCACTACAAGTTCTGCCTCAACATAAGCCCAAAAGCAATGGGACCTACTGATCCTGGACTAAAACTCTGAAACTGTGAACCAAAATAAATCTTTGCTCTGTTTAAGTTTTCTCAGTATTTTGTTACAGTAATGTAAAGATGACTAAGACACAGAACTAGAACACCAGAAGCTGAGCTATAAATCATAAAGAGCTTTCTCATGATTGGAAGAGATGGCACATGAGCTCTAAAAACTAAAATCACTGCAGTCTTACTGACGCTCACATCTGAATTCCTGCTTAGGGTAAAGTCCTTACCCTTCTCTCTAAATATTTGAAGTCGGTGTTGAGATGAATTTCATTAAAGCCATAATAAACTAACTCAACTAAAGATTAAGTTCATACACACACACACACACACACACACACACACACACACACACACACGGAAAAAACAGTGCCATGGGGACAAGTATCTCCACTGCCTGGGGATGATAATAGTTTGGCCTTCACCAAAAACATTATGAGACATGAAAAAGTAAGAAAAACACAGCAGGATGAAGAAAATAAGCAGTCAATAGAAGAAGTCTGAGAAATGGTCATGGTGTCTGAATGATCAGAGAAGAATTTAAAATAACTATGACAGACACATGGAACAATATAGTGGACAAAGTAGACTGCATTTGTAAAGCATGGGGAATTTCAACAGAAAGATGACAACTATAAAAATGAAAGTGCCAAAAATTTAAAATATAATATCAGAAGTTAAGGATTAATTTGATGAGTATAAGTGTTTACTTAACAAGTTTGATAGTAGATTAGATACGGAAAGATAATCAATTAATTTGAAGACAGATCAATTAAAAATCTGAAACAAAAAGAAAGATAAGAATAAAAATATTGGACAGATCATCTGCTTTCTATAAGTACTATTAAATAATGTAACATATTTTTAATGGGGCACTGTAAGAAAAGAAAATACAGGGAAAAAAAGGCAGAAGAAATGACCAGAGAGAAAAATGAAAGACATCAACCTATATCTTAGAAAAACCCAAGAAGGATGGACAAACAGAAGAAAATTAAAACTAGGCACATTGTCAAAAAAATAAATAAATAAAGATGAAGGTAAATACCTCAAAGGAGTCAGATAAAATGAAATATTTTATGCAGGGAATAATAATAATTATCAATGATTTCTCAGTAGAAAAAATGGAACAGAATACATTAAGTGCTCTAAGAAAAAAAAGTCCTGGTAACCTAGAATAATACATCCAGCAAAAACAGCCTTCAAAGATGAGCAGCCAAGCATGATGGCATGCCTATAATTCCAGCATCCTAACACTTGGGGCCTGAGGCATGAAGATTATGAATTTGAGATGAGACTGGGCTACATAGCAAGATCCTGTCTCAAAAAAAGAAAGGGAGGGGGGAGTTAAATAAAGCCATTTTCAAAGGAAGCTGAGCGAATTTATCTCCAGAAGAGCTTTTCTATCAAAACAAAAAAAGTTTCCAAAAATAATTTTTTGGGTTAGGACAAATGATATCAAATAGAAGTCTAGAGCCACAGGAAGAAAAGAGGAGCACGGGGTGTGGAAATATCTCCTCCCTTTCCTCTAAAGCCACCAACTACTGGAGTGGCTCAAGTGTTAGAGTCCCTGTCCAGCAAGCACAAGACCCTGAGTTCAAACCCCAGTATCACCAAAAGAACAAAACAACAACAAAAACCCACTAATTGTATCAGAGAGGGTAAAAATCTGAATAAATACACCATATAAAAATGAGATTTTCAAAAGATAAGCCACAGCCTTCATGAAAATATTTACAAAACAAATATCTGATAAAAGTCTACTACCCAAAATATACAAAGAACCCTTAAGACTTCACAATGTCAAAAACTACAATCGTCAATTTTTAAAATATGGGCAAAGGTCTTGGATAGAAATATCACCAAAGAAGATAGATAAATGGCTAATAGGCAGATGGAAAAAATGCTACAAATTGCATGTCGTTAGGGAAATGCAAAGTAAAATAACAGAGAGACACCATCATATATTCTTATTAGAATGATCAAAACCTAGAACATAGCTAACAGTAAATACTAACAAGGATGAGGATTCTGTGATACTCTTGCTCGTGGCTGGTGGGAATGCTGAACGGTACCATCACTTTAGAAGACAGTCTGGAAGAGTCTTACAAAATAAGCATAACTTTACCACATGATCCAGCAATCATACTCCATGGCATTTACCCAAATTAGTTAAAAACTTACATACACACACACACACACACACACACACACACACACACACCCTGCATGCAGCTGTTTTAGTAGCTTTATTAATCACCAAAACAATAAATGCTATGAACTAAATTGTTTCCATACCTTCTCCCCTCTCTCACTTCATATATGGAAGCCCTAATTCCAAATTTGGAGACAAGGCCTTTAGCAGGTAATTTAAGTTAAGTGAGATAATAAGGGATGAGTCCCTAATCTGATATGACTAATGGCTTTATGAGAAGGGAAGATCTGAGTGGCACGAAGGTTCAAGCCTGTAATAGGTATTTGAGAGGCAAAAACAGGAAGGATCCCAGTCCAGGCCTACCTGAACATGAAGTGAGATCCTATTTCAAAAATAACCAGTGGAGTGACTCAAGTGTTACAGTACCTGCTTAGCAAGCATCAGGCCCCGAGTTCAACCCCTAGTACCTCAAAAAAAAAAAAGAAAAAGAAAAAAGATCTTCCCCCTCCCCTCCACACACCCCACCTGCAATGTTCATTCAGAGAAAAGGTCTTGTGAGGATGCAATGAGAAGGTGGCTATCTGCTAGCCAGGAGGACAGTCCTCATGAGACATTGAACACTACTCAACCTCAATCTTGGCCTTCAGCCTTTATAACTGAAAAACAAACTTCTGTTGCTTAAGTCATCTAAACTATAGCATTTTGTTACTTAATTGGCCTAGTCAATGAAGACAGTAGGCAAATAAGCTGTGATGCTTCCAGACTGTGGAATATTATACAGTACTGAAAAGAAATGACCTATGAAGCAATGAAAAGACATGAAAGAACTTAAATGCATATTACTAAGTGAAAGAGGATAATCTGAAAGGCTACAAACAATATGATTCCAATTCCATAATATTTTGGAAATGGCAAAATTATGGAGACAGTAAAATGATTAGTGATTGCCAAAATTTAGCGGGAAGAAGTAGATTATGTGGAGTACAGAGGATTTTAGGTACTGAAAATACTCTGAATAATACTATTTTCATAGATACATGCTTTTATACATTTGTCAAAATTCATAAAAATACATATCACCACCAAGAATAAGCCCTAATGTAAACTATGGACTTCTAGTTATAACAAATGTACCGCTCTCTGGCATAGGGTATTGATGCAGGGTGAGTTTGGGGAGGAAGTGGCAGTGAGGAGGAGAGATATGTTGTGGTTCAAATATGGTTTGTCTCCCTGGACTTTATCTGACTATTGTGTTTATTGATGGAGCCCTTGAGAAGTGATTACGATTAGATAAGTTCATTAAGGTAAAGTCCTCATGTTTGAATCCTGGTGGCTTTACAAGCAGAGGGAGAGACACCCAGACATACATGTGCACTCCCCATCTCTTGTGATGTGGAGCTCTACACCCTCTTAGAACTCTGCCAGCAATAAGGCTCTAACCAGGTGACCTCGAAGTTCCAGAACCATGAGCCAAAATGAGCCTCTTTTACTTATAATTACCCACCTCAGATATCTGATGAGAGTAATTAAAATGGACTTTTTAAAAAGGTTTGTGCTCAATTTTCCTTTAAACCTAAAATTGCTCTAAAAGGTCATGTCCATTTAAAAGAAATAAATTTTAGTTTCTTCTCCCAAAATGAGTTTGGTATAAAATAAACAGAAATATATAGCTAAAAAGATATAAATGACCAAAACGATCATAAATCTGATCTAACACAGAGAAGCAGTAATGCATGATAAGAACAGTATGTGAGGGTTGTTTTTTTTTTTTAAACAACTGTGTATATGTGATTGAAATAAGTATCTAACCTGATGGAAGGATAACAGAGAAAAAGCTTTCGTCAAATGTCTAGCATGTGCACACACACCATGTTTGGACACAAACACAAGGGATGTTGTCATATTCCATGTGGTTACCTAGTTTTTTGTGAAAACAGGCCTTGTGTAATCTCCTTCTCTTGAATCTGTACTTGCCCAGTATCTGTTTTGACCAACAGAATAAGGCAGCTTCTGCTTCTGTACTGCTGAGATCCCTGAGCTGCCATGTAAGAAGCCTGGCTTCCCTGTTGGAGACATGGTATGGAGACAGAGGTCATAGCTTTACATGGAGAGGAACTGAAGAAGCCATCTAACAGGAAGACCAAAGGCACCAAACAAATATACGGCCTCAGGAGAGCCACTCAAGCCAGTCTCTCCCCCGCCCCAACACACACACAAACCTCTGGATACTTCCTAGTGAAGACCTTGGACCTAGAAGTGAGGAAGCTATCTTGGACATTCTAACCCCTGATTAAAAGATTAATCATCTTTTCTTTTCCCTGTTTGAAGAGTGAAAAATAATGAAAGTTGTCTTAAGCCAGTAATTTTTGGGGTGCTTCAAAACGTAGCACTAGATAGCTAAAACATACCTAGTGGATTAAACTCCAGAAGGAAAGTTGGAACCAGAAAAAGAAAGGGATAGGAGGTGATATGACAATGAATAGAAATGTAAAGAACAAAGGAAACTGAAGCAGATGCATATATTGAAGAAGCAGGAGGAGGCCAGAAATCCATATTTGTGCTTCAGACAATCCATGCCATCTGTACAACATCTTTAACCCACCACACCAAGGAGGTAACATATCAATGGGTCATGTATAGTACAAAGGCAGAACAACCTCAAAAGATGTCTATTTCTAGCTGGCACAGTAGCTCACAGCTGCAATCCTAACTATTCAGGAGGCAGAGATGAGGAGAATCAGGGTTCAAGGCCAAACTGGGCAAAAAAAGTAAGACCCTGTCTTGAAAATACTCAACATGAAAAAGGGCTGGCAGAGTGGCTCAAGTAGTAGAGTAACTACCTAGCAAGCATGAGACCCTGAGTTCAAATTCCAGCATCCCAGAAAAAAGATATCTATTTCTGCCAATTTGGTCATGAAATCTAAGCCACACTGACTTATTTTTTCCTATACTTCTGTAACAAGATTTTCCTTTTGTTTCCAGCTGAGCTATAAAATTGAGATTGCTTTAAGTAATCTCAAATGATTTTTTAGATGAGGAAGGTATTGCTTAAAAAATAGTTATATGTTAAAACAGTAAATTTGAACAAATTAAACTACAGATTCATTTGTGAGATTCTGCAGATGGCTTCAATCTGCATCTGCTAGGCCATCTGCACCATCTGTATGTAATACTGTTTTGAGATCCATGCTTATGCAGCAAAGTGCACATAAAGCTTGAAGCTTGACAGTGGCAGACTTGACTGATAGCAGTGACATCAGAGCCTTACTAGTTGCCTAGCAATATAAGGCCCGGATTTGACCCCCAGAACCACAAAACAACAATAACAAAAAAACCCACACCTAGTAATAGTCGCCTTCTGGTTTTGTTTTTGCTTTGTTTTTGCCAATGCCTCCATTCCCTCATCTGCAAAATGGAAGTTTTAATGGTATCTTCCTCATAAGATTGTTGTAAGGGTTAAATAAGAGAAATGTGTAAAATGCTTAAAACAAGGACTGGTGTGAAGTAAGCTCTCAGTAATAAGTTTATATACTATATAACTTACTATGTGCATAACATAACTATCTTATTCTACTTATATTCGGTATTAATCAGAATTGTTTTCTTGGGTGATACATTTATGTAAAGAACTGTGCTAGCTTGTCACAAAAAGACTGCTTGCATGTTTCAATTTCTGTATGCAATTTTCTATAGCTTGAAAAGAGATCAACACACATAAACTTAAGGCCATAGATTCCAGCTGATAATCTTGAACCAGAAAACTGACTGGATTGATGAAGCCTAAACTGCTAAGAAAATATTAAGAACTGAGATAAATATTAAAAAAGAATCATTATATCTTTTAGGACTATTTGGATAAATTGAAAGAAGAAAAACGAATGCTTGTTATTTCAAGTTAAAGGGGATTTATTAGGATATTAGGAATTCATGCTACTGTTAGGAGTATTAACCTCCACTTTACAACTAGTTGTTTGAAGAGCAAGTTTACCCAGGTGATTATCAGTTCAATTATATGAGGATGAGCCATATCTTATTTATTGCAGAAACCCAAATTCACATTTCATCAGCCTGAAATGGATTCTGTCTTTTAAGCAATTAGTCTCAAAACTTTGTCTATACTACCACAATTGTTTGGATGAATTCAGAGATTATGCAAGCAAATAGCACTAGGTTATAGAAAGATTTTCATTAATAATATAGCAACACAAATTGGTTACTTGTAAATTTATTTGACACACATTAATCTATTTTCTGTTATAATAGCCATTTTAATGGTCAGTTAAGTATGGTTTCCATTTTTTCCATCTGTATTAGTTTCCTGAGGCGGTCAGGAACAAATTTTTTAAAATTTGGTGGCTCAAAACAATAGAAATGTATTCTGACAGTTCTGGAAGACTGAACTCTGAATCAAGGTGTCAATATGGCCACATTCCCTCTGAAGGCTCCAGGAGAAATCTGTTTTGGCTTCTTCCAGATTCTGGTGACTTGCAGGTATTCCTTGGTTTATGGTTGCATCACTCCAGTTGTTGCCCCTGTGGTCTCCTTTGTCTGTGTTAGCTCCCTTGCCTCTCCAAGAACATTTGTGATGACATTCAGATAATCTAGTGTAATCTCCTATTTTCAAGATCTTTAACTTAATTATATCTACAAAGATTCTTTTCCCAATAAGGTAACATTTATACATTCTAGGGATTCAAACATGATATCTTTGGGTATCTATTACCATATCATAATAATCTATTTCTGTATATAATCTAAAAGTTCATTTCTTCAAAAGTTTCATGTGTACATCACAAACTAAAGTATCCAGTAAGACAAAAATGGCAGATTTGGCTTAAGGAAAATTCAATTCAAGGAAATGATGAACATTAATATTTTAAATTATGCTTGAAAACAATATGGTGGCCAGGTGTCTTAGGACTTTCCAGAGAAACAGAAGCAGTTGGGTGTGTGTATGTGTGTGTGTGTGAGAAAGAGAAAGGGATGGGGGTGGGAGGGAGGGAGAAAGAGAGAGAAACGAGATTCATAATACGGAGTCTGTGACATCTCAAGATCTGCTGTCAGCTAGAGAGTCAGGAAATCCAATGATGCACATTCCACTATGAACTTCAGCAGCCTTGAGACCCACAAAGAGCCAAAGTTTCCATTTGAACCCAAAGGAAATTAAAAAAAAAAAGACAATGCTCCAGTTCAAAGCAGACTGGCAAGAGTTTCCAGTCTTGATGTTCGACTGAGGCTTTCAATGGATTATAAGAAGCTTGCCCTTACGAAGGTCAATCTGCTTTACTCAGCCTATCAGTCCCAGTGTTAATCCCTTCTAAAAACATCTTCACAGACACACCCAGAATAACATTTGACCAAATATCTGGGCACTGCATGGCTCAGTTAACTTGATACAAAGTTAAATATCACAGATTTGGTTTCAGCAAATTTGGTTCCAGCAGACATACAGCAGGAATTACAGTTACCTTAGGGAAGGAGTGTAACAGTCATTCACTCACCTTTATTCATCAAGAACCCACCATGAACATGTCATTATTATGTACATGAAAGATAGTGAAAGAAAAGGGACAAAGTAAAATGTCATGAAAATAACAAATACATTTGATTTTTAACTATTGAAGAATAATATAAAGCTCATATACAATATTTTAAATTAAAAATCAAATATATATAAATTTTATGTAAGTAAAATAAAATACATACCATATGCATGAAATATAGATCTTGGCTTCTTAAATTTTTGCTATATAGATGTTCCTTCATAAAAACAATTATTGAAAATTTAGGAAGCATGAACATAGAAAATAAAATTATTAGTTTCATTTTTAGTCACATTTTACATTCAGATATGTGAAGAAATGAGGTAAATATCCATCCCAACTCAAAACTTGTTTTCTCTTTGATTTCCTGTTCTGAATCAGGTTACCACTTATCAATCTATAGAAGATACTTCACCTGCTACCACTTGTTAGAAAAGCTGAAGTACAACAAAAACCAGGTATAACAAGTTTGTTGTGCTGAAAATTATTTGCACTAATATATTTTCCCCTTAAAGGAAGCAAATTTCATATCCAAGCCACTTTACTTCCTTTTAAAGAGAATTTTTATTTTTCTCTTTTCTCATGGAAATAACATCCACATTTAAATAATAGCATCAGGGGAGGAGGGAAGAGGAAGAACGACAGGGTAAATCTAACTAGGATATGTTGAAAGTACATATGTAACTATCACAGTGTATCCCCCTATACAAATAGTATATGCTAATAAAATCATTAAAAAATAAATGATACTATCAAAAGCAGCCCTGTCACAACTGACCACATTCAAATTAGGATATGATGATCTATCAATGAAAATTAAGAGATTCTACATAAACACATGTTGCTTCTGAAATAAGCATTGACAACCAATGATCTTTTTGTAGTGGACATTGAGAGTTAATAATTAATTTGCCTAACAGGCTAGTTTCTCAGAGAGGGGGAGTTAACCCCTAATCTTGGACCCTGATGTCCTGATCATGACAGAGGAAGGAAATCAAATCTTGCTACTTGTATACCATATCACCTAAGACCAGCACCATGATTACAAAAAAGGAAGGGAAGCACTTCAGCCCACAGCCTCCCCCCCCCCACATTCACCCACCATAGCCACCAAACCTTGAATTAGGTTGTGTCTCCCCACCACCACCACCACCACATTACTTATCTTGTCTCTAGTAGTTTTCCCCCAGAATGCTGTTCTACAGGACGTGATGGGTGTGCTGCTGGACCATCTGGACTTGCATAATAAAAAATATAATCCTTCTGTTAACAGCAAGCAGTGTTTCCAGACTACTTTGCGTTTTGCGTCCTGGCAGAAAGAGTGAGTGTAAATGGGGTTTATTAAATGTTTGGGAAAGAGAAATACAGAGGAAGCATGGTGGGGAACAGGTAGAGTCTGCTGACAGAGCTTGCTTGTCTTTTTCAGGTGCTTTTAAATCCTACCCTAACCCATGATAAGGGCAGACCCAAGAGATTCCCATCCAATAATCAATGAGTGGGGAAAGGCATGGGCGGTTCCCGGCTAGGTGCAGGTGGTCTGGGCCATCCCTGGGCAACCTACATGAGCCCCAAACTTTTCCTACTTCTAGCCTACTTCTCACTTCTACTCAAAAGTATGTCATTTTATTCTTCAGTAATTTTGAAATTACATTTTTAAGTTGATTGAAGATTGCCATACTCTTTTGATAGATTTATGAAAATATTTCTTACGAGAGTCAAGAAAATGTAGGTAAGAACATCAGTATTGTGAATTGTGTTCACAAAGGAAAATAGTTGTAAGTTGCCTAGGTGGTAGCTCTAATAGGAATTTGAAAGTCTTAGGCTAACTGCTGAATAGATTTACCAATAAGTTGTATCAATAAATGTAAATGAATCTAACTCATTTGACTTATTTACAAAAAAGGCTAAAAGTAAAGGAATAGGCAGAGTAGACTAGGCAATTGCAAATAAAAGTAAAGCTAAGGTCTCTGACAAAGGCGAATTCAGGCCCAAAAGCAATAAGTAAGACAAATGAAGACACTTTAGAATGTTATGGACATAAATCATAATGAAAGTATAGTAGTGTTGAATATTCATATACTAAATAATACAATTATTATCCTCATAAAGCAGGAACTACAGACTATGCAAGGAAAACTAAACTGAAATAATAGTAATACATCATATTAGCTCAAGACAGATCAAGTGAAAAAATATAAGAAAACATTTAAAAGGCCTACATACTAAATAAGGTAGACAACCTATATCTCCAAAATTGTACTTGATATTAGGGAATTTTGTCTTCTTCTCAAACAATGTGAAATATTCAAGGAGACTGAAAAATCTCACAAAAAAACTTCAAAACTTTGCATAAAGTAGAAAAACACAAACAATATTCTTTGATCACAATATTATCAACTTAAAAGCTAATAAATTTTTTTTTTCAAAGCAACACTAGTGCTCGCTTCGGCAGCACATATACTAAAATTGGAGTGACACAGAGAAGATTAGCATGGCCCCTGTGCAAGAGTGACACTCAAATTCGTGAAGCAGTCCATATTTTAAAAAATAAATAAAAATCAACACCATTGGAGGTGCCTGCGGATGTGCAACAGGGCCACCACCGCCAGGGGTGCCGCTGAACCGCTGCTGACCCTGCTGGGTGTCAGGGGAGACCAAAGTCCCCTTCCCAGTTATGCTCCTCCCCGCCCCACCCCGCCCCACCCCAGTTCCCAGGCACTGAATGTTGAACTAGCGGGTGTCACTCCACTTTAGCCTAAAAATTCCCTTCTGCCTTCATGGATGTCATGCTGGGAGTATAAGGAAGTGTACTGAAAGCTGTTGAAAAATGGGGGTTGGGAGGTAAGGTGTAAGGGGGAGTAATAGAAGGGGTTGAATGGACCAAAGTAAAGTAGACCCACAGCAGGGATACATTGAGAAACCCTCTGAATATCAACGCAAATATTAATAAGGAAAAACAGGACTGTAAAGTAGTACAGTGGGGAGGGGGTTACAAGTGGGAGGGAATGAATGAAGGAGATTAAGGTAAGGATACATGGTTGATGGACTTAATATACCTATATGAAATAGAACAAAGAAATCAAATCTCTTGCAATTGTTTTAAGTGGGAGGGGGGATTGAAGGAACAGATGAAGGGGGCAGTGTAACTAATGTACAATATAAGCCTAATTGGAAATGTCACTATGCATCCCCTTCTATATAATGACTATACCATAATAAAAAAAATTAAAAAAAAATCCCTTCTGTTTGGGTGACATTGATCATTCTTGGAAAGGACTTCTGTGTTCTGATGTAGAAGACAGAGAAAATTGGACCTCTTGACAGGTGAGGGTCACCTTTGAGCAAGGGGCTCCTGGACCCCTTGCTTCCAGGATGAGCACCAGAGTCGTGATCTTGGCATTTGTGTTGAGTATTTCCTCGGGCAGTAGGAGGCACACACCTAGAAAATGCCAGAGCTGCAAAGGGAAAGGAACTGCTTCCAAGGCAGAGAAAAACAAAGAGGAAAAAGGTATACAGATGGCCTGCACTAAGGAAAATACCAAGCAAGCAGTGGCCACTGCCATTGCCCCCAGCAGCTGCTTCTGCAGCAACCTGAGAGGAACTGGATAAGCCTGTCCCTGTGTGTGACTGCAAGCTCAGGATTTCAATCAATACATTCAGGTAACCCTAAAGAGAAGAACGCTAGTCAGGAAACACAGAGTAGCCCTCAGTCATGCAGAAGGTGATGGTTCCTACTCCCTACTATGGAAATCCCCAGCTGGATTCTACATTCTCCAATCAGGAGAATGAACAGGGGAGTTCAGCCTGCGACTCACAGAGTGGGGGACATATTACCAAAGACTCCCTGGTCCAGGTGGGAGCATGGGGCTGAAAAATGGGACTGGAAATGGTGCCAATGGCAAAGGGAAAATGGGGCGAAGTATTTCTGCTGACTCCTTTGATCAGAGAGATCCTGGGACTCTAAATGACGACTCTGACATGAAAGAATGTAATTCTGCTGACCACATAAAGTCACAGTATTCCCACACACTGCACTCAATGACTCCATTGACTGCTGCAGTTCCCAGGTCTTCTGTCATCTCATAGCCAAACTACTGCCCCTGAGCCCACACCTGCTCAGAAGACTCCAATCAAAGTGATATATGTGTTTTCTACTGAGATGGCCGGTAATGCTGCAGATGCTGTACTGAAGGGCCAGGCTGAAAGAATTATCTCTTTCCACATCCAGAATATGTCTAACAGCCCTACAGAGAGAAGCATGGCCCCTGTGAACACACAGATACCTTCCCTTTGTAATGATCCAAAACCTCTCCCACAGCAGCCAGAATTCTCAGAACACCAGAATACAGCCAACTTCACTCATTCTGGCACCAGCACCTAAGACTGCTGCTTGGACCAAGACAGTCCTGGGGTAAAGAATAAACTGATTTCTCCTGTAGGCAGTCCTGCTGGCTCCATTCCAGTGCCCCCAGATGATACCTGGTCAAACTTGACTCCCAACAATGGAGCAATGACCCCTGTCTCCCAGGGGAGCAATAGCTCTTCTGCAGATCCGAAAGCCCCCACTCTCACTAGTATCCAAAGGTGAAGCCCTTCCCCACGCTTGGAGAGAACCCCAATGACGTCAGGAATAGTTGGAGCACCAGGAACACTCCTCACAAACTCTCAGGAATATCCAGAGTATGCTTTTCCTTGAAGAGAAAAAATTCACAGGAACTCAAAGTGGGGAATCCTAGCAGAATACTGGGGTATTAAATGGACCTCAGAAAAACAGAAAGGCCAATATAGGCCATGATGGCTCAATCTCAAACCCTAGGTAAGGGACCTGGACCCTGGACAGCTGTAGGAGCCCCATCTGGCTCTCAAGGACATAGAGATGTGCCCTTTTCTCCAGATGAAATGGTTCCACCATCTATGAATTCCCAGTCTGGACCCTTAGGACCTGATTCCATGGACTATATGACCCTGGCCCACAGCATGGCTGAAACTGAAGCAGAAGTTTTATGAAGAGAAGAGGAGGAAGCTGGAACAAGTGGTTGTCCAGCAGTGCTCCCTCCAGGACATGATGGTTCATCAGTGCTGGCCAGGGATATTGGTTCAAGGGCTTCCCCCTCCATACCAGATGACCCCTAGTGAGGCTGGGCACCTGGAAGTGCAGAGCCATTTCCTGATGGTATCAACATTTCACATTCTCTGTCTCCACGGGGCATGGGTCCCCACCCCAACATGTCAAGAACCCAGATGTGCCTCCCTGGATTTGCAGGAACGATAAATTCTGAAATGGTGGGGCCAAATGTCCCCAACACAGCATCTAGACCAGGTCTTTGTGGAGCCAGTTGGCCAGACGATGTGCCAAAAATCCCAGATGGCTGAAATTTCCCTCCTGGCCAGGGTGTCTTCAGTGGTCCTGGTCTAGGGGGACGCTTCCCAAACCCCCAAGGACTGTCTGAAGAGATGTTTCAACAGCAGCTGGCAGAGAAACACCTCAACCCAAGGATGAGCATGGAGCATATCAGGCCCAGCATGGAATAAACAGGATGATCCCAGGCTCCCATCTGCCACGTGGACCTTGGAATAATCCCATTTTTCTCTTAGATACTAGTCAAGGGCCCTCTGAGCCCTTCCAGGGGTGACTTTCCAAAAGAATTGCTTCCACAGATAGGTCCTGGTCGGGAACTTGAGTTTGGGATGGTTACTGGTGGGATGAAGGGAGATGTCAATCAAATGTCAATATGGGATCTTATTTTCAGATGACCCCTCAGAAGATGAGAGAGTCTGGAGCAGGCCCTGAGGAAATGATGAAAATATGCCAAGGTAGCTCAGACATGCCGCCTGCCCAGCAGAAGATGGTGCCCCTGCCATTTGGTGAGCACCCTCAGCAGGAGTATGGCATGGCCCCAGGCCATCCCTTCCCATGTTTCAGGGTCCAGGCAGCAACAGTGGTTTACGGAATCTCAGAGAACCAATCAGGCCCGACCAAAGGACTAACAGCCAGCGCAGTCATATGCCACCACTACCTTTCAACCTTCCAGTAACCACACTAGCCTCAACACGCCTCCTCCAGTCCAATGAGGCCTCTGGCAGAAGCCCTTGGATATATCTATGGCAGGCAGTCAGGTGCATTCCCCAGCCATTAACTCTCTGAAATCACCCACAATGCACCAAGTCCAGTTCCGGATGCTGGGCTTCCACTCAGGGAACCTCAAGTTCCCTCAGACTCCCAGCCGGCAGGGTTTCCCTCCAGTACAATCTCCCTCAAAGCAGTTCCCATTCCTGCACAATTGTTCCAGTGAGGGGACACAGCAACCTCCCAGGAAGGATAGGTTTCCCAGAAGAAGGCCCTCTTGGGTGCCCCAGCAACCTGCCCAAAAG
Organism: Castor canadensis; assembly: GCF_047511655.1. Taxonomy (NCBI): domain Eukaryota; kingdom Metazoa; phylum Chordata; class Mammalia; order Rodentia; family Castoridae; genus Castor; species Castor canadensis. Next base: position 45,405,083 of record NC_133386.1, read on the forward strand.
TTCAGCAGACACAGCACGTGGCAAGCCTGGAGGTCCACGGGGTCTGATTCCTTTAGTGTGCTGGGGAACAATTTGCCTTCAGAGTTTACAGACCCAGCTCTGCAGGATGTTATCTGATCTGGAGCCACAGAATACCTGGGTTTGATCTGTTCTGCACTACTCCATCTGAGAAGCCTAGACAAACAATGCAATATTTCTCTCAAGGGGAAGTCCCAGGCTATAAACAACCCCAGGGTCCTGGATCTGGATTTTCACACATGCAGGGGATAATGGGCAACCAAGCCCCCAGAATGGGACTAGCATTACCTGGAATGGAAGGTCCACGGCCTCCCTTAATGTGTCAATCCTTGTCAAGATGAGATTCTGGGTCCTGAGAACTGCTTTGTGGGAACTCCAGGAAGATTGACTGTTCATCATGCAATAGAACAGAGGCCTAGCTTTAGGGGAGGGAGACTTCAAGAATGTATGGGTTTACCTAAAAACAAATTATTCCTTTAATCAACAGGTGGGTTTTTTCATTCTTATTAGCATATATTCATTATTCGGGGGGAGGGATTAATTGTGCCAATTCTGAATAGCCTTACATTGTATATTGGTTAGATTGTCCCCACCATCTTCCTCCTCCCGCAATCCCCTCCCTATCTCACTTAAAGCAATTGCAAAAGGTTTCCTCGCTCTATTTCATGTATGTATATGAAGTACATCAACCATATTCCCTCACTTTCTTCTTCATTCATCTTCTCCCCTCCCACAAGTGCCCCCACACACACACTGTACCTATTTTACAGTCCTCAACAGGTGTTTTTTTTAATTTATTTTTTAAAATTATTTTTGTGGACTTGGCTATCCCCAGATGGTACTTACTTCTGAGAATCTGCAGCTGTGCTTTGAGAATTGCCATAGGTCATGTGTTGCACCACTTTCTGTATGCTTGTGTCCTTTGGACTGGCTTCTTCCAGGATTCTTTTCTGTTCTTGCTCTTTGATTTGGGCTTCGTGTGTGTGTGTGTGTGTGTGTGTTTAATGTACTATATTGTAGGGATTTTGGCATCCACTTTAGTCTTTGGGGCAAGAGAACAGGAATGCTGGGCTGTTTAGTTTAGGTGAGAATCCATCTTCAGACCTTTGGACTATTTTCTTTCAACTCCAGTATATAGAAAAACCAAAATATGACCTCAGAACAGAGTATGAATGAAAAGCACTAAGTTCAGCAAGCAGTGGGGATAGAGGGGAAATTTTTCTTTTAAAAATAATGGAGGTTAGGCCTTTGTTTTTCAGTTCAAATGCTCTTCTGCATAGTATCTCTCCCAGTATACAAACCACATTTTTCTCTCCTTTCCTCCTTCCAGTCCCTCAGTTTAAATGTGTTTCCTTTCCACATGCCTCCACTGGCAAACTGCCTCTCCTCTTCCCTTTGGTAGCTGCAATGCCCAGTGTTCTTTAGAGGGAAATAACTCTGGTGAAGCTTTCCATGGGAGTGTCCTTCCAGCACCAAAGGGACAGCTTTGTCCTGGGTGCCTTCCAGACTGTTTTCCCCCCTCACCTTTCTCTTTTCTCGGTATACTCTTCCCTGTCCACCTTGTTTTCTGTTCTCCTTCTATTAGGAATTCCCAAGTGAGTTTAGCAGAAACAATGCTGAAAAATTACCCAAGATTTTTTTTGTTTTAAATTTTGTGGTTCTTTCCCTTTCCTCCCTCTAACATGCATAAAACATTCTTTGTAACCTTCATTAAATTTAGTATGGAACCATTCTCCAGAGCTGTAAAACATATTGCCAGAAAAGTAAAACATATTGTTTCTTAAAAAAAAAAAATCAATGTCATCACTTCACCTGGAAATGGAAAAACAAAAATCTCTATTAAATGCCAGGCACTAGTGGCTCATGCCTGTAATCCTACCTACTGGGGAGGCAGAGATCATGAAGATCATGGTTTGAAGCCAGCCCAGGCAAATAGTTTGAGAGACTCTATCTTGAAAATACACACACACACACACGCCAGAAGAATGGCTCAAGCAGTAAGGCTGCCTAGCAAGTATGAGGCCTGAGTTCAAACCCCAGTATTGCCAAAAAGAACCCCAAAATCTCCATTAAAGAAACAAATCTATGGGCATGGTTGTACACAGCTATAATCCCAGAACTCAGGAGGTTAAACTGAGATTGAATTCATGGGCAGCCTAGGTTACATAGTGAAACCTGCCTCAAAACAAAACAAAGATTCAGAAGAAGGTGAGGAAAGGTGAATTAGAATCAGAGATCATCATGGTTTTTACTCCATGAATGAACAGTCAGGTAACACAGGAGAGACTATATTCTGAAGAAAGAGGAAGAACATTGCACATCATTAAAGAGGTGCAGGACATCAGAAAAGTATGGAGAAATTGAAGCAACAGAAAAAGCAGCAAATAGTTCCAAGCCCATATCTCACTCCCCAGGAGGGGAGGGGAAGCTAAAGATGCCATCACAAGGCAAGCCAGAAGGCCCTGGCAAAACACTACACTGGCAGTACTAATGTTAAGATAAGCCCACACCTCCTACAAGCCTTAAACCTAGTGTGGGGATTCATGAAACTGACTGCTCTAGTGTGGAAGGCTAGCTTCAGTGAAGAAAAGCATTCTTTAGCTCGCCTTATCTTGGAGGGTGATAGCAAGGTGTCACCTTGAGGGGAAGTCTATTGTTTGAGACTGAGCTACTTTGGGGGCCTGAAAACAAGGAATAGTCATGGATCAGGGAATCTTGGGACATACCAGTGTCTGGCTGGGAAATGGACACAATGATTGAGGACAGGGTAAGATATGGTCCCTAAAGGATTCTACCAAAAAACTCCTAGATCTTTGAAACACATTCATCAATGTAGCAGGACATAAAATTAACATAAAAAATCAGTAGCTTTTTATATACCAACAATGAACAGGCTGAGAAACAAATAAGGAAAACAATTCCAATCACAACAGCTTAAAAAAAAAAAGCCCTAGAAATAAATTTAACTAAAGATTAAGTGAAAGATCTCTATAATGAAACTATAAAATCTTAAAGAAACTGAAGACATCAGGAAATGGAAAGACCTCCCATGTTCATGGATTAGCAGATTAATATGGTGAAAATGGCTCTACTAAAGAAAGCAATATACAGGTTTAAGGCAATTCCCATCAAAATCCCAGTGTTATTTTTCACAGAAATAGAAAAGTCAATCCTAAAATTCATATGGAAACATAAAATACTCTAAACAACAGAAGTAATCTTGAGCAAAAAGAACAATGCTGAAGATATCATAATACTGGACTTCAAATTTTACTCCAGATCTAAGGTAACAAAAACAGCATGGTACTAATACAAAAACAGAAGATACAAAGACCAATGGAACCCAGAATAAAAGACCCAGAAATAAATCCACACAGCTACAGTCATCTGATTTTTGACAAGGAATCCAAAACATATACTGGAAAAAAGGCAGCCTCTTCAAATGATGCTGGAAAAGCTGGTTATCTATAATCTACATATAAAAGACTGAAACTAGACCATTCTCTCTCACTCTGTACAAAAAACAACTCCAAATGGATCAAAGACCTTAATATGAGACCTAAAATTTTGAAATTACTATGGGAAAACCCTGGAAGATAAAGGAATCAGCAATTATATTCTGAATAGGACTATAATTGCTCAGGAAATAAGAGCAAGAATTGATAAATGGTATTGCATCAAATTAAAAAAAACTTCAGCACATCAAAAGGAAAAAGTTTCTAGAGTCAAGAGACATCCTACAGAATGGGTGAAAATATTTGCCAGCTATTCATCAAAGGACCAATATCTAGAACATACAAGAGTTCCAAAAATCTAATACAAAAAGAACAAATAATGGGCAAATGAATTGGACAATTCTCAGATGTAAAACAGGCTAAAAAATAAACAAAATATTTAATATTTTTAGCTATAACAGAAATGCATCTCACCACAGTCAGAAAAGCAACCATCGAGGAAACAAACAACAAATGTAAGGCTGTGGGGTGGTAGGGAGAACCCTCATACACTGTAGGTGGGAATGTAAACTAGTACAACCATTATGGAAATCAGTATGGTGGTTCATCAGAAATTAAAAATAAAGGCCTATACTTTCAGGGATTATTTCTATAGTCTATTACTAAAGAAGTTTCTTTGATGGTATAGAGTATCAGAAGCTGTGAGTAGGAGATGATGCTCTCAAGAGTGTGCAGCTGACTCATAGTGTTGCTTTCCTCTAACTGGCATTTGCCATTGCTGATTATTCTCTTCCTCTGGAAAAAGTAAGAGGGTGAGGATGTTGTCTGAGTGTTTTATGTTATAGGGTTGCTTAAAAAAAAAATAAATTAAAAACAATTAAAAATAGACCTACCTTATGACTCTGTCATACAACTGTTGGGCATATATTCAAAGGAGTATAAATCAACATACACAAGACATACATACCTGCACACCCACATTTATCTTAGTACTATTCACAGTAGCCAAGCTGTAGAATCAGCCTTGGTGTCCAAAAACCATTGAATGAGCAAATAAAATGCACAAATGAGTATTATTCAGCCATAAATAAGAGTGAAATTTTGTCACTTACAGGAAAATGGATGGAACTGGAGATCACAATGCTAGCAAGATAAGCTGAAAATGCCAAATAATGCATGTTTTTGCTCATATGCACAATCTACACCTAAAATGGTGGTGGTGGTGGTGGTAGTAGTAGTAGTAATAGTAATGGAGTATGAGTGTAAAACGATTGTCTGGAGTGGTATCTGTGCGATGAATTAGGGGAAATGGAGAGTGTTGATGGTTTAAGAGGATTGAAGTACACTACATGTTTTAAGATAGCATAATTAAACCCACCAAATACTGTTAGAAAAGGGTGGGTGGGGGGGAGAAGGTGGTATTAAGGGAATATGATAGAGGGGTAAACTTGTTCAAAGTACACTGCATGCATCTATGGAGTTACAATGAGACTCCTTTATATTATTAATGTATGTTAATGAACTCACAAATTAAAATTGAGCAATAAGGTGCACTGGGGGCAAGGGCATGCATATTTCAAACATGACTGAGATTTTAAAGACGAAATGACTGAGAGAACTTAAGAGAGCAGAAAGACAAATTACCTAAATATTTTGAAGAGGGTAGGGCTAGTTTAGGTTAGATAGGTAACTAGAAAATCTTTCTAAGATGTTCAGGATTTGGTAGAACCAGGCATCTGGAACTCAGGAGAGGCTGAGAACAGAAACACTGAGAACTTTCATCTGTAAATAGCAGCTGAACCCACGAGAATGTTTACGTTGAAGAACACATGTAGAATGAGAGGGGTTCAAAGGCTACTTTCCTTACATAAAGTTTGCTCTATCTCAAATATCTTCTTCCTGCAGCTGGTGGAATGATTAAGTGTAATTTTGACCTTTTCACCCACTAACCTATTATCCACAAAAGTAAAGTTTAAGTGTTCAAACTTAGCATTTAAGGCTCATGAGTTTCTCCATGGCTTCCCTTTATTATTTCTGCTTCACACTTCAATTCCAGTAACACCAAATATTTGAGATTCTCATGATCACTCTGTAATTCTTTTGAATTTTTCTCCTGAGATGTCTTATTTGCTATTAATATGCAATTCTATTCAGTTCAGATGTCACTGTGTTGGAATTTATTCCATACTTCCAGCTACCATACTGGATTAGGTATCCTTCTTAATCCAACATAGTGAAGAAACCAAGACTACACTCACCGTGTTGCATAAATTATCCATTTATGTGTCTGTCTTCCCCAACCACAAACTATCTTGTCTGTGAGGAAAAAGTGTTTCTTTTTGTGAAAACTCAACTCACACTATCTTTTAAAGTAGTGCTGTCATTTGTCTTCATGTCCTCAGTGTCTGGAATAAGGTGGTCATAATTGTTTGCAGACTTTTGAATTCAACACAATAAACAGGTTAAAGTAATAGTAGGTTTTTGTAGGATTCATCTTTTTTTTAGAAAAAAAACCAAATGAATAAATCCCAATAAAGTGGGAGACTATCGAAACCAAAAGAGAAATGTTTAAACACTCACAGATACAATAAATAATCAGATTTGACCTTAGTTAAGCTTCAGTCTGATTATTTAATAGAGCAGGTTGGCACAAGTTTTTAAGAATCAATATTCACTCAAATACTAAATACCTGAAATATGAACAAAACAAAATTCCTGTCCTGGGTACAAAGTCAACATTCAAAGTAAAAATCAAATAAAATATAGTGTTTCTATACACCAACAATGAAATATCAGAGAACTAAATCAAGAAAACAACCCCATTATAATAGCTAACAAAAAATAAAATACTTGGAAACCAATTTAGAAGTATCACTAATTAATATACCACGGACATTGTGGCTGGTCTTAATATCTGATAGGAGTTGATTTTACAAGGCAACTTGACATTTTGCTTATTAGTGTATAGAGTTTCAGCTTCTAAGTAACTCATAAATATTAATGAAATCATTTGCCTAGAGATTTTCCGTGAAAATCTGAATTCTTCATGTTTTATGTGCACTGCATACTCTGAAATCAATGACAAAGTTATAAGGACTATTTTCTCATTCTTATTTCCATTCAAGTACTTATATTCATGTACCTGAATATAAGTTGGTTTATTTCCCTATAATTATTCCTTATCTTTCAGGCCAAACGCAATCTTTTTTATAAGGCACATGCTAATTAGCTGAACTACAATTTAATACTTGGGAAAATCACATTTGGTAGAAACCACCTAAATAATGGTACTTTCAGAAGGTCAAAAAAAGCTGGACAAGTGGCTTAATCCTGTAATCCTAGCTACTTTGGGAGGCTGAGATTGGGAGGATTGAGAATGGAGGGCAGCTCAAATAGTTCCAAGATCCAAACTCCAAAATAATCAGAGCAAAATGGACTGGAGGTGTGGCTGAAGCAGTACAGCACATGCTTTGCAAGTGCAAAGCCCTAAATTCAAACCCCAAGTCCCATCAAGAAAAAAAAAAAAAAGAAAATAAAATTACGCTTTAAATAAATCCCCTAGATGAATTATTTTAAAACAAGGCAAAAAAAGATTTATTGTTATCATTTAGATCTGGGCTGTTTGTGAGCCTATAATGTTACTCTGGGAGGTGGCTGAACCTTGAGGAAATGTGGCCTAGTAGAAGGATGTGAAGTCTCTGGGGGAGCTCCCTTTAAGGCCAGGATGGAACTCTAGCCCCTCCTCTCTGCTTCCCAGGGCTATGAAGTGTTCCACTTTGTTCCAAGTTTCCTCGCCAAGACACTCTGCCTCACCATAGGCACAAAAGCAATGGAGCCTTGGACTGAAACCTCTGAAATCAGGAACCAAAACAAATCTTTTATCCCTTAACCTCATTATTTCTCAGGTATTTTGTTATAGTGATGGAAAGCTAGCAGTCACTATTCTTAGGGATGTGGCCTTAAAAATAAGTACAGTGTGTATCACATGATTTTTTGCACTTTAGTTTTTACTTAAAAACTTAAATTTTTAGGCAAATGATTTTAGTATGTAAATTTGATTTTCCTTTTATACAGAATATAAAGATTTCCCTCATTAATCTTCCATATGAAGGGTATTCCAGGCTAGAAGTTGCACACAGGTGTGTATCTTACATGGGCATTACTGGAAGTGAATGGTGTAGTGCTCCTACACATATATTAGATCAAGTGACATTACACATTAAAAGGGGAAAGAGAAATACTCTCATCAGAATCACGAAGAAAACATAACACAAAAACTGTGCAAATAAAACCAAGTCAGTAACTTTAGTGAGGACACTGCAGATTATATGGGATGGCTAGGAGGCTATAAGCTTATTTTTAAGAAAACTGTAAGTGATTAGATTGTGGAAACGACAACCACCTACAGGATGAATGAGATTGCTAATTTAATGCTTATACAATGGATAACTTGAAGCATTCCATTTCCTATAATTATATATGAGTAAACATTACTGTCTTCCAAAAAACATTCTTTTCTTTCAAATAACAAGCTGACAGGCTTTGGAAGAAAGATGGTTGATACAAAAATGTCAATGATGAATGTGAATATAATGAGTAAAATTTGCAGATGGAATATAGTATTTCATATAGTTAAAATATGCATAATCTTCTATCTCTAAAATCTTTTTTAAAAGTTTGTTTTATTTCTTTAAATTACCTAGTAGACTTTAAGTATCCAGTATCCCCACTCCTCAAACAAAAAGCGACAAAACCACATGAAGCACACTAGACCAATGATTCTGAATCTTAGAAGTACTGACTCAAAAAGGCTGGTAATTCTTTGTTATGAGGGCTGTCCTGAGCACTACGCCATGTTCAGCCACATCCCTGTCCTCCTAATAGTCACCTTCTCTCTCCCAATGGCGACAAACAAAAATGTCTCCAGACACTGTCAAATGTTCATTGGGGGCAAAATCACTCCAGTTCAGAAACACTGCACTGGGCAAATGCTATGTCCAAAATCTCCAGATAAGAAGTTTCAACATTTTTCTTTATGTTCTACATTCTAATTATTTGAACTCTAAGAAAGCAGTTGGTTACTATTATCCATCTACTTCTCCATAAAATGTAGAAGAAATTTAACACAATGGTTATGTACAGTTGCTACTGAGAATTAAAATAAAATATACCTTTATTAAAATACAGGACTCCTAGAACCAAGCCCTTAAAAGACATAGCTACTGAAATAAATCCTCATCAGAATGGAAACATTATTCTATATAAGTATAGGACTGTGCTGACGGTACTTAGCCATTTTGAATTTTTTTTCATTTTACTTTCTTTTTCCAAGCTCAAAAGACTTTTTCTTATCCCAACAGCAACTTAAATAACTAGTATTAATGAAACAGAATATAAACATGGTTAACAGATAACCCAAACAAGAGACTGCATTTTTTAAATATTTTTTTGCAATCCTCAGGTTATAAGTAAAGATAAAATTATGAACTATTACAGGATGAACAAAAGAAACTTGCACAAAATTACTTGAGGAATTTGGACAAAGTTAAATACTCACTAAAGTTAACTAAATGTAGATTATACTTTTTCCAAACACTTTCACCAGCTGATCTAATTGTTTATAACCAGACACAATAATCAAATACAAAACAGAAAGTAAAACTCTGAACTTAACTTCACAGTTTTTAAAGAATCTCTTTATTAAACCTCATAGAGTAGCATATGTTTGTATAATAAAAGTACAAGAAAATTTCAGGATTGTCACCAAAAATGTAATCAATGGAATTTTTCCCTTTGCTTTTGCGTCTCTGAATCCTCTAATTTTTTTTTGTATATAACTTTTTTTAAATCTTAGGCAAATTCTTTTTGCATTCCTATTTTCCAGCAATTTTACCAGTTAACAATTTATCAAGATATTGGGCAACTGCTAACACTATTTTCCTGGGTTTTACTTTGAACTATCCTAACTCACACCAGTTAGTGGCATTTCCTATCGACCAGCGTTAATGTGACCTTTGATAAACTAGATTTTAGATGAAAATTATATATAAAAAGTCAACTGTGTTACAGTAGTCTTGAAGTAAGGAAGTGGGTATTCTATGCAATACAAGACAAACCATAGTCCCTACCTTTCAATTTCCTGGTTTGGTAAGAACACTTTTTAGAGGGTACACATTTACATTTTTAATTTGGCACTTTCATATTCAGTGAAAATCAATTCAGATTTTAATTACTGTGGAATCTGACAATTCTCACAATGGCAAAGCTGAATTTTATGTTACTATTATCTAACAAAAGCAAGTAACATTATAAGATTTCAAATGCTTAACGTGGTAAAAATAAGAATATATTTCAATCAAAAGCATATTATCTAAAAAAAATAGTATTGCTATCTGGTCGTATGAATTTCTCTCTACATTTTTCCAGCCTCTGAATGGTCAGAATAAGTTTAACATTCACATAATACTATAGTCCATGAAAAGAGCATATATTTTATTGTGTTTTGTACATACATGTTAAGTTCCAACTTTTAATAATAAAATTCAATAAATTTGATTCCTTAATCATAAAAACTTGCTGTACATATTATTTACATGTTGCCCAGTTCTACAGCTATACAAAACATCACAAGAATGTAATTGTCTCTATGTATGGGACCATCACACAGAAGGAGGGAGCTAATTAAATAACATACATTCAAAGATTAAATCAGAGATATGCACAGTGTATCTGACACTGAACATTAGTATTAGAACATCATCTTCTTGGAAACAGCATTTTTAAGTCTTAGTCACAATATACCATAATTTGTTATTCACATTAAAGCCAGCTTTTCAGCTTTTTAACAGTAACCAATTAGTTTTAAGAAGCAAAGTACAAACAGAATTGGGAATGGAATTCAACTTTTTGCTTTGCTCCAAGCTGCAACCCATCAAGTAGGTTTAATGTGGTAATTTTTCTATGGTAGGGAGTGTCAAGAAGAAACAATTTAATGACAATCTCCTTCAATACACAGAGAGTTTTCTTTAAAATTATCACCACACCACTTCTTGAGAGCACAAAGAAGTGATGATGATGATAATGCAGAATTTAAGGTGATTTTGTCAGGAATTACAGAATGACCCATGCTAATCAAGTTGTACACTGTACTAGCATTGAGCTCACATGAGAAGGTTCTGGAATGCTTACACTTAAACTCAAAACCCTTAGCAACTTGTTTTAAGCATCTCTTCCTAGAACTACAACACATTTAAGTCAGGGACTACATATTTATTTTGCTGTGCACATACTAGAGAAGGGTATAGAAACTCAAATATTAAATCTCTATGGACTTGGGCTATGTCCCAATGGATAATTTATTTGACTAACTTCATTTTCATAAACATGAAATCACCTCATTTCAGTTGGGCCCATTAAATTTAATTCATTAAAATTGTATATACGTCAGAAAGTTTATAAATACCACTTACAGTTATCATGCTTATAAATTAAATTAACCTCCCCCATGAAACAAAAAATACTAAACAGAATGTAGATAACAGTATGGGCAAAAGAAATGAGAAATTCTCTTAAAAAGTTCAAATATGCTACAATTTTACAAAAAAAATTGGCAATAAGTTAAGACATTTTTTAAAAAGTTGTATGAACAACTATGAAGTGCAAAGTAATGTCACTGGGCCAAAATTTAGTTTAATCATTTTTATTTCAAGTATATTTTAAAAAATCATAAATGGGGTTTTATAATCCAAAGTTGAAACATTTACTCTTCATCACTTTAGAATCTGACAAGCAATTCCAGACCATGCTTTCCAAATCCAGTCTTCTTTGCTATTTTTCAGACTTCTGAGACCTAGTATTTAAAGTAATCCATTCTAAATGAACATAACTGTGGTACATTTCTTGGTAAGAGTTTTCTTAAAAAGCATCCATCAAATTCAAAAGGAATGTTTCTGTCCAAGGATCAGCACTGAGAGAAAAATATTAAACACCTATCAAGAAATCACTTACTCTATTTTAAAATAACAGAATCAGTGCTGTTCTCTGTCATAAAAGAGAACATGTAATATTATTGTTATACACTTTGGTAATATTTTATTCCCTCCCCAGGTCTCAATCCTACTTAATCTTTTATACAAAGTTACCATTGGTATTTACTGAATAAAAATCTTAGGTGTTATTCCAAAGAGGAACAGATTACTTTCAAAGAAAAGAGCTGTCTTGGTAACTTCTCTCAAATGCTTATTTTAAATAAAAATAGCTACTGGAAATTTTTTTTTTTTTAAATCAACTTTGGGTACTACACGGCATATTACTCATTACACAAAAACAAAGGAAATCAAAATTTTTCTTTTTTGGTAAATTATCTACCTTTACTTTTAAGATGACAACATATTCACTTCTTTTTTGTTTTTAACTGCTTCATTCAATATTTAAATACTTAATAATTAATTTAAAATTCTGTATTTCCATACACTGAGTGAGAGTTCTTTTTCAAATGATCTTCACAACTCAGAGCACAAACACCAGAGCAACACTCTCAAGTCACATTTTTTGACTATAATGAAGAAATGAAAATGGACGGATATCTGAAGACAGGTTTACCCTCTCCTCTCGAGGTGAGGAAGCTTTTAACACATAAGTGACACAGGATTCTAGTCTTCTGAGGCTTCCCCAAATCAAAATACTTCCATTTATTAAATCAATATATTATTCTTAAAAATAAGTTTGGTCACTAGGAAAAACTGGACAGAAAGTATTCCCCTCCCCAAACAGCTCTAATCACTCCCTCCACTCCCCACAAAAACAGAGAAGTAGTAGAGTTGAAGCCTTTAAGTCTGAAATCTCAGCTCCTAAAACACTGCTGCTAATTGCTCCAAGTTGTAGGTTTATGTACTGCATTTTCCAATTCTCCCCACATTTATAAGTTTATTTCCATATACACACATGCACACACACACACACACACTCTCTCTCTCTCTCTCTCTCTCTCTCTCTCTCAGTCACTCTCAAGTAAGACACTTTTTGTTTGCTGATAAATTATGAGGAATATGAATAAAGTGTGTACAGGGTTTCATGGGTGCTTTGTAAACATCAGAGTCACTTGGGTCCTTTTCTCTAAAGCCTGAAATCAAATTACACAACCAGTGATCATTACTTTCCCAAACGCTGTTCACAGGCTGCATACTGACGAAGGGCAGAGAAAAAGTCCTCATAACTGATGTTTAGGTGGGAAGGCAAAGAGCTGAAAAGAAGCAGAAAAAGCAATTAGATGATGCACTGCAATTTGGTGGGGGAAACCAGAGAATGATGACCAAAAAGAGATTAAGGTCAGAAGAAAGTACATCATAAGCAGAATATGCCAAGCCACTTCCACTAAAAGATCATTGAACTCACTGTGATACAATTCAAGTAAAAATTAAACCTTCCCTTCTTCCCACAAGAAAAGCAACTATAGTGAGTTAGATTCATAACCTGTTAAAGCAAAATCCTAGGTTAATACAAAGCTACATACCTATGTATAAAGGATCTCACTCAAATCCACTTTAAGAACTCTTGACCGTCAGAGTAAAGCCAGTACTACCTGAACAGTTTATGGAAGCCAAGCTTAATGCAGGGCTGAGTTGCACAGCATCCCCACAAGAAGCTATGTGGTGAACAACCAATAAATGAACATTAACTCCACCATTTCCAACTAGTCATCCACACAATTATACTGTGAAGACAAGCACTTTAAAGGTAGTGAAAACACAACCAGAGGGCTCTTTTTGAAGTATTTTAAATACTTATATTCAATAATTAACATAAAAAAAAATCTCTTAATTTATACAGCTTTATAATGAGGTTTAGAAATTCCAAACAGTAACAGAGTTAAACACATGGTCAGATTACAAGAATCACATTCAGAGTTCTAGTCATATGCATACCCCCAAATCTCCCCTGAAAAAAGACAGACCAGGATTAGTAGATCATGCTTGTAATCCCAGCTATTCATGAGGCGGAGATTTGGAGGACCAAGATTTGTGGCCAGCCTGGGCAAAATGTTGACTATACCCCATCTCAAACAACAAGCTGGCCTGTAATCCCAGCTATGTGGGAGGCATAACTAGGATGACTGCGATCTAAGGCCAACCTGGGCAAAAAACACAAAACTGTATCTGAAAAATAACCTAAAGCACAAAAACAAAAGGATGGAGGTGGGCTCAAGTGGTAGAGCTCCTGCCTAGCAAGAACAAGACCTTGAGTTCAAACCCTACTAGTGGAAAGAAAAAGAAACCAGCTAGCCTAATGAAAGAACTCCTGTTGATCCTGTGAGTTATCTTTAGCTAAGCCTTTTCACTGTCCTTCCTCTTACCACCAGAAATTCTGAAACAGCTCCTACACTTCCTTCTAATTCCTAATAATCTCGCTCTCTTTTTTTTTTTTTAAGAGGGAGTTTGGGGGGTGAGTGAGTCTGAGGTTTGAACTAGGGGCTTTGAGCTTGTAAAGCAGGTGCTTTACTGTTTGAGTCACACCTCCAGTCCATTTTGCTCTGGTTATTTTGGAGATGGAGTCTAGTGAACTATTTGCCCAGCTGGCCTCGAACAATGATCCTCCCACTCCCAGCCTCCCAAGTAGCTAGAATTACAAGTGTGAGCCATGGGCATCTGGCTCCTAATCATCTCTTAATAACACTAAATAACATGCATCAACCTTGGTCTTAGTCACTCTACTCAAATGATATCCTTAAAACACACTTAATGATATTCTTCTGGCTAAAGCTTACCTCAAATGCCCACCTTCCTAAATCTTACTCATTTTATGCCCTTTATCAACTCCCTCATCCCCTATACGCTTCAGGAAACAATGAGTGCCATTACTGCTCAGTGCCTCAGAGTTGTCTTGCAATTTCTCAATCTGTTCTATCAGGGCCCAAACCTCTACTTTTCCATTTTATGAGGGACAGCTCTGACTCTATGGTGCTCAGTCTGGTGAAGGGTAGAAAAATACAGAGAAAACCCCAATACAACACGAGAGAGTTATGACAGACATTCGGACATAGGTCCATGGGAGAGCCTGTTATGTGCTAGGTATCTGCCATTCCTTTTCAGATTTAAATTTCAACTCTACATTACAATGCACATTCCAAAGTCACATTATTGAACTACATAGCTGAGATTTTAACAAGGTCTGTCTGCTGTAAAACATGCTCTTCCCTCCAAACCACTTTCTTGTTCACAAGGTATCACTACTGCCATTTATGGAACCCACCTAAAAAACATCTGAAATGACCTGAAAAAGCCTCAAGGAAAATAAGAGACATGTATGCACACCACCAAAAGGACACCCAGAGTTTTGAGATCTGGATTCTAATTCCACTTTGTTTCAAGTTTGAACAAGAGCTCTTCCTTGTATAATGAGGTGGGATCAGATGATTCACAGTTCTTTCCTACTCTCACACACTATGTGTTCTCTTCTGTCTGTCTGATATTTTTCTCTCCCTCTCCAAATTGGCATTTCTTAAAGGATCCCTGTGTACCCTTTGGAGAGATTCTCTATCCTCATAGGCTCAGCTACTTCCTAGATACTGAGGATCCTCAAACAAACATCTTTAGTCTTGACTTCTTATCTAATCACCAATTCTACATCATCTACCGCTTCAGACTAACCAGACTATGGTCTCAAAGTCATCCACTCCTTCCCTTCAGAATTTAGTGCTCCCAAGCTGGCAAAATGGCTCAAGTGATACAGTGCCTGCCTCACAAGTTTGAGGCCTTCAGTTCAAACCTCAGTACAAGAAAAAAAAAAAAAAAAGAAAATCAGTGCTCCCTTCTCTTTCTGATTTCTTCTCACTAACACTATAATTCACCCAGTTGCTTGGGATTAAAAACTTAGGAGTCATTTCATTTCTTCTCTAACTATTACTACAATTACTAAAGTGTTAGGCATACAATCATACTTAACAAGTACTTCTCGTGACCAATATTTACTATGTAGCCCTTTGAGAAAAAGTTTACCAAACCCTATTCTAAATAAGCAATTTCTTTTTCTTCACTGTATTCTTCCCTAAATTATAGCTATGACTTCTTCACCTGTACTTTTACTTCACTTTTTTCGCTAATCTAATTCATTCTAGTCATAGCAGCCACAGAAATCTTCTAAAATCACCACTCCTATATTACCCACAGGCTCAACTGTTTCCCACTCCCTGTCTACCATAACACGCATTCCTTTTGTTGCTATTTAAAGTCTTCCAAACTTTGACACCCGTAGACTATTTGATTTCATTTCAGACTACTACTTAACACTCTGCTCTAGTGGAACTAGTTCCCTACTTGTTTAAAATGTTCCCCAGTTTTTCCTGTTTCCCTTCTCCCCTTGTACACCCCACTTTTATTATAAATACAAAAATCTATCAGTATCATATAACATGGATAAGTTATACCTTTTCTGTGAAATCAACAACTTTGGCTCATATATTGTTAATTTCTGATCTATGTTCATTAGTGTTAATAAGAAACATCGGCACAACCATACGCTTTCTTCTGACTAACTCATTTATGTCTTCATTTTGCCATGCATACTGTAAAGTACCTAAGGTAAAGGATGCAATATATTATTTGGGAATTGCCCTCAGATCCAGCACAGTGATAGGCTTAAGAAATATGTGCTGAATCAAAACACAGTCAGTACTTACATAATTTCAGTCAATCTGATTTGCCAAGGAAGAAAGCCTAATGTGCTGTCCACAGGACCAAACTTCAATACTAAATCAGGATCAGGAAAACCATTTGAACCTTGGAAATAAAAACACACACATAAAATTAATATGCACTGCTTATACCACCCCCCCCAAAAAAACTCAAGGGCAAAATCTGTTAATTAAATTGGTAAAGTAAGGAACACAATTCCCACTCTATATCCTATGAGAGTCCCCATACCTCTTCGATCTTTTAAGTATCAACTTAAGTGTTCACTTGGCATCCTGGGAAAGGTACTGCTCTTGAGGTATAATTGCACAGAATCAAATAACTTCAGAAATGAAAAAGATGTCCGAAAGTATCTATTCTCTTTCCTTCTTCCAATGCCCCATATTTTACAGCTAAGGACCCAGAAAGACCAACTCACAGCCATAAAATACAAATGTTTTCAGTGTTCTCTAGAGCCCAAGAGACCTAAAAGAGGAGTAAGAGTGTATCTCAGAATCAACAAGCACTTGAACATTTTTTATCTGTATCATAAACCGTTTTCCATATGAGACTTGGCTTTGAGGGAAAAAAAATGGCTATGAATGTTTCAACTACTTAAAAATAAAGTTTGTTCAGATACTCAAGAGGTGGAGATCAGGAGGGATTGTGGTTGGAGCCCAGTCCATGCAATAAGTTAGGGAGACCAGATGGCAACCAATAAGCTGGGCATGGTGGTGTATGCCTGTGATCTCAGCTATTCAGAGGCTGTAGTAGAAAGATCAAGGTCTGAGGGTGACCACAAGCAAAAATTAGAGATCCCATCTGAAAAATAACTAAAGTAAAAAAGCACTGGGAGAAAGGCTCAACTGGCAGACTGCCTGTCTAGCAAGCACAAGGCCCTGAGTTCAAACCCTATCACAGTGAATGAAAGAAAGAAAACAAAGAGAAAGATAGTTTGAAGAGTCGTCAACGTAACCAATAATGATGCTATAACAGGGACTCACATTCTAACAACTTCTAACATCCTCAGTTCTGCCACTAAATTAGTTGTCACATGATCTTACCAGGGCCTAGTTTCTTCATTGTCAAGCAAAGTGACTGGGATTGGGGATATTGCTTAGCATGCACAAAGCCTTGGGTTTAATCCCCTGCAACACCACCTTCCTTCCCTCATCTCCCAAAAAGTAAGGAGACTGGATTAGGCAGGCCGACCTAGCAGCAATAGTGAGAAGTTATTTCCATGACAAAGTCCGTTTAAAAGTTTATGTTGGCTAGGCAGAACACATATCTGTCTGCCACCCAAAGAACAACTGTGTCTGAGCACAAACAGCGTATAAATCACTAGATGACTACTAAACTACGCAGATACAAGCCAGACCAAAAAAGAAACTCAAAAACTGAGCACAGACAGCAGTGGTCATCTTTATTTATAGACACACGATCTTATATTTAGAAAATCCTAAGTCTCTACCAAAAAAGCTACTAGAACTATTAAGTGAATTTCAGCAAGATTATAGGATACAAAATCAATATTAAAAAACAACTTTATTTCCAAATACTACTAGCAGTCTGAAAATAAAACTAAGAAAATAATTCCATTAACAATAGTATCAAAATGAATAAAATACTCAGTAATGAATTTAACAAAAGTAAAAAATTTAAACCCTGAAATTATAAGAATATTTTTGTGAGAAAAATAGCATCCTAACAAATCAATAAAACTATGTTCATGTCAAGGTCAATATTGTTAAGATGGTAATTCTTTCCAGACTGAGCTATAGATTCAATTCAATCCATATAAAATTCCCAGTAGGGATTTTGGGAAACTGAAAAGCTACCCTAAAATTTATATGAAAAATGCAAAGGTCCCTGAAGAGTCAAGACAACTCTGAAAAAAATAAAAGTGGATGGCCTTATCTGATTAGAAGCTAATTTCTAAGCTTATTACACTACAGTATAGTAATCAAGTCAGTTAGGCTATATAAGGTCAGACATATAGACCAATGGAATTGAATAGAGTGCCCAGAACTAAACCTACAGATTTATAGTAAAATGATTTTTTTCAACAAACAAACCACAGTAATGTAAGGGGAAAAGCCAGGCTCCTTAACAGCCAGTCTTCTCAACAAAGAGTAGAGAGAAAAACTATTTGGTTCTTTTACCTTATAAATGGATTACAGACCTAAATGTCACAGCAAAATCTATAAAACTTTTGGAAGAAAACCAAGAAAAAATAATTGTGACTTTGGGTTAGGCAAAGATCTCTTAGATAAGAAAGCAATGCCTAATCTTTTAAAGAAAGTAACTGATAAATTGGAGTGCATAAAAATTTAAAACTTTAAAGAAACCAATTAGAAAATGAACAAGCCAAGAGGAGAAAGTATTTGTAAAACATTTATCTTATTGTGCATAAAAGAAGTGTATCCGGAATACGTAAAAGCCTCTTAAAACTCAGTAAGACAATCTATTAAAAATGGGCAAAATAGTTAAAGACATTTCACAAAAGAAGATACAGGTAATAAATTAGCACATAAAAAATTTCAACATTATTGGGAAAATGAGAATTAAAACCACAACAAAACGCTATCACATACATATTAGAATGGCCAAACTACATTAAAAAAAAAAAAAACTAGACAATGCCACAGTTCAGCAAGGAGGTGGAAAAACTTTTTACCTTGCTGGTAGGGATGTAAAATGCATACCTTATTTGGAAAGCAGTATGGCAGCTTCTTAAAAAAATTAAACATTCACTCACTCGCCACATGACATAGCAGTACCACTATTAGCTATCTACCCAAGAGAAAAGAAAAAGATGTCTACATCAAGACATATATGTTAACAGTCACAGCAGCATTATTCAAAAACTGGAAACAATCAATTGTGTACCAACTGATGAGCAGATGAACAAAATGTGTTATATACATAAAATAGCATACTCAATAATAAAAAGTGACTTTTAATTAAACATGGATGAATATCAAAATATTATACTGAGTAAAAACAGCAAGACATAAGAGACTACATATTGAATCCTTTTGTATAAAATTTCCAGAAAACATGAAAATAAGTCAGAAAGCAAAACAGTGGTTGTCTGGTTTGAGAGATACAAGAGGGGACTGAACCCCAGTCACAAAGGAACTTTAGAGAGTGATGATATTCAGGGTATTTGTTTATGTCAGATTGATGAGTTAGTGTTAGGTACTGTGTACATTTTTGTTACAAGTTTACAACCCATGAAGAGGCTCAACACTTTAGTACTTTCCCAAAGGACACCTGAAGGCCACCTATGGGACATCCAACTTTTAGTATGTCCTCATGAATTATTCTCTGGTTGGGCCTCAAAGGGTCCAGTAAACAGTCAATATCCAAGTAATCTCAATTAGACAGTCACTACAAGGGTCTACTGCTCCTTGAGCTCAAATATAGTTACACAATGAAAGGGAGTATGAGAGTAGTGTAAAAGATGAGAAGTAAATGAAAGTAGGGAGTGAGAACAAGAAGCCACAAAAGGTCTGTACTCTATGATGGTCATGTAGAAGAAATGAAGAATGAAGAGCTGAATTAAGACAGAAAATGCATAATTAACAAGTAGAGTAAATGGATACCTGATGTGAATAAATAAAAAACAAGTGCTATCATATGGCTGCAGAAGGTATCAATGGACACAAATTTGTTTGAAAGACTGCCTTTCCTCAAATGGGTCAAGAATAATGCTAAGAAGAAGAGCCATAAAGTTAAAGCCAAAACTTCCTAGTTGGGTGCTAGAGAATAAGCAAACCAAAGGCTTGTATAAACAGTGTGGAAAAATATATGCATACATAATGCTATATTTTGGTATAATATGATAAATACAAGGGTGCACTTATATAACACAACGAATATTAAAAATGGAGAACAGTTATGGAATTACCTCATAAAAAGCTATTAAGTTCAAACTTCACAGAAAGTCACACTAGGGGAGAGGAGGAGAAAGAAGGCTGACAAGCAGAAGTCCTATTTCTAAAAAAGTCATCATGGCGAAATTAAAAAAACTGTCCCCAAATCCTGTCCTTTACCATTAAGTCCTCATGTAAGTAAGCTGATCTACAAATTTCATCATCGTAATACCATTTGCACATGTAAGTCTTCAAATTTCATAACTATAAAAAGTATAACAATAAAATTAGGCTTTACAGAATGAAAGAAACCTAAGCATTTTCTTTCATACTGTATCCTTGTGGGACAAAACTAAAAAACACGTATGACTTACGAAGTAAATTGTCTAACATATCTACATCCAAATCTGCTGATTTCTTGTGCTGCTGGGCTACTAACTGGCAAAAGTCCTGAGCAGCTCTCACAATATCTGCTTTTCCATCTTCTGGGGACAGCACCTTCACTGCTGAATGGCAATTTAAAACTAGAGGAAAAAGCAAATAAAATATTGTAAAAACACTTCTAGACTTATTTCAAAGTCAGTTTTATAAAATAGTAAGTTCAGAGCAAAATAAAGATACAGATTTTATGGTAAACAGCAATCACAGTCTCAAACCATACTTAGCTACTCTCCTCTGAAAAGACTTACACACCCAAAATCACATTTACATATTTATTTATATACTGCTTTTTTTTTCCCAAGTCCTCAGAATAACCTTGCATTGTGAAAAAATCTTTTAGAATAGGAATTTTAATTATAGGCTACCTGACAACTTCTGACCTAAAATTCCATTTATAATCATAGTAGAGTTAGCAGTAACACAGAATAAAAGAAAAAAGTGGACACTAAAAAAAAATCCTGTGTTTCAATGGAATATATATATTGTCTATAGTACACACACCTTATCTAATTCTGTAGGAGCTACTTTAAAACTGCTAGGATTCAAGGTTAATTAGTAACAATGCAAATCTTTAAGGGTGAAACACGATAGCTCATACCTATAATCCCAACTACTTGGAAGGCAGAGATAGGCAGACTGTAGTTCAAGGCTAGCCTGGGATAAATATGTTATGTTAGCAAGATGCTATGGTACATGCCTGTAATTCTAGTTACATGGGAAACACAGGTAGGAAGAACATGGTCTGAGGTTGGCCTGGGTAAAAAGCAGGAGGCACTACCTGAAATATAACTAAAGCAAAAGGGACTTTGGGTGTGGCTTAAGTGGTAGAGCCTAATAAGTAGAAGGTCCTGAGTTTAAACCCTATAAGGGTTTACCTACAGACCAGCAAGCTCTTTCTAGACTCATAATTTCCTTATCTTTCCCTTCATCCTTTACAAAAAAAATAGTTTTGCTTCTAGTTACATACTCATTTAATTTTTTGACCTATAAATGTATATGCTCTTTTGATTCTGTTAAACCAGTTATAAAATCTGGCTTGGTTAAATAAAGTCTTTAACATGTATTCACTTTTTAATATGAATTGTTATTTTACCTTTTTTCTAAAAGTTATCTTTTAACAAAATAAAGAGGGAAAATCTGGTAATTAAAGATATTAACAATAAAGACATTAAAGACCAAAATGAATAAAAAATTACTGACATTATTTTCCCTGAAACACAAAATACATGTCTTCATATTCAATTTTATACTCATGCTTACCTTGATCATCTTTGTCATTACTATTTGCAAACTCTGTTGAGTATTTGGAACAATCCAGACCCAAAAGTTCCTGCTGTTGTTTTAAAATTTCATCCATCAATCTAGAATTATTTTTTTTGAAAATACCTTAAAAAGAAAATTAAAAGCAAATAAATCACAAGTAGATTAATTTAACCTCTTCAATGATTAATGGATGCTGTTGTGAATACAATACTAGATCCAGAACTGAACAAATCTCATGAACCTAAACCAGAGTCTAAAGGCAAAACATGACAACAAAACTTGTTAGTAAAGAATCTGGCTTTAGGGTAAAGTCAAACAAAGGACAGGGGTTAACTACTTAATGGCAAAGTGAACTTGACAGAAACTTAAAATTAAAAAGGAATTTTAAGAGTTCATTTACTTGAATCATTTATTACTGATTAAGAAATGAAACCCAATGTCCCTAAAGGGCTTAGCCAAGAATTTATTTGTTTCTAAATTCAGTCTAACATTTGCTCTGCAGATTTACTATGTGAATTAAATACTATTGCCTCAATTTGATTTTTTTTATTTTTACAAGGAACTAATATTATGTAAAAAGAAGAGAGAAAAAATTTTAAATTTAAGCAAATCACAGATACAAACTACACACAGAAGTTTACATGTAATTTACTACCATGTTGTTGAGAAAGACAAAGGAACTATGTGACATACATTTAATATAAAATTAATATAGAGCTGTAATTGGAGAAGAAAAAACCCCAAACCACAAGACCACGTTTTAAAATCTTTACCAAGCGCTGACACACTTTTGTGTGTGTGTGTGTGTGTGTGTGTATGTGTATGCATGATGTTTAAAAACAAATGCTGCTGATACAAGGAATATGAGAAAAGGGGTGAGGGAACAGTTCTAATTTTATTCTATACTGCTTACCAAACAGGTAACCAACAATTTGTGAGCAATGTGGAAATGTATGGCAATTTAATCCAAGGAGAGTGTACCTAATGTAGGCATAAGGAAGGACAGATAGCAGACTACTGCAAGACTCCATATACAATTTAGTTGAAGCAATGGAAAAGAAGGGCTCACCACAAAGGAAGAACTGAGGAAAAAATGGCACATGACTTATTTAGAGGTGAATATGAACTATTCCATGGCTTTTATCCTAGGTAGCAGAAAATGGTAACAAATTTTAAAAGTGGGTAGAGGTATTCTAAGAAAGAACTGGTTAGTAGGAAAAGATACGCTCAGTTTTAGAAAGCTAATGATAGAATATTTGGGGGGTTCCTATAAAAGTGATTAAGAGACATGAGGTCATACAAGAACCATGTGGATAAGGATCTTGTCTGTTTAGTCCATCAGGACCTAGCATAGTGCCAGGGACATACAGCAAATACTCAACAAATGTCTGCTGAAAGAGGGGAGGTCAGAGACTGAGCTATAGATATACATCCAGAGTCATCCTCCTTAAGATGAGAGAACTATATATCCAAGAAACACTAAGATACCCAAAGGTAAGTGGGCATAATAGAAAAAAAAAAAAAGAGGGTTAAGATTTATGAATGCCCACAATTACAGAGTTCTACATTTAGAAACATAAAATGAACAGTCTGGATCACCAATATTCACTGCAAGATTTAACAGAAAATTCCTAAATACTAGCAAAAATTTAAAAGGAAAATGGTTAATAATGAAAGTGCTATCTTTACAATAGTCACACTTGTGCCGTGACACTACTGATGTAGATATAATCATTAGCCCCAAATCAAAACGCAAACATGATAAAAAAAAGTATATGCCACTGCAAATGGTATATAAATGTACGATACAGACTATACATGTTATAAATTCTTGAACTCATATGAATTTCAAAAATTTCCTAATTTAACTGCAAAAATCTCTACAACATTCCAGTGAGATTTTATTTTTTAAAAATGGTGAATAAATCTATTTCCCATGTGAACTAAGACTTATTCATTTTAATACTAACTCAACACTAGGAAGTCTTGCTTTTTGTCTATTTCAATCACATGGATCCCCTCCTCTGATACTCTTCTTTTTTTTGAGGGACTAGGATTTGAAATTGAGGCCTCATGCTTGCTAGGCAGGTGTTCTACCACTTGAGCCACTCCGCCAGCTCTTTTTTTGTGTTGGATATTTTCAAGATAGGGTCTCCTGAACTCTTTGCCCTTGCTGGTTTCAAACCGCAATCCTCCTGAACTATGCTTCTCAAGTAGCTAGGATTACAAGTGTGAGCCACTGATGCCTAGCTGATACTCCTCTTTTGAAAGAATTAGTTCTTAGGAATTCTTTCACCTTTACTTTAACCTCCAGACTAAAATCGTAATTGTCGAGGAACTCTTGTCTCTTCAAGGCAACCCAAGGCCTCCTGCAAGCTAGGTAGGCACCTCTAATGGATTAGCCGAGGCCTCACTGGAACTCATTATGTAGACCAGGCTGGCCTCAAACTCAAGACCTTCCAGCCTCAGTCTCCCAAATGCTGGGATTAGACCAGCCCTCTACAGAATGACAGTCTTAATCACCAAAACAGTCCTATCACTTCTCAATCTTTTTTCTTCTCAGCTTTTCTGAAGTATTACCATTAATTAGCACTCTGTTTCCTTCTCAGAATTCCATCCTCACCCTAGAATGCCTGAATGTCCTCTCCTGAGTCAACTCCTAGCTCCTTGAATAGTCTCCTCTCACTTTCCAACTGAATCCTCTTCCTTTTTCCATCCCAAATGAAGATTATTCCTCAGCCCTCTCTTGATGTTCACATGCCTCTCCTTCTTGAGTCTAGTCATTCACAAGATTTTGAAAACACTATGGACCAGGAAAAGGTTAAAATGCATATGGCAAAATAGCAGTGCAGTAACTTTATTTTTTTTAAGTCTTTTTCACTTTTTACTATATTATTGTAGTACTGAGGATACAGTGTGACATTTACAAAAATGTTCACAATATATCTTACATTCACCTCCTGCATTATTCTCCTTTACCTCCATTTCCCCCGCCCAGTGCAATAACTGTAAAAATTAATGTGAAAGCATTCATGATAAAACATTAAAATTTTAAGTAAAAAAGGGATTATTTGTTTCTTAAAATTTAGTTTATTCCCACACCTAATTCTACCTTGAAGCATGTGATCATGAACAAAGCTAAAACTTGCCAGCTTACCTCATAAAGCTAGCTCTCAGAACACTTAAAGTACATCAAGTTGAAAAAGAGGGAGTAGAACTTTAAGAGTAAAACTTATATGCACTTAGGGATAAAGTATTGAAGAGGCAAAAAAGAGAATAGTAAATGTATGAGGGTGATGGAACAACAACAAATTTAAAATTATAATTGCTGTAAAGCTGTTCATATAAATTTTTTTAAAAACCCATAGCCCTTCTGCTTGGCATTCTATTTCTATTAAAGGTATCACAGGTTTGGCCAAGTGGCTCAAATGATACAGCAATGAGACCCTCAGATCAAACCCCAACAAAATAATAAAGGTATCACTACCGGCCCAGTCATGGAGGCCATCTTCTCTACTCTCTAGTAGTATCACTCCCCTCCCCCGCCACACACCTTACTAAAAGGCTAAGCTCCTCTACAGCAATGTTTTCTGTATCTACATTTGTCCAATGCCCCACTATTTCAAGTCACTGTTTATATTTCAACAACCATCCACGGGTCTTTCTTCCTCCTCTAATGTATATATCACTAGACTTATCTTTAGGTACATCTTCAATCTTGGCACATTCTATCTTTAGTATTTTTAATGCTTCCTAAAATGTCCAGTATTAGTAACAAACTGGTTAGCCCAACAATAATGCTTCAGTCTATGCTTCTATGGTAGAAGAAAACTGTCTTTATGAAATAAATGAATTTACTTTTTGTAGTACTCATCACCACCAGAAAATTAGGTTTGCCATATGTTTCTCAAAACCAGATGTGACTCTGGCCCCTATAATTTATGCTACCTTCCCAAACCCATACCTATAAAATTCTCCTAGTTCTTCACAGGCCAACTGAAATGTCATCTATCCTCAACAGGCCTTTCCCAATTGCTCCAGTCAGATGTGCTTCATTCCTCTTTTCATTCACTCACACCCCTCCACGGGCTCACATTTTATTCAAACCCCTTAATAAACTAATAGTTTACTTTTTAGATTATGAGCAAGATGATTCCTAAGACCTTACAACATGACCCCCATATAGAAATCAGATTATATACAATTGTACTTATTTCACCCATAAACAATATTATCAGCTAACAATTTTCTTCATATATATGTATGTATATGTATGTATGTATATCATGTAATATATAAGAAATGCAACAAGCTATAAGGGTGGCTTTGATTCAAATAGGAAATTTCTCTAGCTATAGCACAGTATATATAGATTCTTGTTCTTATATCATAATCCATCCTGCTTGCTTTCTAGAACCTAAACTAAAGCCAAAATGATGAATTGAAAGTAAAAATAAATAAATAAATAAAGCCACTTTTTGTAAAATTTAGAACATATTCATGCAGAAATAACCGATTTAAGGAAAAAACACGTGAAAATACAATTTTGAGAAAAATATATTTTATAGAATCAGGTAGTATTAAGCTACAAAAATTTATATCTTTTTACAGATGAAACAATAGACTCAGAAATGTCAAGCAATTGTCCTTCAATAGCTAAGAATCTGGCGTGAAATCTAGGACTCCTATTTTAATTAACACTCACACAGTAACTATTTTTAACTCTGACAAATGAACAATGCTAAACTTGCTGTACCATTAAAATTTGAATTTCCCTCTAAAAACGTTGAACTCTATTAAATAAAATTTATCTAATTTTATGAGTACTATTTTTTGAAACAACTAGGACTGCAGTTCTATTCTTTCTTCTTTTTTTTTCCCATGATAGCTCTTTCTTAAAAGGTTTTGAGGAGGCTTCACAGGGCCAACAGATATTTTTAATTCTTTAAGAATAACTTGGAAATCTAAGATAAGTTTTCTGCAATAAAGAATAAGGAACTTCACATTGTTTTGCTGCTCCTCAACTATCTCATGAAGCCACAATTACCAAAATGTAAACCATTATATATACAAAAGATACATGAAAAAGACATTTTTGAAAACACAAGTGCATGAAAATCTCCAAATTCCATGAAAATAATAAAATATTCTACAAAAACTGCACTTCAGAAAGACTACAATGTTTTTGGTATTTCTTGACAAACAGCTATGCACTTTGTGGGCCGAATATCGATTTCTTTTTACGTTCTAAGAAATGCTTGTTGTAAACTACAGTATCAATGACATAAACTATAAAAAGGAAGTTCCAAGTTTAGACAGTAAGAGAACATTCCCTAACCTTTTTCAGTAACACAGTGAAATGTCCCCAACCTTACCAATCACAGGACTAGTGGAATGGCTCAAGTGGTTGAGCATATGCCTAGCAAATGTGAGGCCCTGAGTTCAAACCCCAGTGCTGACAAAAGTAAATTTAAAAAAAAAAAAACAACTTTAGCTGGGTACTGGGGGCTCACACCTGTAATCCTAGCTACTCATGAGACAGAGATAAGGAGAATTATGGTTCAAAGCCAGCAAACAGTTTGAGAAACCGTCTTGAAAAAAACCCATCAAAAAAAAAAAAAAAAGGACTGGTGAAGTGGGTCCTGAGTTCAAACCCCAGTACCACAAAAAAAGCACCAATTTCTACCTATTAATATTCCCTAGTACATGTCCACATGCACATGTATTCCCAGTATACATGACCGTGCAATTTTGTATCTGTTTTTCACTTATATTGCATGTATCCTTCATTGGCACCACTCTAATCCTTGTTTTAACCCTGCATTATTTAACAAAAAAGGCCTTTGCTGATTTTGTTCAGTTCTTAAGATATCGGAATCAGTATTTTGAGGGCTAGAGATGTAGCTCAGTGGTAGACCACTGACTACCATGCTCTAGGCTCTAGATTCATCCACAGCACCATAAAAATCAATCAATGGATTGATTCATTAGTATTTCCCAAGCTGATTACTATTATAGAGCTCACTCTGTTGCATGTTTTTTCAGCATTGAGAGTTCATCTTGAAAATATTGACATGAGCATAAGAAAAAAAGTGGAAAGAAGGGTGTTATTTCGAAAGCATTCTAAGTACAGTAGGAAACTGCTAGAAGGTTTTATTCAGAGTTTAAATCATGTAGCACACTTACCATCCCAGCTCAGGAGGAGGCAGGGGAACCAAGAATCCATGGCCAGCCAGGGCCACACAGTGACTTCAATGTCAGCCTGAGCTATACAGAAAGACCCTATCTCAAAAGAACCAACGATTGGGGATGTTGCTCAGTGGTAGAGCACTTGCCTACCTTGTGTAAGGCCCAGTGTTCAATTCCCAGCACAGTCCCTACCCCACCTCCCTCCCAAAAAAACAGATCACTTTGCAGGTTGGTGGAGAATGGATTATAAAAGACCAACCAGTGACCTATGTGATACACGGTGAAAGATGATGGTAACTCAAACGTGGGCAGCTGCAAATGGAGACAAAAACAAGTAGAGGATTTGAGATATATTCTAGAAGTAAGACCAATGAGCCTGTTGATGACAATTTGTACATAATGTAAGAGGAGATTCACATTTATCTAAGTTTTTAGCTTGAGCAACTAGATGAAAAGTAGTCATATTTTCTGGGATGGGGTAAGATGTGAGGGGGAAGTTTGAGAGAAAAAAATTCAAAACTACAGTTTTTGACATGTTAGGTATTTTAGATACAGAAATTTGGAATTATTAAAAAGATCAGGGCTGAAAATACACACAGATGATACTTAAAATCATAGAATTGGGAGATTCTCTGGAACGGGGTCAGCTAACTACTGTTACTGGAACATAGATAGCCATACCTAGTCATTTATGCTCTCAGGCTACACTGGCAGAATTGAGCAGAAAGAAAAGGACATACACACAGCTCAAAACTCTAGTATGTCACAACATTTAAAAGTGAAACAAATGAGCAGAAAATACTTCAAGGAGAGTAGAATTAACCATGCCCAATCTCCTATTAGATTATATATTGCTTTCAGGTTCCTTATTGGAGTCTACTAAATCTAGAAGACTTAAAATGACACTTTGGAACTGTTTACAGTCTCAACATTTAGTCTACTCCTATGCCAAAGCATGCACACAGTAACTCGGTAATAAAAGTCATGACATACATACCTTCTTCAAATTAAGGGAACCAAGTAACAAGGAATTTAATTATATACAGTCAACAAATCTTATCTATACTCCTTAAATATTGATTCTTTAAAAATTCATGTGAAACGTATAATCAGCTCTATAAAATGAGACTTTAAAAATACATATTTAATATATCTTCTTTTAAATCTGAAGTTAGAATTATTTCACTGTAGTTGTTCATTTCTTCTACAAAAACACACCTTTTAAGAAATAGCTAGTAACAGGTGTTGGCGAGGATGCGGGGGGAAAAAAGGAACCCTCTTACACTGTTGGTGGGAATGTAAACTAATACAACCACTCTGGAAAAAAATTTGGAGGCTACTTAAAAAGCTAAACATTGATTTACCATTTGATCCTGCAATACCACTCTTGGGGATATATGCAAAAGACAGTGACACAGGTTACTCCACAGGCACCTGCACACTCATGTTTATTGCGGCACTATTCACAATAGCCAAGTTATGGAAACAGCCAAGATGCCCCACCACTGACGAATGGATCAAGAAAATGTGGTATCTATACACAATGGAATTTTACGCAGCCATGAAGAAGAATGAAATGTTATCATTTGCTGGTAAATGGATGGAATTGGAGAACATCATTCTGAGTGAGGTTAGCCTGGCCCAAAAGACCAAAAATCGTATGTTCTCCCTCATATGTGGACATTAGATCAAGGGTGCACAACAAGGGGACTGAACTTTGATCACAAGATAAAAGCAAGTGCACACAAGGGAGATATGAGGATAGGTAAGACACCTAAAAAACTAGATAGCATTTGTTGCCCTCAACGCAGAGAAACTAAAGCAGATACCTTAAAAGCAACTGAGGACAATAGGAGAAGGGGACCAGGAACTAGAGAAAAGGTTAGATCAAGAAGAATTAACCTAGAAGGTAACACACATGCACAGGAAATTAATGTGAGTCAACTCCCTGCATAGCTATCCCTATCTCAACTAGCAAAAACCCTTGTTCCTTCCAATTATTGCTTATACTCTCTCTTCAACAAAATTAGAGATAAGGGCAAAATAGTTTCTGCCAGGTATCGAGGGGGTGGGGAGGAGAGGGAGGGGGTGGAGTGGGTGGTAAGGGAGGAGGTGGGGGCAGGGGAGAGAAATGACCCAAGCATT
The DNA here is from genome assembly GCF_047511655.1 of Castor canadensis. Taxonomy (NCBI): domain Eukaryota; kingdom Metazoa; phylum Chordata; class Mammalia; order Rodentia; family Castoridae; genus Castor; species Castor canadensis. The sequence continues at coordinate 45,435,137 of NC_133386.1, forward strand.
GTATGCACATATGAATAATAAAAAAATTAAAATTAAAAAAAAAAGAAATAGCTAATAAATATTTATAAGGACAAAGAGGGAAAAAAATTAAACACTGAAACAATCTCTCCTAGTTATAAAGCACTTCTCTTGCTATAGAATTAAAAAAAATACTCATTTATATACAAATGCCCAGTTTTCAACTTGGCCTTTTTTTACGTGTCTAACTAGACAACTACATACGTTATCTAGTGGTTACCCTCATTTAATTTATCTAACAACCAACTATTACAGGAGAATCTTTGGAGAAGAAAATACATAATTACAGTACAATTACTTAGAAATCTATTAAAATTTTATATGACTAACATAGTCATAAAAAATAAATCTTAAAGTTATTAAACTTTTATTTCAAGAGAGCCTTGGGATACCTCACAGAACAAAAATAACACTGGAATTAGCATGCTATAGCAAAGGAAAAAATATACATAAAGGTGGCACAGTACAATGGGACAAGTGTTGGGTTATAAGTTCCAAACCTTTTTTAGCACAAAAGGTATGCAAATAATAAGCCATGTGGGCTTTCACAGCTTCTGGTTGCACATTTTAGTTATTTATTTAGTTTGTTTGTTTCAGCAATGTTGGGGATTGAATCCAAAGCCCCCCATATGAGGCAAACATTCTACCCCTGAGCAACATCCCCAACTCAGGATGCACATTTTAAACACGAAAATATCTTCACAGACTCTGCCCCTCTGACAAAGTAATAGTTCAATACAGAGCAAGAGCTCCACAAAATTAAATTGAGTTGATTAAAAAGTGTCCTATAGCTCAGAATGAATGTTTGTAATCAGTGGTATAAAGAAAACTACTTGCCTTTAAATTTCTTTTATAAATAACTGTAGATAAGTACCACTTTACCAGGCCTTAAAAGGTGGCCCGATATAATCAGTATAGTACTAAAAGTGACTACTGTGACCATATTCTCTGTAAAATGAAAATGATGTAAGTACAAATGCTTTTGAATAAAATCTGCTTCAAATTCTTGACCTGTTCCTTATAGATACAAGTTTGTTTGGTTTGGTTGGTGGTACTGAGAATTGAACTCAGGGCATCACATGGGCTCTACCACTTAAGCCACACCCCCCAGCCTTTTTTGCTTTGTTTTTCAGGTAGGGTACCAGGCTTTTCTAGGGCTGACCTTAGACCATGATCCTCTTACCTCCATTTCCTAAATAACTAGGATTACAAGTGAGCATCACCACGACCGGCCAGGTCTTGACTTTTAATTCTCAGTTTCTTGATCTGTAAAACCACTAAATCTAATGCATTTTTGTATAGTATGGGGGTACAGAGTAAAAGCTCAACAAAGGATAATTATTAGTCTTAAGATAAAGGTTTACTTTTAATACATAGACTTAGTACTATAGTTAAATAGAAGAATACACAGAAAATGAAATCATTTAAAAAGTTAGAAAAATGCAGGATAGATCCATTCAAAGACAGAGAAAGCGTGGAAATGACATAGTTGAAAACATCCTACCTAGGAGGTGACAGTTTGGAACAGTTTTATCAAGAATCAATGATAACCTTTTGCCAAGGAGCTAGACTGCTACCTGAAAAAGAAGAGGACATTTCAGGATGTTGAGAAAAATGAAAAAATTCTGGACAAGACTGAACTATACAGAAGTGAGGATTAGAAAGAGAAGGTTCCCTGACATGAGTTTCCACATGACAGGACACAAGCACTCCAGGTTGTACTGTTCAGTGTATCAAATATACTCATATTTGGACTTTTAACAATTCTAGCACCTGAGAATTTCAACAAAAGGAGAACAATCATAAGAATCATACCTCCCAGTGTCAATGTGACAAATTATAAACTGGAGCTAACTAAGTTCATTTTCCTTAAGCTTTCTAGGGCTTGTGTTAGGAAACAAAAATTTCAACTCAGTTCATTATGTTTATATTCAGGAAATGCAGTCCTGAAGAATTTGAGGAATACATATTGATCACCCATTAAAGGCATAACACCAAGTCACACTCTGTAAGAGAAGCAAAAATGAGAAGGACAGATAGCATCAAGAAACTTCAGATACACATACATACAAAGTAGAGAATAGAAGTACCTTCAGAGATCCAGGAAATTCTGAGGAGATTCAAAGACAGACCAAGATAGAGGAATAGTCGAGAGAGAGTAATAAAAGGTGATCAGATGGACTCAGGATTGATAATAGTCTTCTGGAAGTACACAATCATTTTCCAGAAAAAAAAAGAGAACATTCCAGAAGGAGGTAACATCACATTACCCAGATATAGATAAAATAAAAGGTACAGAGTTGTAAGAAATAGGTTGGGAAGGCTGGGATGGCACTGGCAGACCTTTTTTAAGGGTAGTGTGAGAAATCTGTGCCCCCAACTAAAAAGTAAGCAACACTAAATCGCATCCCAAGTTATTCTCACTCTGAAAAAGAACATGAAGGACTTGTGTGAGGGGAGGATGGAGGGGAGTGTTGGTGGCTCAAGTGGTAGCACACTTGCCTAACATATGCAAGAACCTGGGTACAATCCTCAGTACTGGGGGGCAAGGGGGAGAATATGAAGGATGAATAATCTTAATAAGGGAAGCAGACAAGAGGTAGAGTACCTTTTGTTCTGTGTTAAGGTGTACATAGTATCACCTAAGTAGCTTGACAAAAATAAGAGTTCCTACTCCCTTAATTCAGCCTAATCAAGGTGTTCAATCAGTATTTCCTGTAAGCATCCCTGATGACTCATCCACAGGTGCTTTGAAAAAATACTGACCTACAGCAAGTTTCCCAGCACAGCACCAATACAGCTGGGTAACAAGAATAGGTTCCATCACTGAAGATAACACATATCTAGATAACTTACCTCAAGTGAGACACTAGCAAGCACAGCATCCCTAAGGCTGCAACACCAAAAGCCTTAAGTCACAGTTTTGCCCCAAAGCCTAGTATTTGTACAATCCAGTTACAGTCATTTTTTAAAATTATAATCATGTAGATGAAATGGCCAAATCTCCTTACAAGAATCCTGAGCTCAAAAAAGATTCCTGACCACTCTTGCTAGAAAACAACTCTGGTTTCTGAAAGATCTTTAGATGAAAGAAACACTGGCAGAATTTATTACAATCAAGATATACTACAGGTAAGATGAAAAATAAAAAGATTAGGGCTCAGTGTAGTTTAGTGGTAGAGTGTTTGCTTAGCATGCAAAAGGTCTAAGGTTTGATCCTCAAGAGAGGAAAAAAGTGTTTTTTAGCCTGACTAAGTGGAGCTCACCTATAGTTCCAGCTGCTTGGGAAGCAAAAGCAGGAGTATCACTTGAGTTTAGAAGTTTGAGACCAGACTGAGCAACACACTGAGACCCTGTTTCAAAAAACTAAAACGAAAAACATCAGTTTGTTTGCTAGCAGAGTCAAATCAAGGTAAATATCAGTGGATAGTTTACCCTAAGGATTAAGAATAACCTAATCCAATCATATTTAGAATATTTACTTAAATATAAATTTTTGGGTGAAGCAGAATGGGGCAGGGAAGAATGAAGGTGATAAGCTTCTCTCCAAAAATGGCTGCTATCTATCCCCCAACTCCCTACCTTTCTCCCAGTGAGAAGTGAAACCTATTTCTTCATTTCCTTAATTACGGGCAGATATATGACTTTGATTTCCTAAGATAGGACAGAAGAATCTGTGCCATGTTGGTCTTTGGCTCAGCCTCTGGGAACATCTGATCTGGAAGAAGTTCACTACTTTTTAAGAAGTCTAATAACCCTGAGGCCATTATTAAGTTGACAAAGTCTAAGCTACCCATATGGAACAATCTGCTCTCAGGTATTCCAGCATCACAGACAGATGACACATGTTGAGAAACCTGTATGTTCCAGCCTGCAATATGACCACAATCATGTAAGTGACTTCAAGGAAAAATGCCCAACTGAACTGAGAAATACGTAAGATTGTTTCAAAACACTGTACTTTGTAACAGATTTCTACAAAGCAATAAATAAATAGAACAGTTGCCCAAAACTTCATCTATACCTAACTCTAGTACTTTTCATTACATAAACGTATCTGTTACATTAGCTATTGCCAACACTCTATTCAATGATATTATTCAGGACAGTCTAATGGGAATGCTACCTTTGGGGAATTCCCCATTCACATAGACTCACAGAAGACTATACTGTTCAAGCTGACTCAAATTCTATTTTTGCTAGGTTCAGCTTAAATGTTATTTCCTGTTCTTCCTAGAGACACACTGGGGTAATAATGCTCCTCAGGGAATTCCCCCCTTTTATCTCCTTAAATAAAGTCTGCATATTAGCTTGCATTAATTTTTCATAGCTATCCCTCCTTTAGTGTGAACTTCTTAAGAGGCAGCATTCATGTACTTCTTAGTACTGCCGTGCTCTATACCACAATAGGTATTCAATAAATATAGATTTGTGAGTATGTCAATAGGATTTTTATAAGCTAACTATCTATATGAAAATAGGCTTAAATAGAAGCATGCTTAGGGAAAAAAGTGAATAAAGCTTACATATCTATACTATTATCTATACATAAGTATCTACATTGAAAAAAAGGTGGATTTTTCTCATATATCCACATGGCTTGCTTCCTTAACTCAAGTCTATCAACAAGTCACTGAGGCTTTCCTGGGTCACCCTACTTAAAACTGCACCACTTCCTACACCATTGACTTTCAACACTCCTATCTCCTTTTCCTGCTTTATATTTCCTCATTATACTTCTAATACTTCATGTTTTATCCATTTGTATTAGATGCCAGAACCTAAGGTTCGGTGAACACAGAGAATTTTGTCTGTTTTGTTCACTCCTGCATGCCCATCCCTGGAAGAGTATGTGGTATTTAATATATACCCAACAGTCACTTGTTGAATGAATGAATCAGTCAAAAACAAGGACAGGTCAATTGAAGGTCTCTTACTGAAGCAATGAAATTATCACTTATCTGTTTAAAAAAAAAAAAACTTTTATGTCACAAAAATCTCTAAATCCATTCTCTGAAAAATGCACCATAAATCTCCTTTTTCTCAGTCAAAACTTGGTTTGACTTGATTTCTTCCTTTTCATCACCATTCTTCTTTTAAGTGGTATGACACAGTATGTCTGAATCACATCAGAAATTCAGTAACAGGAACTACAGGAACAAGGAAGTGTGACAACATTATAATCCGTGCTTGGAGGCAGTCACCAAGTCAAATAATTTAGTTATATGTTTTCCAGCCCTACTGGAAGATAAAGGTACTCAAAGAATCACCTGAATTTAAATCAGTCCACCACACTGCTTAATGTCTTCAACTAATTTCCATTTCGGGCTCACTTACTTTGTTCCCCAGACAATGATGATTGCATTGCTTCAGGCAAGGGCTGTGTCACCTCCTAACAGCCTCAGGATTTCTATTGGTCTGCTAAATTCATCAGAAAGTTCCACATCAGTCTCTGAATATATTAAACTTTACCCTAGAGAGCAAATCATCACTTGAGATGACAGGTTTCTACATAACCATATTCCATAACCACATTCCTTGTGGCTGCAAGGAAGATGATAGGGCAGGCAGAGATTACTGCTTATACCGACAAAGTCCTGCTCTTAGATCTACCTACCTGATGAAGACTTAAAGATAAAACTCAAGTTGTAACTTCTCCACGCATACAGGTAACTTCAGTTATTGAACAGAAAACAAGATTCATTTTCTTTCCTTCATACTGATACTCCTAAATCACTATCACCACATCTTTTTAAGAAAATTCCAATGCATTAAGAATTTAATTGAAATCCAAATCCGACACTTAGAGCCTTCCTCAACTTTATCTTAGTATTCTTCAGTGTCCCACCATATTCCAACTCCTTTGCATGAACTCTCAAGTTCCTTTATTCAGAACTTCTCTCTCCCTTCTGTATTGACTTCACTCCCCTAAATGTCCCATGTCACGTAGGTGAGTTATATGACCTTCTCCCCACAAGCCTGAGAGTTCATGGGATGAAAAGCAAGATTCCAAGGAATATGCCTGCCACTGTGCTTTAGGCTTGCTGCCACCAAGTAAGTGTTGCGTTTTTGTACTTGCAAAATTCCGTGATGAATGAAATTCATTCCCTCAATCAGAACTGATGGGAAGACAGTTGATACAGTACAGGCCACTGAAGATTACGGATCACATAATCACAGACTTCCATAAACAGAAGGGAAACTCATCTTCCTTTTTGCCTGTCCTATCCAGTTTCTCACATACTTTTCATAAACTCAGTTCAAGTAACACCTGACCCCAACCGCTCCAATTTGCAGTACTTCCACACAGCCTGACCGCACTTACGTGCAGTGCCTTGACCTCAGAAGACACTCAGGTGTCATCATATCGTAAAGACTGTGAAAAAAGCATAGACTGGCTAGAATTCCCACTTCCCCATTACTACCCTTGTGACCTTATACAAATCAGTTAATGTTTTCGAACCTCGGCTCCCGCTTTTGTGAAACAAAGGTACACAAATACACCTATCTTACTGGAGTATTATGAAGGATTAGGAGATAGTCTTAGAGTCTTAAAAACCTACAGAGTCAAATGCAGGGACTTAGTAGATGCTCAATAAAGCTGAACTGGCGGCGCGGAGGTCCGGGAAACCCGGTGCAGCCACCCCACCTCCCACCGGGCCTCACCTTGGTGGTCGTAGACACTAATGTAGGAGATCCCCACGGCCATACACCACACCACGAGGCTGGCGATGTCCGAGAAGCTGGGCTCCTGCTCCTGCTCAGTGACGATCAGGCCCATGTGCACAGGCAGCTTCTGCAGGGCACAACCGTCCGCGCGCCAGCGCAGCCGCGGGTGGGCGGCGGCGGGACCCGGCCCCCCGCGAGGGTGCCGCTGGTGACGACGGTTCCTGCCGACCGCCGGCGGCTTGCGGAGCGTGAAGCCGAGCGGCGCTAGGACCGCGGCGGAGGCGGCGCGACAGCAGCGCCGCCAGATCCAGTTCCAGGTGCCGAACCGAACGCGGAGCCGGGAGGTGAGCGTGCGGTGCAGGCAGAACAGCGCGTGTAGCACCCGCCACACCAGTTCGTACAGCCCCGTCATACTCTTGTGGCGTTCGGGCGCCCTCCTCTCCCTCCTTCCCACACCCGCGGCGCGACAGCTTTTTATCCGCCCCTGCTGCCGGCGCGGGCCATCGCTCCGGGGCCCCCCACCCCCCGCGCCCAAACTCCTTTCTACTGCCAACACCTCACCTCGCCCCCGCCGCCATCTTCCTCCTCCCTTGGCAGCCCCGCCCCCGTTAGTACATGGACAGTTGTGATTGGCTGGCCTGGAACTCTGACGCGCCTTCTGGGTAGAGGTTGTGGCCAAGCCGGGCGCCGCCAGGGAGAGCGTGAGCCTGAGACCGCGTTCGCCCCCTAGGCGTGTGGAGGACGAAGCGCAGACGCCCCCACCCCACCCGCCTGCAGCATCCCAATAAGGGACACCTGCCGTGGGTGTAATGCACCGTTCCAGGGACCTGACGTCTTGGGTGTCTTATGCTCTGGGTCTCCTCTCATGGCCCTGACAGAAAGAGTTTCCAAGAAGTAAAAGTGATCCAAGTGAACTGGAAATTACGAATACCAGAAAGAACGTAAGGGTGCCAGGCAGCAAGTTTTGATGCCGGGGATCAAGCAGGACACTTTCGTGTCCCCAAAGGCTGGAGTGTGCCCCATAGAGAGGTCCTGGTATGGTTCAACTTCTCCCAGCTGATGCTTACTCTTCCAAGAGTGCAAATGAGCATTTTCAGTAATGTTCCTGAAACACAGCTGTTGGACATAGAGTCCTTACTGGCTATCTATTGCTTGGTTCATAAGAGAGGCTCTGCCGTCTAGTGATCCAGACGCTATTCTTTTATTTACTAATTCATCAAATGATTATTGACCAGTTTTGAGCCAGAGGATTGGAAAATGGACATGATGCCCAATCTTGGTCACCTCCACTATTTCATGTAAACTGCCATCCTGCCTTGACATACCTTTTACACTAATGTTCTAGCCGATCTGATGTCCAAAGTGGCCCTTTAGGCCAGCTCTGAACTTCCCCACAACAGTTCTGTACTATTTTTGCCCCTTTTGCTTAAGTTCTTCCCTTCTCAATTCCTGTTTTCCAGCTAGGTATTCTCCAAATCCCATCCTGTACCTCAAGGCTTATCCTACACGACATATCTATTTATCATCTATTTATAGCATAGATATGTGTGTGTGATATGTGTTATTATTCATATAAATATATAAACACAGGGATATATATAACTGTATTGTGTAATCTACCTAATCTTTGTTCTGTATAAGCCCCTTTCCCATTGGGAAACATCTGTTAAATTCTTGTGTACATGCCTTAATTTTTTTCTTCATAGTCAGTTTTTTTAACTAATCTCATTTCAGTTTGTAAGATTCACTTCAATTTATTTTAAACTCATCTCATGTCCTTTCTTCCCTTTGGCAGCTCAGCCTAAGACAGTGCCAGTTGGACACACCTTTCACACACTTCTGTCTTCCCTGTCTGCTATGCACAACTCCTCTGATGGTCATCAAGGAAGAGGGCAAGGGGCAAGGCCATGACCAGGAAAGTCTACCATCTTTTTCCTCACTGACCAACACTTGCTGTTTTTGTAGCTCCAGTATGCTCTGCTAAGGAAGCTCCCTAGACACCCATTGAGATCTGACGACCTTTTCTGCAGACGCCACATCCCCACACTCCCAGCTGACACCTTGCCACATTTCTCTGGTGTGCTGGCTTCTTTGGCCCATGTTTGTCACTCTGACAGGATTAGAGCCATCAGTCACATGTCCCAATGGCCAGCTCTCAGATTTGCAGGCACCTACTGCTGTATCTTTTGTACTTCAAATTGCAAGCTTAAATAAAAGGATTCTGGCCACCTCTACATCTGACAATCCCCTCTAAAGTGTAGATCCTAGCATCTGTCACCAATTGTTTGTTTCTTTTCCTCTTAAAGTAGCCAAAGGCACTGTTAACAAGTCTAAGGATATTCAGCTTCCTAAAGAGGGCTGGGGCAGTGGAGACCCACTTTTCTTCTGAAAAAAGAAAACCTTCAGTAGGCTAGAGATGGAGGTGTGTGGGAAACCCTCAGGACCCCCAAAGCCTCTTGGAAAAGAGTAGAGTCACCGTAGCTTTTGTGCAACAGCCCTAAGAGAGATTGCAACAGTCCAAGAGGACGGTTGCTGAACTCCCCTGTTCTCTGCGTGGGACCGGGAAGATCCAGTCCCAAGAACACTTGGGCTCCTAGCCATAGCAGCGTGACAGCCAATCCTAGTACAGAGATCAAGGGAAACCTGGGGACTGCCATGTGCTCCTTCCTGCTTTTCTGCGCTGCTTAAATACTCTCTTCAGAAAATAAACTACGCCATTGCTGCCCGCACAACCCTGAGTTCATGTTGTTATTCACCGATTGAGCACCCAAGGCCAGAGCTGGAGTCCCCGCTGCAGCTGGACTGCGGCAGAGGTGTCTTAATGCAGGAAAATTCTCTGTGTGGCCTTAGACCAACACAGTTCTCCCTACTTTCTTGTAGCTCTTAAGCATAACTGTGGATGTGCTGGGAATGTAGCATCCTGAGATATGGAGGTACTGGACTAAATAGCCCATGCTCTGTTCTAATCCTACATAGAATCAATATGTCCTTCAACACATTAGCCTAGCAAATCAAGTTGCCCCAGAGTATAAAACCCAACATAGACTGCTTCCTGGCGTCCCTTGTCTGCAGTGGAAGTATGACACATAAAATTAGACTCCATCTTCACTGGGCAGCTTTCTTGAGCCTTGGGAGGAATATTATGAATCCTAGGCTTCTGTTATCCCTTCCTGCTTATCTACAATAAGCATACTTTATGTATCTTTGGGGGCGTATGTGGGTGTGTTGGTGTTACTAGACTCAAGCAATAGTAAAAGCACAGCCAAGATGCATTTTCAGGAAATTTGGGGTTCAGAATATAAACTTTGGACTTCTTAGACATATCCAATCTTTTATCACCCAAATTCATGCAGGGACAGAAAAATGTAGAGGTTTATTCAGCCTCAGAAAGATATTAAGTTCTTAACATTATGAGGACATATTTTATAGTTTTCAGTTACAAAATGCTTATGTTATTTTAATCTTAATTCTCACAACCAACGTCTGAACCAAGGTGGATCCACTTTGATTTTACAGAAAAGAACAATTTACAGGCAATTGAACATAATAAAGAGTGGGATTCTAACTCAACAGACCTGATTTAATCTGCTTGTCTTCTTACTCTCTTCCAGGCATCACCACCTGTAAGGTGTAGATGGAGCTGCACAGGTTCATGGCTAATGATGTTCACAATTCATGGTTATCAACATTTGATCATTGTAAGAACAAAAGTAATGGTATACATAGCGTACTTAGTGCATTGTCTGGTCTATAGTGAGTGCTCAGGAAAAGTCCAATATACTTTCTTAGAACATTATCATATTGTATGTATTTATACAGTGCAACCTTGTTTTGCAGTAGTAAAAATAGCCCTTAAAATGGATCATTTTCCCCATTAAAAGCTAAAATCCTCTCAACAAAAATAAAGAAGTGTGGTTTAAATTCAACTGCCAGATCTTGAAGCAATTGAGAATGACAATATGGAGGAAAATGTTGACTCAGACAACACAGTCTGGTTTCTATTGAGTCACAGTCCAAGAAGATTAATGCTAACCACAAGAATTTGAAATGGATGTTCTTTAGCAAGCTTCCTTTTATTCTGTTTGTAAAGCTTTTACTCATGAATGAATGTGTTTTGTCTTAATATTTTTTCACTATCTGCTAAAATGATCATATGTTTTTTCTTCTTTAATCTGTTGATATGATGGATTACATTTTGAATGTTAAGCCAGTTTTGCAGACTTTCAATAAATTCCACTTGGTCATGGTCCATAATTCTTTTTATACATTATTGGATATCATTTGTTAATATTTTGTTAAGGACTTTACACTGTGTCCATGAGCGATCTTGGTCTATAGTTTTCTTTTCTTGTAATGTCCTATTTGGTTTTAGTATGAGGGAAATACTGGCCTCGTAGAATGAATTAGGAAGTGTTCTCTCTGCTTCAGTCTTCAGATAAGATTTTAGAAAATTGATGTTTTTCTAAGATATTTGGTAGAATTTGGGCTAGAGGAAGGCCTCAAGTGGTAGAGTGCCTGTCTAGCAAGCAGTACCACACACACAATAAAAGGCAGAATTCACCATTATACCCATTGTGGCCTGGTGCTACTTTGTAAAGTTATTAATTATGATTCAATTTATTTAATAGAAATAAACCAGTCCAAATGGTTTATTATTTCTGGTGTTAGTTTTGGCAGATGTATTTTTCAAGGAATTGGTCCATTTCACATAAGTTATTAAATTCGTGGGCCTAGAGTTGTTTATAGTATTCCATTATTATCCCTTTAATATCCATGGGATCTATAGTGATGTCCTCTCTTTCATTTCTGAAATTAATGATTTACAGCTCCTCTTTTTTTTTCCCCTTAGTTAACCTGGCCAGAGGCTTATTAATAATCTTTTATCCTGCTAATAACATGATCTTCTCAAAGTTCCAGATTTCTGGTGTTGTTGTTGATTTTGTATTTTTATTGAGGTGAATAAAATTATATTATCTGAATAGAATTGCACAATAAATGCACAAATATTAAACTTTAACAAATGTGTACATCCTAATTAAGATATAAAATATTAGTGAAAATGTGGCTCCACTGGTAGAGCACAAACCAAGCACCAGTGGCTCACAACTGTAATCCTAGCTATTTGGGAGGCTGAGATCATGAGGATCCTGGTTTAATGCTAACCCAGAGAAATAGTTTATGAGACCCCCATCTCCAAAAAACTAGAGCAAAATGGACTGGAGGTGTGGCTCAAGCGGTGGAACATCTGCTTTGCAAGTGCAAAGTCCTGAGTTCAAACCCCAGTAAAACTTTTAAAAAAATGTTTGAGAATTTGTCTAACAACCTAAACTGGAGTTCAAACCCCAGAAAATTGTCTTCTGCCCATCTTCACTACAGAAGTCAACTCTGTTCTTATTTTATCCCCACATATTAACTTTACCTGTTTGCCTGTTGTTTCAAGAACATAAGTGGAATCATGCTTTGTAAACACATTGGTGTCTTGCTTTCCTACCTGACCAACACATTGTCATTGAGGTTCATACATGTTTTTGGGCATTTCAGTATCTCACCTCCCTCTATTATTCATATTCCATTGCATAAATATATCACAATTTGTCAATTTTCTTGTTCATAGACTCAAAGTGCCAGCCATATCCATTCATTTATGAAAAGAGTTTGTGGCAGAGTTCAGTGGTTCTAACAGAGAATTAAAGGCCCACAGTCAAAAAATACATATTATTTGGTTCTTTGTGTGAAAAGTTTTCAATACCTCGTTTAGAGTTTGAAGTCTCCTAAGGAAAAGGAGCTTTATTTTAATTGGTTAGTGAAAGTGGAAAAAGTACTTATGTAAGTCTAATATTCCCAGAATTTCTAGGGTATGGATTCAGTTTGATATGACTGAAGCCAATAAAGTCCTAATACTATGATTGCCCCAGAGTAATCCTAGTCAGTTTTTCCTGCATAGTTTCCCAGCAAACTACAGCTGGACAGTGCCATTAGAATGGTATGGGGAGTTTTACTTCCAGACACTGGCTTATGGAATGTGCCTGACTATGATACTAGCTTAAGATAAACCAGGTATGTTTTAACTAAGATGAAGTAACTTTTGTCCTAACCAATATATGTGCCTTCCTTCTGCCCAACTTTTAGGATCATCCTACCCAGGACCATAAAGTCCCCCTAATAAACTGCACTATGCAATCCTTCCTCTTCTTTAGTGTCACAGCAACTTGGGGCCAGTTGTCATACACCAGAACTAAATTGTTCCAGAATACCCAGAAATAAGGAACTAAACTATGTACCAAGTTTGTTGGTTTATTTGTTTTTGGGTCACTTTGGGTTTGTTTTTTGTTTTTGTTTTTGTTTTTTGGCGGTCCTGCTGTTTCAACTCAGGGCTTCACATTTGCTTGTTGTTTGTTTTTTGAGACAGGGTCTTGCTTTGTAGCTGAGGCCGGCTTCCAACTTCAATCTTCTTGCCTCAGCCTCCCAAATGCTGGGATTATAATTGTATGCCACCATCCCTGGCTACATTAGCATTTTAAGGGAAAAAAATCCATTTCTTTCAGAAACTACTAGGTCAGAAGCATTTTTATGTAAGAATATAAATCCTAAAGTTGAATTCTGCTTGAGAATTTGGTTTACTTTTTTAAATATCTTAGTCCCTTCCTTGGATTTGTCTTTGCATTAATAGACTTGTTCCAGGAGTTTTTTGCACTTGGTTATTGATCAGATAAATTTATTCGCAAATAATGCTTAAAATTAAGAAAAATATAAAATTAAGCTAAACAATTTAGAACTATACAAATCCTGACAAACTTTTTTATATCAATGCTCTAAATTTAAAACTATATTAATTCTGGAAAAAAGAAAAATAGTGGTTAATAAGTCCTAAATAAGTAATGTACCATAAGCATAATAACAGTGTACCATAATAACAGTGATCCAATCCAGAATTGGGGAGGTTGAAATGGACTGTGTGGGTGGGGAGAGAAAATAGCTGGGGATGAATGACTATAAAGTATTTTTCTGATTCCAAGATAGATTAAGTTAAGAACAACTCTCCACTAAAGGCAATTGGTCAGTAACTATTTTAAAAGCAGACTAATGGATATTAAATCAAATCCTCTATATTGGGTTCCTAAGAACAGTGTTTTATGGAAGCCTATAGAGGATATTAAAACAACATCTTGCCTCAGAAAGAAAAAAGATAGAGAAAACTATCATATAAGCTCTTCCCTGCCCAAAACAAATACCATCTAGAGTAAAGGCACTCCTAGGGCACAAAGATGGTGCAGTATCTCTGGATCAAACTGTTAAGATAATCCATTACTGAAAAGGCAGGCAGCACCAAACCACAGGATAAGAAAAAGCAAGACAGTAGAGAGTAACATCAAGTTAGGTACACACAATCAAACCTTCAAACAACTAAGACAACTAAATGGCAGGAATCACCACATACCTATCAGTACTAACGCTTAATGTTAATGGACTTAATTCACCCATCAAAAGACACCATTTGACAAAATGGATTAAAAAAAGAAGATCCAACAATTTGTTGCTTACAGGAGACTCATCTCACCGACAGAAATAAGCATATGCTTAGGATGAAAGGCTGGAAGAAGATTTACCAAGCCAATGGCCCCCGAAAACAAGCAGGAGTAGCAATACTTATCTCTGACAAAGTAGACTTCAAACCTACATTGATCAAACGAGATAAAGAAGGACATTCCATACTAATAAAAGGGGAAATAGACCAAAAGGAAATAATAATCATCAATCTGTACGCACCCAATGTCAACGCACCCAATTTCATCAAACATACCCTGAAAGACCTAAAAGCATATATAAACGCCAACACAGTGGTTGTGGGAGACTTTAACACTCCATTATCATCAATAGATAGGTCATCCAAACAAAAACTCCATAAAGAAATCCAAGATCTAAAATATGCAATAGATCAAGTGGACCTAGTAGATGTCTACAGAACATTTCATCCAACCTCTACACAATATACATTCTTCTCAGCAGCCCATGGAACCTTCTCCAAAATAGATCATATCCTAGGGCACAAATCAAGCCTCAGCAAATATAAGAAAATAGAAATAATACCGTGCATACTATCTGACCACAATGCAGTAAAAGTAGAACTCAACAACAAAAGTAAAGACAAAAAACATGCAAACAGCTGGAAACTAAATAACTCATTACTTAATGAAGAATGGATCATCGATGCAATAAAAGAGGAAATTAAAAAGTTCCTGGAAGTCAATGAAAATGAAAACACAACCTACCGGAACCTATGGGACACAGCTAAGGCAGTCTTGAGAGGAAAGTTTATAGCCATGAGTGCATATATTAAAAAGATTGAAAGATCCCAAATCAATGA
The DNA here is from genome assembly GCF_047511655.1 of Castor canadensis. Lineage (NCBI taxonomy): Eukaryota > Metazoa > Chordata > Mammalia > Rodentia > Castoridae > Castor > Castor canadensis. The sequence continues at coordinate 45,450,189 of NC_133386.1, forward strand.
CCTAATGATACATCTCAAACTCCTAGAAAAACAAGAACAAGCAAATCCCAAAACAAATAGAAGGAGAGAAATAATAAAAATAAGAGCTGAAATCAACGAAATAGAAACCAAAAAAACCATACAAAGAATTAATGAAACAAAAAGTTGGTTCTTTGAAAAAATAAACAAGATCGATAGACCCCTGGCAAACCTGACTAAAATGAGGAGAGAAAAAACCCAAATTAGTAGAATTAGGAATGCAAAAGGGGAGATAACAACAAACACCATGGAAGTCCAGGAAATCATCAGAGACTACTTTGAGAACCTATATTCAAATAAATTTGAAAATCTAAAAGAAATGGACAGATTTCTAGATACATATGATCATCCAAAACTGAACCAAGAGGAAATTAATCACCTGAATAGACCTATAACACAAAATGAAATTGAAGCAGCAATCAAGAGTCTCCCCAAAAAGAAAAGTCCAGGACCTGATGGATTCTCTGCTGAATTCTATCAGACCTTTAAAGAAGAACTGATACCAACCCTCCTTAAACTGTTCCACGAAATAGAAAGGGAAGGAAAATTGCCTAACACATTTTATGAAGCCAGTATTACACTTATCCCAAAACCAGGCAAAGACACCTCCAAAAAGGAGAACTATAGGCCAATCTCCTTAATGAACGTTGATGCAAAAATCCTCAACAAAATAATGGCAAACCGAATTCAACAACACATCAAAAAGATTATTCACCACGACCAAGTAGGCTTCATCCCAGGGATGCAGGGGTGGTGCAACATACGAAAATCAATAAACGTAATAAACCACATTAACAGAAGCAAAGACGAAAACCACTTGATCATCTCAATAGATGCAGAAAAAGCCTTTGATAAGATCCAACATCATTTCATGATAAAAGCTCTAAGAAAACTAGGAATAGAAGGAAAGTACCTCAACATTATAAAAGCTATATATGACAAACCTACAGCCAGCATTATACTTAATGGAGAAAAACTGAAACCATTTCCTCTAAAATCAGGAACCAGACAAGGATGCCCACTATCTCCACTCCTATTCAACATAGTACTGGAATTCCTAGCCAGAGCAATTAGACAAGAAGAAGGAATAAAAGGAATACAAATAGGTAAAGAAACTGTCAAAATATCCCTATTTGCAGACGACATGATCCTATACCTTAAAGACCCAAAAAACTCTACTCAGAAGCTTCTAGACATCATCAATAGCTATAGCAAGGTAGCAGGATATAAAATCAACAGAGAAAAATCATTAGCATTTCTATACACTAACAATGACAAACTGAAAAAGAATGTATGAAAACAATTCCATTTACAATAGCCTCAAAAAAAATCAAATACCTAGGTGTAAACCTAACAAAAGATGTGAAAGACCTCTACAAGGAAAACTATACACTTCTGAAGAAAGAGATTGAGGAAGACTATAGAAAGTGGAGAGATCTCCCATGCTCATGGATTGGTAGAATCAACATAGTAAAAATGTCGATACTCCCCAAAGTAATCTACATGTTTAATGCAATTCCCATCAAAATTCCAATGACATTCATTAAAGAGATTGAAAAATCTACTGTGAAATTTATATGGAAACACAAGAGGCCACGAATAGCCAAGGCAATACTCAGTCAAAAGAACAATGCAGGAGGTATCACAATACCTGACTTCAAACTATATTACAAAGCAACAAGAATAAAAACAGCATGGTACTGGCACAAAAACAGACATGAAGACCAGTGGAACAGAATAGAGGATCCAGATGTGAAGCCACACAACTATAAGCAACTTATCTTTGACAAAGGAGCTAAAAATATACGATGGAGAAATAGCAGCCTCTTCAACAAAGACTGCTGGGAAAACTGGTTAGCAGTCTGCAAAAAACTGAAACTAGATCCATGTATATCACCCTATACCAAGATTAACTCAAAATGGATCAAGGATCTTAATATCAGACCCCAAACTCTTAAGTTGATACAAGAAAGAGTAGGAAATACTCTGGAGTTAGTAGGTATAGGTAAGAACTTTCTCAATGAAACCCCAGCAGCACAGCAACTAAGAGATAGCATAGATAAATGGGACCTCATAAAACTAAAAAGCTTCTGTTCATCAAAAGAAATGGTCTCTAAACTGAAGAGAACACCCACAGAGTGGGAGAAAATATTTTCCAACTATACATCAGACAAAGGACTGATAACCAGAATATACAGGGAACTTAAAAAACTAAATTCTCCCAAAACTAATGAACCAATAAAGAAATGGGCACGTGAACTAAACAGAACTTTCTCAAAAGAAGAAATTCAAATGGCCAGAAAACACATGAAAAAATGCTCACCATCTCTAGCAATAAAGGAAATGCAAATTAAAACCACGCTAAGATTCCACCTCACCCCTGTTAGAATAGCCATCATTAGCAACACCACCAACAACAGGTGTTGGCGAGGATGCGGGGAAAAAGGAACCCTCATACACTGTTGGTGGGAATGTAGACTAGGACAACCACTCTGGAAAAAAATTTGGAGGCTACTTAAAAAGCTGGACATTGATCTACCATTTGATCCAGCAATACCACTCTTGGGGATATACCCAAAAGACTGTTACCCCAGAGGCACCTGCACACCCATGTTTATTGCGGCACTATTCACAATAGCCAAGTTATGGAAACAGCCAAGATGCCCCAGCACTGACGAATGGATTAAGAAAATGTGGTATCTATACACAATGGAATTTTATGCAGCCATGAAGAAGAACGAAATGTTATCATTCGCTGGTAAATGGATGGAATTGGAGAACATCATTCTGAGTGAGGTTAGCCTGGCCCAAAAGACCAAAAATCGTATGTTCTCCCTCATATGTGGACATTAGATCAAGGGCAAACACAACAATGGGATTGGACTATGAGCACATGATAAAAGCGAGAGCACACAAGGGAGGGGTGAGGGTAGGTAAGACACCTACAAAACTAGCTAGCATTTGTTGCCCTTAACGCAGAGAAACTAAAGCAGATACCTTAAAGCAACTGAGGCCAATAGGAAAAGGGGAACAGGAACTAGAGAAAAGGTTAGATCAAAAAGAATTAACCTAGAAGGTAACACCCACGCACAGGAAATCAATGTGAGTCAATGCCCTGTATAGCTATCCTTATCTCAACCAGCAAAAACCCTTGTTCCTTCCTATTATTGCTTATACTCTCTCTACAACAAAATTAGAAATAAGGGCAAAATAGTTTCTGCTGGGTATTGGCGGGGGAGAGGGAGGGAGCGAAGTGGGTGGTAAGGGAGGGCGTGGGGGCAGGGGGGAGAAATGAACCAAGCCTTGTATGCACATATGAATAATAAAAGAAAAATGAAAAAAAAAAGAATTGCAAATTTGTCTCTGGATGTGGCTCAAGCAGTAGAACACCTATGTAGCAAGTGCCAGGTCCTGAGTTCAAACTCCAGTACCACCAGTGTGGTGACTCATACCTGTACTTTGGGAGTCTGAGATCAGGAGGATTGGGGTTTGAGGCCAGTCCAGGAAAATATTTCGAGAGACCCATCTTCAAAATAACCAGAACAAAATGGACTGGACATGTGGCTCAAGTGCTAGAGCACCTGCTTTGAAAGCACAAAGCCCTGAGTTCAAACCCCATCCCAATAAAAAAAAAGAAAAAGAAAAAGAAAAAAGACTTTGAATTCCTCTTCTCAAAATCCTCACCTTCCTATTTTTATTCATTGTAAATTGTTGTACTGTGGTTCCTACTCAATCCTAATCAAATTCTCTTCATTGAAAAATTTGCCTTAAATAAACTTCCAGCTTTCAGCAATTTGCAGGGAGCAGGGGAGTCAGAGTCTCTCTGTGTGGCTTAGGGTGCCACAAACTCATGATCTTGCTGCACTGGCCTCTGCAGTGCTAGGATTACAGACCTGAACCACACACCCCGCCTGAGTGTTCAGTAAATTTTGATCTTACCTTTCCCTCTTGAGAACCACCAAAGGTAGTAGTTCAGGTGACATCCCCCTTAGGAGGGTAAATGATACGCTCAGCTCTGTCCTAGCCACAAACTAGGTTGGTGATGTTTGGGGAGTAAGGTGTTTTTCTGGTTATTGTTTGTTTATTTGCTTTTCTATCTTTTGTGTGTGTGTGAGAGATTGGGGTTTGAACTCAGGGCTGTGCTGTTGCAAAGCAGGTGCTCTACAGCTTGAGCCATGTCTCCAGTTCTTATCTTTTAAAAATATGGTGGGCTGCGAGTGTAACTGTAACTCAGCGGTAAAGCATGTGCTCATCACGAACAACACCCTGGGTTCAATCCCCAGGACCAAATATAAAAAAAAAAATAAGAAAAGTGCCAAAAAAAAAAAAGATAATCCATTATTATTACTGGGATGACACCAATCCCATGAAGTTTATTCTTACAAAACGGTGCTTTGGGGAACTTACACCATTACCTAGGCTTCTGGACTGATAAGCTGGCAAGAAACCAATTTTTAACATTCACCACACAATTATATGAGTATATGATGGAAAAACATTGAGTTTCTGGGTGGCTAATAAAGATAGTAATTATTTCTTCGTGTGCATATGTGGTTAAGCAAATGTAGAAAAGAATAAATTATCCAATTAACTAAATGACATGTGACATAATTAAACTATGACCCCTGACAAAATAGAGTTTTAAAAATATATGTGTACATGTGTGTGTGTGTGTGTGTGTGTGTGTGTGTGTATACTTATACATGTATATCAGTGCTGGTGAAATCCATACATCCTGACTGTAAAAGGCTTTAAAGAGTTAAACATTGTTAGTGCCCTGCCTCCCCAACACACACATACCAATGTTTGATTCATAATGAAGACACCAGAATTCTGGACTACAGCCTCAATACCAGAGCATTATTTGATGAGAGGACATAGTAAACTGCCACAGAGAAAAAGCATCCTTAAGGAATGAGAGTTTTTCTGAGTATCTACTTGAAATATCTTTCCCTTCTAAAGCCAAGACATCCTTGAACCTCCTCCTCAGAAGTAAGGAAGGAGACTCATAGGTGGACAAAGCAGATCATGTGACTCATGAATCCCTTTGTAAAGGCATTAGCAGAAAGTCTACACATCAGGGGAAGACAAGTATACAGTATTTCTTGTGTTATATAGGCCACAGAACGGTAATTTATAAAGTTTATGGGGAAATCCTTCAGTTTGTAAATTTTGAGCAATTCTGAGGAAAAATTAAGAAATATCTTTAATGATCTTAAAGTACTGCTGTGGCAGTACTTTCATGTGAGACCACACGTGTGCGAGCAAGGACTTTCTTTTCACAGCATTCATTTCAGTTATTCCTCCTGAGGCTCCACAACAAGATGACATTCCCCACAGGCCTGGGTGGAAGACTAGTCCATCTGAGAACAAGCAGTCCTTACAGGATTTACAGGACAGCAATGTAAAACCTTCAACCAGGATTTGTATTACCAATGAGTAGTCAGTAGAAGTTGTAGGACCAGGAAGGGGCTCAGTTATGACTCTTCAAAGTCTAGACAGGCATAATCTGAGATGTCAGGATTCCAGGGTGGGAAGAACAGGGCCTTAAGTATGAACACACACTGTCCACTGTAAAATCCTAGGGTGCTCCATTTACATGCATGACCATGTGATTGGCATTTGGGGTGTTAAGCAGTATCTCCATTTGGAAAAAGGGGTAGACTCAAAAATCACGAAGGTATTAGGAAAATATTTTCCTCCCCTATAAGTTTAAGTATGATCACCATAGATGAGAAAACAGATGTAATGAAAGTTAACACAGAAAAAACTAGTCTCTGGAAGTGTATCTCCCTTTCCATTAATCTGCAAGGAATCCTTTCTCTCAGGCATCAATTGTGCCAAGAGGACTTCCATTTTCAACTCCACTGACAACCTATCCACCTGTTGGGGCCCCAATCCAGAACTCTAGCTGCTTTCCAAGATTAATAAGTAATTACTTTAATTTTTAAAAGCATAAAATAAATAATTGGACTTTTAAAAACATAAAATACATAATTGAACTTTAAATTTTTACCCTTTTCTTCTTTTCCCATTTTCTTGTTTTTCATAAATTAATCAATAAATTTAATCAAGAACCAGAAACTTAAATTTAGATAAGTAGGTAGACACATAGATACTTTTATAGGCTGAATTATCTTCCTATCCAATTCATATGTTGAAGCCCTAATCCTTGATGTGATAGGATTTGGAGACAGGGTCTTTAGGGAGGTAATTAAGGTTAAATTAAGTCATAAGAGTGGGGTCCTAATCTTATAGGACTGTATACTTATAAGAAGAGAGACATTAGAAATCTTTCTATGTGTACACAGAAAAGATGCTGTGTGAGGACATAAATCCATAAGCCAGGAAGAGAGCCCTCAACAGAAATAACACTAGCAGCAGCTCAGTCTCGGATTTCTATCCTCCAGACCCATGAGAAAATGAGTATCTGTTGCTTAAGCCACCCAGAATGTGGTATTTTGTTATGTCTTTCCAACCAGATGAATAAAGATGCTTTATTGAACGTATTACTATTCTAGATTTTGTGAGCAAAATGTACTAAGTGTATCTTACATAGCTGTGAATGCTATAGTGAGCCAGAGTTTAAAAAAAAAAAAACAGGTGCAGAGGCTCAGGATGTAGCTTAGGGTAGACCACGCACTTATCAAACACTGAGGCCTTATGTTCCATTCCTAAAGCACTAAAATCAAAAACAAAACACCCAGGGCAATCAAGTTCTAGCTCTGCCTCTTCCTGTAAATGTAAACCTGACAGTCATTTCACCCCATAATGAGCTCCATCATTGGTAAAAGGCTAGATTCTTTTTCAAGGTGCTCATAGCTTGGGAAATCTGATTATAAACATCTATGCCATGGCAGTGTGTATAAATTATTATATATCACCCAACATTTGTCTTTCCTAGTGAGAACTATAGGTCTAACTCATTAAAGAAAGAACTGAAGTCCCACACAATAACAAAAAACATTATGAAAAAGTTCCCTAATTTCTGTACTTCTGTGCTTTTGGTGTGTGGGGGGGAAAATGTGCTAAAGAGTATGGGGAAACATAATATTAATAAGGCTCCTTTCCAAGGAGTATCAATTTTATAATATTTCAAAAGACAAAATGTGGACAGAAAGCAAGTAATACAGCATTTTTATAAAACTTTAAGTTAAAATGACACTCTGGAGAAAGTTCTGTCTTCTGGTGGCATCTAGGTTCCTCTACACAATCTACTATTTACTTTCTCTGGCATGACGGGTATCCTGATGGAAAACTCTGCTAAAAATTGCAGTAAATATATCTTGCTAATGAGAACAGAAGCTAATTTTGGATAGAGTTACAAATTTAATCACTAGTAGATTGTATTCATAAATGGATTGATAGAAAAACATTATTTGACCATCATACTTCTGTCCCCAGACAAGCAACTCTCAAGAACATGCAGTTAATCAAAAGGAAGGTACTGTCGAGATTGTGGTTAACCCAGGGAAATCGAATGTAACTAAAAGCACAGCTCTTTTCAGGAAGGCTGTTGAAGGGACTTCTGTGGTAATAAGGTACCAGTTGACATTTCCCTTTCTGGTTTCCTTTTGGTCTTTGTAAGACTATCAAGGAAGACCTGCTGTCCTCTAGCCAACAAATATGTGAGTCAAGCTAGGTCAAGTAATAGGGCCAAGCAACCATGGACTGAAACCAGGAACCAAAATAAACTTTTTCTCCTTGTAAATTATTTCAAGTATTTTTGTCACACTGAGAGATAGCTGAGTAACACTGTCCTTGCCAGGCTCTTCATCTTTTCCTTTGATTCTGTGAGCTACCCTAAATCTGCCCAGCGAGTTCTTTCATGCTTAAGTCAAAGTCTGTTTTCATTGCTTGCAGCCAAAAGCCTGCAGTATAGGCCTTTAGCACCAGCTTCATATATAAAAGTCACCAAGTCACCACTTCTTATTTAACAAAATAAAAACTCCATTTGCAAAAAGTTAGCCATATAGTGCTTTTATTTGACATTATTGCCTAGGTTTCAGGATAAAACATAAACAAATTCAAATGGAAAACCATTTGTCTTACCATTGTTCTGCCCACTTCCCCCCACACACACCTCAACTTATCTTAACCTTCATTTCCTTCTCTAAAAAAAAAAAAACAAAAGCCACTTACAAGAGTCTAACATATCTAAATGTACAGTATATTTCTACCTAAGAGATTAATCATCAAAATCATTTTTTAAACTGTAAACAAAGCTCATCCTTAATCTATTTCATAATCATAATCATCATCATCCATGCTGATTTTGCTGGAGAAGTCTTCAGGTTTTGATTTCTTTTTGGCCTCTTTGCTTTTCTCTGTCTGGTGTAAGTGATGCTCACACTGCCTCATGATCTTCCTGGAAGACATCCAGCTCTCCCCTTGTCGTTCAGCTGGGGCTGCGCATTGTCCTCCCCTCACATCTGTACCCTTGGCCTTAAAGATCTCCCTGGCTCTCAGGAGACTGCAGGTGCAATTCCATGGATTTCCATCCAGGTACAGGTGCCTGAGGCGAGGCAGGCCCTCCAAGGCTTTGAGGTCTAAAGCAGAGATCTTGTTGTTTCTCAAGTTTAGAACTTGAAGCTGCTTGAGATCTTTGAGCTCCCTCTCAGCAATATCCTGAATGGCATTGCCCTTTAGGTCCAGCCTGGCTAAGGTCTTGGGGAGCCTGCAAAGTGTGGAAACAGGATGTGAGCAGAGGCCATGATCATTATCCACAACCACCAAGACAACTGAAACAGCAGTCCCACCTTTTCTATATAGTCTGTCCCTTCTTAAACTAGAAAGTATGTTGGACAATTAATTATAAGCAAAAGTCTGTCTTAGCCTATAGGTCTTTAACTATTTCTGATAGGTTTTACTTTCTACTCCTCTGATTTTTCTAATTCCTATTCATAAAATGTTAATATTTTGTCCAATTTGTTTATTGTCCAATGAGATCAATAAACAAATTGATAATAAAAACACTATGTTCCCAATTCTTAAGTTGGCAAAGGCCATAAATCAATAATTTATAAAAGAAATTAAAATGTCAAATAAAAATATGTTCTTCAGGAATAAAAATAGAAGGAAAATGAAAAAATAATACAGCGCTTTAATGTATCAAATTAGAAATTATCTGCTTTTAAAATTTATTGCTGCTGAGGCTATAGTAAGAACTGTTACCATTTTGTAACTGCTTTGGTAATATGTAATAAATTTAAATAATGTCATGCCATTTGACTTAGAGAATAATATGAAAAGTAAATTGATTTATTTACAAATATGTTTGTACATATTTGATCTCATTTATAACAGCAAAAAACAATAAAGGATAATGTCCAATGATTTGGAAATTATGAGACAATAAGCTACTATGTGATTATAAAAATCATATTTCCAAATAACTTTAAAAATACTATTTCTATGAAGAATCTTTTCTAATTATGACTCCAAAATCCAGAAACTATAAGAGATTAACAAATTAAAGAACTTAAAAAGAAATTGTGTATGGCAAAGGACATATGCAAAGTCAAAAAACAAATACACTGCAGGTAAATACCTGTACCTTATAGCACAAACAACTAATTTCCTTGTATATAAAGATTGAAAAGTGATTCTCAAAATAAAACAGAAAATGAACAAAAATTATTGGAAGTTCACATAAAACGAAAATCAAGGGTCCTTAAATTTTCAGCCTTACTCAGAACACAGAAATGAAAATTAAAACCATAAAGCAGTGCCATTTCTTCCCTATCAGACTTGCAAAACTCCTAAACCACAGCAATATATTCTGTGGGCAAAGCTGTGGAATGACAGGTGATCTCATACATTACTGATGGGCTTTAAAGCAGCATAGCCCCTGTAGAGGAGAATTAAGCAAAGTCTAATAAGGTTGGGGGTGTAACTTACTGGTAGTGCACTTGCCTAGCATGCACAAGGCCCTGGGTTCAATCCCCAAGCACAGGAAAAAGAAAACCTACTAAAGTAACATCTGCATTTACTCTTTTAACCTAGCAATCCCACTTCTAGACATATATCCTTGAAGTTCTGACTATACTAATAAAAAACAATATATGTGGCATTTACTATGATATTACTTATAATTGAAAAAGATTGGATATGACCCAGTCCATCAGTAAAGAACTACTATGTAGCCTAAGGAAGAAAGAGGCTGGTCTAAGAATTACCATAAAATCATTTCTACAAATTATTAAGTTGAAAACAGCATGAAGCAGAATAGTATATATAGTATGCTAGTTTTGTGTAAAAAGAAGAAATAAGAATTATATATACATATTTGCTTACCTTGGGGAGAAAAGAATAATAACTCCAAAGTGAATGAAAATGACTACTTAGAGCAAGTGGTTGAGTCCATATAATTTTAGCTTTTGAATTATGTCAATATTTTACAAAAAGGAAAACAAAATCATCTCTAACAATGAACACAAGCAGAAACAAATAAATCTAATTGATTAACCAAATGCTTATGTTGATAACAGCCATACAGAAAAAATGCTTTGATGGAACATCTTTAGTGGATATATTTAAGCCTTAAACTCTAAGGACAAAAGCATACCCAGTTTTTTCTTGGTATATTTATTATTAATCCTAGTGTTAGTATGAAATTTTGAAAGTTTTTAATGAATATTGTGTAACAAAACAAGAAGTAAATACATTCATCCTATTAGGAAATAAGACTTTCATTGTAAAAGAAGATACAAATATAAAAGAAAAAACTTTTCTGTTGTTAAATAAGAATTGGAAATGTCACTGTGAATCTATAATTTTAAAAAATATATTTTCTGAGGACTAGGAGCACGGCTAAAGTGGTAGAGAGCTTACCTAGCAAGCGGAAGGCCCTAAGTTCAATTCCCAGAACCACCAATCCCCAGTACTAGCTCTGTGTACTAAAGGGACCTGGAAGTCATATGGCATTCTTTTAGCAATGCCACCCCAATAACATGACACACCAAGCACACAGATATTAGTTTTGGAATTCCAATATCCACTCAAAAGAACCAGAACTTCTTGGAGAAATGGCTGGTTCTATCTCTGGGGTGAGTAAGGCCTAGAACTTCTGAGCCAGAATACAGTGAAATGTTCAAAGATTAGTGGAACACCCATCAGAATGGCTATCAATGAACATGAAATACAAGAATTGGCAACGATGTGGAGAAACTGGAAGACTTGTACATTCTGGTAGGAATTTAAAGTAGAACAGCATGGTGGTTCCTCAAAAAAATAAAAATAGAATTACCATACAATTCCGTACTTCCACTTCTGATTTTAAAGAATTAAAATCAGGATCCTGAGGAAATTTTTGTATGACCATGTTTATAGCAGCATTCTTCACAATGGTAAAAATGTGGAAACAACCCAAGGGTCCACTGACAAATACATAAACAAAATGTGATACACACACACACACACACACACACACACACACACACACACCACAATATGGAATATTATTCAGTCTTAGAAAGGAAGAAAATTTTCTGATACATGCTATAACATAGATGAACCTTTATGAAAGGCACCAGGAACAAAAAAATTAGTGCTGTATGATTCCATTTATATCAAATATCTAGAATAGGCTTAATTCATGGAAACAGAAAGTCAGATAGTAGAGTGGTGGCTGCCAGGATATGGAGGGAGAGAAAATAGGGAGTTGTTGTCTATTAGATATAGAGTTTATTAGATGAAAATGTTCTGGAGATTGGTTGCACAACAATGTGAATATTTTTAATGATACAAAACTGTACTATTAAAATGATTAAGATGGTAGGCTTTATATTATGTGTATTTCACCACAACTTTAAAAAATTAATGGGGTCATATCTCTCAAACACAAGAGTCAGCTTGAAAGGACTCTTACTGCCAAATATCATACAGTTTTAACATCAAAAGGGACTAGGTGTAAATGGTTATTATCACATGGACTAAATAAAGATCCATGGGTTTGTAGTAGTACTTTGGAAAAACAGAAAAAGAGAAAAGGGAAATGAAAAATATAGTATTAAGTGCAAAAAACAGAATACATAATTGAACGATCCTAAATACTGAAAAACAGATTATGTGCTTATATGAACAATTATAGATACTTTTTGATCTTTTGGCATACTCAGTTTTCAGGAGAAAAACAAAGTTTTTCAGTACTATGGTCATAAATTTGGAAAATGTCATGCTAATGCCTATTGGTAGAAAATACAAAAGAATCATAGTGCTAAACCCCAAAATCTTTCTGTTACATGATGATTTTGTACTTTTCTTTTTATGAAGTATGAGAATTTGGAAAGTTTTATAGGAAAAAACAAAGGCTTTTTAAGTTGAACTATCATCTGAATGTTACTCTCATACAATGGGAACACACTAGATATACCTTTATGCATTTTAAATAGTCATTGAATTATATTATGGTAGTCCCAGCTATATTATTGAAATACTGAGGAGAGAAAACAACCTTAGTTATACTTCATGACAATGGTAACTTTTGCTTATTATAGTATAATTCTTACATGAATTTTATTCCAAAAAGTTAGTGGTTTATATTTAGGCATTTAGCCTAAATTTTGATCTACTTTTTAAGCTAAACTGGTCATTTTATATTTGTGTTCATATCCTGAATTATGCAGTACCTAAATATACATAAGTATGATTTTTTACTACAGTCATACATTCTGAGATATGCATTAGGAAATTTCATTATCATACATACATTATAGAGTATACTTACACAAACTAAGGCAGCTATGTTATTATTAGACAGTATAAATTTAGGAGACCACAATACGTGGTACACTGTTGCCAGAAATATTGTTGTGAGGCACATAGCTATATTTTAAAGCCTTAATTACTGAAAGTGTCTTCTTGTTAGAAGGAATAAAATTTATCAAACAAAATACATTGATTTACCAGGAAAACCCATTTCACTCATGTTAACAGTTTAAGCATTAAATTCAACTTGGAATTAATGTCCAAAGAATATAATTTGGTGTGTACACCAGCTTATAGAAGGTGACTCTCCAAAAAGGTATACAGAAAATCTCTTACAGTATAGTTTCATCTTGTTTCTTCCCCTGAGAAAAATGGACTATTCATAGGTATTAGTTGTAATGGTAAGCAAGACGCCACTCTCATTGCAGAGGACAACACAGCCCAACTGGAGAAAGACACAGTAGACTAAGCTGAAGAGTCAAAAAATCCCTACTTAACTAAGACTTGTATTTTAACTTGGGGTATTCTGTTTACCAGTATGTAGTTTTAGGTGTTATTTCTCTTCAGAATGTTCAGTATACAGAAGTCACATAACAAATGTTACATAGTAAAATTGAACAAGCCAAGTTTTCTTTTAAACAAATAAACGCAGTTCTGGGCTATATGATCCAAAACTTGTGCTTGTTCTTAAACCTACCTTTTTCTTCCTTTTTTATATTTATGGAAATTATAACCAAATTTACATCATAAGAGAAATTACTACTTCTCTTGGTTTAGTAACCTTAGTCACTTATTGCTTTATTATAATTTAATATAGTTTGCCTTTGTATATCCCATTTTTATTAAAAAGTAACTCTGATTTGAAACATGATTGTAGAAATACTATCATATTTTCTTTGGGTTTTGCCAGTAGATGGTACTTGCATACAAGTGAGATAAAATGTTAACTTGTATTAAGTTGTAGAAAGCTATTCTGGATTTGAAATGTCCAAAGAGACAATAAAGAAGAGATAATATAACTCCTGTTTGTTCATTAAGTGGAGATTGGTGAAATATGAAGCAGCAGAAAATGAGGCCTAGATTTTGGGCATTCTAAATAGTATAGTAAATTGCTAACAGTAGATGAAATCAGAAGCAGGATCATGTGGTGACAGGATCATTTCCCTGTCTAGAGCTAGACTGTTGTGCTTAAATCCTGGTTCCACTATTTATTCAGGATGTGAATTTGACTAGGTTTTCTGATTACTTCTAAGCCTTAATGTCCTAATCTACAGAATAACTAAAACAATATACCTACCTGTAGAGGACCACTATATGAAGTAACAAGGAATAATGAATGTACCTAAGTCATTGCTGTTTTTAACAAGCACTTACTAAATGTTAGCATGTTGAGGCAAATGTAGTAGGCGCCACAAATCATACACTATTACTTTCTTGATGAATTATAGAATGGAGACTGGCAAACAAAAGAAGGAACTTGGGGAAATTCCATTTGTGATGGGAGCAGGTTGTTTATAGAAAACTGAATTTCATAGTATAGATTTTGTGAAAGAATAAGAAACATGGAAATAAAAAGGAAAAGATGTCCTTTTTAAAAGCTCATAAATAAAAGTTTTTAAATTCAATTGTAAGGAATGGATATTATTGTGTTTTTATTCTTTATGGGTGGAAAATCACAGAGAAACTTTCCTGGGTCATTCTCACTTTCCAATGCAAAAAAAGCTGTGGCAGGAGTTATTAGGGGTACTTAAAAATCACAAGACTTTTGCTATCACAGCTCTTTGACAGAACACATAGTTGTGCTGCTTGACTTTAGGCTCATTAGGAAAGTCCACACTCAAGTCATAGTACTTCTCGATCCAGGCTGCACATTAAATTCATCTAATGAGCTTTGTAAAACACTGATGATTGGGCCCTAACCTTGAGACATCTGACTTAGTTGGTTTGAAGAGAGGCCTTGGCTTCAGTATGCTTTTTTCTACTTCTCTAGATAATTTTAATGCGAAGCCAGATTGGAGAACTACATCTCGCTCATAATTGCAATTCCATTACACACTAATGGAAATGGGTAAAAGTATTGTGCCTTTTGCTGTCACTTACAAAAACACAAATAGTCTGGTAAGAGCAAATAAGCGAGCAGTTTTTTCACTCACCAAACTTAGCAGAATTACTTAATCAAGTACTTTCTAAAAGTCATTCAAGTAGAAAAGTCTAGTGACTATATAATTTTTCCCATGGCTGTCACAGGCTCTGTCACATCCTTAAGTGATATAGCCACTCCTTAACCTATTTTATGAGTTTTTCTTTTATTCACAATTCTTTTTCTTGAAGTAGGGATATTCTAGAATAGAAAATAAGGTTTGATCCAGGCACTGTGACTCACACCTGTAATCTAGCTACTTGGGAGGCAGAGATCAGGAGGATCATGGTTGGAGGCTAGCCTGGGCAGAAAGTTAGCAAGACTTCATCTCAACAAATAAGCCAGGTGTAGTGGCATGCCTTTGTAGTCCCAGCTACATGAGAGGCCACAGGAAGAAGGATCGAGGTCTGAGGCCAGACCCAGGAAAAAATGTGGGACACTGCCTGAAAAATAACCTTAAAGTGGCAGAATGCATAAGGCCCTGAGTTCACATCCCAGGTCAAGAGAGACAGAGAGAGAAAGAAAAGGCTTCAGATGTTTGCAGTAATTTATTTAACAAGCATTGAAATGGTGTAAGCATGTTCTTGATTTGTGCTGGCTGTTCTTTTCTTTAGAACACTCTTCCTCCCAAACAGATTTATCACTAAATCCCTCACCTCCTTCAAGTCTTTGCTCAAAGCTAACTTTTCATAAGAGTTGTTGTGCTTACCCTATTTTAAATTGCAACTGGGAGCCCCATCTTCTGTATGTCTGAACCTGGTATCCATGCCCTTTTTTTGTTGTTAACTATAACACCTAACATAATCTAAATAGTATACCTTACTTATGTATTATGTTTATTGCCAGTCGTTTTTTTTTAAGTAGTACTGAGGTTTGAACTCTGGGCCTTGTACTTGTTAGGCAGGTGCTCTACCAGTCTTTATCCTGGTAGAATTTAAGCTGTACAGAACAGGAACTTTTCTCTCTTATTAAATTTATGTGTGTCAAGCACCTGGTATAATTATTGGGAAAAGGTGGGGAGAAAGAGTATCTGCTAAAGTTTGAAATATCACTGTTGAATTAAACTGTATGTACATGCTTATGCATTAAAAAGAAATTGATTACTTTCAAGCAAACTTCAATATGTATTTTTAAAACACTCAGTTCAGTTGGAAAACTCACTTTTTGATGTTTTAACTTGTATATAGATAGCATATTGGAAAAAGTTTAAATTCCATTTCTAACTAGAAAAAAAATGAACATCTGTACACAGCAAAGATAATTTTCTCTTTCTCATTGATAAAAAATTACTATAACTAACAATCAAATTAGGTAAATTGAGTGCCGCAGAATTCTATAGAAGTTGGTATATTAATTATAAGAAATTTGAAGCCAGGTGTGGTGGTTCATGTCCATAATCCTAGCTATTAGGGAAGCTGAGATTGGAAGGATCATGGTTTGAGGCCAACCTGGGCAAAATATTCTTGAGTACCAATCTCAACAGGAAAAGTTACACATAATAGTGCAAACCTGTTATCTCAGCAACAGCAAGGAGGATCCCAAGCAAGGCCCTATCTCCAAATTCACCAAAGCAAAAGTGGCTGGAGGTGTGGTTCAAGTGGTAAAGCACTGGCCTCGCAACCATGAAGCCCTGAGTTCAAACCCCAGTACTAGACAAAAAAAAAAAAGTCGATACTACTAAAAGACAGGGCAAGAAGTCTTTGTTTCCAATAAAGTGCTCTCAAAGGATAAAGAATAATAGATACATACAACAAATACAGTATCTTTTAAAAACAGAATTGTGCTTCATTTTACTGTTTTTCTTTATTACTTTAAAATGTAAAACATGAAGTAAAGTCTAAATAAATAAGATCAATGAATGTAAACATGTACATTAGTTACAGATTTTGAGTGGATGGGTGAACAGGTGAAGTAAGTTCAGTATAGAAGGAATGACATTTGGAAAGAGCAATTGTCAGTGTGAGTGAGTGAGTGTGTGTGTGTGTTTTGTGTGTTGTGGAGGGGAGAAGGAGAGTGGGAGAGAAAGGAAGGGAAGGAAAGAAAAGAGATGGAGAGAGAAATTAGAAGGAGGGAGAGGGAAAAGAAGGGGAGAGGAAGAAGGAAAGAGGAAAAGAAAAGAGAAAGAGACAGCTGAAGAGATAACCAAAAACAGAAGGTAAAACCAACACAGATGGACTTTCCCACTCACAGACAGAAATAAGCAGAATCAGCTTAAGCCCTTTAAAGGTCCTAGCACAGAGAATAACAATAAATACAAAATAATATAACATAAATATACAAAATAAATAAAAATAAAACAAAATCAAAATAAATACAGAATTGCATTGTTAAGTTATGATTTTTCCCCATAACTACAACTTCGGTGCTTTTTAATATCTTACTATACATTCCCAATCAATTTTTCTTGGTATCCTTCCTTTGCTAGTGGGCACTCATGTCCAGATTACCTGTTGGTTATCCACACTACATATTTAGAAATCAAGATACAATTTTATAATATTTCATATTGTGTTTGTCAGTACAGATACCACCTGTGTGTGTCTTGCTTCATAAGCAACATAAGTTAGGGCAGGATTCATTCCGAGGACTGGATATTCTAAAGCTTTGTTTAAAACTTCTATCCCTAAACTTTTTATTAATATTGTTGCTTAAACAGCATGCTGATAAGTCCCAATCTTTGGAAAATGTTTATAGTAGCTGCAATAAATGATAGCACTCACTTACCTTAAAGGTATCGACAATAGCAGATTCTGCTCCAGGGCCAGGTTGGACAGCTGAGAACACCTCTGAAGGGCTCCAGCTTCGAATAAGCTGACAATGTTGTTGTCCAGAAACAGATGTTTCAAATCTCTAAGGTCCTGGAAGTCTTGTGCTGTAACTCTCTGAATAAGATTATTGCTACAGTCAAGTTTTTGCAGCCTTGCTGGTAGTTTGTGGGGCAACATTTGAAGATGATTTTGGGATACCTCAAGAGTAGTTAAATTGACAAGAAGTTGTGCCCCATCAATGGAAGAGAGGAAGTTCTCTGACAGGTAAAGATGGGAAAGATTCTCTAAGTGTTTCACATCTTGAAATCTAAACTCTTTGAGTTGGTTTCTCTCCATCTTTAATGATAGCAAGGATTTGGGTAGATTAACAGGGATTTTAGAAAGAAAGTTATCACTGAAACTGAGGAACTGCAAAGACTGTAGAGAAGTAAAGAAGCTACCTGGTATAAAATGTAGTTTGTTATTCTCCATGCTCATGTGTTTCAGATAGGGAAGGATCAAGGGGCCAGCTACAGAATCTATATTGTTACCATCCACCATCAAATTTTGCAAACTGACCAGGGAAGAGAGCATGCTGGGAGACAGGGAAGAGATCAGGTTGTTTTTAAGTTCAAGGACTTTTAAATTCTTCAATCCTTCAAAATCTGATCCCTGCAGGGCATATATTGAATTATCATTTAGTTTTAACACTTCAAGACTGGCTGGGAGAGCACCGGGGACTCGTCTTAACTTATTTTTCAGGAGTTCTAAGGTCTTCAAGGTACTCAGTATTTTGAAGGTATCATTTTCTACAAACTCCGTTCCACAGGCCAGCAGAATAAACTCTTCTAGCGCCAACAGTCTGGTGAAGTTAGATAGCTACAAAAAAAAAAAAAAGGTGTGGACAAGAAAGGGGGAAAAAGCAATAAATTAAGTTGTGGAAAAAAATCATATACATTATCATTACAATATTAGTGACAAATTCTGATTTCCTTTCATGCTCTATGGAAAATTATTGCTCTTTTGCCTGGTGTTGGTGGCTCATGCCTATAATTCTAGCTTCTTGGGAGGCTGAAGCATGGATGTAGGCCAGCCTAGACAAATGTTTTGTGAGACCCCCCATCTCCAAAACAACCAGAGCAAAATGGACTGGAGGCATGGCTCAAGTGGTAGAGACCTGCACTGCAAGTGCAAACCCCTGAGTTCAAACACTCGTCCCACATTAGGATATATAAATATAAAAAATATATTTATTTATATATATATTATATGTGTGTGTGTGTGTGTGTGTGTGTGTGTATATATATATATATATATATTTCCAAGATATGTATCTTGGAAAAGTGTTGAAGGTTGGATCCTGGCTATTTTCATTATAATTCCTAACATCAATGTGTATGATATTGAAAATATTCTGAGCACTTGCACACACTATTCCAAGACACAGAATATTGGCTAACTGTTACTGCATATTTTCTGATGGAGCAAATTCATTTGTAGGCAGAAATGCTTACAAATTGCACAATGATTCACACACTAAACCATTCTTTTGTTGCTAATTTTTAATATCCAGAAATTGAGCAATCTCTGTAGAGCAAAGAATTCATCTATCCGTATTTTTCAGACCTAATGTGTTTTCTCTCCTATAATTTAGGTAATTGCCAAGTCTCATTTATTTGTTTTGCAACTTTCCCTATCTCTCCTTGTCTACTGACCTCCTACTTGACATGCACATCTTTTCCTTGATGATATATATAATCATTGTGTTTGGTTCTAGGTATAAGGTTATGTTTAGACAGAAAGAATTAGTTCATCTTCAGATTGGTAAATCTTCATAAAATTTTCAACCTGCTGTAGAATTCAATTAAGCTGGAATTTTCAGTGTGCAATGTAATGTCTCTTACTATCTACAGTTTTTAAATATTTAATTATGCAGTGGAGCCATTTTTAATACCAATGCATGACAAACACATTCAAAGTGCGTTAGTTTTCATCACATATTTATCATAGGTATTTATATTGTGGAAGGGCACATGATGTGAATTATGGTATATTTTAAAGCATTTTCTAATATGTTATTCTATTAGAAGAATTCTTCTAATAGAATTAAAATTTTTAAATTCCTATAAATGGATGTTTTAAAAACAATAGTTTTGGAAGCTGCCTTGGGTTATATATATATATATTTGTTATTTTCTTAATGAATAATCAGTTGTATTAATTTCCTAGTCCAAATAATGCTAGAATTTTATTTGTGTATTTATTGAGTATCTACAACAGCCAAGTGCTTTTTTTATGTGCTATCATCAACTTCCTGATAACGCTGCACGTTTGCTATCATCAACTCTTGCTTCTAGATAAGGAAACGAAAATGTGAAATAGTTGAGAATTTCAACAAGTGCTGTAGGGGCTGGGATGTAGCTCGGTGGTACAGCGCTTGCCTAGCATGCGTGAGGCCCTGGGTTCGATCTCCCAGCACCAAAAAAGAAAAGACAAAAAAAAAAAAAACCTCTCCCCTCAACAAGTGCTGTAGGACTCTAGACTTTCTTCCTCCTCTACACAATTTTGTATTGCATTTGGCCTATAATTAATGTTTTTCATAAAGGACTCAAGATCCAGGCACAAATCGTATAGTTTTAGAAAAACAGAGATTTTAGAGATTAGTCCAAATCTTCCAGTTCAGTGGCAAATTTCAGGCTGAAAAAAAATTTAAATGATCTGCCTAAGACTCAGAAATACTTAATCCATGCTGCATTCTGAAATGCCCTTTTCTAGATTAATCTTTCATATAAAGTCAGGAGTGACTTCAGACATCGATTCACTTCTTGGATGTTTGAACTCTCAAAAGAAGAACTTGGTGTAACTAGTACTTTTACTTATATCTGAGTTATCACCAGCCCTGAAAGATTGCTGACTATATAGTAAGTCTCAGAGATGATATACGTGTGAATAGGCAACCTATTTTGGGAATAGATAAAGTGTGATTTCAAATTTTCAATCTGCTTTCTTTTCTAGTTGTGAAGTATACAGACTGGCCTAAATCATAAGCATACTTCATATTCTTTTGTTCTTTCATTTTTTACTGTTGTACTGAGGGTACATTGTAACATTTATAAAAGTTCTTACAATATATCATAGTTGAATTCACCTCCATCATTCTCCTTTATTCCCCATCCCCCCATTCCTGGAATCGTTTCAACAGGTCTCATTTTTCCATTTTCATACATGCGTCTATAATATATCCACCATATTCACCCTCCTACACCCTTTCCTTATATCCCCCCCCCTTCCCATTGGTACAAACCCCCAGACAGGACCTGTTTTACCTTCCTATTCTCTATTTTTTAAAGAAGACACTTTTGTTTGTCTAAGATGGCTAAACAGGGAGCTTCACTGTAACATTTCCATGTATATATATATATATTATAACCTGAATTGGATCATCCCCTCTATTTTGTCCTTTCTACCTTAGTCTCCTTCTTTTGGTGATTTCAACAGGTTTAAAAATTCTATATTCATTCTCGTATAGGAAATATATCAATTATATTCACCTTCATCCTTCTTTAACCTTCCCTCTCCCATTAGTGATCTCCCCTTCTCATATATGCACTGTAGACCCAATACAAACAAACTTCATATTCTTAACTGAATCTAGTAGCTACCTGTTTTATTAAACATAGAAGGCATTTGTTTTCTTTTTGTCAGTTAAGACATTAGTGGTTAATTTAAATGGCTCCCATTTCTGAAATATTTACTGTATCTACTCTTTACAAAGTTCTAGGCAGAAGCATGATTATTGCTGTTCTAGACAGGGAAACTAAGACTTAAGATAGTGAAATCAAGGCTAGCTTTGCGCTAGTCTCCTTTTTGGTAACAAGATCACCTGCCCAAGTATATCCTGCTAGCAAGATAAGATAAATATTGGGCTACTGACCCAGGTTTAGCTCATACCAGTGCAAACAATTTTAACCTTACTGATATAACATCCATTTCACTGAAAAATGTAGAATTCTAGTGCCATAAATAGTGAGGAAGATACCCACTGAGTTTCAACTTTTTGGGTAGATTTGCAGAGCTGACAATGGAAAAAAGAATGTGCCAGAACTAAATTCCCGTTTTAATGTCCTATCAAGGCTATGCCCAGGAGATGTGGAAAGAATGCTTTTATCCTACAACTAACCTTGGAACTGCTGGCAACTTATTCAATGTTACTTAAAAAAAAAAAAAAGCCAGGGCAGGCTCTGCTCCAAGCAATAGAGGGCCAACACCTTTCTTGGGTTCTTTATATGTCCAGTGTACAACACACCCACAAAGAGATGACTTCATACCTGCGTGAAGCAAACGAGGAGTGAATTTATAAGACAATGTTGGAACTCTTTTGTGATTATTGAAACAACATTTGCTCTTTATAAGCAATCTTAAAACTATGGAAAAATAGGGAAGGGAAATAAAAATAACTCATAATCTCATTGCTCAGTGGTAAACCCTGTTTATATATTTCTTACCCAGGAGAAACTAAATGTAGCTTAGCTTCTCTTTCACAAAAAGATGTAAAGTAGAATTATTTTAATTGACTGCCAGCATACACTCACATTTGTCCTCTGCCTTTGAAGAGACTATATCACTTTGGCTTACAGCAGAATGACAATAGTGAGGTAAATTTAGTTATGTTTTGCATATATGGACACAAAGAACTGGACTAAACCTGCATGTCTCAAAATAAGAATGAATTAGGTCATCTAGTGTAGTGTCCATTTTGTATTACGTGTAATCAGCTGCTCATGTCTTTCATTCAACAGTTAGGCAGTTCATTAGAGCTTGAACATAAAGTATTAGTTAGTGAATAGCATTAGAAAAGGATGGAGGGCACAAAAGAATGAGGTTGACTACATTCTCATATCATACATAAAAACTAATTCAAAGTGGCTTTTGTGCCTAAATGTAAGATCTAAAACTACGAAACTCTTAGAAGAAAATATGGATATAAATTTTTATGACCTTGGATTAGCTAATGCTAAAAGCACAATTGACACACACATATGCACACACACACACACACACACACACAAAGATAGATTTGACTCAATCAAAAACTTTTGTGTATAAAAGAACACCAACAAGAAAATGAAAACCTAAAGAGTGGGAGAATATCTGGAATGTCTAAAGAATGCTTAAAAGTCAATAATTAAAAAAACAAGTAACCCAATTAAAAGATGGACAAAGAATTTGCATAGACATTTCTTCAAAGACAGTATGTAAATGACCAGCAAACAAATACAATGATGTTCAACATCATTAGCTATTGGGAAAATGCAAATGAAAACTGCAGTGAGCTATCACCTTGGACACACTGGGATGGCTATGATTAAAAAGCAATGATTACTAGTAGGTATAGGTGTAGGTGTGGAGAAATTGAAACTGTCATAGGAATGCAAAATAGTGCAGCAACTTTGGAAAGTAGTCTGACAGTTTCTTAAAATGTTAATAGGGTTACCACATGACCTAGATATTCTACTCCTGGGTACAATGCAAGAGAAATCAGAAACTAGGTCCACACAAAAACTGGTATATTGAAACACAAATATTCATAGCAGCATCTTTCATAATAGGCAAAAAAAAGAAATGATCCAAATGTCCAACAGCCGAAGAATGAATAAATAACATGTATTATATACATACTATGGAATCCATTCAACCTTAATAAGGAAGGAAATTCTGACACAAATCACAACACGGATGAACCGTAAGGACATTATGCTAAGTGAAAGAAGCCAAACACATTTACATAAGTGTGTCATTTATAAAAATGACATTTGTCATTTTTATTACTGTCAAACTGAGGATCAACTTTAAAGTATTTCTTTTCTTTAAATGTAGACACCTGATTTGTGAGTTCAAACCAAGTAAATAGAATATACATTGTATTCACCAAATACAAGTGAATATGGTCACGTAAAACCTGAGAAATTTTAAAAGAGAAATATTTCCCAAAGCTTTTTATTTCCTTCACAAAACAATCCTGACTTTCATCAATTTTTCTGATATGAACTGTCTTTCCAAGAGACAGTTAACTAGGTTGAAGTGAGGGAAGAGGTAATACAAAGCTCAATGAACCTAAACTAATGACAAACTGACTCATTTGATAACTGAATTTGATGAGAGGTATAATTTCATCTTATTAACTATGAAGAAGAGTAGGATCATTTCCAGACTTAGTAGACAGCTCAAGTCTCAGAGAAAATATTTAAGCATTTTATCCTTTAACTAGGTGTCTTGTTTAAATTCTAAAAAAAAATCTACATGGTCACATTTGCTCCCTGGCATTAGGCACTACTGAGTTAGAAGGGAAAAATAAACAGATGAAGATAATTGTGCTTATTAAGCTTGGCTAGAATTACCACACCACATATATTAAACTCTGACACCTACTTAAAAATTTCTTAAGCAAATGAAGGGAGCAGGTGTCTCTATTTGAAGGGAAGTTACCTTCACCAGCTGCCTCTCTGCAAGTAGCTCAGAGAGAAATTTCCTTATCTTGGGGTTTGGACCTATGAGGGAAAAGCAGCAAATAGTAAAGGGAAAAATCAGAGAGTCATAGAACTTTCTAATTGGAAGAGGCCTGCAATCATTTATGTAATCTAGCCTTCTCATTTCATAAAAGTAAAAAAGACTAGAGTTTTTTTAAACAGCTTATCTAAGATGGTCATATCTCTAGTTAGTGAGAAAACTAAGATGGGAACCCTAGTCTTTTGATACCTTTTGAAACAGAGATTAAAAATAAAAGTTACTTTCTGTAGTATAAGTCAGACAAATCTATTGTACTCTTTCCATTGTCCTCTGGATAGATGAGCATAAAAATAAAAGTCTTCATTCAAAACACATAGAGGGGCAGTGGGGAGAAATGACCCAAGCCTTGTATGCCCATATGAATAATAAAACAATAAAAAAAAAACACATGGAAACAGAACTGCAGGTAACTTGACACAACAAAAACAATTTCCTTTGTATAGGTTTCCTCGAAGACACTGATACCTAGCTAGTATGGAGGTTTCGTATTAAATATTCTAATATACTGGTTCATCTTGATAGTCTTGTGATGTTTTATCATCTGCCATCTATGACATAAAATAAAACTTTTCCTTGAAAGGACTTATTCTCAATCCTGAGAACATAAAGTGGCAATGTGCTCTTTTTGTTAAGAAAGAGCCCATTGTTTACTTTTACTTTGCAACAACATAGTTTTTAAATTGTTGGGCTGGTGGAGTGGCTCAAGTGATAGAGAATCTGCCTAGCAAGCATGAAGCCCTGAGTTCAAACCCCAGTACCGCCAAAATTTTAAAACTAAAAATAAATTGTTAAGTAAACATTGAAATAAAGTATCATTAGTTGCAGATTCTGACTTTTCTGGCTACTTCACAAAAAAGAAATATCCAGAGACATGTAATATCTTAGTAGTACACAGCAAGCAGGTAGTGAAACTACCCTATCTTGAGAACAAACACTTTTAAATTATAATTATACAAGTCAAGTTTAACAATCCCACACTCTCTACCAACCTGACACACACACACACACACACACACACACACACAAATAAAACAAATAAACAAAAAACCCCCCGCAGCAAACAGGAATATAGAATGACATAGTTACCTGGAGGTGCTGAATTTTGCTGTGGCTAATGTAGAGTTTCTTGGTGGTGGAAGGAATACCTGATGGCACCTCTGTTAGTCTGTAGCATTGCACAGACTGAACAGAATCACAGCTACATCTTCTAGCACAGTTAGGACTGAAGCCATGGCTAAGAGAGAGCAAAACAAGGAAAGCATAAAGCAGATGCATCTTCCAAAACACTAATTCTCAGGTAGCAGGCAAGTGCTTAGGTGATGTCTCACTCTTTATACCATGAAATCTGATAATAGAATCTTATGAATGTGTACTCTGTCAATGTAAGAAGACAGGAAAGAAAAAATTCTCAATTTGTCTGGGTTAAAATGTTAGCAACCATTACAAAGAAGAAAGGGCTTAAACATTGATAAGCTGCCTTAATATTTGTAGGTGAGCAAAACCCAATGTTATTTATGACTTGGAAGGCTAATCTGCAAACACCTCTATTATCTGTAGTTTCCTTGTTTTGTTAAATGTGACACTAGGGAATTAGTGGGAAAAGACAAAGAGCTGTTTTATAGTGGGCCATAAAACCTTTGAATTTTCTGTGACCCTATATTAAAACCATTTTTGGAGGACTGAAACTGGCAGGTGTTTTCTTCTCACATTAACTAGTAAGGGAAAATAGGCAGGTTTTCAATTTGTTATTATTGTTTCAGTAACATTTTATGGCTACATGAAACAATGGGATACAATGGAGAGATGTTTAGCGCCACAGATAAGGTGTTTCATTCCTCTGCCACTTGATCCACCCAAATATCATGTTTTGGAAAATATCTTATCCACTCAAAAATGTTGATTCCATTAAGAACGAAACATCAATATGGATCTATTATCTTTATCTATGTGTAATGGTATGGGCCTCTAGTTTCTTCAGAGAAATTTGTCCAGTGTTCTCCAAGTGTAGAAGGAAAGAGGTCCAGAGCCTTCTTTGTTATGTGGCAAAAGATTATACAGAAAACCCCACAAGTGGAAGAACTAAATGCCCTCTTGCTGCTGAGCCTAAGCAGATTGCTCCAAAGCAATCCCTTTACATGGAAAAGCTCCTCTAATCCCCTCTTCACCCTTACTGCTCTTTGCAACAGTGGTCATTTGAAGCCCATTTCTTTGGTCTAATAATCAATCATTTTATTTCCAGAGTAAGGGTTCCTATGTGCTTTTCCCAAAACAACTTTCGACTCCTCTTTTCTGATGGTTTTGCCTCTGTTTTTTCTTTAACTATCAGAGACAAAAAAATGATAAATTTCTTTCCTGCCAATGTTCTGCCCTTTCAACAAACTTTATTTATTGTTTTTGCCTAGAAATAGAATTATTTCTTAATTTTAAGAACTTTCAAATATCAGAGTAATGCTCAATAAAAGACTATTTGGGAAAAACACCAAGGAGGAAAAAAATCACCGTTAGTCTTATTCCAAAGTCAAACATTACATTTCTAGTTTCTTTTCTGTGCCCAAGCATAGAAAAAAAAAAGGACAGAAATACTCATTGAACACTTTTTTGTGTTTCTAAAAAGGTAAATTTATATTGTTACTTGAACAATACCTGTAAAATCCTATCCTCTCCTCTGCCATCAATGACAGCAATTTTTGGTTATACAACATATCAGTAATTTCCATTTTCTGTCATTTGTGGGTGGCAAGGGGATTCCCTTTTCTTTGAGCCTTGAGATTACAATGCATTCTATTTTTTCTTCTCTGTAGTTCTGTATTATTACCTCAATTTTGGTATTATTTGTTATATTTTATACTGTGAGTAGATTTATTTATCAAGTTGTAAACATACTCATATATAATTATGTTCTGCCCTTCTCACTAATATTTTCTCTATTATTTCATAGTTTCCATAAACTTAAGTGTCAAAACAATTCTCCATCAAGAGTTATGATCTATAGGTTAACTACTTTCTAACTTGTATTTTTTAGGTTGTTTTTCAATTTTACCATTGTAGGTGTTAATAACTTTGATCTCAAAAAAGTTTAAGAGTGTTTTGAAATATAAAACATTATTCTGAGTGAGGTTAGCCTGGCCCAAAAGACCAAAAATCATATGTTCTTTCTCAAATGCGGACATTAGATCAAGGGCAAACACAACAAAGGGATTGGACTTTGATCACATGATAAAGCAAGAGCATACAAGAAAGGTATGAGGATAGGTAAGACACCTAAAAAACTAGATAGCATTTGTTGCCCTCAATGCAGAGAAACTAATGCAGATACCTTAAAGCAACTGAGGCCAATAGGAGAAGGGGACCAGGAACTAGAGAAAAGGTTAGTTCAAGAAGAATTAATTTAGAAGGTAACACACATGTACAGGAAAGCAATGCGAGTCAACTCCCTAGATAGCTATCCTTATCTCAACTAGCAAAAACCCTTGTTCCTTCCTATTATTGCTTATACTCTATCTTCAATAAAACCAGAGATAAGGGCAAAGTAGTTTTTGCCTGCTTCTACCTTACTTCTGACTTTTGGAATTTTCACAGGACCATAGGTGTAAAGTTTTGGTTTCTAGCTCTTATGGTCCATAAAATTAAGTACAAGGCATGCATTTCTTTTCTGCACAAGATTTAGTAACACCTTATCTGATTATTTTTACTTGACTTCTTTGGATGTGGTGAAGTAAAGGAATATGGTGTCTTTCTCAAAAATGAAAAAATCAGTGACTTACCCAGCAATTGTTAAAAATAGGGCCCAGACATAAAGGAAATGCAAATCAAAACCACACTAAGATTCTACCTCACTCCTGTTAGAATTGCTACATCAAGAACACCAAGAACAACAAATGTTGGAGAGGATGCAGTGAGGGGAAGGAACCCTCACATACTGCTGGTGGGAATGTAAGCTAGTACAACCACTATGGAAAACAATATGGAGGCTTCTTTAAAAATGAAACAGATCTGCCATATGATCCAGCAATACCATTCCTACGGATATACCTGAAGGCATGTGACTAAGGTCATTACAAAGGCACCTGCACACCCATTTTTACTGCAGCACTATTCACAATAGCCAAGCTATGAAAACAGCCTAGATGCCCCATTACTGATGAATGAATGAAGAAAATGTGGTATTTATGCACAATGGAATTTTATTCAGCCACAAAGAAGAATGAAATTTGTCATCTGCAGGAAAATGGATGGAACTGGAGAACATCATCTTAAGTGAAGTTAGCCAGGCTCAGAAGGCCAAAAATCTCATGTTGTCCTTCATATGTGGATTATAGACTTAAAACAAATGCAGAAATATTACTGGACATGGGTCACACACTAAGGGGAGCCTGCGCACGAGAAAGATAGAGAAAGGGAAGGAAACCAAAAACCTGAATGTGGTTGATGTGCTCACTGTATAGGAATGAATAAAGTAATATTAAACTGGCAGAGGCCACTATGGGAAGGGGACTATGAAGCAGTGAAGAAGTCTGGTAGAGATGAACCAACTGGGGTTGTAATACACATACACATGGAAACAACATAAGGAAACTCCCTGTATAGCTATCTTCATCTCAAACTAATAAAAACACTATTTTTTTTTTTAAACTCACATGTTTTTTCAACAAAATTGGAGAACAAGAGGCGGAAGAGATTTTGCCCAGAGGGTGGGGGGTGGGGGTGGATGGTCACCAAAACAATGTATATACATGCAAGTAAAAAAATAGGGCCCAGAAGGCTGGCTCACACCTGTAATCCTACCTACTCTGGAAGCATGATCATGAGGATGGCCATTTGAGACCAGCCTGTGTTCACAAGACCCTATCTTGAAAATATCCAACACAAAAAAAAGGACTAACAGAGTGCCTCAGGAGGTAAGGCATCTACCTAGGAAGCATGAAGTCCTAGTTCAAACCCAGTACTGCCAAAATAATAACAATAATAATAGTAGTAGTAGTAGTAATAATAATAATAATAATAATGCCCAGAATCTAGGTTTAGGTTTTCAACACAAGAAAGATAGCAACTTCAAGGAATGTGCTTTGAATTTGGATTAGATAAAGTTCTTGGATCAGGTTCTCAAATCAGGCTTTTCCCTCCCTGACTTGCTTTCTTTATCTTTATTCTCTCTTTCTCCTTATAAACACCTCTTTTTTTTTTGAGTGGGACTGGGCTTGAGTTCAGGGATTTTTGCTTGCAAAGCAGGCACTCTTCCACTTTTGAGCCACACCTCCAGTCTATTTTGTTCTGGTTATTTTAGGGATGGGGGCTCATGAACTGTTTCCCTGGGCTGGCCTCAAACCTCAGTCCTCCTGATCTCAGCCTACCAAGTAGCTAGGATTACAGGTATGAGCCATTAACATCCAGCTAAGCATTTTTGATTGTCCTAAAAATGTGGAAGAAAGGGAAAGTGTTACTGGTCTCTAGTGATTAATGGCCAGGAATGTTGCTAAACACCCTAAAATGAACAGGATAGGAACCATAACAAAGAATTGTTGCAGTCAATTGTTAAGAAACTCTGCAATGAGCCAGGTATTGGTGGCTCACACATGTAATCCTATCTACCTGGGAGGCTGAGATCAGGAGCATTGTGGTTCAAGGCATGCCCAGGCAGATAGTTCAAAAGACCACATCTCCAAAATAACTAGAGCAAAATAGACAGGAGGTGTGGCTCAAATGGTAGAGTACTTGATTTGCAAGCACAAAACCCTGAGTTCAAACCCCAGTTCCACAAAAAAAAAAAAAAAGAAAGAAATCCTGCATTAAATACAAGTTGTATACTTCTATGAAACTAGTATTGACCTTCCTTGATTTATTAAAAGCAAAGGGCAAGGAATAATTGGGCTAAACCCTGAAGTTACCTAATATCTTAATGTAGTATTTGAGGAACCATTACCATGGAAGGCATATTATACCAGGCTGAAGAAATCTGTAGAAATCTATTTTTAAGTATTGCTCTTACAATAAAAGGAGGATTTAACTTTGCTTAGAGCATGCTGATGAGTTTTTGTTAGTTTCATAGGATGTTAACATACGAAGGAGCCTTACAGATAATTTAGTCAACACCCCTTTTCCCACTGTCCACCGCAAACTAAATTCCAGAAAGGAAATGGACTAATCCAAACTGTTCCTGACCTGGATCTAGAAGCACCAGCTCATGATTCCAAGTATAAAATTGGTCAGCGAAGAAGACTTTTCAAACATGAAATCCTCTTTCTCTCAGATAAAATAAAAATAAAAATAAAATTATGTACATGACTTTTTAATTTGTTTATTCTAGAGCATGTTGAATAAAGAGTGAAAGTTTAAGGTAAAATAGAAAAATAAGTTCTTCTGGGGCGAGGGAGTGACTCAAGTGGTAGGGAGAGTGCCTGCCTAGAAAGTGCAAGGCCCTGAGTTCAAACTCCAGTATCACCAAAAAAAAAGTTCTACTCTAAGCCTCATTTTTTTCCCCTCCTGTACAATGAAGGTGTGAGACAGGAGGATCATGAGTTTGAAGCCAGCTAAACTCTAAGTAAATAATAAATAATAAAAAGAAAGAAAAGATGAACTAAGGTTTGTCAAATCTGTGAGCAAAAAATAGAATTTGAAATAATGATAGTTGTATCAGTTTGGGTTATTAGTTTCAATAGGCTGATTAAAGGAAAGTGGGTAGCACACAGGATTGTGGGAAAGTCTAGAGAACCAGATTTGAAAATTGGCAATAATAAAAGAAAGCTATGTGGCCAGAATCACAAACAAAATCACTCCTTGATCAAGTGAGAACACCATTGCTAGTGCCACTGCAGAACACTGACTCACGGGCTACCACTAACCAGAAATCTGATGCCATGGTTAAGATGCTACTTAAACTGGATGACTCTATCTCTACTCTCTTCCCTGTTTCATACCAAGTAGTATTCCCCTGAAGTCTGCTCACTCTGTCTACGTTAAAATTTCAGGCAGATGATTGTAGTTAGCTTGAAGTAGTTCATATGCCTGTGCTCTAGCTGTTATGAAGATAGAAAAGTAATTATTTGACATTTTAGTTCATCATGGAGGGAGAACTTTAACTCCCACCAAGTCACATAAGGTTGGGAGTTTCCTAAACAGAGGAAAAGAGCTCAAATACCTATAGTACTACATTTGCAGTGACAAAATTTCACTATCGAAATCTTTTTGCCCTTACTCCCTCTGCTCACCATAACCACAAAGGCCAAATGAATTTTGAATGAGTTATAATTCTAATTAAATAATTTAAAGTATTCTTATATTTTTAAAAATCAAAATGCAAAGAAAGGTAATGTTGAAGGGTATTGAGAATGCACTTGTTTGGGGGACTCTTGTAGAACTAATCTATAAGGAACATAAATGGCAGAGGCTGATAGAGGAGAGCCTATGTTTGATCTGTGAAGTCTAACAATCAAGACATAAATAGTAACTTGATGGTAGATGAAAGAGGAAGAATCAATGACTAGTAAACTCTGATACCACTGTTGATAAATGGTGTTTATAGATAATGGGAGCTGTGGGAAAGGGTAAATGAAAAACTAGATCAGGTAACAGTGGAGAAGCACTTAGAATTAGTTCTTAGTGTTGGAAGGCAATACAAATATAGTAGTCAGTATGTAAAAATGTTTTGTTTTTAGGTTTGGGTATATCAAACAAAATGTAGTATCTAGTAAAGTTTAGCTATGAAATAGGCAAAATAATTCTTGAAGCTTAAGTTTTACTGTATTTATTAGTCAAATAAGCCAGGTCATTGTTAAATAAACTTTCTTTGTAAGTTAGCATAAATATTCCTTGACTTTTAAAGACAAATATGTATTTTATAGATATCCCTAACCCTGAAACAATATAAAAGTTTATTTAGCAATGCTTTCTAGCATGTATCAAAGATATGTTCTTTTTTTTTGGCAGTACTGGGGTTTGAACTCAGAGCTTAGTGTTCTACCACTTGAGCAATACCCCCAGCCCCAAGGGTATGTCTTGAAAAGTGATTGTTTTTAGAATTTCCTAGGTAAAATACTGTAGTATCTTAATGATTGAAATTATCCCAAAAAAAGTTATAGCTTTCTTCTCATATTCCAAGTCTCATGTTAGCACCTGTCCAAGTCTCATGTTAGCACCTGGGGTTCAAAGATAAGTAAATTACAGATAAGCAAGAAGTTCACAGTCTAAGGGTTTCTAAAAGAATATGGCAAATGTTATAGCATGTATTTGCAGAAAATTAATGAAGATGGACTCAGAGCTTCACATAAGAAGGAAGGCTTCTTGGAAAAGGAGGTGTCTGAGTTCACTCTAAATCACTTCACTGAAATTCTCAAGCTTTGAGAACAATTAGACAGTTGTCCCACTTAAATTAAAAGAAAAAAATAGGAGAATGAAACTGAATAAATCAGTTTGAGATGCCCAAACTTATTTCTTTAGCATGACTATCTGAAAATTTCAAATTGTTTAAAAACACAAGTAATAATTATAGTTAATATAATTAGCACGAGTACTTTGTTCCAAAATTTTCCTACATTGACATTTTCAAATGTCAGTGGATTTTCCTTTGACTTTATTCATTCATCATACAACTATTTATAACCACCACTAGCACTTACTTAACCTCTTTTTTCTTTTCCTGGTAGGGTTAACTGAAACAAGGGAAGCTTAGTACAGGGCCTGGAACACAGTAGAGTTCAACAAGTGATAGCTCCCTCTCCTGTCCAGTGTGTCCTTTACAGCGTCGTTGTAGTCAATGATGCTCTAGAAGTTTCTGAACTAACCACATAGCTAATCACCAATACCTACTACGGAAACCTTTAGCGTTTTTCCTCTTTCCCTAGCTTCCTCACCCTCCAC
Organism: Castor canadensis; assembly: GCF_047511655.1. Taxonomy (NCBI): domain Eukaryota; kingdom Metazoa; phylum Chordata; class Mammalia; order Rodentia; family Castoridae; genus Castor; species Castor canadensis. Next base: position 45,483,222 of record NC_133386.1, read on the forward strand.
TCTCTTTGTTCTTAGTGGCAAAACTCAGTAGCGATAAAATAAGGTTTTATTATATCAGATTGTTTTAAATCACATAAGAATGATTCGTGAAGTTTCTGCTAGTCCAACTGCAAATAGAAGTATAAGACTTTTAACCCCACAACTACAGAAAAGACACAATAATGTTCCAAATCCCAGAGCTGGTAAAGGCAATAAGTGTAGATACAGTACATGAACAACAGATGGCAGCACTTAAACATCAAGCCCTCTTTTTTCTTAGTGGCAAAACTCAGTAATCATATTTTACTTCTATCAGGTTTTTTTAAATCACATAAGAAGTTTCTGCTAATCAAACTACAAATACAAGTATCAAGATTTTTAATCCCACAAGTACCAAGAAGACAATAACATTTCAAATCCCAGAGCTGTAAAGGCAATAAATGTAGATATAGTACACAGACAACAGATGGCAGCACTTGAACATCAAAGCCCTCTCCATTTCCATGTTCTGCTTTGACTTGCAGAATTGCAAAACTCCAATCAAGGCAAGCTAAAGATTGTATTAGGGCACCTTATGAGCATTTTAAATGGTCACTAAAATGGCAAGCAAATAGGATGTAGCAGCTGCTACATAGTATGGCATTGAGAAGCGACAATATATGAAACTTGTGAGTCACAGATGGTATGACTTGTTGGATCTTTAAAGGTTCTAACAGAAATGGAGCTGGGTTCTATAATTCTGAAAATAGGGGTATTCACCAACCATCAGAGCATTGGACACATAAACACTTAAAATATAGCTCAACAGCACCCACGGGATAGATTACACAATTGATATTTTTAAAAAAGAAATGTTATATTCAAGTATGGCCCATATAAACTAAAGAGTTTTAAGTAATAGAAAACGAATACTACACTTGCTTTTTCTTAATATTTCTTATACATTAATAATTTGTATATGGCTTATAACTGGGAAGAATTTTTTTTGGAAAAAAGTTTCAGAATTGACTTGGCAATTTATTACACTGGAAACTTATACAAGAAGAAATGGATTCCCTCATTTTTCTGAATCTCATTGTTAACAGCAAAGAGTTTGGAGAAAAAGACACCTAGATTGAAATCCTAGCTCAGTAGCTCTTTAGCTGTGTGGCCTTACCAAGATACTTAAGATCTCTATGATTCATCTATTTTTAAAAAGTTACTATAACATCCTTCCAGGATTTTGTGAGGATCAAAGAAATAAAGCAAATAGCACAATGCCTAGCACAGAGTAAGTACTTAATAACTGAAAGTTACTATTACTGTGGGTCTATGTATCCCCCACTCCCCTTCCCCACTAATTTTTAATTTATTCCCAGTTCCTGCAAATGTATTGCTAACCATATTAATTGTAGAAAAAGTGGTTGGGAGTTTGCTAGTTGTAGCAATGTTCTTGTAAGTATTACAGATAAAAATGCAGTTAATCTTGAAAGGCAATGGTACTGTCATATTGTTATGTACCAAGACCTGTGTGAAGGTCCCTATTTAAGTTCAAGGTAAGGATTTTATGGGTAGTTTTGCTTATCTAAGTTTGCTGAAGCCAAAGGAGTTTACTGTTTGGTGCTAACCAGCTTGCTGAAGCACGCAGAGTGCAAACTAAATCTGTGACTTATTGACATTGTGTTCGAAATCTGTGACTTCTTCTTCTTATTGACCTTGTGTTCGTTGTTGAGGGGCACACAGTGAAGGTTTTTGTTGGTGATTAATTAGAAGGGTCTGAACCAAGAACTAATCACAGAATATTCTGTACTCAATCCCCAAATTCTTCCTTAGGCAACGCAGAAGAGACAGTTCCTCCCAGCCCACTCTAATCAGACTGGTCTCTCTTTCCTTTTCCAGGACTATTTTTGGACTAGAAAGAGGGGTTTAGAGGGGGTAGGTGGAATGTAAACAGAGCAGTGCTGAATGCTTCCAAATGCATATCAAATTAAAAGGCTGTAGTTGTGAGAGTTAGCCTTAGTAGGCTATGAGCTCAGCTTGAGTTAGTGTCCTCCTATCTCATTAGTTTTTGTCCTCAGTACCCCAACTGTGGCCTGCATTCAATATATTTATGAATATATGAAACATATAATTTCGTTTTTCAGAAATGTCACATGCAGGGACGATTACTAGTTTTCTAAATAATCACATCATTTGAGGTGTAATGTATGACCTAGAATGTAGTAAAGTGAACATGTGCCAAGCACTGACACTAAGCATTCTATCTTACTGCTGAGTAGTAAATTTTGGAGACTAGGCTTCCAGGTCAAACAATACAAGACTAATGTAGGGAGACTAGCATGTGACAGGCTGTAAAACTTGAACCCAGGCCTGTCCGACTGTTAATGACAAGAGGGTAGGTATTCTATTAACTCAGCAAAACCTGGTCAATAGCTCCGACGGGCCCCGGATTTTAGGGTCTAGTTTACAAGAACAGCCAGTATATCCAGCCACCCCACCCAAAAGCAGGAACTGGAATGGAAAAGGTAAAACGTGGCTATTGCGCACGCTCACACCGCTCTCTGCGCTCCCATCCCTGCCCTTGGAAGCGACTGCGGCAACTTCCCCGAACGACTTTGGAAAGGCTCCCGCCCAGTGTGAAATCAAACTGGCGTAAGCCGTTCTCTTCTGCGACGTGGACATCCTTGTCCTCCTCGGGCCTTTCCAACTTGGAATCAGGCACCACGAGCCTCCGTTTCTCAGGGATTCGAGCAAGGACTTGCCAGATTTCAATATGGCCGCCGACAGGCTGTTCCCAAGCGGAGGCCTTTCATAGGCCAAGGTCGCATCCGGGTCCCGCCCATTTCCTCCCCGAGGGCCGCGTCCGCCCATCTCTTCGCTACGCATGCGCAGCAGAGGCCGGCCGGGAGGTGGGATTGCCGCGGTCTTCCGTCTGCGGTCGCCGTCGCCTCAGCCTTGCTGCTCCTGTCTGTCTGGGGCTGCATTGCCGGCGTTGGTGGCGCGAGGGGAGGGGGGGACTGACGGACCGTGTGTGTGCGCGCGCGGGGGTCCCGGCAGTCCCAGCAGTTCCCCTCACGCGGGGTGGGTGGCGAGGGTCCGCTGCAGTCTGGGGGAGGCCTTAGACGGCGCCATGTCAGCGGGCGGCCCATGCCCGGCAGGAGCCGGAGGGGGCCCCGGGGGCGCCTCCTGCGCTGTGGGGGTCTCCCCCGGCGGGGTATCCATGTTCCGGTGGCTGGAGGTGCTGGAGAAGGAATTCGACAAGGCCTTCGTGGATGTGGATCTGCTACTAGGCGAGATCGATCCTGACCAGGCGGACATCACTTATGAGGGACGACAGAAAATGACCAGCCTAAGCTCCTGCTTTGCGCAGCTTTGCCACAAAGCCCAGACTGTGTCCCAAATCAACCACAAGCTGGAGGTGAGTCTTGGGGACTGGCAGCGGTGGCATTGAACCCGAGGCTGCCGGAGAGCGTTAGATCCTATTTAACGCACTAGGGGAAAGACCCTAGAAAACTGCCCGCTGGGACCCCAGAGCTTGGGAATATGATGGGAGAGCGCGTCTGTATGTGTGTGAAGAAAGGAAGCAGGTGAGGGTGGGGGAGAAAAAGGATGGAGAGCGACGTGTGGGTCTCCCGGGGTTCTGTCATCCACCTTCCCATCATCTCACCGAGGAGGGGGCTGGAGCTGGTGGCACTAGCCTCCCTTGTAAGGGGTTGCATTAACAAATCTAAGGAAGGTTTGCTGTCAGGAGAATACCTTATCCCGCCTTCTGACACGTGAGTTTCGCAGATGCTACTTTCACGGTGAGAAACCAGAATGGTGTATTTTCGCAGAGATGGCAGCGCTGATTTTTTTTTTTTTTCATTTTAGCTATCTCAAATCAACATCTGTGGCAGCACACAGAGAAACATGCATGAACTATTTAGGGGAATCTGATCAAAGCTCTTAGGAAATTGTGGTGGAATATATACAACAGTATCGTTGTCTTTCTCGGTTTACATCCACAATTGGTCCTTAAATTTCAGGCATATGTCTCCAGAGCGCCCTGTAATTTAAATAACTTCCAACATTGGGATTTATGTGTTTGTACTTTCCTGTATTTCTCATTCTGGCTTTATTTTGGGGAGTGTGCAAAGGACCATCATTTGCTTTAGTCTCTAATCCTGGGTGGGGGTGCAGTGGTGATGATTTCAAAATAAATATTTAAAAACCTACCACATCGTGTGGAAAAATAAATTAGGGCATATTTAAAATCTTGATAGATTAACATTATTACATAAAGAGCACTTTCTAAGCAAGCAGTTAAATAAGAAAATGAGCATTTCATTTTAAAGAAGGTAAAAATGGAATAATTAGTGATGTAGGAAGCTCTTTGAGCCTTATCTTTCCTAAGAAGTCATCATTGCTACTATTGATAATGAGAGTGTCCATTGTATCCAAATTAATTTGTATGTCAGCTATCCTTCCTGTCCTTGCTTAGAGTCAGTGTTCTTTCTCTTTCCCATTAGTTAACCATGAAAAGTAGTAAATTAATCTTTGATTAGCATAGATTTACATATCCAGGATTTCATGGCTCTTCTCCACTGAGAGTAGTATTAATTTATGCCATCCTTTTTAAAATGGTTCAGATGAAAGTGCTGATAATCACTTAGAGTAGGTAAGTGAAAATGTCTTGATTTCTTGATTACTGGTAATTTTTAGAAGATAGCTGATTTTTCAGGTACTGAAATTGCATTTGATGGTTTTTAGAATACTACTTTAGCTTTAAAAAACAGAGATCAAGAGTAGCTTTTACCACATGAGAACTTTCATATCATTTACAGCTTTAAGTATCTACTTGAGATAGTTTTTTTTTAAATGAAACAGCTTCTAATTTGTTTTTTAAATGACTTAAAAAACTGAACAGTGATGATTTTGATGTCTGATATAAAATCTAATTTCAAAGAAAGGCTCATTCTGTAAGAGATGGTGCTCAATTTTTTTTGTCTTTACATATTTTAGATGAGTAGTCATCTAAATAATAGATTATGAATGCAATAAATTATGCATGTTCTTATTTTCAGAAATTATAATTATGTATTCTGACCCTATAATCTCACTTAGGAAATACCATTATTTCTCAAAATAAGAAATGGCTAGCATATCATAATATGAACATGTTTTTCAGAATCTTTACATGTATAATGTCTTCTCTAGTTTTCACCGAATCAGAATCAGTGTGTATTGCTGTGGGAAGACTTGTCTGCAGTGCCTTTCCAAGTAAAATTGCTGGTATACCATCTGCAGAATTTCAGTTGTTGCTCCATAACTGTTATCAATCTTCTGAGATCTTGAAATCTTAAAAAAAGATTTCTATAATAAAAATATTTTTATATTATTAAGACACAGATACCTCCAGTGTGGGTAATTTGTAATATATTTAAATTGGTCTTGGATAGCCTTCCAGATTACCATTTCTTCCCATCCATGTGTTTTTAGGTAATACGGTACTTCATGTTAATCTAGTAATTAGAAAAATTACTAGATTACTTTTGCTGTAAAAAATTAATCATGGAGCCAGACACCTGTGGCACATGCCTGTCATTGGGAAGATGGAGGTTCCAGTTTGCCATATAACTTCTCAATGAAAAAAAAACTGGATGTGGTGACATGCACTTGTCATCCCAGTGATGGCGGGAAGCTTAAAATAGAAGGAGTGAAGCAAGCCTGGGCAAAAGTGAGACCCAATTTCCAAAATAATCAGAGCAAAAAGGGCTCAAGTACATCGCTCTCAAGCACCTGCCTAGCAAGGTGAAGTCCTAAGTTCAAATCCAATACCACAAAAAAAAAAAAAAAAAAAACATGGATTATAGTTTTAAATTAAATGTGAATGACATCCATGTGACTGCTTTTTGCATAAGTTATGTTTGGGATGAGACATGTCTATACAGGCAGAGAATATCAGACTATTTTGACATGGTACCATTTCAATTTACTCACATCTGTCTCTTAAATTTCCACTTGCTAGAGAATTTCTGCTGTGGTGAGCCACTTGGTGATGGCCAATCTATAGTCACAGGCACTGATTAGGAAAGTAGTAGTAACAATAGTAGTGATAGCTATAGAAGATGTGTTGGAGTAGAACAAAGGCCATGAACCAATACTTTAGATAAATTCATCTCTGTATCTTTATTTTTTTTTTTGTGGTACTGGGATTTGAACTCAGGGCCTACACTGTAAGTCACTCCACTAGTCCTTTTTTGTGAAGGGATCTCTGCTTCCTGAGTAAGCTAGGATTATAAGCATGAGCCACAGGTGCCCAGCTTTACCTCTATGTCTTAGAATACCAATGAATGCTCACTCCTTTAAAATAACAACAAACCAATACAATTCTATTATAACCTTCTTCCCCTCCACAGTTGCTGAATTAGTATCTCTTTAAAGTGATTAACTGCAGAACTGTCAGTATAGAAACGTTTAACTTTGGTTGGGAGCCACATTGATAAAGGAACTGATGATACATTTTCCTTCATGCTGCTTTAAATCTATAATGTTTTTAAATAAGCATTTTTGGAACATTGAAGTCAAAACATACGATTGATCTAGTATATATGAATTGAATACTGATTATGTGCCAGATGTTGTATTGGGGACTGGGGGTAGAATGGGTAGATACCAAAAGGGATGTAGTCATTGCTATTATGAAGCTTGGATTCATTAAGTAATTTGGATTATATACCTTGGAGCTCAGGGGAGTTTGTTGGGGGAATAATGTTTTAAATGAAAATTATAACTTTGATAGTGCTGTAAAAGGTACATAGAGTAATAAGAGTTTATTCTAGAGTGTCAAGGAAGGAAAGGTCCCTGAAAATTAAAGTTGACTTAAGACATAAAGGATGAGGAGGAATTAATTGCGCTAAAAGAAATAGTAATATCATTCTATATTACAGTAGAGGGACGAGGAAGTAGAAAGCACCAGTGGTAGGCAAGAGCATAATGCATTTGAAGATCTACCAGGGAGTTGGTAAGTGGTTGGTTGGTTGTTTTTGCTGTACTCCTTGCTAGGCAGACACTCTACCACCTGAGCCACTCCACCAGCCCTTTTTTGTGTTGTTATTGAGACAGTGTCTTGCTTTATTCCCAGGCTAGCCTCAACTTCTCTCCTATTTGTGCTTCCCAGCATGGTTGGGATGACAGGTGTGTGCCACCATGCCCAGCCATTTGTTGAGATGGAGTCTCCTGGACTTTTTGCTCAGGCTGGCCTCAAACTGAGAGTGTTGTGATCTCTGCCTTCCCAATAGCTAGGATTACAGACTCGAGCCACCACACCTGGTGCTTGATCAGTGTTTTGAGAGAAGGCGAAAAAATAAGATGCAAGATATGTTTGAACTGGTTTCTATGGGCCTGGTATTATAGCCTATGCCATAGATTCAGGACTTTGTCATAACAATGGTAAATGTTCTTATTATCCATGTGAGATGATTATAATGTGGGGTAAGATACTGGAGAAATGGAGGAAAGTGTTCAAAACAAGAGAGACTTGAGAGGGGGGAAAATCAACAAAGTCTGGGGATAGATTGGAGTAGAAGGATGAGGGAATTCACAGTGACTCCATTAGATCAGTCTTGTGAAGCTAGTAGTCTGGATAGATATATATGAGATACTGTTAGCAATAATGGTATCGCTAACCTTATTCGTCAATTACTGTGGGTCAGGCTGTCAGGCTCTAGCCTAAGTTTTTTTTTTTTAACATCTGTTTTTCATCTAATACTTGTAACAGCCATGTGAGATAGGTTTATGGTTATTCCCATATTATAGGGATTAAGTAAGGAACCTAAGACTACAGAATAGCAAAATCAATCTCTGAACAAACATTTATGTTTGGTGGGGGACTCAGGAGGCAGAAAGAGTGAGTGTGGCTGGATAGATAAATTTAAAGGAAGAGTGTGGGGTTCCAGGGAAGTATTCTTTTATTTTGCTTTTAAATGAAAAAAAAAAACAAAAACAAAACTTGAACATGTTTATAGTCAGTAAAACATCTAGTTTGAGGGAAAAGCTGAATATTATAGAAAATAAGAGGGATAATTAATATTAGAAAGATTCTAAGTAGAAATGAGAGACAAAGTACAGGTAGAAAGAATGGCCTTACATTGAAAGAAGGACAACTGTTACACTTAGAGGGAAGTGAGAGATGATGAGAACAGTGGGGGAGTTTGGGGGAGTTTTGTGTGATTTCCCATCCCCCACCCCCATTTAAAATAGGAGCCCAGGTCAAATGCTGAAAGTGAGTGAGAGTAAGCACTTCAGGAGATTGGGAATTCCAGTTATCCAGAGAAATAGACAGACTGCCAGGCAATGTTGAAACCTACTTGTAGTTAGTTATCATAAATTCTTGGTGCAGCCAGTCTGCTCTGTGGTATGACATCTTCCAGCAATACCTACTTAAGTATAGGCAGAGTAAAACTTGGGTTCATCCACTGTTGTAGCAAAGGAATTTCATATATGAACAAGAATATTATTAGAATGAAAACGGTAGTGAAGATGAAGAAAAGAAAGAAGGTTAATTAAGTAGAAATGATAGGAGTTGATCATTATGCAAACACATAGCATAAGAGAGAAAAAGGGTTAAGGACGACATCACATTTATTTTTGGGAAATGTATTGGTTAATGCCTATTGGGTTGAATAAGTGTCTCCTCCAAAATTTATGTCCACCTAAAACCTCAGAACATGGCCTTATTAGAAATAGGGTCTTACATAGTTAAGAGTGGAGGCAAGACCATACTGGACCAATCTACTGTAATTGTCCTTATAAGAAATGGAAAATGACACATAGAGACACAGAGAAGAAGGCTATGTGAAAATGGAAATAATTGGACTGATGTTTCTACAAGCCAGAGAATGCTGGGAATTGTCAACAGCCAAGCTAGGCGAGAGGTATAGGACAGTTTCTTCTAGAGAGAAGGAGCCAATGCTCCTAACACTTTGAGTTCAGACTTCTGGTGTCCAGAATTAAGACAGTAAACTTATTTTAAGGCACCAGATTTGCAGTAATTTGTTACGACAGCTCTTAGAAACTCTAAGGAGCTCCTTTTTTTGAAGTGGTACATAACAGATGCCTTTACAGTAGTGCCTACCGTACTTTGCATCATAATTAAAAATGTATTTTTATCTCTAATGCCATTTTTGAACTTTCAAGGGCAGAATTCATGTCTTATTCATTGTTTTATCCCCAGATTCTGGTGCACAGTTGTACACTCAATGTACCTAAACAACAGTGGGCCACTCACTGAAATAAGGAATCCAAGAGAAGCAACTGATCTGTTGGGAAAGATAATTACATAAGTTTAGGATATTGTACATAGTTAAGCTCCTGATTCTTTTTTGCATATTCCTAACATAATCTCATTTTTTTCTTAACTACCTCCAATTTATCTTTTTGTTCCCTATTCATTCTACAATGATTCAATTTTAGTGGTTTATATCTAAAAAGATAATTTGATTCTTTTGTTCTTTCTGTTACTTATTGGCTAAAATTCAAACTCCTCAGCATGATAATGGTTTACTGCTCATCATCCATTCTTAATTGCTTTTGCCTCAGGAAAATTGTTCTGTTTGCAGTTCTCTAGATAGACCTTGTTTTTTCACTACACTTCTAATTTGGCACAGGTTTTCATGATAATGCCTTGTGTCCCTTCTTTCTACAGTGTCAAACACTCACTCATAAGACTCCACTTATATCACCATCTTTGTGAAAATTTTCCTCACTCACTTGTCACTGCTCTCTATGTCTTATTCAATGTTTTGTTCCAGATCTGGTGCACAGTGTGCTCAGGAAATGTTTATTTACATGAATGAATTATTTGAAATACATCTAGTGTTTTGCCATGAATCTTCAAAGATTATCATCAGCTACTGTGTAGTATGAACTTCATGAGAGCTGTGATAGTATCTGTTTTGTTGTCTCTATATCCATGGTATTTAAGACAATGCCTACTATATCATTGAATGGCTGAATCTGCAGGTTTGTTTATGCCCCTGGCATGTAATTTTCAAGCATATGATTTATGTGCTAATATTTCATGGCTTTCCATTAAAAAAAAAAAAAGTTGAGTCAGGAATGGTGATTATAGGAATGCCTCCTATAATCCCAGCACTTGGGAGTCAAAGGCAGGAGAATTGCAAGTCCAAGACTAGACTGGGTTACATAGTTCAAGGCCAGCCTGAGCTAACATAGCAAGACTCCCTCTCAAAAAAACTAGGGTTATAACTCAAGTGATAGAGTGATTGTCTAGCATGCATAAGGTCTTGGGTTCAGTCTTGAGTACTGCAGAAATACAAAACAAAACCAAGGGTTGGGGAATGTAGCTCAGTCATAGAGTCTTGCCTGGCATGCACAAAGCCATGGGTTTGAACCACACCATGAAAAAAGGAAAAAAAAATTGAAAGTGGGATTTAAAACATCATATAAAAGAGTATTAAGTATTGATTTAATGTACTGTGACATTCCTAAAATATTGTTTGACTCTTCTCCCCCACCCCACTTCTAATTTTCATCATAGAGCATCTGAGTTCTTTGACATTTAAATGGAAACATTTTACATTGTTTGAAAGTCCATTTTGAGATTCTGAGGAAAGTACTTTAACTTTCAAAGGTATGTTTTAGATTTATCTACTAGTCTCAAATTGTAATCCACCAACCCTAGTTCATTCATGTTGTCTTTCATATTACACACAGGTGCCTTTTAAATAACATAAATGTGATAATGTCATTCTGCTTAAAATTACTCAGTTGTACTTTGAGTAAATTTCATACTTATTACCGATAAACTGGATATCCCTCCAGTGATGTGTCTTAACATTCTTTCTTATTCTTTGTGATCCAGCATATGGGCCTCCTTCAGAAGCTCTAAGGTAAGATTATCAAACTTTTTTTCAGGACTCCTTTACAATCTTAAAATTTGGGGGACCCCAGAGGGCTTTTTTTTTTTTTTAATGTGTGCTATATGTACCAATAATTGCTATTTTAGACATTAAAACTGAGAAAATTAAATATTTCTGGCATCATTAAAAATAGCATCAGTAAGCTTATTATATTACATGTATAATACATATATTTTATTATTATTTTTGTTTTTTTTATATGTAGTCCAACTCACCGTGCTCCTACCTCCTACTGTAATCCCTAGTGTTGGGATTACAGACATGTGCTACTACTTACGGCTTTACATACTTATATAATTTTAAATTTTAAATAACTTTTCCAAAACCAAAATGAAATTAGTAAAAGAATAACATTTCATGTTTTGCTTAAATCTTTAAAAATTAAACATAATTGTAATTATGGGATTTGAATTCAGGGCCTCATGCTTGCTAGGCAGGATCTGTACCACTTGAGCCATACTCCCAGCCCTTTTTGCTTTGATTATTTTTGAAATAGAGTCACTTTTTTGCCTGGCTAAGCCTAGAACATGATCTTGCTACTTACGTTTCCCACTTAACTGGGATGAGAGGAATAGCTGAGATAGGATCTTGCAAACTTTTTGTCTGAGCTCAAACTATAATCCTCCTGATCGCCATCTCCCAAGTAGCTGAGATTACAGGTGTTGGCCACTGCATCAAGTGAATTCATTTATTTTCATTTGCTTATATTAATTGTACAAAGGGGTTTCATTGTGATACTTCCATACATACATAAAATATACTTTGATCAAATTTACCCTCTCAAATATTCTATTACTCTTCCCCTTTTAAACAATTTTAGCAGATTTTATTATTCTGATTCCATACGCGAGTGTAAAATTCCTAAATCATATTTATTCCCCCTTATTCTCTCCTTTTGCCCTTCCGCTGGTTCCCACCCCCAAACAGTCCCTCTTTTATACTTCTGTCATTTTTTTAATAGGTTTAGATTCTGCGTATGAGAGAGAACATGTGATGTGTCTTTCTCAATCTAGCTTGTTTTACTTAATGTAATCAACAGTTCCATTTTTCTTCAGATGACATAATTTCCTTTTTCCTTATGACTGAATAATACTCCATTGTGTATGCAGTAAGCCTGACTTATTTGCAGATTTATTACATGTGAAAAATTAATAATAAATAAATTAAAATCTAAAGATAGTTCAAAAACAATAATTTTTAATTCCCACACATGCTTTATAGCTCAGTTGATATGGTGGAGTTCTTGGTTTGTGTGGCATCATTGTCAGTTGTGTTTAACTTGTTGGGACAACTACTGAGTGCAATTTTAGGACACTGAACTCTGCATCATGGTCATTCATGTTTTTTCCATAATGGCAGTCTCCTTGGAACCATGTACAGGGGATATCACAGGTCTACTGTTTTTTATGTAGCTCATTTTCTTTGTGGGCTTCTCCTTGCTCCAGGCCACTATAAGCTTTGCCAGAGCAAGGCCTACATTTGTTTCGTTCACCAATGTGGGTCCTTAAAACTCAGCCCAGTGTTTGTCTTATAGTTGGAGCTTAGTGAATACTTGATTAGATGTAAATGTGATGATGTGGGAGACATAAATAAAATATGTTGCTTGTCTAGACTGCAGAACAGTTTGAAGAGAAATAATGACAGATGAAATTAGTGGTCCTTATAAATGGATAGAAAAACCTGAAGTGACTTGGTAGACTTTTTTTTTTTTTTACAGAACTTGTATAAATAAAATGATCAGACAATTTGAAGTACTGAGGGCATTATTTCCTATCTGTCTTGAGAGATGGCCATTTTTTTGGTGGTACTGGGATTTGAACTCAGGGCGTCATGCTTGCTAGGCAGGCATTCTACCACTTGAACCACTCCACCAGCCCATTTTTGTGTTAGGTATTTTCAAGATAGGTTCTCTCCAACTGTTTTCCTGGGCTGGCCTTGAGTTGCAGTCCTCCTGATCTCTGCCTCCTTAGTAGCTAGGATTACAGGCGTGAGCTACCAGTGTCCAGCCAGTGTTTTCAAATTTGAACTTTGAATGTGTTTTCTCTTTAATGTTAGGCTTGTGTTTTAGAATAGGATTCATTGACTTTCTGTACACTGACCACTTCAAGCACAGGGAAAAAAAAGAAGATAAAAGAGTCTTCCTAAAATGAGTGGGTTAAATTAAATTGTATTTTGAATGAATAAAAAAAAAGGGAATGGAATGAAGTGATCCTGTTAATCACATTGTCGCCTTGACTTTTGTCACAGGAGAAATGGCCTTATGGAGAATGGTCCTGCTTCTGTTGCCTGTCAGATAGATTAGAATTCTTTATATAAGAATCTGTATGATAGGTTCTTTTTAAAGTTTAGTTCTTAGCTGTGCGCTAGTGGCTAACTCCTATAATCCTAGCTACTCAAGAAGCAGAGATCTGAGGATCATGGTTCAAAGTTAGCCAGGGCAAATAGTTTGAGAGACCCTGTCTCAAAAATATCCATCAAAAAAAGGAGGGTGAGGGGCTGGTGGAGTGGCTCAAGGCCCTGAGTTCAGACCCCAACACCAAAACAAAACAAAAAAAGTTTAGTTTGTGGAAAAGACACTCTGCCAAATAAAATAGCATTGCTCCCTTTATGAGAGGAGAATTGGATAATCTGAAAATATTCTATTATTACTACGAAGCTCATTATTAAATTTAGCACTCAATAAGGTTGTAATAAGTATATCCTCTATATATGATTTTTATTTCTTATATTTGTTTTATTGGTTATCTGGGCTTAGAGTGTTTTGGAAAGTGGGCAGTTGTAAATAAGAAATTTTAGTTACTGGACTAAATGGTATAATTCTAAAGATTTAAACTCCAATCTATACGTTTCATTCTGAATTTCATTTTCAAACATAAACAGAGTACAGACATTTAAAAACATTTTTCTTTTTAGGGAAATGATTGAATATTATATGTACACTTTAAAACAAGTTACAGAAACAATTTTAGATAATTATGTATTTTTAGCAACAGCTTTCTGAGCTGTAGTTCAATACAGTTAAATTGCTGTTTGGAGTCAACTATGTTAATTCCCATTTTGGGGAATGTGTGCTTTTGTATGCATCTATGCCTGTTTTCTTGCCTGCTTGTGTGTTTCTCACTCATGCCCCTGTATGCATACAAGTTCTGCTGTTTGTCAATATGCACGTAAAGTGGTGGGGAGTAGAGTTTCAAAGTCTGTTGCTTAGAGTTTAGCCTAGTTCTGAGATTTGGGGAGATTATCTCACTTGGCTCTCATGGACTGCTTCCTCACCAATTTTTCTATTACTGCCAGAATTACAAAGAATGTCAGGAGGTCTAAGTTTTAATTCTATGCGATTTGTAATTTCGGTCAGCTCACACATAATGTCTTTAGTCTCAGTTCATACATGTGCAAAATAAAGACATTTTTATCAGATATCTTTAGCTGCTTATCTTGAACCTCGTTTTTTGTAGTATCGAGATTGAACCCAGGGCCTTGTGTATACTGGGCAAATACAGCTATTGAGCTACATCCCTAACCCTATCTATCTTGGACTTCTTAAAATTACGTTAAAAATTTTTATGACATATTGAAATTAGTCTAATTTCCCTGCTTGTTATTTAGTAATTTTGTTGGGGTCCGAGACTGGCCACCCTCTGAGAGGACAAAGGACACTTGAGACAATGCAAGCTACAAAGGGAGGTTTATTTCTAGCTAGCTAGGGTCCGAGTATCTGCCCAACGCAGCGGGGTTTCAACAAGGACCCTGAATGCAAAGTTTAAGCAGGTCTTATACTCTTTAAAGCATCAATCATTGTCACATAGGAATTCCTCATGCCCCTGGGGTCACATTTTCCTGACATTGCCCACATCCTGGTGGTGGGGTAAGATTATTTATTGGGAACTGGAAAAACACCAAACATTTACTTATCAGGTTTACCTGTCAGGAACTTGAAAAACACTAGACGCCTTAACATATTGACTCACATTCCGTTCAGTATGATCAATCAGAAACACTCCCTGTTCCCAGAAACCATTTCACCTCCCTTTGTTCCAGGGAGTGGGGCTCAAGGTTACCCAAGGGTCATGCCAGTTAGAGCTGATTTTTAGGCTAGGTGGGCTGCAAGTTAAAGTACCCCAACATTCCCCGCTTTAGATGTTCATAATGAGGAATCATGCTCATTTGGGTGATACGCGTAAACATTTCCGGGGCTAGGTAGCCCTTCATATTGCTGTCTCAGGACCATGAGTTGGACTGTACTAATTCGACTTTTATGAAGGTCACTGGTTTATTCAGAATGCATGGACCAAAGGTTAAGATGAGCAGCAGTATGACCAAGGGGCCCACTAGGGTGGAGACCAGGGTAGTAAACCAGGGGGACCTATTGAACCAGGCTTCGAACCAACCTTCTTGGGCTTCTCTTTCCTGCTTCCTTTTTGCCAGTCCTTCCCTCACTTTAGACATAGACTCCCTAACTACTCCCGAATGATCAGCATAGAAACAACATTCCTCCCCTAAGGCAGCACATATTCCCCTCTGCTGAAGGAACAATAAGTCTAGCCCCCATCTGTTCTGAAGTACTACCTCATATAGGGAGGTAAGGGATTTTTCTAGGTGACTAATGGAGGCTTCTATTCTCTCTATGTCCTCGTCTATTGCCGCGTGCAGCGAGGACATCCCGCTGTGTTGAGTAGCTAGGGAGGCTATGCCGGTTCCTGCTCCAGCCACTCCTAGGCTAAGTAGGGTAGCAATGGTTAATGCAGAAATAGGCTCTCTCTTTTTTCTTTCACCTGTTCCTGTATTCCAGTGTGAATACAGGCTCTCCTCAGAATGATAGATGATGCGGGGCAGCACAGTCACTAGGACACAGAATTCTTTAGAGCCGTTAAAGACATTAGTCGATAGGCAAGGGGTGAGCCCGGACTGTGAGCATACCCACCATCCATTGTCTTTTGGAATTATCCACTTAATACCATCACCCCAGGTGGGGTTGTTATCTATAACAGCACATAGGTCCTGTTTTCCCGCCGGCACCTTCCCTGAGCAGGTTCCTTGGCTGCTCACTTGTTGTATGGTCAGACCTCTCTTACGGTTTCCCCAGGAACATTGAGTGGGGTTTTCACTAGTCGAGACATTGTAGGTGGCATTTAGTCCTATTGCCTCATAGAATGGGGGCCTCACATCATAGCACAGCCAGCAGGAGGTAGTCATATTAGGGCTGGTGTGGCTCAATGTTAGGAATGCGGCATTTACCAAATTCCAAAGGGGGTCCATAGACCCGGTTGTGGGGCTGGGCCTTCCCAGGGAAGTGCCAGTTCCTAGCAGTCCTGGAGTTGTAATACTAGCATTTTTGTGAGGTTGGGAAGGGACCGGGGTTGTGCGAGGTCGGGGAGGCGGCTCCACATAGGGCGGTTTAAGTACTTTATTGGGGCCTATCGCCCGAGTAGGGGCTGGTTGCTGTGTGAGCCGGATGGTAAATAGGGCTCCCTGGTCTTGGGCCTCATCGGGTCATAGTGGCAAATTCACCAGATGAGGCCTGATACCCATCGAGTGTCAGCTTTACCTTTTTCTGTAAATTTGATTTTTACAAGGTCATAGCAGGACCTCCAGCGGCTTCTTTGTTCTGTTATACAGCCCTTAGACACGGTAATTAGGTCTGTTTTTTCAGGGGGTGGCCACCAGATGTTGCCAGTGGACACACAGGACCAGGAAGCACAAAAATAATTCAATGCCCCCCTGCACTGTTTACTATTACTTTTACCTTTTAGGTGTCCTGGACAGACGTAAAAGTTACCCTTCAGAATCCCTGCTCAGGCCACCAGTTTTGTCAGATCAAAAGTTAAATTGGGGAACCAGACGTTGGGAGGGGTCACCTTGGAGGTCTGAGTGAGAATCTCCCCTGTGGATGTATCTATGACCATCCAGGTGAGGTGGTAGGGCTGGTGGGGATTAGGGTTCTGGGCAGGTCCCACCTAGCATAGACACAGAAGGCTCAGAATGCACAGGAGGAATTTTATCATCTTGCTGGCTAATGGGCCTTGGGGTCTGCCCTGGTCCGGAGGTCACTGCAGGGGGGCATTGAGAGTCACGTGGAGAGTTGCTCTGTACGTCTCCTGGGCCGGATGAGCTTCAGTTTTAACGGATTATTGGGGTGTTGCTGTGCGATCCACTCTCTAACCTCTTCCTGTTCTTGCTGACTGGCTTGATGTACATGGGAGTGATGGACCCAAGGCCTGACGCTGTCAACCTTAAGAGCAGTGGGGGTAACCAGAATGACCATGTAAGGGCCCTTCCATCTTTCTTCTAAAGTGTGGGCTCTGTGTCTCTTTACCCATACCCAATCCCCTGGGATGATGCCATGTTCTGGGTTTGATGCATCTTTTGTCTCATACAAGGAGCACACTAAGGGCCAGATCTCTCGTTGGACCTCCTGTAGGGCCTTTAAGCTAGCCAAGTAATTTGGGGCCATACTGGGGTCTTGGTCCAGTAGAGCTCGGACAATAATGGGGGGCGGAGCCCCATATAGAATTTCAAAAGGTGTCAATCCATGCACATATGGTGAATTTCGAACCCAGAAGATGGCATAGGGTAGGAGGGCCACCCAGTCTCCGCCAGTCTCAATGGCTAATTTAGATAAGGTCTCCTTCAGGGTCCAATTCATTCTTTCT
Organism: Castor canadensis; assembly: GCF_047511655.1. Classification (NCBI taxonomy): domain Eukaryota; kingdom Metazoa; phylum Chordata; class Mammalia; order Rodentia; family Castoridae; genus Castor; species Castor canadensis. The sequence goes on from NC_133386.1 coordinate 45,500,752, forward strand.
ACCTGCCCTGAGCTCTGGGGGTTATACTCACAATGCAGTTTCCAATTAGTCGCCACTGCCCGGGCCAGCCCTTGTAGGACGTTACTGATGAAAGCCGGACCGTTATCAAAGCCTAGAGTTTTGGGGATGCCATATCTGGGTATGATTTCCTCCAGCAAAACCTTAGCTACAACCTGGGCAGTCTCTCATTTTGTAGGAAAAGCCTCCACCCAGCCTGAGAAAGTGTCTGTCAGAACCAACAAATACTTATACCCATACCTTCCCAGCTTCACCTCAGTAAAATCCACTTCCCAGCTCCGTCCCCGCACCCTCCCCCGTACCCGTGTACCTGTATGTAGAAGTCCCTTTTTCCTGGGTTTCATAGCCTGGCACCCGGCACATTGGCCCACAATCCTTTGAGTCTGGGCTGTTTGGTGTGGGAACCAGAGGCGGGCCGACTCAAGAAGGGCGAGTAGTTTTTTCTTGCCTAAATGGTTAACTTGATGTAGATTGGAGAGGAGAAATAGTCCTAGCTTTTCAGGAAGGATCAGCCGCCCTTCGTCATCACGATACCAGCCTTGCTGATTGGACCCCGGGCATCGGTGACCTTGGATCCATTGTCTGTCTTCCGAGGTGTACTCGGGTCGCGGTGGCAAGCGCGGAAGCTTGGGCATGGGTAAAGTCAGAGCTAGGGTCGTGGAGGCCAAAGCAGCGTTTCGGGCCGCTTCGTCCGCACACTGGTTCCCCATAGCTTCCGGAGTCTGGGAAGACTGGTGACCAGGAACATGTACTACTGCCACAGCCTGAGGCTTCTGCACTGCAATCAGTAGTCTCTGGATCTCTGGGAGGTTACATAGCTCCTTTCCTTCCGCTGTAATGAAACCCCTTTCCTGGTAGATGGTGCCATGTACATGGACGATGCCAAAAGCGTAGCGGCTGTCAGTATAAACAGTCACTCGTTTTCCCTCAGCCCGCTCGAGTGCCTCTGTCAGCACTATCAGTTTGGCCTTCTGGGCTGAGGTCCCTGGGGGCAGTGGGGCACTCCAAATTGTGCTCCCACCTTGGTCCACCACCACTGCGCCCACCTTACGCACCCCATCCGAGATGAAGCTACTCCTGTCTGTATACCATACCAGCTTGCTGTTGGGTAGGCTGAGTCCTGGAGATCGGGGCGCACTTGGGTGATTTCATCTATGATCTCCTGTCATGTAGAGGGGTTTCCAGGTCCGGATTTGGCTTCAAGGTGGTGGGGTTCAGAGAGACTGGTTCAGAGAAGAGGATGCGGGGGGCATCCAGCAAGAGCCCTTGGTAATGAGTCAGTTGGGCGTTGGTCATCCATCTACCTGGAGGGTGCTTTAGGACCCCCTCTACTGCATGGGGGGTTACCACCTTCAGATGTTGCCCAAAAGTGAGCTTATCTGCGTCCTTTACCATTAGGGCAACTGCCGCTATGATCCGCAGGCATGGGGGCCAGCCTGCTGCAACTGGATCTAACCTTTTGGATAGATAAGCAACTGAATGCTTCCAGGGCCCTAGGTACTGCGTTAATACCGCTTCCGCTATTCCCCTCCTTTTGTCTACAAAGAGGGTGAAGGGCTTTAGAGGGTCTGGCAGCGCCAGGGCTGGAGCTCTTAGGAGGGCGGTCTTGAGCTCCTCAAAGGCCTTTTGTTGATCTGTCCCCCAGACCCACGGGGCCTTATCTTTAGTTGCCTCATATAAGGGTTTTGCCAGTTCAGCATACCCCAATATCCACAGCCGGCAGTAGCCCACCATCCCCAGGAACTCGCGAACTTCTCGAGCTGAGATGGGGATGGGGAGTCTGAGAATAGTTTCTTTCATAGCATTCGTTAACTATCTGGTTCCCTCTTTTAGTTCATACCCCAGGTAGGTGACTGTTTGTCTACAAATTTGAGACTTCTTTGCACTGCCCAATAGCCCAATTTCCCTACCTCCTGGAGGAGGTCTCCAGTGGCTTGCCAGCACTCAGCTTCAGATGCAGCTGCCAGAAGCAAGTCATCTACATACTGCAAAAGTGTGACGGAACTGTGGCTCCAGCGATATGAGTCCAGATCCTGATTAAGAGCCTCATTGAACAGAGTAGGGGAGTTTTTGAAACCCTGTGGGAGTCTAGTCCATGTTAGCTGTCAGGGGGTTCCCGTATTTTCATCATGCCATTTGAAGGCAAAAATGTATTGACTGTTGGGTGCCAGGGCTATGCTAAAAAAAGCATCTTTCAAGTCCAGAGTGGTATACCAAACGTGGGAGGGGGGCAAATGGCTCAGCAAGGTATAGGGGTTGGAGACTGTGGGGTGGATGTCCTCGATCCTCTTGTTTACTTCCCTTAAATCTTGGACTGGCCTATAGTCCTTTCCCCCGGGTTTCTTAATAGGGAGGAGTGGAGTGTTCTAAGCAGAATGGCAGGGCCGTAATATTCCAGCTTCCAGGAGATGGTTAATGTGAGGGTCAGTCCCCCTCCGTGCCTCGGAAGACATGGGATGCTGACAGACTCGGATGGGCTGAGCTGAAGCCTTGACTTCTACTATTACTGGGGCTCGATGTTCTGCCAGTCCCACACCTGCTATTTCTGCCCAAGCCTGGGGGTAGGCTTGAATCCAATAAGCTATTTCCCGGGACCATTCAATAGGTTTCAGGGGAGGGTCCCGCAAGGAGAACAAGCAATGTTCATTCTCGAGAGACACAGTCAAGACTTGGGCTGTCCTCGTCCATCCATCACTTTGATACCATCTGGCTCAAAGTGAATGTGAGCCCTCACCTTAGTTAGCAGATTGCATCCCAGAAGGGGGCAGGGCACTTAGGAATGACCAGAAAGGAAAGGGTCACCTGATGTCGGCCCAAATCCACCTGACGCTTGCTAGTCCATTGATATGCCTTGGACCCAGTGGCTCCCTGCACGAGACTAATTTTCTGAGACAGTGGCTCAGTAGGTTTATTCAGAACTGAATATTGAGCCCCTGTGTCTACCATGCATTTCACGGGCTTCCCCTCCATATATATGGTTACCCAAGACTTGGGGAGGGGATCCGAGTCCCATCCCCTCTACTCATTGTCCATTTCAGTTAACAAGACCCGGGTGTCATTGTTGGGCCTGCTATTTGGCCTCGGGCGACCCTGGAGCTTGGGACATTCTCTCTTCCAGTGTCCATATTCCTTACAATAGGCACACTGTCCCTGGCCTAACCGGGGTTGATCTCTTCGGGGATGTGGGGGGGCCAGTCCGTCCAGAGCCCGGTCCAGCCAAACCTTGGACCCCTGCCAGCAATATCTTAGCCATTTCCTTCTGCTGTTTTTTGTTTTCCTTACTCTGGTGTTCCCTGTCCTCCCTCCGAATCCTTTCTTGTAGTTCCTGATTTTCTTTCCTGATTCTATCCTCTCGCTCATCCGGGGTTTCTTGGGTGTTAAAAACTCTTTTGGCTACTTTCATCAGATCCCAGATAGCCATTTCCCCAAGTCCTTCCTGCTTATATAGTTTCTTCCTAATATCGGGGGCAGCCTGATTTATGAAGGACATTATCACGGCTGACTGATTCACCTCTGCTAGTGGATCTAGGGAGGTATACTGTCTGTATGCATCGTAAAGGCACTCAAGGAATGTGGCTGGGCCTTCATTCTCCCCCTGCACTATCGTCTTTACCTTAGCCAGATTGGTAGGGTGGCAAGCTGCCGCCCGGAGGCCTGCCATAAGAGTCTGGCGGTAGACCTGGAGACGCTCCCTACCTTCTGCGTTCCCATAGTCCCAATCGGGTCTGCTTAAGGGAAAACGGCTATCAATCAGGTTTGGCAGGGTAGTCGGTTGTCCGTTGTCGCTGAGGACATTTTTTCTGGCTTCAGTGCGAATCCACTCCTGTTCCTCGGTGGTGAATAGAGTTTTAAGGAGCTGCTGACAGTCATCCCATGTAGGACTATGAGTATGCAAAATGGACTCAAACAAATCGGTCAGGCCTCTAGGGTCCTCAGAAAAAGGAGGGTTCTGGGCTTTCCAGTTGTACAGGTCACTACTTGAAAAAGGCCAATACTGATAGGCACGTCCCCCATCAGGACTAGCACCGCCCAGAGCCCACACCAGAAGGATGCGGGGGCAGTGGAAGTGGAGGACGGCTCCTCTTCCGGAATTTCTTCTCGCTGCCTACGGGGCCTGAGTCCCCTCGCTGGTCCGGAGACCGGAGTGGGGGGTGCAGACGGGGAGGCTGATGAATGGGGAGGTTCAGAGGGGGCAGCTGCCTCTGGCTGGAGTGGCACGGCAGCGGCATATGGCGGGGGACTTGCCTCAAAATCTAAGTCTATCAAGGACGGATGGGAAGTCGGTTCTTCCTGCAGAATAGGCTTCTTAGGGGAATTAACAGGAGTGGGGGCGTTCCCCAACACGGCCAGTATTGTGGGCTGGTCTGTAGGTGCCTCATGGATAAACGGCCACAGCCAGGAAGGCGGGTCCTCTACTAAAGTTTGACACATAAGGACGTAGGGATATTTATCAGGGTGGCCATGAAGACCAGGTTTATTAATGACATCGTGGACCTTCTTAATTGTGTCCAAGAGAAGTTACCCTGAGGAGGCCAGCCTACATTAAAGGTTGGCCATTCCACTGAGCAAAGGGCATCAAACTTACCTTTCTTAATTTCCACGCCATAATTGTGTCCCTTAGCACGGATTTCTGAAAAATGACTCAGAAGAAGGATCTTAGGAGTTACCTGAGCCTGTCCCATGATGATCAGAAGAGATGGACAAAGGAGACAGCAAAGAACAAGAGACAATTCCAGCAGACAAACAAATTCGCACAGGACTCTCCAACATACACAAGTACCGGCTGGTCAACCAGACTACTCTCACAGGCACACTTCCATTCACACCAGATTCAGGATCCTTACCCAAAGACCACCCAAATGGCATCCAGTGAGGACATCGGTGCAGCTCCTGACTGTTGGGGATGTCTCCCACAACTTCCAATAGTGAAGCCTCCAGGGCTGTAACCCTTTCCCTCCACTCAACGAGAATTCCCAACCAAATTCAGATGGGGACCCCAGGTCCCTCCAAATGGAGGTGGCCAATCCTACTTCCGCAGTCTTTCCCAAACAAACCTCAGTGTCAGAGGCCGTTTGTTCCTCTCAGGGAGGGGCCTATCTCGCTGGGGCCTCCAGATGTTGGGGTCCGAGACCGGCCACCCTCTGAGAGGACAAAGGACACTTGAGACAATGCAAGCTACAAAGGGAGGTTTATTTCTAGCTAGCTAGGGTCCGAGTATCCGCCCAACGCAGCGGGTTTCAACAAGGACCCTGAATGCAAAGTTTAAGCAGGTCTTATACTCTTTAAAGCATCAATCATTGTCACATAGGAATTCCTCATGCCCCTGGGGTCACATTTTCCTGACATTGCCCACATCCTGGTGGTGGGGTAAGATTATTTATTGGGAACTGGAAAAACACCAGACGTTTACTTATCAGGTTTACCTGTCAGGAACTTGAAAAACACTAGACGCCTTAACATATTGACTCACATTCCGTTCAGTATGATCAATCAGAAACACTCCCTGTTCCCAGAAACCATTTCACCTCCCTTTGTTCCAGGGAGTGGAGCTCGAGGTTACCCAAGGATCATGACAATTTCTAGTTTTAGTTTGACCCTTCCCCAAAATACTAGGTTTTTAAAGGGGTGATGAAGACAAAGTAATTAGCATTTTTATTTGTAAGACACTTTAGAAATAAAATCTTATTTTTGTTTGGAAAGAAAAAAGTGCAGCTGTTGTGTATTTTTAGAAGATTGTATTGGTAGAGGATTTAAGTCTAGACAAAATAGAATAATAGGAAACTGAATAAAATAGTGACTGTAGTTTTGGTGCTACAGAGTTAAATCCAGAAATTTAGTATTATATTAAAAGGAATTGTCTTGATAGAAAAGTTTGGATGCTATATGTTGAGAAGTAAAATCGTAATAACCTCATTAAGTGAATGTTGATGATAATCCAATAATGTTATTTAGGTAAAATGATTATTGCTCTTTCCTATTTCTGGTAATACTTCATATTTACTTTGTGCATTATACCTAGAATTTGTTCCTTTTATGTAACTGTAACTTTGCACCCATTAACTTATCTTTCTTCATACACCCTACCCAGACCCCACCTCTGATAACCACTACTGTGCTCTCTACTTCTATGAAAATTACTTTTTTTGGCAGGAGGAGAGGGGGACAGTACTGGGGTTTTAACTCAGCCTCATCCTTTCTAGACAGGCACTCTGCCACTTGAGCTATTCCACCATCCCTTTCCTTTTTTTCCGGGGGGGGGGGGTGGTTGGTTTGAGGTTTTTTTGTTTTTGAGATCTTACAGACTGTTTTTCCCTGCTGACTTCATACATCAAAGCTGATCTGTGCCTCTCCTGATTACAGATGTGAGCCCCCAACAATTGGCTGAAAATGACTTTTTTACATGCCACATATGAGTAAGCTCACACAATATTTTTCTTTCTGTACCAGGTTTATTTCACTTAAAATAATGCCCTCGAGGTTCATTCATGTTGCTTCACATGACATCATTCTTTTTTATGGTTGAATTGTATTCCATTGTGCATCTATACCACATTTTCTTTCTCTTCCATCAATGGGCATCTAGGTTGATTCTTTATCTTGGCTATTGTGAATAGTGCTACAATAAACAGGAGTGCAGATAGCTCTTCAATGTACTTATTTAGTTTCTTTTGGATATATACCTAGTTGTAGGATTGCTGGTAATTATACTTTTAGGTTTTTGAGGAAACTTTATTTTCTACAAATGACTGTATTGATTTGGATTCTTTTTCTCCACATCCTTGCCAATGACTACCTTTTTTTTTTTTTGTAGTTGCTATTCTACCTAGAATGAGGTGATATTATTCCTCTGATGATCACTGATGTTACGTATTTTTTCATATTGGCCATTTGTATATTGACTTTGAGAGCTGTCTATTCAGGTCTTCTTTTTATTTAAGTTATTTGGTTCTGTGTTGCTGTTGTGTGGGTTCCTTAGGTGTTTTAGTGTTAACTCCCAACCAGATGTATAGTTGTCAAATACATTCCTCCATTCTTAGGTTGTCTTTTTGCTTAGTTGTTTCCTTTGCTGTGCAGAAGCTTTTTAGTTTAATCCCATTTGCCTATATCTGCAATCTTTGAGATTTTCCAAAACTATAAAACATTGATAAAAAGAAATTGAAGAAGGCCTAGAAAATGGACAAATATTACTTGTCCTTAAAATGGAAGAATTAATATTACTAAAATGTCCACACTACCCAAAGCTGTCTATAAATTCAGTGCATTTCCTACCAATATGCCAATAAGAGTATTCACAAAAAATAGAAACTCCTAAAATTTATATAGAACCACAGAAGACTCTAAATAGCAAAGCAGTCTTTTTTTTTTTGGTGGGACTGGGATTTGAACCTTGGGCTTCACACTTGTAAAACAGGCACTCTACCACTTGAGCCACACTTCTAGTTCACATTGCTCTGGTTTTTTTAGAGATGGGATCTCACGAACTATTTAAGTTTGCCCAGCGCTGGCCTGGAGCTGAGATCCTCCCAATTTTAGCCTCCCAAGTAGTTAGGATTACAGATGTGAGCCACCAGTGCCCAGCTTAGCACAGCAGTTTTGAAAACAAAAAGAACAAAGCTGAAAACATCACACTACTTAACTTCACAATATACTGCGAAGCTTCCATAACCAACATGCATGGTACTGCTATAAAAATAGACACATAGACCAATGGTGCAGAATAGAAAGCCTAGAAATAAATGCATACATCTATAGTGAGCTGATTTTTTCTTTCTCTTTTTTTTTTTTTAAGTTTTTAGCCAGGCACTGGTGGCTCACACCTATAATCCTAGCTACTCAGGAGGCAAGAGTTCAGGAGGATCACAATTCAAAGCCAACATAGGTAAATAGTTCGTGAGACCCTATCTCAAAAATAACCAACACAAAAAGGGGCTGGTGCAGTGGCTCAAGTGGTAGAGTGCCTATCTAGCAAATATGAGGCCCTGAGTTCAAGTCCTAGTACCACCACTGAAATAAAAATGTTAATAGTATATTGTGGTTATATGGTGGGGAGAGGTTATTTACAGCAAACTGATTTTTGACAAAGGTGGCAAACACACAAAATGGAGAAAGGACAGCCTCTTCAACAAATAGTGCTGGGAAAATATGGTGTCCATATGCGAATGAATGAAATTAGACTCTATCTCTCACCATATACAGAAATCAACTCAATGGATTAAAGATTTAAAATATATGAACTGTGCAACTACTAGAAAAAAAAAAACATGAGGCAGGTTGGAAGTAGTGGGAGAAGCTTCATCACATTGGCCTTGAATTTCCATGTCTCCTGACTCCAATTCCAGCTGATACTGGTGATTCAGGGATCAATTTTGAGAATTACTGCCTTAGAAAATCTTACCTGTGCTTTGGCCTGGTTGTGGCTCAAGTAGTAGAGCACTTGCAGAGCAAGCATGAAGCCCTGAGTTCAAACTCCAGTAGTGCCAAAAAGAAAAAGAAAAAGAAAAAAAACCTTACTGTGAAGGCCAGGATCTTAAATGAATTCTAGGGGAAAATGTCTTGATGATCAGTTTTATTTTATTTTTTTTTGTAAATGAACATTCATAAACATGTATTGAAAATACTGTCTATCAAATAAAATCTGTATTTAATATCTTAAACTGTGCTTTTTCTTTAAAATAAGGCTAAGGACTGAAAGCAGTCTTTAACTTTCTCTTCAGTGGTTAAAAGTGTGGCATAGATAAGACAATGAGGTGAAAGATGCTTAGGCCTTTTTTTTTTTTAATGGTCATACTGTTTTCAAGTCTGTTGTTTAGATGAGTGATCTGATTAAATTCTGACTTCCAGTTTCCTTAACCTTTTTTTTTTAAGTTGAGGAATATGATAAGAATTAAAGATAACATGTGAAGGATGTATGCCTGCCATATGGTAGATTCATACTTACTTTGTAGTGTGAAGTTTGTAGTAGTATGAATATTGTCATTAAGTTAAACATATGTACCGTAGCTATAGAAACAAATCATTCCTTATGGCTACTTGCTTCATAATACTTACACTCCCCAGCTGTGGGAGTTAGAACAATTGTATTCAAGTGCTGTTTTGCCACTGATCAACTGGGTAGTCCTAGAAAGTAAGCAGCCTTGATGGGCCTAGGTTTCATTTCTTTTTTTTTTTTTTTATTCATATGTGCATACAAGGCTTGGGTCATTTCTCCCCCCAGCCCCCACCCCCTCCCTTACCACCCACTCCGACCCCTCCCTCTCCCCCCCAACCTCCTCAATACCCAGCAGAAACTATTTTGCCCTTATTTCTAATTTTGTAGTAGAGAGAGTATAAGCAATAATAGGAAGGAACAAGGGTTTTGCTGGTTGAGATAAGGAGCAGGAAGGGTAAGGAGCAGATAAGGATAAGGGAGTTGACTCACATTAATTTCCTGTGCGGGTGTGTTACCATCTAGGTTAATTCTTTTTGATCTCACCTTTTCTCTAGTTCCTGGTCCCCTTTTCCTATTAGTCTCAGTTGCTTTTAAGGTATCTGCTTTAGTTTCTCTGTGTTAAGAGCAACAAATGCTAGCTAATGTTTTAGGTGTCTTACCTATCCTCACCCCTCCCTTGTGTGCTCTTTTATCATGTGCTCAAAGTCCAATCCCCTTGTTGTGTTTGCCCTTGATCTAATGTCCACATATGAGGGAGAACATACGATTTTTGGTCTTTTGGGCCAGGCTAACCTCACTCAGAATGATGTTCTCCAATTCCATCCATTTACCAGCAAATGATAACATTTCGTTCTTCTTCATGGCTGCATAAAATTCCATTGTGTATAGATACCACATTTTCTTAATCCATTCGTCAGTGGTGGGGCATCTTGGCTGTTTCCATAACTTGGCTATTGTGAATAGTGCCGCAATAAACATGGGTGTGCAGGTGCCTCTGGGGTAACCTGTGTCACAGTCTTTTGGGTATATCCCCAAGAGTGGTATTGCTGGATCAAATGGTAGATCGATATCCAGCTTTTTAAGTAGCCTCCAAATTTTTTTCCAGAGTGGTTGTACTAGTCTACATTCCCACCAACAGTGTAAGAGGGTTCCTTTTTCCCCACATCCTCGCCGACACCTGTTGTTGTTGGTGTTGCTAATGATGGCTATTCTAACTGGGGTGAGGTGGAATCTTAGTGTGGTTTTAATTTGCATTTCCTTTATTGCTAGGGATGGTGAGCATTTTTTCCTGTGTTTTTTGGCCATTTGAATTTCTTCTTTTGAGAAAGTTCTGTTTAGTTCACGTGCCCATTTCTTTATTGGTTCATTAGTTTTGGGAGAATTTAGTTTTTTAAGTTCCCTATATATTCTGGTTATCAGTCTTTTGTCTAATGTATAGTTGGCAAATATTTTCTCCCACTCTGTGGGTGTTCTCTTCAGTTTAGAGACCATTTCTTTTGATGAACAGAAGCTTTTTAGCTTTATGAGGTCCCATTTATCTATGCTATCTCTTAGTTGCTGTGCTGCTGGGGTTTCATTGAGAAAGTTCTTACCTATACCTATTAACTCCAGAGTAGTTCCTACTCTTTCCTGTATCAACTTTAGAGTTTGTGGTCTGATATTAAGATCCTTGATCCATTTTGAGTTAATCTTGGTATAGGGTAATATACATGGATCTAGTTTCAGTTTTTTGCAGACTGCTAACCAGTTTTCCCAGCAGTTTTTGTTGAAGAGGCTGCTATTTCTCCATCGTACATTTTTAGCTCCTTTGTCAAAGACAAGTTGGTTATAGTTGTGTGGCTTCATATCTGGGTCCTCTATTCTGTTCCACTGGTCTTCATGTCTGTTTTTGTGCCAGTACCATGCTGTTTTTGTTGTTATTGCTTTGTAATATAGTTTGAAGTCAGGTATTGTGATACCTCCTGCATTGTTCTTTTGACTGAGTATTGCCTTGGCTATTCGTGGCCTCTTGTGTTTCCATATAAATTTAACGGTAGATTTTTCAATCTCTTTAATGAATGTCATTGGAATTTTGATGGGAATTGCATTAAACATGTAGATTACTTTTGGGAGTATAGACATTTTTACTATGTTGATTCTACCAATCCATGAGCATGGGAGATCTCTCCATTTTCTATAGTCTTCCTCAACCTCTTCAGAAGTTTATAGTTTTCCTTGTAGAGGTCATTGACATCTTTTGTTAGGTTTACACCTAGGTATTTGATTTTTTTTGAGTCTATTGTAAATGGAATTGTTTTTGTATATTCTTTCTCAGTTTGTTCATTATTAGTGTATAGAAATGTTAATGATTTTTCTGTGTTGATTTTATATCCTGCTACCTTGCTATAGCTATTGATGGTGTCTAGAAGCTTCTGAGTAGAGTTTTTTGGGTCTTTAAGGTATAGGATTGTGTCATCTGCAAATAGGGATATTTTGACAGTTTCTTTACCTATTTGTATTCCTTTTATTCCTTCTTCTTGCCTAATTGCTCTGGCTAGGAATTCCAGTACTATGTTGAATAGGAGTGGAGATAGTGGGCATCCTTGTCTTGTTCCTGATTTTAGAAGGATTGGTTTCAGTTTTTCTCCGTTACGTATAATGCTGGCTGTAGGTTTATCATACATAGCTTTTATAATGTTGAGGTACTTTCCTTCTATTCCTAGTTTTCTTAGAGCTTTTATCATAAAATGATGTTGGATCTTATCAAAGGGTTTTTCTGCATCTATTGAGATGATCAAGTGGTTTTTGTCTTTGCTTCTGTTAATGTGGTTTATTACGTTTATTGATTTTCGTATGTTGAACCACCCCTGCATCCCTGGGATGAAGCCTCCTTGGTCGTGGTGAATGATCTTTTTGATGTGTTGTTGAATTCTGTTTGTCATTATTTTGTTGGTGATTTTTGCATCAGTGTTCATTGAGTAGATTGGCCTATAGTTCTCCTTTTTGGAGGTGTCTTTGCCTGGTTTTGGGATAAGTGTAATACTGGCTTCATAAAATGTGTTAGGCAATTTTCCTTCCCTTTCTATTTCGTGGAACAGTTTAAGGAGGGTTGGTATCGGTTCTTTAAAGGTCTGACAGAATTCAGCAGAGAATCCATGAGGTCCTAGACTTTTCTTTTTGGGGAGACTCTTGATTGCTGCTTCAATTTCATTTTGTGTTCTAGATCTATTCAGGTGATTAATTTCCTCTTGGTTCAGTTTTGGATGATCATATTTATCTAGAAATCTGTCCATTTCTTTAAGATTTTAGTATTTATTTGAATATAGGTTCTCAAAGTAGTCTCTGATGAGTTCCTGGACTTCCATGGTGTTTGTTGTTATCTCCCCTTTAGCATTCCTGATTCTACTAATTTTGGTTTTTTCTCTCCTCATTTTAGTCAGGTTTGCCAGGGGTCTGTCGATCTTGTTTATTTTTTCAAAAACTAGGTTTCATTTCTAAATGTTAAATTCCATTATCATAATCTTCATGTTTTAAGATTCCTTTCATTATAAAATTCTAAAATTTCTAAAATTCTTTGGTATTACATTAAATAACATGTAGAATTTTCTAATTTTGACATAAAATTTGTCAGTGACTAATTTTTTAGCTAAAATGTTTATGTCTTAGATAAGAAAAGAGTTACTTAAATATTGGTAAAATTGAAATAATCCTGTTCCAAAAAATAAAATTGGACTTCATATTTTAATACCTACATCTTCTTTTTAAAGAATTCTTTTATTTTTTAAGTTGAGCAGTCTCTGAAGGAATTGCTTCATCCAGACCACTTTGAAGAGGTCTGCACACTGCCCTATTTTTCTTGTCCTTTTAGAATATAATTAGATCTGATTTGCATGTTTACCCACCACTTTAGATATCATTTATGCCTCTTTCTTAACTGCTGAAGTTTTCCTCATGAATTACTGAATCATGTTATTTGTAGTTTAAAATATAAAATATAGTAGGACCACCAGACAATGTATGCTTGTTGATGAAACATATAACGTACCTATGTTCTTACCTATAAAGTTTAGATTTAACTTCCAATTTATAGAAAATATAAGGAATAAAGGAATATATTAGACAACGCTACAAAGAAACATTAAGAAAAATGCACAGTGAAAGTCAATGTAACAGAAAAAGAAGTGAGAATTATTATAGATTAAATGGACCACATATTAAACTATTTCTGGATATGTTGATTTTACCAGGAACTACTTAGTGTTTAAAGTGCACATATTATGCAAATATTTATTTTTTTGTAATTATTTTGTTTCACAGACCAGAAAGTCCTGTAGGTTTTTGTTGTAGTTTGTTTTACTAGAAAGAACTTTCTAGACTAGGCTTACTGATATTTAAAAGGAGCAGTCTTTAGGGTGTGCTTTAAGTGTTTATGATTTTTTCTTTGGTGGGTAATTTGTTTAATCAATGAAAGTCTATAAGACATTGTGCAAGTAGGTTAATGTTTTTCCTCTTATAACTTCTTTCAGTTAGGAGCGTTTGTGAAAGGTATTGTATAAAAATTATTACTTAGGGGTAGGGATATAGCCCAGTATTAGAGTGCTTGTCTAACATATGAAAACCCTGGTTTCAGTCCCCAGTACTGAAAAGTGAAAAGCAAAATCCTGTTACTTATAGACTCTTGTTGACAATAATGGAAATGAAGTTCTGCTTTATTATCTCATCTGTTCATTGTATATAATGATTCAGTTATTAGTATTTTTTAGCACTTAAATCTTAATGGAACTTACTCCTGCTTCACTGTGTAAGAGTTACTAGCCTGATGTGTCTGTGTGTCTGTTGTGTGTACCTGAAATATGACCTGGTCCTTATCAAGATGTGCTGTACAGATAATGAATTTAGAAGACTCTGTATAAAAAATGTAGTATCTCAGTGTTATATTGATTCAATATTTAGTTAAATATGTTGAGCTAAATGAACTCTTACAGAAATTTATTTCACCTGTTTCTTTTTACTTGTTTTGCTTTTTTTTAGCAGCGGTACTGGGGTTTGAACTGAGGACTTTGCACTTGCCAGGCAGGCGCTTTACCACTTGAGCCACACTTCTAGCTGTCCTTTTACTTTTTTAACGTGGCTATTAGAAAAATTTAAATTTTAACGTGGCTTATATTACATTTCTGTTGCATAGCACTAAGCTCAAATATGATAGCTTTCCTGTTAAAATGAAAATGTGAGCTGAGGAATTCTGATCTGAGAAAAATCATGATGAAGACAAGTTCATAAACTTTTAACTTTAAAAAGTTTTGTAAAAACAGAAAAACTGGAATCACAAAGAAAACAAATTGACAGGCTCTTCAGCCAAAGTAGATAAGGAGGTAGCGTCACACACCCCAGAATACAGGTTGGTGGGGATAGTGGAACCTGCACAGATCTCATGTGACAGAAGGAATAGAAAAGGAAGTCCAGAAACAAGGAGGTCATCAACACTTCCCAAAGGGAGAGGACATTACCTTGACTGGAAACTTGCACAATTTGATCTGAGAACAGCTAGCAAAACTGCTTCCAGACTCACACTCAGACCCTGGGGTCACGCTAAGAGGCCATAGGAAGATTCAAAATGACTGTGGTGTAATCTGAGAGTTTTAGAAATTTCCAAGGAAAGCTGCTTTTGAGAAAGTAAGAGTCTAGTAAGTTTTAAAGAAGTGGCGCCAAGATAGAATCCCAATTAAGAGGGTAGAAACTTGAAGTTTGAAAAGAAAAGAAAGTTTGTATTCAAGATAGGATATATAGGAGGTAGATTTCAAAACAGCAGTTATAACTGGGAAGGTGGAAGGGAGAGAGAGTAAGGAGGGAAGGAGGAAGGAAAGAAGGAAATGGGAGAAAATACAGGTAACTCATGCCCAGTTCTGTGTGTATGCATGCATATGTGCAGAGAGAGAAACATCCTACAAACCAGTAACTCTGAAAGATAGGCCAGAAACTTTAACAGGCACTTCACAATCGACAGTACTCAAATCATCAGTAACTGTTTAAGGAGAATGACTTTCTTAGTAATCAGGAAGGATTAATTAAAACTACAAGAGCAGGCTCAGGACTGTAATCCTAGCTACTCAGGAGGCAGATCAGGAAGATCGTGGTTTGAAGCCAGCGTGGGCAAATAGTTCATGAGACCCTGTCTTGAAAAGATCCATCACAAAAAAAGTACTGGTGAAGTGGCTCAAGGTAAAGGCCCTGAGTTCAAGCCCAAGCACTCCAAAAAAAAAAAAAAAAAAACTACAAGAGAATGCCATTACATCCCTACCAAAATGGCTAACATTAAAAAGACTAGCAATCAAGTTAAGGCAAGGATGTGAAGCTGTTAGAATTCTCATACATGGTGGACATGTCAGTTTTAAAATCATTTAAAACACTTTTCAAGGTTTTCTGCTGAGGATTAACATATAATTGCCCTCTATATCTGTGGGTTCTATAGCTGTACATTCCATCAACCATGAATTAAAAATATTCAGAAAATGATTTGTCTCAAACTCATACTTTTTTCCTGGTCTTTATTCCCTAAACAATACAATATAACAACTGTTTCCATAACATTCTCATTGGATTATAACTACAAGTAATCTAGAGATAACTTAAAGTGTCCAGGGAGATGAGTTTAGGTTAAATGTAAATGTTAAGCCATTTGATATTAAAGACTGGAGCATTTGTGAATTTTGGTATCTTCAGGGGTCTCAGAACCATTCCCAAGGCACTCTGTAACCCAGCAGTTTCCCTCCTAGATACATTATAGTCAAGAGAAGTGTATTCAATATGTATCAAAGACATGTTGTAGCATACCATTTTAATGGTTAAAAACTGGAAACAGGGCCTGCAGAGTGACTTACATGGTAGAGCACCTGCCTAGCAAGTGTGAGACCCTGGGTTCAAACCCCAGTACCACCAAAAAATAAAACAAAACGTAGGAACAGCAGAGTTGTCCATCAAAAAATAGAATGAGATTGATAAATTATGATGTATTTATTTATTGAATACCACATAAAAATGAAAATGAAGTACAGCATAAATGAATTTTATGAACATACTTGTGAAATTAAAAGCCAGACATAATGAATATACACTATATGACTCCATTTGTATAACATTCAAAAACAGGCAAAACTGTAGTTGATATTGGAAGTCAGGGTATTGCACTGATGGTCTCCTTTGGGGGTGAATGTGGGGATAGTGGAAGGGAGTTCACAAGAGGATCCTGAGATATTAGTATTTCCCTGGTTTTGTTTTTTTTTTTTTTAATCTGGGTGGCAGTTATATGGGTATATTTATTTTCACTAATATGTTATTTATGTACTTCTGTGATGTAAGTTTGTACATGAATAGAAGAAGCATATAGTACCACAGTATTTTTATTATATCATATCTTGGTTTGGTTCTTGGTTTAACCCCTTTTTTCCTCCATGTCTTAGGCCGTCTCTGACTGGTTATTTCCCAAGCAGCAGTCCTTGACATTCTCTTCTTCCTACAACTTAGTCTTAGGCTGTTAGTTCACATCTGTGCTCCTACTTCCAACTCAAGTCCCAACTTTTTACTTGTTTTGTTTGTTTGTTTTTAATTGTTATTTCTAACATTCTGGTGGTATAGTTCTTCTAGATCATATTATGGTTTACACAGAGATCAGCATGTCTGAAACTTAAAACTCATCCTCTGTCTTCCTCCTGTCTAAATAAGCTGCTATCCTATTATGTTTCCATCAGTGGCTTTACTTTTCTCTAAACTTGAAATATTTTAGTTTTGACCTGATTTTCCACTAGATGTCCACTGTGCTAAGCAACACTATGTTCCTAACAATGTTTTCAGCATGCATTGTAAAAGCTTTTATTTCTATTTACAAAGTTACCGTGCTAGCATGTCATTTAGACAGCTACAGTAGGGTGTGGCTGCAGTATCCTTTACCTTCTTACCTGCAAATATGTTGTTAAAATGTCATTGAGAAAATGTTTCAAAATTATGTAGTGACAGTGGTTGTACAACTGTATGAATATACTAAAAACCACTTACATGTAGACTTTAAAAGAGTGGATTTTATAGTATTGAATTATATCTCAATACAGGCATTATTAGAAATAAAAATAAAAATGTCTTTGAAAGAACATGTAGTAATTTTAATTACAGATTAAATGTTGGTTCTGGTTTATTATGTAATGCCATTCATTGTATCCAGCCTCAGCTTTCCTATCTGATCTTACCCAGTCTGTCAGCATGCCATCCATCCAAATAGTCTTATCTCTGTAGTATCATTTTCATATCCTATAAGTGCTTTCATATAAAATAGTAATTATATGAGAATAATTGAAGTTACGAATATTATTCTTGTTTTAAAACTGAGGAAACTTGATTGGAGATAGAATATTTTAATTCAGAGTCACAGCTAGTATTAGAATCCATTTCATCTTCACAGGTTCTTACTGAGCATCTTTTATGTTCTAGGCACTTGTTGATGCGGGTGAGATATAGAGACCTATTCCATTCTTTTGGTCCCCATACTCAGAATTTGCCTAATACGCTCCTGGTGTTTCTCCACCTGTGTCTTTGCTAGTCTTCTTCTAATCTTTAGATTTTGTCATTGCTTCTATTTTGTCCATGTTTTCATTTTCCTTAAAATCCCTTCTACTCTTACTTTGAGTATGAATCTTTTCCTTACTGTTCTTGAGGCCATCCTTTGCTTAGAATTCCTTGTTACTGGGCCAGTTATATATCTATAATTTGCTACATTTCTGTTTGGTTGGCACATGTGTATTTATCATTCCAATTGATGTGAAAGCTTCTCAAGGACATAAGTAATTGTCATGTATAACTTTTAAAGTGTTAATCTACAATTTTTTTATACCAGCATAGTTCATGGCCCTTCAGTTCTCAATAAAATTATATTAAGTTGAATAGGAAACAAAGGTGTTGTCTTGATCTTTAATACTGGTTAGTTGGGAAGACCAAACCCAAGAGTCACTCCTGTGTACAACGGTAAATCAGTGTGTTGCCAACTGTGCAAAAATAAAAAACTTCCATTCCAGTGGGTAAGTGGTCCTGATGAGTTGTTCTGCTAACTTGTAACTGAAAACCACAATTAATTCAGATCCTTAAACTCACTTCAGGTCTCAGTAGTTGATTCTTTAGTTCTTAAAATAACTTTACTAGATGGTGAGTAGGCTGGTTTAGTCTAATAGTCTCTGGTTTGAAGACAGAACATTGTTTATTGGCCTTTCCTCTAATGTGCTATTAATGTGTGTACCACCATAATACATATTGTCTGTACAGGATGATGAACCATCCTTAGTTGTGTTTTTCATAAGCTTTGAACATAAAGGTGAAACACTTTATTTTTTGCTTACTTGAAGTAAGCAAAGTAAAATGGAAGTAGCATTCCATGTTATTGGAAGATACTGTTCATAGAAGAATTCTCTTACCACTCAGATATCTCACTTATATTTCACATCAGCTTAGATGGGTATCTCATTCAATTAATAGTCTTCTAAACTGGGCAGTAGTGGCTCACACCTGTAATCTTAGCTACTCAGGCAGAGATCAGGAGGATTGCAGTTTGATGCCAGCCTGGGCAAATAGTTCATGAGACCCTATCTCGAAAAAAACCAAACACAAAGCAGGGCTAGTGGAATGGCTTAAGGTGTAGTCCCTGAGTTCAAACCCCAGCACTGCAAAAAAAAAAAGAAAGAAAAATTACAGTCTTCTAGTACTTTTGTATGTATCTCAAAGATAGCCTCTGTCATTCTTGAATAATTATTAGAAGCAAAATAAAGGAAATTAAAAATGCTTAATGTTTTCTATTGCTTTATAAGGCCCAGTTGGTGGATCTGAGATCTGAACTGACAGAGACCCAAGCAGAGAAAGTTGTATTGGAGAAAGAAGTGCATGATCAGCTTTTACAGTTGCACTCTATTCAGCTTCAGCTTCATGCTAAAACTGGTCAAAGTGTTGACTCTGGTACCATTAAGGCAAAGTTGGTAAGTAGTTTACATGTACTTGCATGAATTTTGGAGAGTGCGGAGGACAATTTTTATGAATTTTTAATTATAAAACATTAAATGTTCTCATTGTGGGAAATTAAGAAAATATAAAGTCATCATGTTCATCCACAGTCTCATTACCAAGAGATCATCAGTGGTATTAATAACCACCCGATAGAAGAAAATTTTTTCTATTTATAAGTATTTGTATAAATATGTTTAAGGCATTTGTGACTATAACCTACACAGTTTTTGTTCTACTGTATCAGTTAGGATTAAATTCAGTTGCATATAACAGAACCCAAGTAACAGTGGGATTGTTCTTAAAGAGTATTTATTTTTCTCAGAGAACCCTGAGGCAGGCATTCCAGAGCGATAAAGGCAACTCCACAGATACTATGGATCCAGTTGATCCATAGAGCACAAATATTGTTGTGCTCTGCCATTTTTAGCTCATGGTTGCCATCCTCAGAATTTCTTTGTATTCCCGGCAGAAGAAGGAGCAACCTAGGGGAAGACAAAATCATTCTTCTCAGCTGTGTTAACCTTCTTGAAGAACTTTGTCCTCCTTAATAATTTCTGCCATCATTTCATTGCCTGTCTGTAGTTGCATGTCAGTCTCCTAGTTGGTCATATCACCACCTCCAGTAAAACTAGAGTTCTGTTAAGAAAAAGGGGAAGGGGCTGGAGGTATGGCTCAAGTGGTAGAATACCTGCTTTGCAAGCTCAGAGTCCTGAGTTCAAACTCCAGTCCCACCAAAAAAAAGAAGGGGAAGGGAAGTGAAATTGAGTACGAGCAAGTTTCCTTCGGTCTTGGTAGATTATAAGCATTTTCTCTTCATTGAACACTTTGCAACGTCCATATATTGTTTCATAATATGAATACCATAATTAGCCATCAGTTTCTTAATTAATATAAGGTGTTTTAAGTAGAAAAGCACATTTTTTAGGTCTCACTTCAATTTAACATCATGTATTGATTGTATACTATGTGCCATACATTTTGTTAACTATATGGATCAATAAATAAGATATATAGCTTTGAAGAAGCAGGACATGAAATAGTGTTGATGGTTTACTTAGTTTTAATTAATTTTGTTTGATTTCTAGTACTGATATTAGAATGTATTTGAGTAAATATTTATATTCTCCTTAAGTCCTCTTAAATTCTGAACGTCTATGAATCTAAGTAGTATTTTATTTAACTGAAATAGAAGTCAGATCATAACTGCTTCTTTGAGATATTTGATATTAACATGGAGAAACAATCTACATTTTCATTAGAAAATAATTTACCTGATGTTTTAACATTTAATTTGAAACAGAATACTGTAGAGGAAAGGATACTGAAACCATTGTGTTAACTAATTTGATAAAAGTTTTAGAATCTAATACTACAGTTACTATTATTTATAGAGTTGAAAATATATTTGTTTTAGTGAACTTTACCCAAATGATACTCAACATGGAAATTTTCCTTATAATGATTATAACACTAGATAAATTCATTTGTTTGATGGTTTTCTAATTATAAAACTTTTCTCTTATATCTTAAGTCTGTCCCCTCTGTGGAGGAGCTGGTAAGCATGTCATTTGTGTTTTGCTCTAATATGTCGTGCTGCTGAAGTGTTCTTCTGTTTTATATTTGCATAATAAATATTGTAATATTTGTGTAATATATTTGTCACTCTTTATATCTGAAAGTGATGGCAATGTTGGTAGTTTATCAGTGTTCAAATACCTGAAAAGCTCAGTGAATGGCCCACTGTGCTTTTCTCGCTGCATGTTGTTACTTGGTTTGTGTTATATAGCCATTATTTTCAGACTCTTATTAGTTTTTGACAACTTTGAACCTTAAAACTTCCTCAGACCTCTACTTTAGAAAGGCATTTGGTTCACCCACATGAAAGTATTGGCAGTATATCAAGCTGGCCTAGTTTTTAACTCCCTCAAATTTCTATTTGAATTTATTCCTCCAAAAAAGAACATGCATATGGGTTACTTCTTCATCCACTGCATGTGTTAGAACTTTGCAACAGGCTTGAGAATAATTTTGTAACCTTTAAAACAACTAGGTTTTGAAAATTCTTTACAAAAATTATTTTTGAAGGTAGCAATATATAAATTCTTAGTTTTTTTCCCCTACTACTCCACCCTAGGAAGGTTCCAATTTGTCTTACAACTTTTCTTCTTTTGAATATCTAAAAATATGAAATAAGTCTCATTTGCCACCTAATAACAAAAAGTTTAACTAAAAAAACAAACAAAAGTTATCTTTGAATCTAGAAGTAATTATCTTCAATTTCCTTACTCCTATTCTTGTTTATATCTGTTAATTTCAGGCCTGAGAGTTTGTCAGACTCCATAAGAGGTCTGAAGCATTAAAAAAGTGGTGGCTTAATATGCGTCTGAGATTTCATTACTATAGTATGAATGAGCCCACTAAAGTAAAGTTTATTTAGACTCTACACCAAAGATGTGGTGGTCTTCTAGAAATGCTTTTTCTGAAATGGCACCAACCTTAGGAATGTTGTAGGATTTTTGTTCATGCTGTTGAAATTGGGTTTTTGGGGGGATGGGTACTATACCTGCCCTTTTAGGAAATAAATTCTGAAGTAAATTGAGAAGTCTGGCATGAGCAGGCCTGTAATCCTAGCACTGTGGAGGCCAAGGCAAGAGGAGTAGGAGTTTAAAGCCAGCCTGGGCTACATAAGGAGACTCTGCCTTATAGAGGGTTGGTTGGGGTAAGGGGTTAATACTTCTAAAGTTGTTATAAAAGGAGGATTCTAGGTGATCAGTTTTCCAAGTCCTTTAAAAACAATATCTGGAAGTCATGTTCTAGGGTTACCTTTTTTCACAGAAGCTAAAAAGAAAGCCTGCTAATCTTCTTTCATTTGTTACTTATATAAAAGTATTTTTTAAGTAATTTTTTTCTTTGTGGTGCTGGAGATCAAACCTAGGGCCTTGGGATTGCTAGGCAAGTGCTCTACAATTAAGCAATACCGCCCAAGCCCTATTATATAACAAATATTTTTAATCAAAACAATGATTAATACATATGGCACTTGGTAGCATTTTCATTAGTTTTAGTCTCTCTGTGTGTGATGTGAACTTAAAGTATATATACTTATTAAATATATGTACAGTTTTTAAGATTATGGTACACAGTGCCTTGTATTCAAATATATCATTTTTTGATGTTCAAAACAGTAGACCAAAACAATTAAATTAGTACCAAAATGTATAAATTGCTTACAGATTTGCTTAAATTTGTTAGTTAGCTTCTCAGTATCTAGAATAAAAGGGAAATAATTGCTTATTCAGTGCCCATATAATAGAACAGTATCTTTTGCCATTTCCTCAAGGGAACGTTTTCCCAGTGCTAAGGAAAGCCCTCATAAAGGAGACATAGTATTGTAGTGAACAATGTCTTCCACATCTCATGAGCAAATATAATTATGTTTTTATAGGATTTGTAGATTCTGTAAAGATGTTCTACTGTTCTACTTAGAATAAATGCGAGTTTGAAATGCTTGAGTGGTTTTTCTAATCCAAAATTAACAGTTTGAATACCTATCCAAGCCCATATTGTTCTGAACTCTCAGAAGGGTTTTGTTTGACCACACACCTTGTGTGCATATTTGATTTGGAATTTCCCTGTCTCTGGGCAGGACTTTGTACCTTCCATTTTGTGCTCTACTTTGACTTGAAGCTACCAATCTGTTTTGTATTTGGGTCCTGAAAGTATTTACACTTAGAACCCTTGATCTATAGGTGTGTGTATGTATGTACGTATGTATATATACATATATATGTGTGTGTGTGTGTTTGTGTGTATATACTGTACTTTATACTTGTAAGATAAATTGAACATTACTTCTCACATATGATCCTGTGATAAAAACTTGATGGCAAAGATCTTGAAGGGACTATATCCTCTGCCTGATACTTACAGATTCACTATCAAGTGGAGCATAAGATGGCATTCTATGTTTCTTCTGAGAACTGAAAATGGGTGACCATTTTACTGCATAGAGGCCAAGGGAGGCCATGTTTTCCCCCAGAAAACAGCTCTGCACTCACTTTATCATACAAACAGATGAGTCAGATTCCAAAGTTTAAAGATAATCTACACTGTAGATACACTTATCTACAGAAATTTTTAATTATATAAGTGTTTTAGTTCATTTGTTCCCAGCAGTTTTCCATGACTGTAAAAAGTTTTTTTAATTAGATTGATTCACCTAATTTAGGCATTATAAGTTTTTTGTTGCCCTCTAAGATAAATTAGCTTTAACATGAATCTCTGTGTAACTGAATGATTTTGACTTGCTTTATGGAATGGATGATTACATTGAAGTTAATTGTTTGGAAATAGGTATCAGATTGATATCAATCTAGTTTCCTAAGTCTTTATTTTTTAAAAGTAAGTAATAGATTCAATTACCTATTTACAGAAGACTACTTCTTTTACTGTTCTCAATGTCAAGGTGCATCATGGCATGCGATTACCTTGTCTAGATGTGGTTCTAATTTAAATAGAACCAGATCCAGCTGCATGGTGATACCTGCCTGTAATCCCAGCACTCAGGAGGATGTAGTAGGGGAATTGCAAGTTCTGGACTACAATGGGCTACATAGTGAGCCTGAGGCAAGCTTGGGCTACGTAGTGAGACCCTGTCTCAAAAACAAAGAGCCAGATTCAAACCCTAATGTTCCATTTTATAAAAATGAAGTGGCACTTTTTATCATATGCTCTTATTGTTGGTATAATACACTGTGTGCTTATGTATAGTTTAAGAAATAAGAAATATGAGCTGGTAAAGAGTCATAAAGGAATTTTGTTAAATTATATTTATTAACAAATTGCAATAGGAAAGAGAGCTTGAGGCAAACAAAAAAGAAAAAGTGAAAGAAGCTCAACTTGAAGCTGAAGTGAAATTGTTGAGAAAAGAGAATGAGGCCCTTCGTAGACATATAGCTGTTCTCCAGGCGGAAGTTTATGGGGCAAGACTGGCTGCCAAGTACTTGGATAAGGAACTGGCGGGAAGGTCTGTAAAAAATGAGTATGCTTGTATTCATAGGTGATAGATTAGATATTTGATGAGATTGATTCTTAACCTCTTGTAAATGAACCATTAATTTTTGCCCTCAGAACTATTTTACAATTGGTTATAGCTTATTCTTGTTGAATTGTTATTGACAGCATTATATATTGCATATTTATCCATACCAAATAAGTGTGGTTTGTACATACACACACACACACACACATACACCCACACACACCCACACACTGATAGTAACTTATTGTGAAAAGCTAACACCTCTGCAGAACAGTAATTTCCTGCCTTGACACTCTAATAGATGATGTTCTCGTAATGAGCAATTCTTTCTGTTTTTTTTTTTTTTTTTTTTGTGGTACTAGGGATTGAGCTCAGGGCCTCATGCACCTTTCTGATTTCTTGCCCCTCAAAAAACATGTTGGAATTAAATTAACAAAAGTGACAAAAAATGAGTTCTGCTGGCATTAATTTTGTTAAGTCAGTTGTTCACAAACTTTGGTGATTTATTATTTAACGGTCATTTATTATTTTATGGTCATTGTTTTAATGTTACATTGAGAGCTGATGTGAAGCAAAGAAAAAAGTTATATCATGTTGTAGTACAAATTTTCTAGTAAGATTATCACATTTAAAATAGTCATTTTATAAAAAGCAACTGTCAGTAGAAGAAACGTTTTTGGTACAATGGCATCCAAAAGCTAATATTTAATAGTGTCGTGTCTGAGTTTATTCAGTTACCTCAATTTATACAAGATGTAAAATATGTTGACATTATAATCTTGAAAATGTTTTTTAGATATATTTGAATTAAGCGCATCACTAAAGGAGTTCTCATTCATTTCTAAAAAAAAAAAATTCAGTCAGGTATGGTGACTTAAGCCTGTAATCCTAGCTACTTGGGAGGCTAAGATCAGGAGGATCATAGTTCAGGCCATGAGTTCGAACCCTAGTGCTGCCCCCCCAAAAAATATTTTAATGTTTTTTCACTTGAAGATATCTATCCTTTTCAGATCTTAATAAATCTGAAAGACATCAGGCAGCTCCTGAATATTAGTTTTATTACAATTATTTAGTTTATTACAATTGAGATTTATGCAAAAAAGCTACTTATGTTCAGTAATTCTTCTGAATTCTCTTTATAATCAGCTTAGTAAAAAACTTAACTCTCTTCCCACCATGAAGGGTTCAACAAATACAGTTACTAGGACGAGATATGAAAGGACCTGCTCATGATAAGCTTTGGAACCAGTTAGAAGCTGAAATACATTTGCATCGTCACAAAACTGTTATCAGAGCCTGTAGAGGACGGAATGACTTGAAGCGACCCATGCAAGCACCCCCAGGCCACGTATGTTCCTTTGCTGCTGCTTCCCTGCTCACCCTCTTCTTCTTGCTTTAATTACTACTTAATTTCTATTGTTTCTTTTCTTCTAGTAATATTTAAATAGTAAAAATGAAATTCACCTCATTTTAAACAGATACATATTTAAAGTTTCAGTAATTCAGTTTTGGTAGTTTTTCACAGACTTGCTGATGCCCTGAGAGTGATATTTCTGCAGATAGTGAGCCATTGCTAGCAAAAACATACTGCTAGTTCATATTTCAAAATGTTCCTGAATCATGATTGGACATGCTTAAATTTATGTTAAGCTTAGCTGAGAGTGTGTGGTCATTTTGACAAATTGGTAACTTTTGGAGAATTTTTGGTAACTAAATCCATATGTATATTCCAAACTAATATTTATTTATACTTGTTTGGTCTTGGATTAAGATAGAATTTGTTATCTTTGCCCAGTTGTGTGCTTCTATAGCCCCCACTTTCAGGAGCATTCCTTTCTATCTGGATGAATCTTTATTAACTAGTTTTACAACAGATGCTTACTATATGCAGCCTTTCTACCTCTTACCCAGTGGCTCACATATCTTAGTTCCAGATAAAGTATGGACTTAAACAATAAAACAATTTGTTGCCTCCACAAAAAATATTGTAAGAAAAATGTGTGTACGTAGAATTGGTGGAAGAGGAATGGGAATTTCAGTGCACACTTATGTCATTGTCTTGTCTAGGACACTGGTGGTCCCCATTAACTTCTAGGTCCAGTACATTTGGAAGGTGGAGCAATTAGGAGGAAGACAGTAGTTAGTGTCAGACACATCTGGGTTATCAAAGTTCACCCAGATAGATTTCATGAAAGCAACTAAATATGAGGCTGAAATCTTAGGCAGTTGCCAGCTGTCAAAACTACTTTCAAATAAAGGAGTCTTAGCTTTAATCTGATGGTCATGGGACTTTTAAATAAAATAGGCGCATAATACTGTGGAAATGTGCCCGTTCACTCAGTCAGAAAGACATTATGGTAATCCAAGGAGAAAGTGAGGAAAGCAGGGGAAGTGTCATTTGAGAAGTCCTTGACAACTACTTGTTAAGTAGCTGAGTGAGAAGGAAGAATCTGGGTCTTTGGTTTGGCCATCCAAGTGTGATCTGCCTTTCATTGATCAAGAAAATAGAGGAAAAGGAAGTCTTTTGGGGAGAAAGATGGAATTAGTAGAATTTGAGGTACCACTGACATCTAAGAAGTCCATCCAGTTGGATATATGATTGGAATTCTTGAGAGAAGTCTTGAGTTGAGGAAATATTAGGGAAGCTATTCATCTATTATAATTAAAACCATGGAATTGAACAAGTTACCATGGAAAGTATGTACAAAGTAAAAAGCATAAGAGGCAAGGATGTAATCTTACGGTGCGAAGGAAGAAAATCAATCATCAAAGGAAGAAGCCTGACATTGAGTTGTCAGATATAAACCATCTAGGAAAGTAGTGTAATAGAAACTGAGGAAAAGAGCAGTGTTCAATACAGGATGGTGACCAGTGTCAACTTTCTACAGGGTTCCAGTAAGATTGTGACTAAAAAGTGTTAATTGGATGTAGCAATATACCAGTGGAGCAGATTAGGGGTAGAACTTTAATTATTGTGATCAGAGTACTGATTGTGGGAAGCAAGGAAGTAAATACAATGAATATGAACTTCAGGTAGAGGTTAAAGAAGGAGGGAGGAAATTAGATGCTTAAGAAGATACTGGAGGGTTGAAGGGTTTTGTTTTGTATTGCACAAAATATCTTAAAGCTGGAAAATTCTTACAGCTTGAGTATCTGCTGAGTGAGAAAAGAGTTTAGTAGAGAATGAAAGAATAAAGATGCCAGAGAGGACTAGGGTTATGACTCAGTGGTAGAGCACTTTCCTAGCATGCAAAAGGGCCTGGGTTAGATCCTTGGAACCGAAAAACAACAAAAACAAAACAAAAAAAATACCAGAGAAAGAATGATTAATGGAGCAAGGTCTTTTACTTAAGAGGTAGGCTCTAGTGCAACAGGGAATGAAAAAGTAATTAAGGCTCAAACTGGAAATTTGTTTTTCAGTTCTATAAATCACTTGAAATTGATGTAAATCTTTTAAGATATTTTCCAGTGAAGATAGTCACCTGCTTTATTTCTTAAAGATACTTGTTCATTAATTCTTGATAATATCTTTCATAATAACCTACAATTTTAAAAAATGTATGTACAATTTTAAAAAATTGACAAAAGATGAGAAAATCTACAAATTTCACCATATTAACAGAATAACATTTTCATTTTTCCATTTTATCTATTAATTACTTTCTTAGTGCTGTGCTATATGTCTATAACAAGAAATTAATAAAAATTTCTTTTTTTTGTTTTAAGTTTTAGCAAGGATTTATTTTAGTATAACATGATAAAGTATAGGTGGGGGGGAGTGGAGAAAAAGAGAAACATTTCCTACCCTCATGCAGAAAATGGGAGCAAAGACTCCAATAAAGATTTCTTAAAGCAAGTTATGTAGCCTGAATTGTATTCTATTTGGTATGTTATTTAAATAAGACTAATTTTTTTTTCTTTTTTCCCCCAATAAGGATCAAGACTCCTTAAAAAAAAGCCAAGGAGTTGGTCCAATTAGAAAAGTTCTCCTCCTTAAGGAAGATCATGAAGGCCTTGGCATTTCAATTACAGTAAGAAGTAGTGCTTCTAGTTTTCTTTTGTACATTTATCTAGTACAGCCATGCTCTTTTATTGGGCATCATTTGGGAAAAAATATTCTAGATATATTTTATAAGTCATATAAGTTTATCCAACACTTGGGCAACACTTGTGTAAACATTTTTTTGTACATAATTGTATTAAATCTTCCTAACAACTGTTCAGCGTTTCTTTAACAAGTAAAGTTTTTTCCATCATGACTTAACTTAAAATTCTGTACTATGTATTGTGATGATTTTAGGAGCCTTTGGGAATAGGTATGGCTGTTTCCTTTTTTGTTAAATAGCTCTAGATGGTATTGTTCTTCCCTTGTATGTGTCATTCTTAGCTGTGAGATTTCACTTAATCTTTGTTAATCTGATACCTTTACAGACAGTTATCTTTTACAGTATTCCTGAGAGTAATCTATTATATAGTGGGAGTCATTTTGTTTTAGTGTTAGTGCTTTACTGAATAAGGTAGCTTTGCAGGCGTTTGTAAGTTCAGTTGTTTTCTGGTAGTGCTTAATACAGCAATGTTTCTTTTTGGTTTTGGTGTTGGGGGTTGAACCCAGGGCCTCAAACATGCTAAGTGAGTGCTGTACCATGGTGTTATACACCCACCTCCAGAGAGACATCTTTGTTTTGTTTGTTTTTTGGCAGTACTGGGTATTGAACTCAGGGCCTTGTGCTTGTTAGGTAAGCACTCTACCACTTGAGCAATGCCCCACTCCTAAATATCTACCCTTTTTGATCCACTGTCCACAAAGTGCATAAATTTTACTATAAGAAATAATACACATGCATACAAATTAGGAAGCAATGAGTAGCAATTACTGTATTTCTTCAGTTCACTTTGCATGTTCTTTCACATCTTAACATCTCTGAAGTTGAGATTCATCTTGCAATCTTAAAAATTATTTTGTGTGGTAAATAAAATAGTTGATCTTACCATACATAGCAATTTAGATTTAATAAACTAGTGCTATGACGTTCAAGTATATAAATTTTAAGTTGAAGCTATTGTAATTTATGTGTGTGTGTATAAGTATATTTGTAAGTGATTTGGGGGGCTTTTGGAGGGAGGCATTTTGGTGTTTTTGGCTCTGTAGTGTTTTTAGAAAAGCACATGTTGTTAATCATTCTACCCAAGGGTAACTCTTTGATCTTCATGATAGTTTTTTACCATTACCTAAGTAACAAATAAAATCTCACCCAATGATTATAGAGACTTTATATAGATGTTTATTGAAATATGTGTGATATTTATTGAAAGATATTTTTTAAAGAAAATGTTTTATCTCTAAGATAGACTGCAGTTTGTAAAGCATAAACTAATTTACTGCCTTTTTCTTGTCAGGGTGGGAAAGAACATGGTGTTCCAATCCTCATCTCTGAGATTCATCCAGGGCAACCTGCTGATAGATGTGGAGGGCTACATGTTGGGGATGCTATTTTGGCAGTCAATGGAGTTAATCTAAGGGACACAAAGCATAAAGAAGCTGTCACCATACTTTCCCAGCAGGTAAATTGCCTTCATTGTAATTAAAACTGTATCTACCAATTGGTTCTTAATGAATACTTCCCTCTGAAGTTTTTCAAATAGTAAAGTGTTTTGGTACACTTTTTTCCTTTGATTTAGAATTATTGATGACATTTGGCCAGATTTACTGAAAAAGGACCACTTTGTTTACTCTTTTCCATGGCTACATAACTTTGAATAAATTGCTTAAGTCCTCTGAGCCACAGTCTTTGCATCTATGCAATAAGGATTGAAATAAAGCTGAAGGAGTGTGCTAATACTCAGAACAGAATATGGCACTTAAAAAGCAACATCATTCATAGGAGGTATTGTAGAATGAACAATACTATAAATGGATTGGTTTTAGTCGTAGAAAATTCAACTGAAAAGGATCCTTACAACTCACCTAGCCCAACTTTCTTATTTAAAATTAATAAACTCTAGTTCTTAGAGATTAAAGGATTTGTTCATGGTTACAATGCAAATAAATTATAGAACTGGATTTTTTAAATAATAGTTTATTATTGCTATGTCTCTCCCAAGAGAATTCCAACAGGGCAGGAATGTTCTTTGCTAAGAAATGTATGTGCACAGCAGGCATTGTGGCACATGCCTACAATTCTATAGAATTGAAACTTATGTCAAAGAGTCATATTTGTTATTCAGTGAACTTAAAAACTTTTTTCCTCCTTTGAAACTAGGGATGAGGGAATGAGATGTTGGTAGTACAGCAAGATGTTTCTGGGATCATCAATGCAAAATGCTGGTATAGAAATGAATCTTAGTTGAATGTGAATTTATATCTCATTAGCTCATCTCTTAATGATGCATAAATCTTCTCTACAACATCACTACTTAAACAGTTGTGTTAAAGGGAAGATTGTCTGATCATAAAGCAGTCCATTTCATTATTGTACATTGCTGAGTTTTAGAAAGGTCATCCTTATATTAAATTCTGTGACTACCCACAGGTCTAATTCTATTTATTATCCAGAATTTCACTAAAAACCACTGTATTATCTATCTCTCTCCCAAGATGTTTTTTTTAAAAACATTTTGATAAGACAGATTTAAGAAGAATACTACTGTAATCTCTTTAGTTAGTGTTTTCTCAATCCAATATGACTATTATCCAATAGCACAAGAGTGGGAAAAATTGCAGCTATGGTAAAGGAGCTACAGACAAGCAGTTATAAGTCTTAGGAAATTTTTAAGCACATATTAAAATTCTCAGGTATAATCTTAAACTGCTGGAAAAGAAGAGCAGCAAAGAAACTAACTTAGTGGTTGGCAGTCAAAAATGGCATGTTTTCTTTGGAGAAAAGGCAGGCCTTAATTTTCAGAGAGTTGCAAACCCCATACTTGTATATAGTGATTGTAGTCTCTTACTCAATGACAATTTTAGCTTGATATTTTTTTTCTTTTATTCATATGTGCATATAATGTTTGGGTCATTTCTCCCCCTTTCCCCCTGCCCCCACCCTTACCCCCCAGCCCCCTCCCTCTCCCTCCCACCCCCTTGCTACCAGGCAGAAACTATTTTACCCTTATCTCTAATTTTGTTGAAGAGAGAGTATAAGCAATAATAGGAAGGACCAAGGGTTTTTGCTAGTTGAGATAAGGATAGCTATACAGAGAGTTGACTTGAATTGCTTTCCTGTGCATGTGTGTTACCTTCTAAATTAATTCTTCTCAAGCTAACCTTTTCTCTAGTTCCTGGTTCCCTTCTCCTATTGGCCTCTTTCGCTTTAAAGTATCTGCATAAGTTTCTCTGCATTTAGGGCAACAAATTAGCTTGATATTTTTTAACATAAAAAACTTTGTACTTGAAAGTAAAGTTGTTATTAAAGGATAGAAGTAAAAATATTATACATTTAGTCTAGCATAGGAGAAAGAACAAAGACTTCAGAGTAAAATTTATATTTTTCTGTGTACTCATTCATCAGATTGGGAAAGTTACCTGCTTTCTCCGGTACTCACTGGGGTTTCTCATTCATACAAAACAGACTACAATAGGATTATTCTAAGGATTGAAGGCCATAATTTTGCACAATAAAGATAATAATTACTATTATTACTAGACTGAACACTTTGATTAGAATTATGACTGGTATTCAGTGAAAATTAAGAAAAGGTACAAAAGTTCTTTAGTAAGAAACAATAAATCATTATGTAGAGGTTTCTTGAACTAGTAAGAATTTTGTGTGATACTGTTACCTCACTTGGTGGATGGATTTGCTAAATTGCACTGTGAAGTGCAAAATAGCAAAAATGACTTAAAAACTGAATGCATTTTCTAAAATTCTTAAATTTGATAGTTAAGCATCCTGATTTTAGATCCGGTTGCAAAGTGTCGTGATTGGTAGAAAGAACTACTGTAAAACCAAAAGGAAATTCCTTATAGAGAAGATTCATGGAGTTGGTCTGGACATCATAGCCTCTTCTTCACTTTCTTCTCTTAAGATTATAGAATTTTGGGCTGGAGGTATGATTCAAGAGATAGAGCATTTACCTCACAAGTGTGAAGCCCTGAGTTCAAACACCAGTACCATCAAAAAAAAATGTTGTCTGGAAAAGAACAGTGTCTGTATTCTCGTTATCCCTGAGCCTGTCCCCAAACATTTTTGAAACCCTGTTTTGATTATAATTACAGCAACTTGACTTCCTTATTTTCATTCCTTGTTTTAGAGAGGAGAAATTGAATTTGAAGTAGTTTATGTGGCTCCTGAAGTAGATTCTGATGATGAAAATGTAGAGTATGAAGATGAGAGTGGACATCGTTACCGTTTGTACCTTGATGAATTAGAAGGAAGTGGTAATCCTGGTGCTAGTTGCAAAGATGCAAGTGGGGAAATCAAAGTGTTACAAGGTAAAAAAATCACTCTAAAGTTATTATGAATATATTAATAAATTTTTAAAATGCATAAGCCTCAGGTATTCTTCAGTAATGCTTTTTTTTTTTTTTTTGGTGGGACTCATGTTTGAACTCAGCTTTGCACTTGCAAAGGAGGTGCTTTATCTCTTGTGCCACATCCCCAGTCCATTTTGCTCTGGTTATTTTGGAGATAAGAGTCTCATGAACTGTTTGCTCAGACTGGCCTTGAACCATCATCCTCCTGATCTTAGCCTCCAAAGTAGCTAGGATTACAAGCATGAGCAGCCACCAGTGCCAGATAGTAACACTGTTTTAATGATGAGAAAATTAAAAGAATGAGTAGCTTTCCCTTGCTTATACTATGCTGAAATTTTATTTATACATATGTTTCCTACATTTATCTTGGACTAAGATACTTGAAAAATAAAATTCAGACCTTCTAGACTCTGAAAGACCAACAACACCTTCTAGAGTAGATAAATCTTAACGTAGCCTGCCTTAATACATTCTTCTCTCGTTGCAATGGATTGTACAATGTTTTATAGGGTGTGTGTGAATAAGTGGTTAAACTGATGTCTTATGATTATTACTTGAATCAGGATATGTGATCCTGAGGATCTTTGGTATAGTTCCATTGTTACCATGTACACACATTAATGAAAAATTCTAGCATTTTCTTTTAGATAGAGCAGTGGTTCTGAAATTATGGTCCATAATGTCTGTGAGTCCCTGAAACCTTGTGAGGTGGGGTCCATAAGTCAGAGCTTTTCATAATGCTATGACATCATTTATCTTTTGGTATTTGCACTGATGGTACAAAAGCAATTGGGGTAAAATGCCCGTTCCTTACCACCAGTCAAAGTAGTTTCACCCAACAGTGATAGTGATCATTGTTTTCTTCCTTGCATTCCACTCATGGTAAAAAGAAAAAAAAAAATACAGAAAATGCTAGTTTTATTTAAGCATGTCTTTGGTGAAACAGAACGTTATTTTTAAATTAAATTTGCAGTTGGGGGATGAACTATAAAAACTATTGATCCTTGAATGTATTGCTTTTTTTATTTGTTTGTATTATTGGAGATTGAACCCAAGGCTTCGCTCATGCGAGGCAAGCCCTCTACTTCTTGAGCCTTGAGTGATGCCCCCAGCCTTCCCCTTCAGCCCAAACTGTGGTTTGAATTTAGGGCCTTGAGTACTCTACCACTTAAGCCATACCTCCTGCCTGCCATTTTGTCCTTGAGATGAGGTCTCACTACCTTTGAATCCAGGCTGACCTTGAACTTGGAGTCATCCTGCCTCTGCCTCCCAAGTAGCTGGAAATACAGCCATGCATCACCATGCCAGACTGCTTTTTCTTTTAAACATTCCTTGCCTAAGCCCTAATGCTAGCTGTCTGAGTACATTGTATTTTTGTTATATTTTGTTGTTTTTTTAAGACAGGGTCTCACTCTGCAGCTCAGACTGGCCTTGAACTCCCAATCCTCCTGCGTCAGCCTCCACAATGCACCACCATGCCCAGCTCTGGAGTGTATTGCTTCTTAGTATTCCTTGTGGTAAGAAGCACATATACATAAAGCACTTATCCAGGATACTGAACAAAGTTGCTTGTCTCAAGGAAAAGTACTCAACTGATTATTATCAGAGTAGCTGTTTTCATGGAAGACATATTTTACCTGAAAGAACGACAAATCATGGTTATTCAGACTGTTTCTCAGGCATTATTTAAAAAATGAACAGTTAGTCCCTCACTTCACCGAAGACAGCTCACAATATTTGTGGCCTGTAATCAAATGTGAGTTTCAAGTAAAAATTAGAATTTTGTAAAACATGCATCAGTCACTGTAAGCTGGGCAGCTTCCCAGCATTTAAGAACTTTCTTAATGAAATTTATGGTGATATTAATGAATGTAATTTTTTGATACATTGATTGTGTCAAGTTTTGAATTGCTACATAGTCTGGAAAGACTTTTTTCAGATGACTGGTGTATGATGTTACAAAATTGTGCATGAGTAAGCATTCAAAATGCAAGATAGGCAAGTGGATTTTATTTTATTATACATTTTCTTTTTTTGATGGTACTGGGATTTAGTCTCAGGCTTCACGCTTGCTAGATAGGTGCTCTGCCACTTGAGCCACACTTCCAGTTTGCAAATGGGTTTTAATATAACATTGATAAGGTCTCAAATTCCACATTGCCAGGTTTTGGTATAATATCAAAGAACATTGACAGTGTGTTGGAAGGGCTATTAAAATATTCTTCCCTTTCCCAACTATATATCTATGTGAGGCTGACTCTTGCATGCACTTAATAAAGCATTGACCAAAAGTACAGATGAGACTTCAGCTGTCTCCTAAAAGCCAGATACTAAGGAGACTTAAAAATTGGAAAGCAATGCTAGTCTTCTGATTAAAAATTCTTTTTGTTTGGAAAGTAAGAGTTTTCATTAAACAAATATGTTGTTTATGTTAACCTTTACTAGATTGTCATTTTTAACACAATAATCTTAGATTTCTCAGTTTTAATTGCTAATATGGGAAACAGTCACTATAATCCACACAGACAGAAGCTGTTTGGAGACCTTAGTGCTTTTTAGAGTGTAAAGGCATCCTGAGACCAAGCAGTTGGAGAACTCATGGCATAGAGTTATATAGTGAACTCTTGGCCATTTGGTAATCCTGTGTGTTATTGTGTACAAAATTCACCAATAGCAATTATTTTCTCTCCATGCATCTTAAGTAAAACTTTTGTGGCATTATGTCAGAACTTTTTGTGGCATTATGTTGAGCTACTCTCCCCAAGGTCTGTCTTTCACCCTTTCTGCTATCTTCTGTCAGGGCTAGGCTTGTTCCTTTCTTTGTTTTGTTTTTTTGTTCTTTGTTCTTTGTTTTTTGTTTTGTTTTGTCTGCAGATGAAGCTAGAAGGCTTCTCTGTCCCTTTGCAAAGTACATGTACTTAAAATGTGACACCAGTAGCCAAGTGCCAGGGGCTTACACCTGTAATCCTACCTACTTGGGAGGCTGAGATTGGGAGGATTGTGAGGATTGTGGTTTGAGGCCAGCCCAGGGAAATACCTTGTGAGATTCCATCTCCAAAATAACCAGAGCAAAATGGATTGGAACTGAGACTCAAGTGGTAGAGCACCTGCTCTGCAGGTGTGAGGCCCTGAGTTCAAATTGTAGCTCCACCCAAAAAATAAACTCCAGACTACACTAGATAGTATAAAAAAAAAAGTGACTCCACCAAAAATGTATGCCATGTGCTATATCACAATTAACTGACCCAAATCACAAAAAGTTGATCTAGTAGTTATTATTTAGCACATGTCCTTACTTCTTAGCTCACATAATAAGGGATGTAGTCAAATTTTATTGATTTGATTTAAAAGTCTAACATCTCATAGATTAACCAAAATTAGTTTTAATTTTTAGCTATACATTATCTTACAACAAACTAGATTTTTAGCAATGAATTGAAATTACATAAAATGAAAGCAAAAAGGTAAAATAAAATATTCATAATTCAATAGGTATTATGTGTAAATATAGTTGACAGAATTTTATGATTCAGTCAACCCTAAGTTTCATAGATAACTTGATAGAAAATGTTATACAGTTTTAGATAGGTTCAATAGATAATACTTTAAAATATATACAGTGCTTGATATCTACTATAAGAAGGAAAAATTCACTTGTTAGGAATTAGTAATTTGCTGGGTGTGGTGTTGCATGCCTATAATCCTGGAATTTAAGATTGAC
The DNA here is from genome assembly GCF_047511655.1 of Castor canadensis. NCBI lineage: Eukaryota > Metazoa > Chordata > Mammalia > Rodentia > Castoridae > Castor > Castor canadensis. The sequence goes on from NC_133386.1 coordinate 45,536,945, forward strand.
AGTTGGAGGCCAGCTGAGCTACATAGCAAGACCCTACCTATCTCAAAACAATAATTATTAATTTGTTTAGTAAAACCCTGTTATTCTGGCTCAGTACTGCTAGTTACAGAATTCCTTTGGGTTTTTTGCTCAATAAAATGATAAAACTAGGTGTATTTTTTGACCAGAAAGTATTTTCTTTTCCTTTCTTTTAGGATATAATAAGAAGGCAGTAACTGAAGCACATGAAAATGGAGACATGGGAACGTCAAGTGAAACTCCACTAGATGACAGTGCTTCAAAGTTAGATGATCTGCACAATCTGTATCATAAGAAATCTTATTAAATTGACTCTTCAGACAAGATCGTTAATCAGACTATTTTGAATTTGGGCACTAGGGAATATGGTGACAAAGACTATACAAGATCAAGGGAGGCTGTTTGTTGCCTAAAGAAAGGCGGGTACCTCAGGGCTTCATGTGAACAATTCTAAGTGCATAAAAAACCCTGTTTTCTGTGGGATATCACAATTAACTGTTGCATGTAAAGCAATTTTGATTTTCCTGGAATTGTAAGCACCAAAGCATGTGTTTTCCAAAGGGATATTACTAGACTCTTAAGTACCGAATGAAGTGCTACTGTTTTATTTGGTTCTTTTAATATTTAATAAAAGGACAGTGCTAACTGGAATTTTATAAGAAATAGCCTTTAAATACAAGAGAGTAAATGAATTCATATTATATATTCCATAATGTTAGCTGTGGAGTTTCAAAAGACAGACTTAACTCAGTAAATCGCAGAAATGTAGTTTGGCTTTTGTTTAACTAAATGGTTTTAGTTTTAAAAAATTGTGCATCTTGATGCACAACAACCTAAATCAGTTCTTCATGATCATTTGCTATGAGTTCTCTTTCCAGCTTTATTCAGTGCAGTACAAAACAGTTTTGTTTAAGCAATCCTTTATCAATTAATGCTGCAGTAGAAATGGCTTCTGAAAAGTTACTGGACATTTTGCTTTAGATTTTCAAAAGAAGTGCAGATGAGTGTACTGTTCTCAATTATGTTGATCTGTGTGCATGTTGTTTGAGCATTGTGCTATTAATTGTTTTGTCTGAAATGTTTATTTTCTGGAATCCACAAAAGACAGTTTTATACATTTTGAGTTGTTCATAAAGTTTTCCTTGTTGTGATAAGTCCTAGCAGAAAAGGCTCAAATTTATTGCTATGTCATGAAATACATTGTATTCATGCAGCAGTTTTCTCTAAATACCTGATTTGCCAATCATCTAAAAAGCTGGGGACTAAAGTTGACAAGATAAAGTGAAGATGTTTTGATACAGTAATTGTTTGGGTTTGGTTTTATATCAGTATATGTTTTTGACTGAAGTGTTTTTCATATGTAAGCTCTAAATTTGCTAGTTGTCTTGTCCCAGAATTAAGCACAGAGTGCCTCCTTGCTTTTTTAGGGTTCTGTAGGCCATCGTACCCTACTGGGCAAAATCAAAACATTGTATTTAAAGAGGCGATCATTTTTGCTAATGTCAGTGTTTTAAAGGCTATACATTTAAGGGAATATTAAGTGGGAGAAAGCCTACAAGGCTTTTAGAATATTATCAGTATATTCACTTCTCATATTCCTATTTTTTCCCAAATGCACTATATATTTGTTAATGTTGAATCTATAAAATGTATATACTTTATTTTGTGATTTTGCTATTTATGAATTTAATGTTTTAACTGTTGCTCATTTATGGTTTATTGGTGGTTTTATTCCTATGTATATCAGTCTGTTAATTCGTAACTAGAAGTGCACTTCATAGTGTATATTGTTGCTGATATTAAAATACTTTGTAGCATAGCATTGCCTCTGAGCAAAAGTTAGTGTCTAACTGCATAAATGAATAAGCAAGTTACATATTAGTGTTTGCTCCTGACAGGCTAAGCCTCTTAAAAGAAAGATTTTTTTTTCCCTCATGCATTCCTTCCATGCCAAACACATACCCCATGCATGACATGAGGTCTGCAAACTGGATTTGGGGCAGTATACTCATTTAGTTAAAAAAAAAAAAAAGAAATCCATTGTAGCAGATCTGAAAACTTTTTTGCTGTGACATTAAACCATGTTATTTTTGTTTCCTTAAAATATAGCCTGGAGGGAATGACCATGGCTTTTTTTTTTTTTTTACTCTGAGAATTTGCTTTATGTACTATGATTGAATCCTTGGGAAATGTAAACTAATTCTTTGATATGTCAAGACCTGCATAATATATTGACAAAAAGGGTGCTTTTAGAACCATAAATTGGCACTTTTGTGATTTGAAGGATTGTATGAAATGGTTATAATACAGATTCCTATCAAGGGCTGGTAAATAGAATGAATAGTTTTCCAGGTAGTGTAAAATTGACAGGTCAGTTTCCTTCACATTCCTCCTCCTTCATGGTTTGCAAGCATAATAAGAGAACTGTTGCTTAGATGCTTCTGTGAACTTCCTAGGAGGTATCAGAAAATACCTAGTTAAAAGTTCATTTTAGAATATATGATCTTTGGGAATGAAGTAGGAATGTAGACTTGTTCCCAATGCACGAACTATTTTTTGTAGTTTCACATTTGTGGTGGAAAAAGCCCAAATAGTACTGAAGCTTTTAGAACAAAGCCAAACAGATAAGAAGGGAACTGTTGCAAAGCTGTTACAATGAAAAAGTGAAAGAAAAATACATGCACACACAATAATAGTTGAGGAAAATTGTTCAATAGAGTGAGAATGGTTGTATATATATTTACACTTCTACAGTTACAAATATGATGGAAATGCAACATTTGGGTTGTGGGACCATTGTTGAAACAGACTTAGAAAAGATGAAAAGTCTTGTGGGTATTGGTAATTACAACTAAAAAGTTACAAAAAGTTAGCACAACTTGCTGATGGTGCTGGTTTTCTCCCCACAATGGACCTTTTTTGTTTTCATACTTCCAAACAAAAATATATTGGTTCACATGTAGGTTGCACATTATTTAACATCCTCATTATGTAATCTACTGTTACAGCCCAACCAGCCTTCCACTTAGGTTTGGCTCCAACTGTCTGGAATTTATGACAAATGTATTATATCTACTTAAGTTTAACATTTTTTATTAGCCTGTAAATAAACACAGCATCTTCTACAATAAAATGGTACTGATCTCATTTTAAGAAAATAAACGTTTTATGTTTCTTTCACATTAAATATTAAGGTTTATTTCAAGTAGCTTCTGTTTTTTTTGTACCAACATGACATGAACTCCATGCAGAGGCTGAATCTAGTTACTGTGGTAGAACAGTATGGGGAAGGGGTAAAAAGTGAAATTAACCTTTTAATCTTAAAAACTCTTTAACCTGAATTAATTTTTTTTAATGTTGTTTAAAAAGAACTACTATGGAATCAGTTTCCTGTTAAAACTTAGCAGATGGCAAAATCCCTGATCTCCTTGGTCAGTTTTGTGTTACAAATATTGGCAACTGATGTTATTTGTAAGGATGACATTAACAAAATTTTAAAAACCAGAGCTGGCGGAATGGCTCAAGTGGTAGAGTATCTGACTAGCAAACATGAGGCCAAGTTCAAACCCCAGAAGTAGAAGAAAAAAATAAATTACAAAACCAATCCTATTAGTGTTTAAGAGGATATTATTCTTAATATCTAAGTATATATAATTTAGAAGTTTTCAAATTGTATGTAATTTCTAGAAAATATAAATACATTTTAGACAGTGTCTTTATAAACATTTAGAAATATTTGCCTTTTGCATTATTTTTGAATAACATTGATTTAGTTCTAATGTTTATATGCTTTCTCTGTGTGGGTTTGAGCTACCAGTTAGGAAAAAAATGCATCCTCATAAGAAATGGTTCATTTTGTGAGACATAAATAATGACTTTTGTTTTCATTACTAAATCAGTGTTCTGTTTTAGGGGTTTTATAATTAACTTTAAAAAGAGAACTTAAAAAGTATTGGAAATTACCATGTGCTCTTGGTGCTAAATATTTTGTTTGCTAATAAATCTTTTTTTCAGGTGTATTTTGAGAGCTGTAACCACCATGTGGCAGCCATGAAAATGCATCTCTTTCTCCAGCAGGGGAAGCATAGCTGTCTGAAGGCCTAACTGACACTCTCTGAAATTGTCCCTGTGTTCTCACTGAGTCTTCGCTTCTTTAGGATGCTACCAGCCAGTGACTGATCAGGACTAGGATCCTAGAACTTAGGACATTGTCTGGAGGACTCCCTGATGGTCTTGCCAAACTCCCTTTGGACTGCATCATAGCCTAAGTTGCTTTCACAAAACCTTTCTTCCTCTTCCTTTACTTGTAATCATACCTGCCTTGTGGTTTGTTGCCTCCAAGCTCCCTGTTTTTACTCATCAGCATTTCCCCTAATAAATATTGTACAGTAGTGGATCCCTTTTTTGGTGTTCATATCTGCCTCCAGGAGAACCTTGACTAATACAAGTTAACCTAGAGAGAGATTTGAGGAAATGGGAGAGTAAATTGGGGATTAAGAGCAGGTTGGCCTCTCCCCACTACACACACCAAAGAAAAAAAAGCTGACTCATCTCCCATCAGAATGGTAAAGAGGATGACATCTGGGCTGGTAAGTGGAGTACCCATAGTACTGGGCAAGATCATGATTCAGTTGTTAAATATTTCACAAATGGTATTCAGAAAAACGATAACATAGCAGGCAACAACTTGTTCTTGATAGGGCTGCTTGTAAGGTTGGTATATACCAACTTGGATTTCAGGAATATATATGCCCACCATTCTGTAGCTGATAAGAATGGTTTACTTGCCCAAAATGTTTATACAAACACTAGGATATATGTTGGACACTTGCTTTTCTTCTGGGCATCTGGAATTTTAGTATATGCCAAGATAAAAGGTACATACTGACCCTTAGGCTCAATCAGGTAAGCTTCCCTGATGAACAACACTTTATTGTTACACATCATTGCTGGAGGAACTAAGCAATGCTGTTTGACTCCTTTGAAGGAAGACTCTTGTGCCTGGTTTCCTCTGGACTTTGCACATGTGCCTTTTTGCACATGATTTTGCTTTGTGTTCTTCTCTGAAATAAATCGTCTTAGGAGTATGGTACTGTGCTTAGTCCTGTGGTCCTTCTAGGAAATCAGTCAACTTGAGGTCTAGGAGACCTCAGACACAGGGAGTAACTTAGAAAAATGTCCCCATGAAGGATAATTCTCTTGGAGGTTTGGTGATGCAGGCATTCTTTGACATGTGAGGCTGACCTGGCGAAGTGGCTCAACTGGTAGAGCATCTGCCTAGGAAGTGTGAGGCCCTAAATTTAAACCCTAGTGTTGCTTTAAAAAAAAAATTTTTTTTTTAAAAAGTGGAGAGAACATTGTCTAGAAGAAAAGCAGAGTTGGCTGGTTACTGCTAGGTTATATTCATGACCTACAGAAAGAAAATGACTGAGGGCTGTGACCAACTTGTTAATGCCTCAATATGAGAGCCAGAGGTCCTCAGTGGGAGGGGATTTCAAGGGAGCCTGACCTCCTGCTATAGAAGTATTAAATCAGCTGAACTTTGGGCTAAACATCTAGTTGTTAAAGTGGCAGAGTTTTAGAGACTGGATGTTCCACCAGGGCCTTTCTATTTTGGAAAAGCCAGGGCCCTAGTGGGGAAAATCTAGAACCTTGAAACATGTCATGGGTTCATTGGTATGGATGCCCTTGAGGATGCTGACTGCTGTCACTACTGGATCCCTTGATGTTGCAGAAGTAGCCCACCCTTCCTAATAAGACCTAGTACCCTTCTATGAAACAAGGTGTTACAGAAAGCACTACCAACCACCCTCTCAAACCCCAAGGCATACCTCTTCTGGCCTCAAATTTAGGACTAAAGCCTATTATCATACCAGGCACGATAATGAAAAAAAAAGAGGATAGATGAAAAATGTTAGAATTAGCTAACATATTCTGGCAAGAGCTAATGGAGTAATCCTATGATTTAATTTTTACAGTGCTTGATCAAGGATTATGCTCATTAAAAAAAGAAGGATTGGCAGAGTGGCTCAAATGGTAGCAGGTGCAAAGTCCTAATTCAAACCTCACTACCACAAAAAAATAAAAAGAATTTGAATTGAGAAAAAAATTGGTTCAAACTGGAAGAAGTCCAGTAAGATAATGTTTACCAGGAACATACAAAGAAACAGAAAATTTGGAAGAAAGGGGAAAAAAAGATAAAATGGGTACATTTTCAAAGAGAAGTTGATATATTAACATAAGAAAATAGGCTTTAGGACAAAAATCATTAAAGGTAGAGATAACTTACTATTCATTTACTACAAAGCTAATGTGTGTGTATATAGATATACACACACATTAGTACTGGAGCTTTGTGCTCGCTAAGCAAGCACTTACTACTTGGGCCATGCCCCCAGCTGCTTTGTTTTTTGTCTTGCTAACTTCACTGTAGCTCCTTCCTCCACCTCCCCAGTAGCTAAGATTACAGGCATGTACTACCACTCCAAGAAAAATAATTTACTCTCGTATACACCTGTTTAAAATAGCCTCAAGGTACATAAAGCAAAAATTGATGGAACTACAAAAAAATTTTTAAATCTATCATCAGAGCTTGTAAAGTTTCAAAGAAATCAAGGAATATTTGAACAGCAAAGGCTTAACTATTCAAGTTGAGAGTGTATTTTTTAGCAAAAGCAAGAGCTCTAGCTTCTAAGTAGAAAAGTAGATTAACAGTCTATAACAAGGAAAGTTAGATAAATGTAAAACACACCGGAGCTTGGTTCTATGTTTTGGAAAAATAGAATTTGCAATTTGGTGAAGTGCCAGCAGGGGGCAGCAGATTCCAAAAGTGATACTAATTTAACCAATAGGGCTCCAAGGCTTTTTGAAGATCATAGTAATCTTATTCTGTGGATAAATTGAAGACTGTAGAAGCCATTTTTTAGGATCATTCAGCTGGTAAGTATCAGTCAGGCTCAAATCTCTCCCTTAATTCTACTTTAATAAGCCACAAAGAAGGAAAGAGAGCTAAAGATGAGATTGTAGGCTTTTCAAAGTCCTCTTTAATTATTTCATTTTAATTATTTTTCTTTTTCTTAAGTGGTACAAGGTTTGATCGTGATGGGTTTACATGTTCATGAGAAGTAGTTGTACTGTAATTGAGTGACTGTAGAATGCAAGAGCTCCTAAAACTGGGCAGGAACTCAAAATCCTCCTGCCTCTGTCTCCCCAGTGCTGAGATTATAGACATATACCACTACACCTGGCTGGTATGGCTTAAATGGGGTGGCAGTCACTAGAGTAGAAGTCAAGAAACTACACAAGTAACCATGATGGACACTAAATTCTCTATCATGATTACAAAGAAAGAATGGAGAGGACCTTGAGCCACATATACATCCTTATGAATGAAGAAACTACATGGAAGTTATTAAGTGCCACAGCAAGAAGAAAAAGTTGGTAGGGCTAAGTGAGAAAAAGAAAAGGGAGAGAGCTTTGAATTAGTGAATGAGTAATAATGGAGGAGGAACTAGGACAAAGATGTTCATTGCCCCCCTACCACAGCCCCTACTTGAGAAAAAAAAACCCTGATGAGAAATGGTTTTGGATGATAGTTCAGAATTCACAGAAACTATTTATTGATGTACTACATGCAAGACACTATAATATAAATTATTTTCCATAATAGTCCTTTTATTTTTATTTACACTCTGGGAATGAAGAAATAGATTTACCACTAATGTGCTTGAAGTTGTATGGTTATAAAGATTGAATCCCAAATTCTATATGATTTTTCAGGCTTCAATCTATGCTACTTGCAATAAATAATACTATCTTTTGCCTGTTGGAGAGGCATTATTCCAGTGAGATAGTGGACTAGATAAAATGAAAACCTGTCCGCTTGTAAATTCTAAGAAATGTTAGACAAAATCAGAATTGTTTAAGGATTCACCTAATTTCACAAGAAATAAAGTATTAGAATCAAAGAAGAAACCAAAAATCAGAGTGATAGGCACCTGAGCTAACACTTCAGCTATCCTAGGGTGGGCAGTGTTAGGTCCCTGGCATTCTTGAGGCAGACGGGAGGCTAACACCGAAAAAAGACCTCCTGATTTATGACCACTTGTTTCTCCCTGCCTGATTGTTTCTCAGCTTGCAAAACAACTCAGGAACTTCCAGTTACTTAACTAGCCAGCCATGTTGACCTGTTCCATCTGGTGATGGCAGATAATCAGAGACCAGAGACTCTCTCCCTCCCCCATGGCTTGGCCACTCCTATAAAGCCCACTACCCAATTCAGCCAAGCCACTTCACTCTGAACCGGAGAGTGACAGCCCTGTGGTCTGGACTAATAAACCTTTCTTTTCCACACATGGCATGGTCTTTATTCGGCAGAACCTTACATCTGGTGCCAAAACCTGGGAGAGGTTATCATGCTCGGGCCAGGGCTGCTCCCTTGGCTTTCGTGTCCTGCCCTCTCCCGAACCCAGACTGCTGAATTGACCCCACGCGCCTCCGGACTGTGGATTTCCGACCTTACTGCCTTGCTGGCTTTTCCATCCACTGCTCTCCATCTGACCTACTCCTCGGTGTCACCCTCCTGCAGGGACTACCTGCTCTGCCTGGTCTGGAAGTCGTAGCACTACGCCAGGTTCGCCTCTCTCCACCCGCTGGGGTGCCCACCGCTTAGCACGGGGACGCCTGGCTAACCGGTTGGGACATTTTTCGTTGGACGGCAACCCAGGCTTGGGGACGCCCGCCCTTAGGAAACTGTTCGGGTGACACTCAAACTCTCCTCTCTCTCTCTCTCTCTCTCTCTCTCTCTCTCTCTCTCTCTCTCTCTCTCTCTCTCCTCTCTCTCTATCTCTCTCTCCCTGTTTCCCTTTCCTCTGCCTAGGGAGAGAGCTCTACAGCCCCTCCAGCCTACTTTGAGCAAACGGCAACCAGACGATTCTGCTCTCCTTGCCTGAGTCACATATGGGAGGCTAGATCTTGACCTAGATCTATATTGGCCTGAAGAGTAAACTCACCAAGGTGCCTGCCTCACTCTCTCTCTCTCTCTCTCTCTCTCTCTCTCTTTCTCCTCCTACATTATGGGGACCACACACTCTAAATTAGACACATCCACGCCCCTGGGAAGCCTTCTCTTCTCCCTCGGGAACCTTGGTCTCCAAGACGATATAAAACCTAAGCGACTGATCTATTTCTGCAACACCATTTGACCTCAGTACAAGCTAGACAATCATTCACAATGGCCTGAAAATGGTACTTTTGATCTTCACACACTTCTTGATCTTGACAATTTCTGCCATCGCAGTGGCAGGTGGTCCGAGATTCCATATGTCCAAGCTTTTCTTTCTCTCTGCTCTCGACCCTCTCTGCTCCAATCTTGTAATGCTGTTCAAATCCTCCTTGCAAGCAACAAACCCCCCTCAAAATCCAAAACTCCTCCTAACCCCTCTCCTGAAGACTATTCTCTTACTTGTGACCTCACAGGCTCCATCTGCCCACCTCCCAACTCCTCCCACCGGTCCTCTAGTTCAATCTCTTTTCCTACCCCATCCTCCCATGACTGCATCCCTTTCTTCCACCCCTGCTGGCTCTCTCGAACATCCGCTACCCTATTCTTCTACAGTAGTCACTATTGACCCTGAGCCATCGACTCCTCAGGAACCAACACTGCCAGCTTTGCCCTCAGCCCCTGCTACACCCTCACCCTTCTCCTCCCCACCTGTATCCCATACCTCCTCCCAAGCATGCCCAGCCCATCTCTACCCACTCCAGGAAGTGGCAGGAGCTGACAGCATTATCAGAGTTCATGTGCCTTTTTCCATGACTGACCTTTCCCAAATTGAAAAGAAGCTTGGCTCCTTCTCTAATGACTCAGCCTGCTATATTAAAGAATTTAAATACCTAACCCAAGCATATGATATGGCTTGGCATGATATATATGTTATTCTTTCCTCCACTTTAACTCCAGATGAAAAGGAAAGAGTTTAGTTGGCAGCCCAGGCATATGCCACACAGATCTCACTCTCCCAGTGGGATCTTCGGCTGTGCCATGTAACAACCCACAATGGGACTATCAGGACCCCACCATGCTAGCCACCCAAAATTATATGCTCACCTGCCTCCTTGCAGGGCTACAGACTGCTTCCTATAGGGCAGTCAATTTTGACAAACTAAGAAATTATCCGACATCCAACTGAAAACCCCACTGACTTCTTAGAGCACCTTACTGAAGCTTTAACCCACTATACTAAGCTAGACCCATCTTCCAAGGATGGAATAATTATTCTCAACTCTCATTTTATTTCCCAATCCTTCCCTGATATTCGAAGAAAACTTAAACAGGCAGAGGACGGCCCTCAAACCCCCCAGGGAGATCTTGTGAAAATGGCATTTAGGGTATTTAATAGCCGAGATGAGGCCTGAAACCAGCAAAAGGCCCAGCTCCTGGCGGCTGCCCTAAGCCACCTCCTCCAACTTCAAGACAGGCTGGACAACAACTCACATCTCCAGGGCCTGTTTCAAGCACAACCGGATGGGACACTGGGCAAAACCTGCCCTTCACCTCGCCCGCCACCAGGACCCTGTCCACGATGTGGCCAAAATGGACACTGGAAGGACGACTGCCCCTCTTTGTCTCTACAAGGTAGGTCAGTCTCCCATTCCCACTCTCAACAGAGTGAAGGCCTCACAGACCTCTTGGGCCTGGTGGCAGAAGACTGATGCAGCCCTGGGATCTTGGCCCCCTTCAAGATCACCTTGGAGGCGCCCAGGATAACGGTCCAAATAGCAGGTAGGTCAATCTCATTCCTGCTGGAGACAGGGGCAAGTAATTTGGTGCTACCCAACTTTCTGGGTAAACTTTACCCCTCACAGATCTCTGTGATGGGAGTAGATGGTGTCCTCCACCAGCTACTTTCTTGCTACTCATCAGGTGTCCCCTTTATACACTCATTCCTTACCCTGCCCTCTTGCCTCACTCCACCGTTGGGAAGGGATATCCTCTTCCAACTTCATTTCACCTTCTCCTTTACACCCCCACTCACTGCTCAAGACCAGTCCCATGTCCTTTTCCTAATGGTACTTACTAATTGCCCTCCCTCATCAGCTCCAAACTCTCTCCCTCTGCCTCCTGATATAGTAAACCCAATAGTCTGGGATATCTCCTCCCCTTCTGTTGCTTCCCACAACTCACCAATTAAAATATATCTTAAAGACCCTAAATCTCACCCAAACAGACCACAATATCCTATCTCCCTAAAACATAGGTGGGAACTAAAGCCCCTCATTGACAAACTCCTAGCCAAGAAGATTCTTAAACCTACCCAGTCCCCATTGACACCCCCATTCTACCTGTCCTAAAATCTGATGGCTCATACAGACTGGTTCAGGACCTGAGAGTTGTTAACTGGGCTGTGCTTCCCACCCATCCTGTGGTACCCAATCCGTATACACTATTATCTCGTATGCCTTCAGACACCTCCTATTTTTCTGTCCCTGATCTTAAGGATGCTTTCTTTACTATCCTCCTTCACCCTGATTGTCACAATCTCTTTGCATACACGTGGGAGCACCCAGCCTCAGGACTAGCACAACAGCTCACCTGGACAGTCCTTCCCTAGGGCTTGACACCTTTTCTGGATGGGTTGAGGCTTTTCCTACTACAGGCAAGTCAGCAGACATAGTATCTACCCACTTAATCAATGACATTATCCCCCACTATGGATTGCCTCAGACTTTATATTTTTTTTATTTTGTGGTACTGGGATTTTTATGAGCTGGCATATGGGTAAAATCAATCTGCCAATCTTCCCCTGGTATGGAACCCCAGAGCTGGTGAGCAGAGAAGGATAACCCCCACTTCTTTGGACAGGCTCTGGCATCGGACTTATCCTCACGTGACCTTCAACCCAGTACTCTGCTCCAATATGTTGATGATCTCCTTCTCCATAGCCCCACCCTTACCTGCTCTCAGGACCACACTGCCTTACTATTCAACTTTCTAGCACAGAACGGCTATCAAGTTTCACCTTCCAAGGCTCAACTGTCCCTACCACAGGTTAAATACCTGGGGGTCCTTCTAACACCGACCTCCAGACAGATAACAGTAGACCAGAAGGCCCACACCAGGTCATCGATGGTCCCCTCTACTAAAGGAAGGACTTTCCTTCCTGGGACTGGCTGGTGACCTCAAGACATGGATTCCCAACTTTGCTCTCTTGGCCCAGCCTCTCTATGAGGCTGCAAGGGGCCCTCTAACTGAACCCCTTGACCCAGCCAAACCCATTAAAACTCCCTTTCTTAAACTTCAACAGGCCCTCCTTCAGGCCCCTGCTCTCTCTCTTCCAAACTTAGATGAACCTTTCAAGCTATATGTCACTGAGGGACGAGGGAGTGTTAGGACAGATGAAGGGTCCCACCTTTGCCCCTGTAGCCTACTTATCCAAACAGCTTGACCCTGTTGTCAAGGGCTGGCAGCCTTGCCTGCATGCCTTGGCTGCGGTAGCCCTATTAACTCAGGAATCCTCCAAACTCACTTTTGGGAAGCCCACCACTGTCCTGTCCCCCCACTGGCTGGCTGACTTCTTGTCTCACTGCTGCCTTTCCAACCTGTCTCCCTCAAGACTACAACTCTTCGACCCCACTTTTATAGAAAACCCTGATGTTACTTTACAGGCCTGCCCTCCCCTTAATCCTGCCACCCTACTTCCTAATGTCACACCCCGGAACACTCTTGCCTGGAATCCATAGAGACCCTAACTTACTGTCAACCCCACCTGTCAAGCTCACCTCTGCCCAACCCAGACATTTCTTGGTTTATAGATGGCTGTTCCTCACTGGATTCCATAGGCAGGAGATGAGCAGGCTATGCCATAGTGTCCCTCACGGAGGTTATTGAATCCACTCCTTTCCCATGGGGTACCACCTCTCAAAATGTAGAACAGATTGCTCTAACTAGAGCCCTCACCTTAGCTGAGGGTAAGACAGCCAACATCTTTACTGACTCTAAATATGCTCACCACATTATACACCATCATGCCGCTCTCGGGGAGGAAAGGGGCTTTTCACCACAAAGGGCACACCCATCACTAATGGGTCTCTAATTCTTAAACTGCTAAAGGCCTCTTATCTTCCCACAAAAGTAGTAGTAACCCATTGCAAGGGACACTAACCAGAAACCACAGAGACTGCCCAGGGCAATGCCTTTGCTGACAGAGAGGCAAAAATGGCTAGCGCTCAGACTCCCCCCATGGCACTTTTTATAACCACTCCTAAGATAAACCCTACTTATACATCAGAAGAGCAAAATAGACTTGTAAATCTAAGAGTCACACCAGGTTCACAAGGATGGTTCCTTTTAAATGGAAAACATGTTCTCCCCAACACATAAGCACAGGGGGTTCTAAGGGCCATTCACAGAACCCGTCATATTGGTGCTAAGCCCCTTCTCCACTCTCTTCACCCTTTACTCTTCCATCCTTCCCTTCTCTCATAAGAAAGTTACCCAAGAGTGCCCCACCTGTGCCCAGGTTTCCCCCAGAGTGGCCTGAGACACCCCCTTCCTTCTCTGCTCACCAGCTCCGGGGCTCCATACCAGGGGAAGATTAGCAGATTGATTTTACCCATATGCCAGCTCATAAAAAACTTAAATATTTATTAACCTTGGTTGACACCTTTTGTGGATGGGTTGAGGCTTTTCCTACTACAGGCAAGTCAGCATACATAGAATCTACCCATTTAATCAATGACATTACCCCCCACTATGGATTGCCTCAGGCTTTACAATCTGATAATGGTCCAGCCTTCATCTCAAAGGTGATCCAAATTGTCTCTACCCTGGGAGTGGCCTGGAACCTATATATCCCTTACCACCCTCAATCATCAGGAAAAGTAGAGAGAACAAATGGAATAATAAAAACCATCTGAAAAAGCTCTCCATTGAGCTCCACTTACCCTGGACTCAGCTCTTGCCCTTAGCTTTGGCCTGCATCAGAGCCACCCCCCATAGCTCTTCCTTTTTGAGCCCCTTTGAAATACTGTATGGCTACCCATTTCTCTTAGGAAACTTGCCTCCAACAAACCCTGCTCCTTTGGCTGACTATCTACCTTACCTTAACCTTCTCATGGAACTTCTCAGACAGCATGCAGACCAGATCCTACCCCACCCCACAGAGGGCTCCATAACAACTTCTATTAAACCGGGGGATATTGTTCTCCTCAAGGATCTTCGACCCTCTCCACTGGGACCTCGGTGGACCAGCCCCCACCTGGTCATCCTCATAATGCCCACCACTGTCAAGCTCAATGGGATCCCCCAGTGGCAACACCTTTCAAGGATAAAACATTGCCCACCAACCTCAGACTCTTCCAAATCAGCAAAGGATGAATACTCTTGTGTACCGCTGGGCCCTATGTGGCTACACCTGTCCCTCAAACTCTCTCCCTCTTCCTCTCCTACATAAGTTTTCAGTCCTCATCTGACTCTCAATTTTTTGCCATAGGTGAACTTACCAACAACTGGCCTTGTCTGCAAATAAAGCCTGAGAAAAACCATCAGCCTCCATTCCTGGGGACCTCACAAATTTACAAATTCCAACCGAACCCCCTTTAACTATGCCCTCACTCAGCACAAAGCAGCTAGATCGATTGGTGCCCATAATACCAACAAAAGGCTGGAATGTTAGGTCCCTGGCATTCTTGGGGTGGGTGGGAGGCTAGCACCGAAACCAGACCCCCTGATTTATGACCTCTTGTTTCTCCCTGCCTGATTGTTTCTCAGCTTGCAAAATATCTCGGGAACTTCCAGTTACTCAACTAGCCAGGCATGTCAACCTGTTCCATCTGGTGATCACAGATAATCAGAGACCAGAGACTCTCTCCCTCCCCCATGGCTTGGCCCCTCCTATAAAGCCCACTACCCAATTCAGCCAAGCCACTTCACTCTGAACCCGAGAGTGACAGCCCTGAGGTCTTGATTAATAAATCTTTCCTTTCTACATGTGGCGTGGTCTTTATTCAGCAGAAGGCAGGAGTTGAGAATTTAATCTCTGTGAAGAGACAGGATGCAGGGTCTTGGGCTGAGCCTGACAGGGAGTTGGAACAGTGAAAGAGTGAACCTAAAAAATCCATCTAATAAGACAGCAAAGGATGAATGAGCCCTGGATGAAAAGGAAGTCTCTCCTAAGACATCAAAACCCTGGGCTTGTGCCTCACAGGAATAGTCTAATAACTGCCAATCCAAAAATTAAAAATTAGAAGCAGGCTGCCAATGCTCATGTTGTTAGAGCTGCCAGATGTAGCAAATAAAAATGCAGGACATGATATTTAGTATAAATAGCTTCCAAATATTGCTTGGAATATACACACACAAAAAATTCAAACTTAACTGAGTGTCCTGTATCAGTCAAGCATACCTGGTATACCTACCTGACATATGAAAGGACAATATAAGCATAAGACCTTATCTGAAAGTAAACTAAAAGCAAAAGGATTGAGGGGTGAGGAGAGGGCTCACTCAAGTAAAAGAGTATTTGTCTAGCATGCAAACAAGACCCTGAGTTCAATCCCCAGTATCCTCCCCACCCCATACCACCACCAAATTAAATACAAAAGAAGAAAACCAGCAGGGTGCCAGTGCTCATGCCTGTATTACTAAGTATTTAGGAGAGTGAGACTGGGAGAATGGAGGTTTGAGGCCAGCCCAGGGAAACAGTTAGCAAAACACCGTCTCCAAAATAACCAGACCAAAATGGACTAGAGCTGTGGCTCAAGTGGTAGAGCACCTGCTTTGCAAGCATGAGGCCTTGACTTCACACCCCAGTCCCACCAAAAAAAAAAAAAATCCTGATAAAGTCTCAATGAAATAATAAAACAGACTCTGGCTCTAAGAACTAACCAATCCTTTAACAGCTACATATTGAACACTGTTGCAGGTCCTGCAGAGATTAGGAAATAAACAAAAAAGAAAACACACACACACACTATTAGGCAGTGATAAAAGTTAAGAGGAATAAAGCAGGAAGGGAGACGGATGTATTGGGGAGAAGTTTGCGACTTCATGGAGGTTGTATTTGAAGACTTGAAAGAGGCCAAAGAATAGGCCAAGCAGCTCTTAGGGGAAGAGGTTTCCAGGCAGAGAGAACAGCAAGGACAAAGGTTTCAAGGTGGGCATGTCCTAGACATGTTCAGTAACAGCCAGAGGCCCATGTGGCTGGAGCAAGTGAGTAGGTGGGGGTAGTGGGAAATGAGGAGGTCAGGAAGGTGAAGGCTTTTTGAGAGGAGTGGATCTCAGACTACTCCTGTCCAATACACTGGCTACCAGACACATGTGAATATTTACATTTAAATAAATTAAGATGAAATAAAATGGGAAAAGTATTCCCTTGTCACTGCAGCTACATTTGAGTGTCTAACAGCAACATGTGCCTAGTGGCTACCATGTTGGGCAGCTAAGAGAATATTTCCCTGTTGCAAAAGTTCTATTAGAGTTGATAGTGTCTTGTAAATCATTATATATACTTTGACTTTTACTCTAAAATTTTTAGACAGAATAATTTTTAACAGAACAATAAGAAAAAGAATATAAAATCAGCATATTGCAAAGAATTAAGAGAAGTAATTAAAGCCCAAGAAACTATCAAGACTGGAAAGGACAAATTTGGAAAAGAATCAACAGACCTTCTAGAAATTTTTCTTAGAAATAAAACTAAGCCAGGCATGTTGGTGCATATCTGTAATTCCAGCATTTGAGAGGCTGAGGAAGGAGGGTAACAAGTTCAAGGCCAGCCTAGGCTACAATAGTGCAAATCTGTTTCAAGTGAAAAAATAAATTAAACATCAGATTCCCTCCTCTTAAACAGCAGAAGAGGGAATTGGTAACCTGAATTATAATCTATAACTGTATGCAGTGCTTCCTGTAGGTCAGACACTACTCTAAAAGCTTCATAAGAGCCTCAAAAAGGGAATGTCACAATGTTCTCTCCACAAGGAAACAGAGGCTGCAGCTCTGATGTTTGTGCACTCAACCATAACCATCTTTCAAGAATTTACCCAGAAACCAGCACAGAAAGATAAAGAGAAAATAAGAGGGATTAAGAATCATGAGTGATAAAATGAAAAGCTCTAATGGTTATCCAATAGGAATTCCAGGAGAGAATAAAGAAAAACAAAAAGATGGCTGAGAAGTTTTCATAGTTGATAAAGATGAATCCTAAAATTCCAGAAGCACAAACCCAAAGCTCTATGAATACAAATGGATTCGCATGTAAAAACATTGTAGTACAATAGCAGAATACCAAAGACAGAACAAAAAGAATTTAAAGCTTCTAGGAAGACTTATTCTGGGTGCAGGGAAAGGCAGGAAGCAAGATCTGTACCTAGTGAGAAAGGAGCGATCTGCGGCAGGCTGTGAACACAGAAGTGTGGGATACACGGAGGTATGGGGCAGGTCTGGAAAGGCTGTGTTTTTTCAATACTAGCGGGTCAAGGGTGAGTGACTGTATTTAATCCTAGCTTCCCATTAATAGGATTTAACTGCTCCCAGGTCCTGGGGAAAGCCTAAACAAGCATGCTGTCAAATAGAGAGTAGACATTGCTCTCAGAACCTTAACAACTATTTGGGGCTTATGAATGCAAGATGAGCATTTTAGGAACATCAAGATCAACCTGGTGGCCACACTTAGACTTCTATGAATGGTCAAAGAGAACTGATACATTTAGGAGAAGCCTTGTATTTGTGATGTCTGTAGTTGTGCCTATAATGTAAATGTGATTTCATTTTTTAAGAATCCAATGCAGTGTAAAATAAACATAGAACACCTTTTCACATCCTTTCTACATATTTTCTAGACTGATTATAAGTGTTAATGAAAGCTTAAATAACAATAATAAAACCCAGAACAAAGTGTCAGCACTCTCCCCAGTTAGAGTAGTCTTGCTTGCAAGAACAGATATCTTGCAACCACAGTTGTAAAAAGAGACAGAATATAATCCTTGCTTCCCAGTGGGATGTGATAGCTTAGAAGAAGCCAGACGATTAGAATGACCTCATTCAGGCCCTATCATATGTGCTAATGTTGCAAAATCCAGAAAGAGAAAAAAAAAACATCTTTCTGCTCTTACCTGCTAGTTTCAGCTTAGCTGGGTAAGGTTTATCAGACTTTTCTACTCATCCACACAGGAGACCACCTTGAGGAAATGTTTCAAAACAAAGTCCTGCTCTTTTTTTGTCATGATTATATCACAAGTATGAGAAAGAAATGTGATGGATGAATACAGTTCTACTTCATATATATCCAAGTCTATTCTTATAGACTAATATTTTAATATTAAAATGCTATTGAGGCAGACTAGATGTTAGGGAAAGTTCTTTTAAAAACCATTATATCCTAACTTAGAACACTTTGCTTAACCCTCCCAGACACATCTCTTCTGAGCCCAGATACCTCCATGTCAATTGCAAATCCTTTGTTAAATCAGAGTGGAAATTTCCTCCCACATGGACTTAGAGTACCTGAGAATTAGCACAATATGCATGAGCCAGCCCAGATCCTTCCCCAGGCCCATTGAAGACAGGAAGTGATGCAAGTGTCCTTCCCACCTCCAAATGAAGGATGATATAAAAATGACACAAAATAAAAATTCTTCCTTTATTTCCTGCATGCAGTGCTCCCTTCCACCAGGCAGAAACTCCACCTGTAATCCCATTCTCCCTTTCCTATAAAACTCTGTTATTTCCCTCACTACATCCATGTGTTCTGCTTGGATTCCTCACCAGACCACAAGGGCCAAAATCTTCTAGTCAAAGACTGCATGAGTCTACCAGAAACAGAAAAAGGGCTATTACAAAAACACTTTGATAAATGCCCCCCCCCACCCTTTTTGATGGTTCTAGTGTGGCAGGAAAGGAGATGAGAGAGGTAATGAGAAATAGAGTGCAACCGTGAAACAAACAAAAAACGATTTGAGGAATGTCATGTAGCACCTGGGGTGAGACCAGAGAAGGGTCACCTTGCCCCAGAGGTTAAAATAGCCAATGAAATACCACGTGACCATGCATGGAACAAGCTGTACCCCACATTTCTGTAACCTGCTCTAAATAGTATATAAGGAAGGCCCCCTTTGTTCTTGGGGTTCAGCCTTTGGATGCGAATCCACTGAATTGCTGGCTGGCCTGCTTAATAAACTTGCTTCCCAAGAACTTTGGTGACCCGTCTCTCTGTCTGAGCCCTCCTGCAACTTTAGGATTTGAACCCATGGCCTTATACTCGCTAGGCAAGCATTCTGCTTGAGTCATGCAGAATTGATTCATCATACTGATGATTCTTATCAGTACCCTTTGGAGGAAAAAAGGCATAGTAACACCATTTTCCACT
The DNA here is from genome assembly GCF_047511655.1 of Castor canadensis. Lineage (NCBI taxonomy): Eukaryota > Metazoa > Chordata > Mammalia > Rodentia > Castoridae > Castor > Castor canadensis. The sequence goes on from NC_133386.1 coordinate 45,556,327, forward strand.
GCAAGGAATTACTCCTGTAATTCTAGGTACTCAGGAGGTAAAAATCAGGAGAATTGCAGCTGTAAGCCAACGTGGGCAAATAGTTCTTGAGACCCTATCTCAAAAATAACTAACACAAAAAGGGCTGGCACAGTGGCTCAAGAGGTAAGTGCCTGCCTAGCAAGCATGAAGTCAAATCCCTGAGTCAAATCCCAGTACCACAAAATAAAAAACTAGGTTGGAGTTTTGCAAAAGAGAGTTTAATTAATGAGGTAGCTAGGAAGCAGGATAGATGAAACAGAAATTAAAATTGACAAATTTTAAAAGAGCCGAACTCAAACATTAGAACCAGGAAGTAAAAACTGAAAACCAGCAGTTAGCTCCCCGCACACCACTTCCTCTTGGATGTTAGGTAATAGGGAGACATCAAAGGGCTATCCACATCTGCCTTCCCCTTTGAGATGTTAAACTACAACTCTTCTCAATAGGTAGAGACATAAAATTGGAAGGTATGTCTGGAAAGGGAAGTTCTAAAACTCACTGATTTTGTCCCTGTGTTTTGGGTAGACCTAGATCACATCTCCACATTTGAGAAAATAAACAACACACATCTTGGCTACACAAAACCATTGTCTTAATGAGTAGGGTGTTTAGACATGACCCAAGCAGGAAAGTATAAAGATCCCAGATAAAAAACACCATTTTGAGTTTTTACTCCCATTTCCTTGTGGGAAGCAGGAAATGTTTCTCCCTTTTCTTCCTACTTTATCTTGTTATGCTAAAATAAATTCTTTCTAAAATCTCCACCTTGTGAGACTCTTCTTGTTGTAAGATGCCTTGAAATTCTTTTCAAGTGTGGATCTCAAGTTCCTGTGACTAGGTTAAAACTAAGTTGAGGGACTATCCACACCCTTCATCCCATGACAAGCAACCATGAGGAAGGGAAGCCCCTGGACTCAAATATGTTACCCCATGGATAGAGTTTGGGAGTATTTATAGGATGAAAAATCAGGGCATCTGAAGTTTGGGGAAAAGTGATCAGTGGTAAGGAAAGATAATTGGTGGTTTATGAGTGTGTAAAAACAATCTTCATGGCTCTTCTTAGGATACATGATTGAAAAATTTTAAACTAGGAAGAGAAAATGGCTTAAGCCGCTTACAAGAGAAAAAAATGCTAATCTCAGTGTAGGAACTTGGTTATAGGTGATAGAACAATAATGTCGCCATTTATAAATCTGCGGCCATTTATCCTCAACCCTCACTTGAGAAACTCCCAAGGACAGCCCCATCCTTAACAGAAATTTCCGCTCTCTAAGACAGCCCCACCCCTACCAGAGACTACTGCACGTGCACTAACTTCCTTAACCTTCCTCTTGTATAAAAGCCACACTTGGCCCAGATTTGCTGCTATGCCATCTTTTCCCTGGCCAGTCTGGCAGTTTGGGCCTGCCATTAAACTTTGCTCTATGGACGTGAGACTCTTCTCGTGGGCTTTCTTTGTGAGCGGTGTTTTTCCTAACATTTGGTACCATGACTCGGATCAGGTTGTGCTCCTGGCACTGACCTTGCTCTCCTGGCCTCCCCCATCCCATCCCTCTCTCTCTATCAACTCCCATTCCCTTCCTCCAGGATCTGAGCTGCTTTACCGGGACCCCTGATCCTAAAAAATACCACTCCCTCATTAGCTCACAGGGAAGTTCTTCTGCCCCAGTGTGCCTTCAACTGCTATCCACCACCGGCCAATCTTCCCTCAAGGTCCTCTCTCCCTTGGTGTGTCCTTCTTGCACGCAGAGCTGTGCTCTCTCTCTCTCATTCCCTCAAAACCCTAGTACTAGGTCTCAGCTCACTCTCTCTTGTCCCTGGGAACTGGGTTCCCCACTAGGGACTGTGGGCCCCCCCCATGGTGAAGATGTTCCCTCTGGGTGCTCCACATCTCTCTCTCTTCTGAGGACCTGATATCTCCTGGATGCCCACCGTATCTCTCCTCAGGTCAGACCTCACCATGGGAGTTGGACCATCCCAAATTCCTTCAGACTTCCCAGTGGGATGTCTCCTGGCCAACCTTGGGCCCCTCTGCCTAATGCCTGATCTTAAGCCACGAAAGCTCATTTTTCTCTGTAATCAGGCCTGGCCCCAATACCCATTAGACAATGCCTCCAAATGGTCACTTAATGGCACTTACAACCCCAATATTTTAAGGGATTTATACAATCTCTGTGAGTGTGCTGGTAAATGGAAGGAACTGTCCTATGTCTAATCCTTTCCCTATCTCTGCACCAAACCCTCCCTCTATACTTTCTGTTCCCCTGTGCAGATTCTATTAGTCTCTAAACCAGTTTCTGAATCAACCAAATCCTTTCCTGAACCTCCTCCTTCCCCATGTAAGCAGACTTCTTGTGCTGCTCAGGCTGCCTGTCTCTTCCTGTCTTCCTGAAGGACTTTTCCATCATGGTGTTTAATCAGCCACTCCTTGCCAACTCTGGCCTCAGGGCGATTTTGGCTTTGGGGAGCTCATGCTCCCTCCCTGTGGGCTGAGACCAAGCCCAGGATTTATTCTGGTATGCCTCATGCTACTAATGTCCCTTTTTCCTGAGACAGTGACCGGAGAGTGAAGGTTTGGTTTTGCTGAAAGTGTTCCAGTACCAGTCAGTGGGAGTGACCTAGAGGCACAGGTGATGGCTAATCCCTCAGGTGTGTGTCATGCCTCCAGGCTCTGCCTTCAACCCCCAACCTAAGATGTCAGCTCACTTTTACTGCTTCCTCCATGGTCTCACCACATGTCCTTTGTCTCTGTCTGCCTTCCCCTCCCTGGGCTTACTGGGACCCTGCCTCCCATGAACATGGTACCTTGGTACCTTATGACTTAAGTTATTCCAACTAGTTTGCCAGGCCTCTCAGTCTAAAGTAACTTTAAATCAGCTGCTTTACAAAAAGCGCTTACAAAAAACTTCGGCTGCCACACTCACACCCTAACTCTGCCCCCACAAGGGGAGGAGGGAAAGCAGACAGGCATGCTTATGCACAGGGATCCTGGCTCCTGGACACAGCAAAAACACCTGCTATAGCTAAGAAAATCCATAGAGAGGACCCAGCACATCCTGGGCTGCCAGCCACACGTGGCGATGGCTGCAGTCTGCCGCCACTTCCCCTAGAGTAAACGAGCAGAGTACATAGGAAGGGGGGAGGGGCGACAGGCCGCAGGATCAGGCCTAGGCAGATAGGCTTACTTGTCCCGGGTGTGTGTGGAGGGAGTGGCACCTTGCACAAGCCCTGCTCCTAGCCCTACCTCACACCTTGGGGCATCAGACCCAGCCCTTGTAAGCCAATTGTTAGCTCAAGGTTACAGTCTCCAAAATCTCAAAATGGACAGTATGGTACTGTTATTGGCCTGGGGTGCCCTCTGAATGCCCTTCTCTAACTGTACAGAAGATTTATTCCTTTGTTAAAAAAGTAGCCTTTATTAAAGAGGCTGCCTGCTGTTAGCTAAAAGACAGAATCCTAATGTTTTGTTCTTTCTAGATGGGATCTGCACCTTCCAGTCTTCTGGCTTGTAGATGTTAAAAGCTTTGTACTGAGGTCTGGCCTCAATATGCCTTGGGTGACCAAGAGAAGTGGCCTTCACAGGGTTCCTTAAATTATAATACCATACTCCAATTAGAACTTTTCTATAAAAGTAAAAAAAGTAAACTGAGGTTCAACAGGCAATGGTAGGAAGAGGGGAAGTCTTATGTCCCCTTCCAGTTATCAGATCTAAGGGATATTTAAAAACATCTAAACAGCTGTACTGATGCCCAGACAAATACATTCAAGCCTTTATCTCTGTGATCCAAACCTTTCAATTGACATGAAAGGATATTATGCTTCTACTAGACCAGATTCTTTTCTCATTAGAAAAGCAATGGGTTCTGGCCCAGGCCGCTCAGGTTGGAAATGATTACCATTTACAATGAGCCCCAATACTAGTAGCACCTAAAAATGAGTGAATAAATGTGCCTACTTACAGGGGCACAGACAGTTCCCTTAACAGATCCACACCAAAAGGGGCTGGTGATATGGCTCAAGCAATAGAGTGCCACTTTACAGACATAAAACCCTAAATTCAAATCCAATACAGCCAAAGACATAAGATATTCAGGGATGAGAATGTAGCTCAGTGAAAAAATGTCTGCCCAGCATGTACAAAGCCCTGGGTTCAATTTCCTAACATTAGTAAACCAAAAAAAAAAAAAAAAAAAATGGTGAGGAGGATAAGTGGCATTAATGACACTTCAGCCATCTCATAGTGAAAGAAAGTAGTTTAACCTAGACCAGATCCTTCATTCTTCACATGAGGAAACTGAGGCCCAGAACAGTTCAGAGACCTGCTCTCCAGAGTGTCAGGTGTCAATGTAAAATAACTTTACTTTACAGCCAGTCCTAAAGAAAATCCCCTTACTGTTCTACAACATCTTAAAGATGCTATCAGAGAGCATACCAGGGTGGACCCAGAGTCACAGGTGAGAGAGGTTCTTCTCAAAGATAAATTTCTAACAGTCAGCCACTGCTATTTGTAGAAACCTCAGTCTATGGCTGAAGGAGAAAAGTCATTGGATCAACTAATACAACTAGCCATGTCTGTATATTATAATTGGGACATTACTAACAGAAAGATAAGAGACATGACCTCATTGCTGTCCCCACTCGACTGGGGCCTGCATCCTGAACTTGCTACCATGGTGGACAGGAGGGGCACTTCTGCAGAGAATGCTTAAGGGGGGACAGCCTGGGAGAAAAGCCCCGCCCCCCCAACCAGGACCCTGCCCTCTCTGCAAAGGTAACCACTGGAGGTCTAAGTGCCCGTCTCCAGATGGAAGGTGAGGTGCTACCTCCTATGGATTGATGGGTCCTGGCCCCCTGTCCATGCTCCACTTCTTGGCATCGATGTTGAGGAGCTTCGGAGTAGCCAGTGATGGCAGAAAAACAAAGGATCATTTTCCAGCTAGACAGTGGAGCTCATTTCTCTGTTTTACCTTTCTCTCCAGGTCCCTGGTCCAATGACAAAAGTTATCGTTTGGGGCAAATCTGGCTAGCCCCTAGAGTGCTAGTTTACCCAGCCTCTGGCCTGCTCTTGGGGAGACCTCCTCTTCTGTCACTCTTTCCTCATAGTACCTAAAACTCCAATGTCCCTGCTGGGACAAGATTTACTATCTAAACTAAAAACTCAAATTCTCCTCCCCCCAGGCAGCTATTTCTGCTGCCCCTTCCTTCAGGAACAAATAGGTTCCACAGTGTGGACTGATGAGATGAGTGTAGGGTGAGACTGGATGGCCTCCCTATTCAAATAAAACTCAAATTCCTCACAGTTTCCACACCCAAAACAATATCCCCTCAAGCCCCTCTGAGGAATAATAAGGTCTTATGCCTATCATTAAATTCCTTGAAAAACAAGGGCTACTAATTAGTTACTCCAGTCCATATAATAAATTCAAAATTCTTATAAAAGTTAATTTTAAAATACAAGTTACAAAGTAAACAACTAAAAAGGATATAGGTAGGTAGTAAATGTATTTTTTGAGAAGTTAAAGGAAAAAGAAATGTTTTTGAATGAGAAAGGATTTTGTGAAAAAGGATTTGTCCTAAAGAGTGTTTCAAATAGGAGGGATAAAGACAAGCCATCAAAGGGTTTAGTATGTTATATAAAGGTCTGAATAAGTTTTAAAAGTGTATAATAAAAAGCTTCAATGGGTAATAAAGTTAAATTTGAGTATAAGAGTTGCTTAAAAGATTTTTAGGGTCATGGCAAACTAAAATCAAATTATAAAATAACAAGTTTATCTTAATATTGTTCTGCTCTAACATCTACAAAAAAACCGTTACAGAGATTTTATCAAAGAAATTATTTGTGTTTTCTGCTGATCTTGTCAAGCTTTAAGTACTACTAAATCAGAGTTCATTTACATATTTACTTATGTATCTTAAATGACCACCTTGTAACAGTGTTGTAGCTATACTTTATCTAAATATGGTACAAACATTTACAAAGTTAAAAGTGTCAATTCATATAAAATGAGCTAAATCTCTCTTTTATCAAAGAGTGTTACATTTAAATCCTGACAGCCCCTGTCTCCCACAGGGAGGGACAGACTCACTCCCTGAGTCATAAGTGCATCAACCCAATCTTCCATTTTCCTCCCCCCATACCATAAGACAGCTTACAGCAAGCTTGGGAGTTATAGGATTTTGAAGAATTTAGATTCCCTAGATATGCAGTCCCTTAGCAGACACCTTTTTATGCTCCTCCTATTCCTATTTGGGTCTTAAATAATGTATGGCCACCCCTTTCTCTTAGAAAACTTGCCTCCAACAGACTCTGCTCCTCTGGCTGACTACCTGCCTTACCTTAACCTTCTCAGGGAACTTCTCAGACAGCATGCAGACCAGATCCTGCCCCACCCTATAACAATTTCTGTTAAACCAGGAGATCTTGTTCTCCTTAAAGGATCTTCTACCCTCTCCATTGGGACTTCAGTGGACCAGCCCTCATCTGGTAATTCTCATGACACCCACTGCTGTCAAGCTCAATGGGATCCCCCAATGGTGGCACTTCTCAAGGAACAGTTAGAAAAATGGAAAAGGGAAATGGAGGACTCTTGAAATTGTTTAGGGAACATTTCACAGTGGTTCTCCTGGCCAATGCCCATCCTAATGCCTGTTTCTTGCTCTCCTACTCTTAAGCTTCCTCCCTTGTATCATACTACATGTCTGCCATTGCTAATCAAAAGTTTAACCAGTTGTACCTCCAGGAATATCAACCGCTCCAAAACTATCCAGAGGACTGCTATGAGGGCCCCCACCAGGACAAAGGAGCCTGAGGATCCTGCCCATGCAATGCTCCCTGCCAGCAGGAAGCAGCTAAAGAGACCGATGTTTTGCCCCAATTCCTGATCCTCAGCCCCTACCCTCATCATTATTAAAAAAAAAAAATGGGGGAATGATAGAACAATAATGTTGCCATTTATAAATCAGTGGCCATTTTATCCTCAGCCCTCACTTGAGAAACTCCCAAGGACAGCCCTGCCCTTAACAGAAATTCCGACCCTCTAAACAGCCCCACCGCACTAACTTCCTTAACCTTCCTCTTGTATAAAACCCACACAAGGCCCAGATTCATGGCTGCACCATCTTTTCCCCGGCCAGCCTGGCAGTTTGGGCCCGCCATTAAACTTTGCTCTATGGACGTGAGACTTTTCTCATGGGCTTTCTTTGTGAGTGGTGTTTTTCCTAACAATAGGATTACGCTCCCAATGGCCCAGTAAGCAAGGCCCCAATAAAAGTCGGGGGTTCTCTGATTGGGCATAGTTTATTACAATTAGTATCCACATGTAAACTCCACAAATTAAATGGTCTTCTGTAACCACCGCAGATAGTCTGCCATGACCTTCCAGCACCCTCACTATTTTAACATATATACATTTCACAGAAAGCGATATCCACACAAATAGGGTTCTAATACATTTTTTAGGGAAAGGATTTTTTTTTTTTGGTTCATATTTTCTATTAAAAAACAAAATATACACTTTCCTCTTTGGCAAAAGAGGTAAATCCCCAACAATTAATTCACAAAGCAAACTCAGAAAGCAACCATTGAACTTGAGGTACAACTGAAGTCTGGGTTACATACTCAGGAGAAAATAGTTTTTCACAAAATCAGTTCAGCTCCCAACCATGTTAGTAGAAAAGCTCTGTTTAGACTTGGCCTTGATCACTTTCGTAGGAACACATTTCAAATAACATTTTTGTTCTCTAGGGCACAGTGGAAGTCACTAACACACGTTATTTCTGAGGAAAATTATGAAAAGCATAAGGCTTTTGTCCTCTGCAATAATTTTAATGAGGCACAGAAACATGTGAAGCCGTAATTTGGCTGTAGTTGCTGTGAACCTTCATTGCAAATTGTTGAAAGAACAGCTGGGAATTGCCTGTCTCAGTATTTTGGTGTTGGGGTTTGAAAAGGTAGATTTGCATATAAAGGCTGCATAATATTCGCCAGGCCTGAGGTGAGGAGACAGTAAAGTAGGAAGAAGGCCACTCTGTCAGGCCCAGATCAGCTAAAGCCTCTGCAGGCTACAGATCCTGGAGCCTTCTGAAGTGGATCTGCAGAGACAGGCAGCTGCTGAGGTGAAGTGTATTCCTTTTTAAATCTACAATCACCATTGCCAACCCCCCCCCCACCACGTGCTTTTCATACTTCAAGTAATTTCATTTCTTCCAGGAGAAGAATGCTAAAAAAAAAGCTTAGTTTTAGTTATCAAAGGAAAGGAAATGAGCCACAATAAAAGGTTGTTTTAAACAGACCTGCTGCTCACACAGTATCAACCACATTGAAAAAAAAAAAAAGACCACATATTACTGTATGTTTATGCAACAGTCTCATTTTCCACTTCACCTCTGTACAGAACTACAATCTGACAAAGCCAACTTAGGTTACTTTAATGCTTGTTAAATACGACTCTGTACAGATTGCACATTTTATACTAAAGCAGCTCAATATCACAGTTAGAGAAATGAAAATGCCTTCTGAATTTTTTCATTTTTATAGCCCAATAGAACCCAATGGGCTCTCAAGCTAAGGGTAAGAACAAAACCAACTGCCCAGTTTTGTAAACAGTATGAGAGGTTGTCTCTAGGATCCTATTAAATCACACACACGCATAGGTCTTCCAGTGACTTGTAACAGCCGCACGCTCAGCACCACAGCAGGTTTCTTTCACATTGTGTTCACAAAAGAGCAGTCATGGCCGTCTGGTTGAGCGGTGTGAAGCAGTTTCTGGGGGCTGAATAACCATCATTCATCCCAGGACGCATCTGAACCTTCTGAGAGGCAGGGTCTCCGCTCTCCGCAGTCAAGAAGCTGCTGGTCTTGGGCTTGTCATAGTCTCTGTCTGCAGGCTTGGGGCTTGGTGGCATCTGATAGTCCCCCCTGGGGGCCCCTGCGGCAGGGGAGAAGCCCCCGGAGGACAGGGAATGTTTGTGGGCGGGTGCGGGCCCCGCTCGGTGACCGGTCTGAGCAGCCGAGAACGAGTGGGCGCGCAGCAGGTGCCGCTCCACGATGGGCGTGGCGTACTCGGGCTCTGCGTGGGTCAAGGGGAGCGCGTACTCGTGACGGTCCGCGCGGTGGGGGCAGTCGTAGTGGCCGCCGACATCCGTGCTCGCCGCGTTCTCCCCGGCATCGCTATCCATGGGCCGGAAGGTGGAGCCCTTCCTGGTGACTGTCCCGGTGCCAATCATGAGAGGCTGCTGGTAATCTGAAACCAAAAGAAAACACGCATCATTTTTGCAGCACCACATCCAAATGCAAGCCAGCTAGCTGGTCGCTGGGGATACTCTTCTTTCCCCTCCACTGTTTTCCACCAAGCACCTAGAGTGTCCCAGGTTCTGTGGGAAACACGAGATGCAAGCCTGATGACACACATAGGGACTTATTAAAAAAAAAAAAAAAAAAGCATACTGGGACTTCAGGAACCCTCCAAGGGTCACAGGAACCTAGAGAAGAGAGTATGTTACACCCTATGGCAGGGGAAAGTGATTCATGAAGGAAGTGGCTTTAAAACTAGTCCTTGAGGTGCTAAAGTTTGGAGGTGGTGGTAACCCTGAGAAAAGAGAATTAAGGACATCCATGAAAGTAGTCTGATATGACCAGAGAATGAGAGACTATGGCACAGTTGTTTAATGGAAATAAAGACCAAAGCAATAGGTCTGAGTTTAGTGATGACCAGAATAATAAAAGAGCTCACATTTATTGAACCCTAAATCTGTGCCAGACACGATTCTAAGATAGTAAGATATGAATTAAATCTTTTAATAAAAATCCTATGAGATAGGACTATTACTCCAAGTCACAAATGGGAAAACAAAGCAGAGGAAGACTAAGGAACTCTTCCCAGACATATAGCTAGCAGGCAGTGGAGTCAGGACTCGAGCCCATATTTAAAGTGTGTGCTCTGTTAATGGTCATAGGACAAGGTGGTTGCCTTGCTAACAAAGTTTGGTTTAATTCTATAGAAACTAACAGACTGGCACAGTCTGAGATAACTCTGGAGGCAAAATGAAGAAGGAAAGTCAGGTAGTAAAATTGGCAAAGACAGATGACACACTGATGGCTTCTCAGGGACATTGAAGCCATTTGAAAACCTGCAGAGTCCCTTCATCTACCTCCTCCTCAAGGGCAGGGGGTGGTATTTAATTCATCTTTCTAGTCACTCTTTCCTGGAGCTTTAATCAAAATCTTGGTAACAAATACAAATTAAGGGCTTCATGAGACCAGCAGTTCTTCAGGCCACTGCCATGAATGCCATGTGTCCAGCAGGCCTGTAAGACTCAACCAAATGGAGCTGATGAATAATATGTCAGTGCCAGTTTGTAACTTTGTGCAGAAAAAAAAATTCTGCTTTATTAAAGGATTTTAGTCTTATTTTTCTCTTGTCCCTCCTCTCTCCACAAGCAGCACCTCTTATCTAATAGCATTGTCTCAGGGCTATGACACTTACCTGCCATATCACTGGTGACGAGATCTAACTTTTGTGTAATTTCCTTCTCATTGTCATAGCTGATAGTAAACTCTGCTGACTGATGCCTGGCAAAGGGATATTTAATCTGCTTCCAACAGTCTGTAATAAAGATAACATGAAGCAAACGAACATATCAGAATTCAATGCACATACTCCATGACGTGTTCCTTGATGGATCAGAGTCAAGCTGTCTCTTTACCGTTGATAGTGACAAATGCACAGCCATGGCTGTTTTAAATGTGTGCACCAAGAACCCCATGCTGAGGCCAATAACAACAATGGCAAACACTACCTTAAGTATGCTTTCCACTGGCTTTGTAAAACGTACTTACGTACCCATTCAGGTAGGAGAGTATCCCTCTATGAACCATTTGGGCATGTTTTTTCTTGTGGCCTAAAGATGCTGAGAGTACTGGAGTGCATTGGCTCAAGCAGTAGAGTGCCTGCTATGCAAGAGTGAAACCAGTCCCCCCCCCAAAAAAGATAGGGCTGATGCTGAACAAAAGTAACCATGAAAATTCTAAATTAAAATATAGAGACTACATGCAATAAATTCCCTTTTTTTAAGACTTGCAAACTTAAAGACTAGAGAGCTTACTTTTTCTTAAGCCATACAGTAGTTTCCCCTTATCTGTATGATTTTTCTTTGGCTGGACTGAGGTTTAAACGCAGGGCTTGGTGTTTACAAAGGAGATGCTCTACTGCTTGAGCCACACCTACAGTCTATTTTGTTATGGTTATTTTGGAGATGCAGTCTTGAGAACTACTTGCCCAGACTGGCCTCAAACCATGATTCTCTCTATCTCCCAAGTAGCCAGGATTACAGGTTCCTGGCGCCTGGCTCCCTTATCTGCAATTTTGCTTTCCAAAAAGTAAAATGGTCACAGTCAACCATAGCCCAAAAATCACAAACTGAAAATTCTAGAAATAAACAATTTGTAAGTTTTAAATTGCATACTAGGTTGAAAACATGAAATCCTGGACAGTCCTGCCTTGGATGTGATAAATCATCACCATCTAGCATGTCCACTCTGTATATGCTGCCCTATGAGTAGTCAATTCAGTGATCAAATCAGCTGATATCGTATCACAGTATTGTGCAACACTTCTTTTACTTAATAATGACCTCAAAGCACAAGGGTGGTAATAGTAGCAATTTTATTTCTGTATGTTATTATAATTGTTCTATTTTGTTATAGTTATTATTGTTAATCTCTTACTGTATCTAATGTATAAATTACACTTTATCTTGGGTATGCCCCTATAGGGAAAAACAGTATATATAGGGTTCGATATTATCCATGGTTTCAAGCATCTACTGGGGGTCATGGAACATATGCCCCACAGATAAAACAAAGAGAGACTGCTGTATAAGTATAGGTCACTAGATACTTAGGATGTTTTGTGATTTTTGTTTTTGCAGTGCTGGGAATCAAATTCAGCACCTCATAAATGCTAGGCAAGCAGTCTACCACTCAGCTACATTCCAAGCCTATTCATGCTTTCAATCAGATCTTGTCACTTCCTCAAATACACAATAAAACTGTAGATGAAGTTTTAACCGACCTGTTTTCTGAGCCTCCGCTGATACATATGGATTTCCTTTCTTCTTCCTCCTATCAATACAAAAAGTCCTACTGAATATTGTAAGTCAGCGTGCCTTTGTCTCCTTGTATAAACATGAATATTATAGTACTTACCTAATAGGGCTGTTGTGAGGATTAAATGACATAGCAGTTGCTATGTGCTTATAAAGTTATATGAAAATATAGGATTATAAATAAATTTATCTTATAAAGGTCACAATATTTTCTCTAGAAGAATGTATACTAATTAAAAAAAAATTTTTTTTTTGTGGTACTAGGGTTTGAACTCAAGGCCTCACGCTCACTAGGCAGGCACTCTACCACTTGAGCCATGTCTCTAGCCCTTTTTTAGTGTTGGGTATTTTTTGAGATAGGGTCTCTTGAACTATTTGTCCAGGCTGGCTTTGAACTTTGACCCTCCCAGTCTCAGCCTCCCAAGTAGCTAGGATTATAGGTGTGATCCACTGGTGCCTGGCTCTAATTTTATTTTACATACTAAAAACCAATGTATTATTATTCTATTTTCTCACTTGCCCATGCAATTAATAAAATCCTGAAGTAATTCCTCCTGATTACATGTGTCAGTTCAGCCCTATTTTCTATACTGAAGTCCAAATTGTGGTGTCTTTAAAAAACTAGAGATTTAATATCTTCGTTCACTTATGTTGGAAAATGATGCTTCTTTCAATTTGGACTAAGTTGTGAAGGTGTTTAAAAATGTAAAAAGAGAAAAACTTCAGAATGATTTTAATTTTTTTGTTTAAACACAAGTCCTAACATTTGTTATAATGAATACAGAGTCTGAGATCTGGAAAAGAGTCAGTGCTCACTGTGGTAAAATCCTTTATTTTATGTGTGAGAAATCTGTGGCTTGGGGAGATGGAGTGACTGGGCTGCCCAGAGACACAGATTGCACCAGGACTTGGGCCTCCGGACTCCTTTCAAATATGCTTTCCACTCTATGGAAAGGAGAGGGGAGACTTCAGAAGGAAGTCTCTGGATGTTGACTTCAACAGTCTCTACAAAACTTGTTTTTAAAATACAAATTCATGTTTTTATTCCAGAAGTGGTACTGAGAATAAATTCACATTTTATCTTGAAAGAAGATGCTTTTTGATACATGTGTACCTGAAGAGTAAACTTTTTGGGTTTATGATAGCTTACATAATTAGAGAAGAAATTAAAATATGTAAACTCACATACTTTCTAAAGGCTGCAAAGATCCCAATTCCAGCCAGAAGAAGCACAATGAGGAGCACCAATGGAACAGCCACAGTTGCAACATTTATTCCTGGAGACAGGGAAAGCCAATGAGTCACAGTATAAATGACTGCAAAGCAAAGTTCATGGCATAAAACTGAGCCTGGATTTGAGAAGTCTTCAACTGTTTAATATACAGGGGAAATGAATGAGCATTTACTGATACTAGAAAGCAAAAGGAAAGGACTCAGAATCCTGGCTAATTTTGGGAAAATAAATCACTGTCCCTCTCCTCCCCAAAAATGGCAGTTTCCAATGCTCCTCAGGGATTAACATTTACTCTGAGCTTATTGTTTGGTCTGTGTCAGACTACAAAAGTCAGAATCAAGGCGGCCAGTTTAAAGAGGGCCCACCCAGCCAGGAATTATTTAGACAGATAAAGAACTTAAATTCAGCGTGGAGCTCCTAGCTTGGCTTTAGAGTCCAGTTTCCCCAAATGGTGGGCGGGTTTGGACCTGAGCCATAACAGAGGTCTGGGGAGCTGTGGGATTCTAATTACCAGAACTCTGGAGTGGACTGAGAGGAAACGCAGCCTGATGACCTCAAATGGCATTTCCACTCTGCTTCACAAAACACCACACTTTCCTACCACCCTTTCTGCTTTAGGAAAGGAGATTACTCTAACAGTCACTGAAGTGGGCCCCCGGGCTTGTGGGCTGCTCTTCACCTTGCTTTTTGAGATCTCTGGGAAGAAAATAAAGGGATGATCAGGAGTGGAAATGTGTAGTTCATGAATAGAAGGAAAAGAAACTTAGACGGATACAAAATGTGTATAAATAACAGCAGTGTTATTTATAAGAGTGAAAGTCTGGGTAGAAATTGGACAACTTAAATTCTAACAGGAGGGGAATGGCTGACTAAAAAATGTTATATCCATATGAAAATAATGCTATAAAGATATTGATCTCATAATATGTTAAATAAAAAACACGTTACAGAACAGGTCATATACTATGCTACTACTTACGTCTTAAAGTTAGAAATACAAATATAGTTGACTAAATGCAGTAGGATATGGTGATCATCTATAGATGATTTTTGTTTCCTAATTTGTATTTTTCTAATCATAACATTATGTAAATTATTTTATATTCTGAAAAAAATAAATGTACTTTTAAAGTTCATTACCACTGAAGGAATAAACTAGCACTGAAGAGCTTCATTTTGTTTTTAAGACAGGGTCTCACTAGGTAGCCCAGACTGACCTAGAAGCTTGTTTGAGATCTTCCTGCCTCTGCCTCCAGGTGCCACCATACCCAGCTCATTACTAATGAAGAATTTTAGACAACCAAATTCTTGAAGAAAACTTGATCCTTACCGTTGGAGGTAAACAGAAAGCGCTTTTCTGACAGGGAGCCACTGAAACAAAAGACAGACACAGGAGTGAATGAGTCACTTTACTGGATCCCAGAGAACAAAACAGGGTGGTAGCATAGGGCTCAAGTGCCTCCCCACCTAGGCAGCCTCAGACTCCTCACAACACCCCTGCAAGGCCACTGATATTATTTTCATCAGGAGTTTTGAAAGATAAACAGGCTTCCTAAATTCATACAAGTGACAAAGACCAGGACTCTGCTCTATTTAATTATTTTACACTCGGAAAGAGTTGCTTACTATTCTGTTTGACTTTGAATTACATACTGTATGTAGAGGGAGAAAGAGACAGAGAGGGACAGAGCACACCAAAACATGAAATCCACAGAGAACCCGAAAGTAATCTGTTCAAGAAGGTAAGGACCTTCCTATCAAAAGCACTTTTGAGAAGTATCAGGTAGTAAAACTTCCTGGAATGGATTTTTTTTTTTCTTTCACATTCTTTATCTACTCTTACTCCAAGGCTCCACAAACTCTGGTATTCCACACAAAGGTTCTATTATAATGTCTGTACTGAATAAACTGCAGTGGTCAGTCATTTCTCATAGGAGGAAACTCAGACCCACATGGGTTATGAGACTTGCCTAAGTTCACAGACAGGGACAAAGACCCTTAAAGAAAGGTGCACAGTGTTGGGAAAAATTTAGGATTTAGCTGTAGCTTCTCTTTGTCTAATTTTTCCATTTCCTCAAGTGTTCTGGCATGAAGTGTTATACTGAAAATGTGGGCCAAATAAGCCCAAACCATACTGCAGCAACCTTGAAAGCCTACTCTCACTCCCACTGCTGTGAAATACTAAAATGTTAACTTTTATTTTTTGTTGTTGACCAAACAGATGAAGTATGACTTTGGAGTACACTCAGAGAAGATACCAGAGAAGCTCTGCTTCTAACAGCTCTTTGTCTGGCTTTCCTCCATTATCACCTAGAATATGTTCTTCCATTTCATTCTTTTATACTAATCAAATGTGACCACTTGGAGAATGCTATAGGTATATAAGCCTCCTCTTTGAAAAATGAAAACACCAACGGGAGAACAGGGCTTTGAGGCATTTCCACTTAGGGTGAATGAATTCCATCAGATTACAGGAACAAGGAAGGAGCCTCCCAAAGGGCTACAGTGAAGAATAACCTGAGGCAAACACAAAGGAAGGCTTTTCCTTCTGGCATTAGGACTCATCCTCTGTATGAGGTCAGCCCCTCTTCCTGATTCCATTCTGGTCTCCTCAAGTCAAGGAAGTGGCCTGACCCCCGGATGAATCCCAGAAGTATGCTGGATATTTACTTTAGGGATCTTGTCTTCCTCAGCTGCAGTGCTTCCTTCTGTGTTTTTTCCTGAACACCAAACAACCATGTGTGGGAACATAAGTTCAATGACCGCACGTACAGTGGCTCCCAAACAGCAAACAACACAGATAAAAACAACGGGCTCCCTGAAGATTTGGGAATCTAAATGTGTGGAAGAGACTGTATTAACATACAGATGATTCTTTGCTTAGAGCAAAAGTCAGTGCCAAATTACAGAGCTAGGCAGAAGGGACCCACCAAAACAGAAACCAGACTATTTGCTCAAATAACTATATGCAATATATAGCAACACTTTTACTAATTCATTAATGATTTAAATTTATGTACTTTTGTCATAGAAATTTAATTTCAAGCTACATCAAAGTAATAAACATGCATTGAGTTCAGTCAATACAGAAGTAACTGAGGAATAAAGTACTACTTTTTTCAGTAATTTTGATAATTTTTCTTCAAAAGTAAAATAAAATCCAAGCAGTGTAAGTTAAACTTTGCTATCTTACTTTCTTACAAAAGAAGCATTCAGATATATAAAAATATAGGCAAGAGATCTGAAGCCAAAGGCCAATACTTCATTACTATTTGGAGAGGGCAACACCCAAGAAACCTAGGCCAGAGCCTGAAATAGCACCTAGTATCAATAGAAAAAAAAAAATCAAAAAACATAAAAAGAAATTCTCACATTTAAAGGCTTACATTACATGAGTGATAAGTTTCATTCTAAATCAGGCTGTAAATTTTAATGTTCCAAAGAGTTGAGGCAAATATATATATGTGAAAAATATATGTGGATATGTATATATGTAATTTTATTTGAATGAGGATTTTAGTTTCTAAAGGCATCCTGTTACTAAGCTGTTAGAACTTAAACTTCGGCACAAATCTAGAGATTTGATTTTCTTTTTTGAACTTTTAGATAGATAAAAAGAATACTTTGTGGCCTCTCATTGTTAAAAATCCTATCTAGGAGAGAAGGTAAATGGGAAGTCATGGTAGAGGAAGAACCCAAATATCATGAGATGTATGTAGTGTGCATCCTGTCCTTAGAAGATCAGTCTTTTGTCAATTACATATGGCATTACTTGCATTGCATATGAAAAAGTTAGGTTGGAACATCATCTGTAGTAAACCATCACCTCACTCTGAGCTGGGAACTTGCTAGTCAGAGGCTCTGCCTTTTCTCCTCAACTAGCCTACTGGTCATGAGCATGACACGTTTATGGTCACAATTGCTCTCTGACATTCATCCTAAGACTTTGACTCTACCCCAGTACACCTCCTAGGCTTTGTTCCTGCTTCTCATCATAACCCAAGGCTTGCTTCCTTCATGAAGGGGATTTAACCAACTTTTCCTCTAACTGCAGTTGCTACTCCCAAGCCCAAGCCTGGACCAACACCCCAATCAGAAATGGTTTTAGACTCAAAATTTACTTATAAATTCAAAAGTTGATCTTTTGGAACTTAGAATATATCTTCCTATAAAAACAACATTGTAACTTGTGGTCAGGATCTCTATTTGACCGATGACATTGCCAACCTATAATACATTTAGAAAAAGTAGAAGGAGAAAGAGAAAAAGTATTATATAACTTTCTTAAAAATCACATCAGAGCCACCATATATGTGCTGACTTGGGAACCGATCCACTACCCATAATGTGATTTTTACCAGATAAGATAGCACACAATCCACTGTAAGGATTCAACAGTAAAATATAATTTTTTTTTTTTTTTTTTTTTTGGTGGTACTGGGTTTGAACTTACGGCTTTGCACTTGTGAGGCAGGTGTTTACTGCCTTTTTGCTCTGGTTATTTTGGAGATAGGTTCTCACCTTTTGCCAAGGTCCACCTGGACCACAATCCTGTTTTATACTTCCCACCATCACTGGGATGACAGATGTATACTACCACATCCAGCTTTTTTCTGTTGGCATAGGGTCTCTCAAACTATTTTGCCAGGAGTAGGCTTGCCTGGAACTGTCCCTCCCTTTCTCAGCCTCCCACACAGCTTGCTACGACCAGCATACTCCACCAAACCCAATAATTGGTTGAATGAGCGTCTTGCAAACTTTTTGCCTGGGCTGGTCTTGAGCCACTATCTTCCTGATCTCAGCTTCCCAAGTAGCTATTACTACAGGCATGAGCCATCAGCATTTTTTTTTTTTTGAGGTGGGAGGGCAGTACTGGGCATTGAACTCTGGGCCTTGTGCTTACTATAAGTGCTCTGCCACATGAGCCACACTTCCAGCTAAAATATGACCTCATTCTTTCTGTTTGCAAGAGCAAAACAGTGGGACCAGAGAATATCGTCATACAGACTGTGAGTAGCAGAAGATACAGCTCCTGACTTATTTTTCCCACTTTTGGATCCCAAAATGACTGCAGCTTCCATTTTGTGCCTTATCTTGAGGTCCAAACCCATGTGGAAAGTTGTTCAAAAAACAGTCACCATAGTCAGAGAAAAAGGAGTGAGAGAGAAATCCAGTAGCTCAAGGAACATATCTTCCTCACTAGCTGTCCATCTGGAGGGGCCCTCCTTTTCGACCATTCCAAGCTGCCTATTGATATGTGTGGGCATACACACCACAGAGCAGCCTATATTCAGTTCTGCACAGATCTAGCTTCCAGGTGGAGGAAATCTGAAAGCATACAAAGCTTCAGTTGAACTGTTTAAAGCAACTGACATATATTTTTTGCTTATGAAGCAAAATGAGAAGCTAACAACATAAACAATAAAAGCCATCTTTTTCTATTTCCTTTTTAAAAAACATTTTATTACCCCTTACCCAAGAGACTGGCTAGTGCTGGGTGCTGGTGGCTCATGCCTGTAATCCTAGCTATTCAGAAGGCAGAGATCAGGAGGATTGTGGTTCAAAGCAGCCCGGGCAAGTAGTTCAACAGACTCTATCTCAAAAAAACCCATCACACACACACAAAAAAGGATGGCTTAAGTGGTAGAGTGCCTGTCTAGCAAGTATGAGACCATGAGTTCAAACCCCAGTGCCGTCAAAAAAAAAAAAAAAAAAAAAAAAGAGAAAGACTGTCTAGCATTCTGGGAATCTCAGTGGTTCTATAAGGGTTTATGTATTTTAGTTCCCTGTCCCCTTCAATATCTTAGGTAAAACTGGAGACAACCAGTAATTTATGGAAACCAAAAAAAAATAAGCCTTATTCTCTCCCAGCTCTGCCCTGGGGCTTCAGATGTGTGCCATTTTAATGTGCATGTCAGCATAACCAGTGAGCTTTTTTACTGCTACATTTATCTTCCACATAGAGACCAAAAATGCTGCTTAAGCACACACACATATATTTTCAAGCTGACAAACCTTGATATCACATCCCTACTGTTCTTTCAAAACTGTGACCTGATTAATTATGGTCTCAGGGCTATCTTCCTCTCAGAAAAAAAGGCAAAGTACTTACTGCCTGGAGAGCACACCATTGGCCAGAATTCCTTCATAATGACTTATTCCTTTGTGCTGAAGCACACTGATCCGGCCACCCTGTTCATCTGCAATTATTCCTGCATGAATGGCGGCTTTGCACAATAAAGAGGTCTGAAACAGAGCAACATCATCATTCAGAGCTTACTTAATAAACATTTAAGATATTGTGGTGATTTACAATAGCGGTTGCCTACCTCCACCTCATGAAAAAATGCCTCCCAGTAGTCATGCCCTGATGTAATCACCTTCACCTGCTCTCTAAACCGGGCCAGGGAGCTTGCTTTGTCCTGCTGCAGATAATGTGACCCCACCAACTACCACATGTGAGTGGAGCAGCTTTAGACTCTCCAGCTGCAGTTGATATGCCATATGACAGCAGCCACAGGAGCAATTCCAGGGTAGGGGAGCTGAAGAACCCACAGCCCAAACTGCTCACTCACAAATTCCTCAGCAAATGAAATGGCAGTTATTCCAAGCCACTAAGTTTTGGGGTGGCTTTAAGCAGAAAAAGATAATAGATCTTGTTTCTTAGACTTGGTTTACCAGATACATATATTGTTTAATGTTTGAAAGGGTGAACATCCCATACCATAGCTTCATTTGTTTATTCAGAGATTTACTGATAACAACTAGCCACAGAACACTAAAGGGAACAGAAAACTTAACGTGGGTGTTAGAGGACTGATGAGAAATCACAGTTCACAGCCTCATCGAATTTTCTGAATCCCACGAGAGAGATCAACAGCTTGTGCCTGCTGGGAAGCAGGCCTGTGCCTTGGAAGATTTAGCAGCTGCTGGCTGTTGACAAATCAAACAAGAACAACTGACTAGTTCCAATTAACACACAGTCATGGGGTTAGAATTTTCTCTGGTGGGAAGTGGGGCTGAAGGAACAACTAGAAGTTTTCCATGGGGTGCCCAGGCCATAGGCCCCTGAGTACAGACCTGGGGGGGTGGGGAAGGGTGATAAGGCAGACAGGCCAGGATTGTGGAATGAGAATATCATTCTAAATAAACTTCAGCTATGCCCCACTTCTGAGAACTAATGCCAAAAAAAAGAGCAGCTCATGAAATTGCGTCTCAGTCACTGAATTTAGGAGCTCCTCCTTGTGTTAATGACAGTGTTGTTTACGTTACTCATAATGGAAATGTTCCCTTAGATTTAAGTTAAAATATTAGAAGAATAGATGAGACAAATCATAGTTTGTAACTGCTGTTGTTGCAAAAAAATTGAGAACTTTTTAGAGACTTCATATTTCCTAAACTAAACTGGATTTGGCAAAGGACATCAGTTTTGTAGTACTTGCTATCATAGCCAAAAAAGAGGGAAGATTTCATAACAGAAAAGAAATTTTGAGAATGCCAAGACACAGATGCAGAGCCTACCCCTCCTGACTTTGGAAACAAAAAGAAGAGTTAGAACTAGAAAAAAAGTAATGCTCTTTAATAAAAATGAAGCTTGCATTTTTTAAAAAAAGTTTTCTGAATCTGCTTACATTCAAAAACTTGCTTAGCCAGGTTAGAGAGACTCTTGCCTATAATCCTTAGCTACTTGGGAGGCTGATAGCAGGAGGATCATGGTTAGAGGCCAGCCCCAGCAAATAGTTCGTGAGACCCCATTTCCAAAATAGCTAGAGAAAATGGACTGAAGGTATGACTCAAGCAGTACAATGCCTCCTTTGCAAGTTTGAAGACCTGAGTTAAAATCCCAGTCCCACCAAAAAAAAAAAAAATCCAAAAAAAAAACAAAACCGCACAACTTTCTTGGCTGGAGATGTCACTCAATTGCAGAGCACTTGCCTAGCTTACTCAAGGCCCTGGTTTGGATCCCCAGCGCTGTAAAACAAACAAGCAAGCAGGCAAGCAAGCAAACAAACAAAAAAACATTTTGTCACTGGTTTAGATTCTTGAGGTACAAAATGGGGGGAGGTACAAAATGGGGGAGCCAGTAGTTAAAAAAAATAGTGTTGAATTTAAATTCAGTAATTTAACTTGTCATCTGCTTCTGCATTAGATATGCAGAGGTAATTTTTCTGCTCTTGACTTGGTTTCCCTACACATCTGAACAATGACAATGATTTGTTACCTCATGATTCTAAATGGTATCCAGTGTATTTTTTGTTTTGTTTTATGGTTCTGAGAATCAAACTCATGGCCTCACACATGATAGGCTAGCACTTTATCATTCTGCTATAACCCTAGGCCTTCCAGTTTTCTTTTTGTACTGCCCATGAGAGCTATTGCCTTCA
Source organism: Castor canadensis (assembly GCF_047511655.1). Classification (NCBI taxonomy): domain Eukaryota; kingdom Metazoa; phylum Chordata; class Mammalia; order Rodentia; family Castoridae; genus Castor; species Castor canadensis. The sequence goes on from NC_133386.1 coordinate 45,578,071, forward strand.
CTCAGCTCCAGAATGGAAGCAAATTAGTATAGTTGTCTACTGGGCAGCCATTCTCCCTGTCCCTCGAGTATCTTTCTCAGAATTCTGGCTGGAGCTGGGTTAGTCTTCACCTAATAGCCCTATGTAGAGCTCTCACTGGACTTGGCATGTCCTATAGCCTGGCTTGGGTAGAAGAGAACAAGGTCACAGGTCAATGAACAACAGAACCTACCAGCATCACTGGCCACAGCACCCAGCATTGAAAAAATCCAATGGTATATACCATTTTATGGAATTTATTTAATTATAGCAACACTTTCCCATAATATTTAATGTAGGCCACATGATAACTCTCCAAGAGAAGAGTGAGCCACCAGGTCTGCCTAACATCATTATGATAAAATTACCAGCTTTTACCAGAACTATTTCCTTTTTAAAAAACACTCTCTCACCCATTCAACTTAAACAAAATTGTTGTTTACTTAAGGGTGGCTTTTTAGGTATTAATTTTAAAAGTTCACCTTCATTAAATCTGGTTTTTAGAAAATTGTCCTTTGAACAACAGAATAATTTATACTTTGATTTTCTACCCATTTTTGAAGTCTAAGTCTTAGTCAAGTATAAATGTAGGAGAACCACATTGCTGGCCTGTGTTAATTAGTGATTTACCTTAAACAAAATTCATTAACTCAAATGAAATCATTTAAGTGTAATGATTCTTCAGGAAAGGAAATGCAACAGGCCACCCAGGAGAACACCTGCATAGTGAAAGCAGTTGCAGACACAGCGTTAGCTACACTAAGTGTTTCTGAAGCTGCTAAACCACAAAAGATGGTCAAACAGATTAGCATGAGACTCAACGAAAACAATTTCCCAAGTGATTATCAAATCACCCCAGAATTGGGGGATGTTAAAAAATCTTCCTTAAAGAAAAAAAATCACCTTGTTCTGAAAAGTATTGACAATGCATTAAGAGTAAATTTAACATAAAAGTAAACATTTTATATTACAGTTAATAAAACATGAGTCAAAAGCAGTAAGATGGCTGGCAAAGTGGCTCAAGTGGTAGAGCACATGACTAGCAAGCATGAATCCCTGAGTTCAATTCCCAGTACTGCCAAAAAATAACCCCCAAAACCAGTAAGATGGATAGAATAAAGCAGATGCTTAAAAATGTTGGTAGAATGATGGTAAAATGTTAAATCATAAAATGATATATTCCACCTTCTATCATATGAATTGTTCCTACGTGCTATAGTCTTCATAATTATCATATTAGTAATACTTTCTTTAGGAAAATAGTATGCACTTATTATAGAAATGTTGGGAAATATGAAAATAAGTAAGATCACTCAGAGATACTCACCATTACACTGTATCTTCCTATGGCTTTTTATGTGCACAAAAGATCTAGTTTCTCCCCTTCTTGACCTAAACCAGGAGTACTATCTTTCTTTATTTTACAGTACTTGAAGATTTTTGAGAAAAGAGCATTAGTGAAATGAATTAAGCGATGTGTTCCACTTAAGAGCAGATGGCTTCAGATCAATAGGCTGAGAAGAAGGTGCCAAGACAAAAACTGTTCTGGAAGTAAGGGGGCAGATCTTCAAGAGAAGTCTATACTCCTTTGCTGGCAGTGGAAGCAGACTGCAGTGCAGAAGCCTGAATTAATTAGTCAAGGAGATAAACTCAGAATCTTAGTGATTCAAAAGGCCTTTGAATGTTTCCCATTCACTGCTCTGGACAGATCACCACATCTCCATCCCACGGAACCCTTCCTACACACCAGCAAATGATTTTAACATCTATACTGTTTCTCCAAGCATCCTCATCCCATTTTGCACTGCTCAATTATTCCATATATGCAGCTGAAATTGGCCTCCCTATCACTTTTATCCACTGACCCTAGTTCTGCCTTTTGGAGCCACCCAGAATGAACCAATGCCTTTTCTACAATAGACAACATATTCTCTCCTGAGACAGAGCATCTGCTATGTTAATGGCTCCTCTGGTAATTAGCTTTATAGATTCTGTCATCCTGACCTATAAGATATGCTTTGGTTTTGCAAAGACCCTTCCAGAAAAGATGAGGTTACAAGTGAAGATATTTCCCAAGATGAAGGTGCCATAGAACAGACTCTAGGACAAGCCCCATGATCCTTGCCTCCTGGTATTCACTTTTGTAGAATTCATCCAATAAGGACAGTGTTGTGACTTTCTTCTAACTGGCAGAATATGGCAAAAGAGGTAGGATACTATTTCCATGAGATAATTACATAAGGTTGCATTGTGTCTTACTAGGACACACCTTTGCTAGATAACTCATTTGTACTAGCTTTGAGGAAACAAGTGGCCATGTGGGGAAGGCCCAGTTGACAGAGAACTAAGTGCATCTCCAGTCAAAATCCAGGAAGAAACTGAGGCTTTCAGTTCAATGACCCTCAAGTAACCAAACACTGCCAATACTCTATGAGTTTAGAAACATATCTGTCTGTAGCAGAGCCTCTAAGGAGACTGTAGCCCCAGCTGACAGGTTGGTTGCACCCTTATGAAAACCTGAAATGAGAACCCAGCAAAGGCATGCCCAGACTCCTAATCCACAGAAAACGAGATATAAGGAAGCTATCCCTGTCAAAAGGCAGCAAGATAAACATCTACAGGAAGAAAAACTGTGCAATTTCCTATTGTACCTAATTCTTATGTTTCCTGCACATGAAAATAATTAATAAAAACTTTCTAATGTTAGGAAGGAAAAACTACACCTAAATATTTTATTTCTCTTAGTTAAATTCCTGGAGTCATTTTATAGCTTGTGCCAAGTAAATCTTCAGACTAAAGTAGTATAAATCATTTGAAGATTCAAATAATTTATTGAGTTACTAGGGGTTGAACTCAGGGTCTTGTGCTTACTAGGCAGGTGCTCTAACATTTGAGTCACTCTGTCAGTCCTCAAATAATTTATAGGTCAAATAAATATCTGTGTCAAACTTCTCAATAGGACTGAAGGTGTGACTCAAGTGTTAGATCACCTGCTTAGGAAATGTGAGGCCCTGATTTTGAATCCCAGTGTCTTAAAAAAAAAAAAAAGGCTATTTTTTTCCCTGCATGAAGACACAAATCAATAACATTTTTCTCATCGCTTGTGAGACCGCTCTCTTCTCTCTCTCTCTTTGCTTCCCAACCGCTAGGGGAGAGCAGCTTGCTCTACCACATGGTCCTCCATGATGCACTGCTTTACCATAAGCCCAAAAGCAGCAGGGCAAAGTGACCAAGGACTGAAACCTCCAAAATTTTGAGACAGTACTAGAGGTGTGGCTCAAGCAACACAGTGCCTGCTTTGCACTCAGTGTAGAGCCCTGAGATAAAACCTCAGTCCCACTGGAAAAATAAACCTATAAATCAATAAATAAAACTTTGAGACAAATAAACCTTGTCTTCTTTTAAGTAGATCTATCTCAGGTATTTGTTATAGGTAACAGAATGCTGACCAACACTATGGAAGAATACTCAGGTGTTCAAAAAGGTTTTGTTTTCATTGCATTTGTATACACTTAACTAGAAATGCTGGGAAGAAGAAAAAATGCTTAGATAACCTTGGTTTTATGCTTCTTATTTCATCTCATTGTCTCAGAAAAGAGAATAGCTCATTTGCAAAGTTTTATATCTCATTTCACTTTACTTTGTGAAGACTTTAGGGAAAGCAACCAACTCTTACTCCTTAATTTCCTTCCTGCCATTATCTTCAATTACTTACATCTCTATAGCCATGTACCATATTCCCAGAAATATCTCCTGCTATGTCTCTGCAACCAGCTGGGCAGAATATGCTGGAAAAAGAAAAATAAAGCATTTTTAAAATTAAATTTTATTGTAACAAAATATTAAACTATACTTAAATTTAAAAAGTTGTTACTCTTCTCCATAGAACATGAGGGAATATCTTGCTTTCACAAACCCAATTTGTGAAAACACAGATTGAGCTAAACTGTTAATCTGGAGGCAAGTTTTACACAATTATTTGCTTCATTTTTTTTGTATAGACTCTATTTGAAAATGAGCTTCCCTAATACACTTTGGTTCTAAGATGTCTAAGAAATAGTTTTAAGGTAAAAGGAAAGTTTCATTTATATAATATGATTTCATTTTTATAAAAATAAATGTAACAATTTACTTTTTTATAGCTTAAAAAGAATGACAAAAAAAGAGTATTTCTAAACGGGGTGAGGTGGTACACACCTATAAATCCTAGTACTTGGGAAGCTGAGTGAGGCAAGAAGATCAAGCGTTCCAGGCCAGTCTGGGCTATATAGTAACACCCTATTTCAAACAAAAGAAAGAGCAGGATTCTGAGGAACTTTTGCTTTCTGTGTTACATATTCTATATCTCCATTACCTATACTAGCACTGTTTGACCAAAATATAATGGTTACTACATGCAAATTTAAATATTCTAGTAGCCACATTAAAAAAGTAAAAAGGAACAGGAAAAATTAATGATATGTTGTATTTAACCCAATAGATCCAAATTCTAATAATTTCTACATGTAAATAAACAAGAAATTATCAATGATGTTTCTTTCTTTCTCTCTTTCTATTTCTTTCATTTCATTGGAGACATTGTAGTCTCCAATGTCTGGAATGTATTTTATATCTACAACACATCTAAAATTGCATTTGCCAAAATTTATGTGCTTAATAGTTGTAAGTCTCCAGTAGTTTCTGTACTGGACTGCACTAGTCTATATAAATTATAAATTAGGTTTCAATTTACTTAACAGTCATCTTTCAAGAACCTTTTGAGAAACATGTCACAGAATGTAGTGTGCTGGAGGATCTTGGTGCTAGGGGTAGGGTGACCAGGCTCTGGCACAACCTAACTGGCTGTGTAACCCTGAATATTACATACAATCCCTCTTGCACTCAGTGTTTTCATCTCTGATTCCTCCAAGTGTCAACATATCAATAAGGTATAAGGGCCACCTATTTACATCTATGAAAAACACACAAAAGAAATCCAAAGTACTGTAAGAAAATGGATAGCTCTGAAGATGAATACTATGTGCCTTTGTTTCTAAATATATCACTGTATAATATTAACATGGTTTATCTAAAATGAGTGTACCAGTCCAAGCACATTCCACAATAGCAGTTGTTTTAAATTATATTTCCTTTCAGTATCCTCTTGCTGACTTAGCAAATTATACTGTAATAAGTATTTCACAATTCTTTCCCTACCTTTTGGAATCCCAGCATTACAACAGTAATCAAGGAATTAACAAACAAAAATAATGGGGAATCCTACTGCAGACTCACAATTCTTCAGAGACAATTCCCTTAGAACCTCAGAATTCAGAATGTTCTGAATTTCAGACAGGTAAAATGGTACCAATGATGTATATAAGACTATATGTAATATATATAAATCTGCATACATTAATGAAAAACAGTAATAGTTCTATGTCAAATGCATAAATACTAGTCACATTAGACCAAAAAGTTCTATGTTAATCTAGTACAATTTTGTTGTCAATAGAATTTAAGGTCACATTATTCAGGTATTGCTACTAAACGAGTAACAAAGGCTTTCAAAGCTTTCTGTATTCCAGAAGTGGATGAGGAACTGTGGACTATACCAATGACCACACCCTATCTTTAAACACTACAAAATGAATGGGCTACAGCTGAGGTGATCTGGCACCTTAATGACACCTTGTATGCTTGAATATATTCCTTTTATTTTTTTGGCAGGACAGAAAATGAATATTAATGCCTGGAGGCCCTTTCACCACTGGATTGTACAAGTATGGCTGGTAAAACCTTAAAGAATGCTGACTTATATGTGGGATGAACAGTAATTTTATTAGGCAACATTTAATTATTACTCATTTTCACTTTCCATTTATCTCTAGTAGACCTAATATTAAAATTAACACTGGAAGTTGATTCTGCACCAAAAATAATCATATTAAGAATGTCCAAATATCTGAGCTAGTTAGGACCACGGTCTCTTTAAACTTGACTCCCTGGGTACACTTAGTAGGTATGCAGCCCTTGGTAAGTGACTTCATTAATTTGTGCATCTGTTTTCAGGTTATACAGAACCTGCCTTGTAGGCATGCTGAAGTATTCACAGGAGCTACTAAATGCTAATGCAGAGAGTTGTACCTGTCACTAAGAAACAGTGGTTCTCAACTGGGGTGATTGCCTACTGGAAGACATTGGGACGTCTGGAAACATTCTTGGTTATTACAACGAGGGTAGATCAGGGAAGCCAGGGAAGCATCCAACAATGCTCAGGATAGTCCTATACAATAAAGAATTACCCAACCTAAAGTACCATAGCACTAAGAACCGGTAACCCTGCTCTAGACTACTTTACTTTCTAGATAAGGAAATGTACATCAAAGAGACTAAGGAGATTTTTCAGTTAAACTGGAATGACAGTAACACTGGGATGACAATTTTCATTTCCTTATTCTCAGAAGGCCCTTCCCCTTCCCTTGCTTTTCTTTTTTTTTTGGTGATACTGGGATTTGAACTCAGGGCTTTCACACTTGCTAGGCAGGTGCGCTACTACTTGAGCCATTCTGCCAGACCTATTATTGTGTTGAGTATTTTTGAAATAGGGTTTCACAACTATTTGCCCAGATTGGCTCTGAACCGGAATCCTCCTGATCTCTGCCTCCCAAATAAGTAGGATTATAGGTGTAAACCATTGGTGCCTGGCTTCAGTAGGTTTTTATTTAGCGTGAAAGACAAAATGAACCCCTTGTTACCATCCCACCATGAAAGAATTACAAAAGTCTTCCCCAAATATTGGCCAGGAAAAAAGTATACTCTATACACAATTATTTCTTATTGATAATACGGTGTAATTCAGGGGTCAGCAAATTATAGCCTATAGGCCAAATCAAATCTGCTGTTTGTTTTTGTAAATAAAGTTCTACTGTAACACAGCCACACTTGCTTAGGTTCACATTACTAATGTTTGCTTTTTTATTACAACAGCAACAGAGATTGTATGAATCAATGCAATAGAGACTTTTGGCTTGCAAAACCTGAACTATTTACTATCTGGCCCTTGACAAAAGTTTGCTGACCTCTGGTATAGGAAGCCATTTCAAATACTCCTCATCAGTTTCAACATGAGAACTTTAAAAACAACTTAAGTACAAATATGGAGCTTCATCTCATTTCATGTTAAGGAAAACAAAACATTTAGCAACATAACTGAAGGACAGTCAGGACACCTATATTTACCTGTATTTTGTCTTCGAATAATGACTACCTCGTTCCAAACAGGTTATTAAATCTGTCACAAATAAAGATAATTGCAATTAGCAGATTGAGTGAGGATTGGGGCACCCATGCTTCAAAACTGTCCTTTTAAATAAAAGACAAATTTTAAAAGCATTTATTCATTAGCTAGTTATCTGAATTTTCCTGTTTGAAAATTAACAAAACCTGAGAACTCTGTCTCCAGTATCTAATCATTTCCTTTCTTTTCACTTTCCTATCACCAAGAATGGTTTTCCAGTGTTATCTTCAAGTAAAAGATACCAGATTCTATTTCCAACAGAAAAACCAATGCTCATTAGTTACTATCCACTACATACATACAAAGAGCATATGGCATATGGGTAACCTTTCAAGAGCCCAGATGGTCCATAGAGAAGGTTTCCAAGAACATGTTAATTCAACTTAGCCACTGGCATCCAGTGACACAGGACAAATATTTACCCAGAACACTACAGTATATCAGCCTTCATCATTTGGACCAAGCTCTTAAAAGAAGATGTTCTCTGGAGTAATTTACAAAACTGAACTAACACTCAGCAATGGGGAACCTAAGATGCTCTAAAGGTCAATGCATTTAGATAAATCTACTATAGTTCCCCAAATATTCCACTCTTGCTGTAATAACTCTTTCTCTTCATCAACCTTGTCAAGAACCTTAGGAAGCAACACAAAACGAACACTGGTCATACTAGCTAATCAGACCTGAATGACACATCCCTTTCTCTGACTATTTTCACCAGAGGAGAAATTTGGACACCTCTGTGACCCTAGACAGATATGGACTGGGCTTCATGGTAATGACTCTGGAGTACAGAGGCCAGGACAGCCCACTTTCCTCTCTCTTCAGTGTTCATGTTCCATTCCCTTCTTTCCCACTCAAGTTTTGGTACCATGTGATAGAAACCTCCTCATACTGGTATGAGTATCTCCCACACTGAATATGTGCATGGATATGTGTTAAGGATGGAGATGGGAGGTCACTCGTTAAAATGTTTGCTCCCTGAGCAAGGAATTAGGCAGGAGGAAGGCTCCAGAGACCAACCAGGCCTTAGAAGGGATCAGGAGGATAGCCCCAAAGATGCACTATTCCAGGCTTGTAGGTAAAAAGAGATTCACCCTATCCCACATGGTCAGCTAATCTATCTACATTTGCTATGAAATGATTCTGTTCAGGCCCAACTATTACAAAGAAACTGTTTCTCTCTCCCCTACATCTTAACTTTACATCTAAGATCACAATTCTGTCCAGAGAAGGTGATAAGTAGCAACAAGAATTCTTAGGCAGATCCATGATGTTGGTTGTTTTGCTCTACCTGGATAGTCACTGCTGGCATAGGTCAGCAAAAAACCCCGACCAGAAATGTGGGATCCACTCGCAAAGCGGACAGTTACTTCATTTGTGTTCAGCCAGAGTTTTTCGGGAACAGTCATACTTCCACAGTATGGACCTACAAACAAAGCACACTTATGGCACATTTCAAAATTTACACCAGCACAAAGAACTGCTATATGGCATTTTTCTCCCTTACAGGTTAAATTTCAATATAACGCATATGTAATATTCTCATCCTCACCTATCTAGATTGCTGCTTGACACTGAGACTGGTAACTCGTAACTGATCAGAGAACTTGATTAGACTGGGAAGCCAGGTGAGGAAAGTGGCTTACCCTAGACAAACAATAGGTTGGAGCCAGTTAATTACCAACAACCTAATGAACAGGATTTGATCTTGGAAAAAGAAAGCTAAAAAGCAAAGGTCAAATACATTAGGCAATAAAGAAAAATTTGCCGCAAAAAAGATACGCTAGAGTCCTCCTAAATTTTCTCTAAGATACTCGAATTCCAAGGAGGTTCGAGAATGAAAAGATTATTCCATGCCTAGTAAAATCTTGCCCATGTCTTTGTATTAACTTCTGCTTAACCTATAACCCTACATAATGTATTTTGGTGTGTAAAATGAGGTTTATACAAAAGTAGAATAATTTCTAAAGCCTTCTGCAATGTATAGTATAAATTATGCAGGCAAGAATATAACATTGTTGCCCAGCTTGGTGGCTCATGTCTGTAATTCCAGCTGTTCAGAAGGCAGAGATCGGAAGAATTGGGGTCTGGGATCTGCCAAGGGAAAAAGCTAGGGAGACCCCATCTCAATCAATAAGCTGAGCATGGTGGTAAAAGACTGTGGTCCCAGCTATGTGGGAGGCCCCTAGGTAAGATGACTGTGGTCTGAGGTTGGCTGGCATCTGGGAAAAAAGTGAGAGCCTAGCTAAAAACTAACCAAAGCAAAAAGGACTGAGGGGTATGACAGAGTCTTTGCCTTGCAAGCAGAGGCTTTGAGTTCAAATGTCAGTACTGCCCCCCTCAAAAGGATAACATTGTTTCTAAAGGAAATTGCTTAAAAAAACAATAGAAATCACAATAAACTTCAAAGGGAAATATTAGATTTGGAGCATACAAGAAAAAGAAAACCCCTTCCTAAGACTACTTAAGTAAAGGTCTAGTTTGTAAATTGTCATCTTGAAAGTCATGCATGAGCCAGGCACCAGTGTGGCTCACGCCCGTATTCCTAGCTTCTCAGGAAGCAGAGAACAAGCACTTTAAGGTTCTAAACCAGCCAGGGCAAATGGTTCACAAGACCTCATCTTGAAAATATCCAATACAAAAAAGGGCTGGTGGAATGGCCCAAGTGGTAGAGTACCTGCCTAGCCAGTGTTGAGATCCTGAGTTCAAACCCTAGTACCGCAGAAAAAATAAAAAGTCATGCATGTAAATAATCTCTATGAAATTGGAATTACTAAGAAAATTTGAAGAGATGTATTTTTTGGCTGGCGGGGTAGATCAAGTCCTAGAGTGTTGGCCTGATGGGCGGGAGGTATGGAGTTCGAAGAGAGGTATTTTTCATCAACTTCTCTCAGAATAGTAAGGACACAGTCAATAACAAAAACATGAATCACGTTAAGGAAAGAGGGGAAGAAGGAGAAAAGACCACTCCAACTCAGTATGAATTAAATGTGGTTACACTAACCAAAACCAACAGAGTGAGAAGCTGTTCAGTATTCAGAAATTATGAACCCAGCTAAGACTACTCTCCTGGCATGAAGAATGTGATCTTTCTCCTGTCCTGTCCAGGATTCATATTCTGAAGATACGACAGAATAAGAATGCTGAATGCTTACCCTCACATGCCACATCTGTTTTTCCCTATTATTAAGTTCTAGTGAAATCTAAACAAAAAGCTACCACTTTCCTCTTTAGAAATCCTCATTGTATATATATGTTACTTGCATGAGCTAATATTTGCAAATTACTTAGAAGAATACATGTGGTGCATACTGGGAGCTATAGAAGTGCTTGTTAAATAAATAAACTAATAAATCTTAAACCAATACATAATGTCTGTTTTCTCTCTAAACTGTGTTCCATGGGACCGGAAGTTTCATAACCATCCTTTCCTCTCTAGCAGATTACATAGTACCTTGCAAATACTATGCAGCCTGCCTCTCAAATATTGTTTGAATTGAAATATTTCCTATTTGCAACAATTTATAAAAGATAAACCCAAATAAGAGTACACAAAATATTTAAAATTTTGTCACTTGGAAATATCATGGAGAAGTCAAGAAGCAAAATATGGAGGAAAAAAATTAGTAAAATGGATATGTAGTTTTACAAATTTAATGCTGCTTATAAGTGTTATAGATAAGCAGTTCAGACTGCGTTTTTTAAAACATAATGAAGCAGAATGATATGTATTTTTTACAAAATTAAAGTGAGTCAGATTGGTGTGCTCAACCTCTTAAACTTAATTCTGTTTCCTATACATACATTAGAAATGCCTTTGTTCTCTGCAAAATAAGACAGGGGAAAATACTTGCTGTAAAAACCAAAGGATAAAAATGAAATAACTAGGCCCTTGTTGCTATTCATAAACTGGAATATTTTTTCCCCCCACAATTACCCACTTTTATATTTGCCCACTTACTCCTCTCCAAATTGATTTTATATTAATCTCTGTCTAACTTCCTATAGCATTCCAATGAGTTCTGATAAAAAATGAAGTAAGCATGTCTAAATTGATAATAAGATTTTTTTTGGCAATATTCGGGTTTGAACTCAGGGCCTCACGCTTGCTAGGCAGATGCTTTACCACTTGGGTCACTCCACCAGCCCTTTTATTGTGTTGGGTATTTTAGAGATAGGGTCTCGAGAACTATTTGCCCCATCTGGCCTAGAACCTCAGTCCTCCTGATCTCTATCTCCTGAGTAGCTATAATTATAGGTGTGAGCCACCAGCGCCTGGCACCAATGAGAATTTATTTGAATTTTTTTTTTTTAAGGTTTTATGGAAGAGCTGGAAGAAACGGTTGCAAAATTTTATGTATTTTATACAAATAGATAAAAGTACATATCACCACACTAAATTGCACAATATATATGATTCCCCAGACTCAAAACACATAAATTCAGTAAAACTCTAATTTGGTTTCATCTTGTTCCTGCCAAAGTTCAGACAGACATATAAATACTTCTGGAAGAAGTTCAAAGAAAAAAAAAAAGTTAAATACACTCTCCTTTAATTACCCTTATGCCCCAGACACCAGTCTGTCTCACATCTTTACCCATGTACAGCATAAATGAATCCTAGAGGGAATGGGGTATACCTTGTCTACTACATAAGTGGCACCATTAAAAGTTGTTTCCAAGGTTTCATTATAGTCACTACAGCAGGAAGGAGCCCTCCTCTGGGGTTGGGATAAGAGCTGAGCACTGGCTACAACGTTGCCTGGGGCAAAACACCCAAATTATCTCTGTCTCAAGACTTGACAGATGCAGATGCCTTTCCACAGATGAGAAGTTAATAACTATCTTCCTAGAGTTAAAAGGGGAAATAAATGAAAAGAGAAAAATGTAACTGGTAGTAAGGGAAAAATAGTTAATGGGAAACCATCGAATGACCATGTCTGTATTAAGCAGTGTTCTTAGTTTTCAGCCAAACTTCTTTGAGGATTTCTATAAAATCCTTTCTCTAGCCTACCCCACCAAAATGACACAGTCATGTACTGTTTGTACTGTAGTCAATGATGGACTGTGTATATTATTGGTGGTTTAATAGAATCAAAATTACAATGTCATAGTACAATGTCATTGCACTTGTGTTTGAGATGATGGTGGAGTGGACTTCCTACCCTGTCAGTTGTATGATAGTTCAGCAATATAATTATGTACAAGACAGTACTTAGTAAAGATAATGAACGCCTGTTATTGGCTTATATATTTATATTATATTTTTGTCATTATTTTAGAGTATATTCCTTCTGTTTATATAAAAAATGTTTACTGTAAAATAGTATGCTGTGTTACACTGGCAGCAGCCTCATAAATCTTGTTTATCAAGCCTCTTGATGGCATCAAGAGGCCATACTGAATGACTGACATGCACCATCTCAGTTTGTGTAAGTGCACAATGACAAAATTGCCTAAGGATGCATTTTTCAGAACATAGCCCTGTTAAGTGGCACATGTCTATATTTCCCTGTTTGAATCCTCAATCGTGACCTTTTTTTTTTTTTTTTTTTGGTGGCACTGGGGTTTAAACTCAGTTAGGCAGGTGCCCTTACCACTTGAGCCACTTTGCCAGCCCAGTCTTGACATTTAAGAAGGGTGTATACCTATATTCAAACATTAACAAAGATAAATTTCACTGGAAACCTAAATGAGTCCTGAGTGACTTCTAATTTTGACCATGGTTATATTCTCGTCCCAGGAAGTATTCCTGAATCAACAAACACGTTCAGTTAGACTGAACTCCAATCAGGCTCACACTTTCCATGGATATTTGCTTCATAACTAGCAGCACTGCATGTTTTATTGCAGTGGGAATGTTGTCTAATTTTCCATCTTCCCTCGCCTCTGTCCTCATCTGCAAGGCAGGTTCCTTTTTGCTTTGCAGTCACAAATTCCCATTATACTGAGCAAGAAATTCATTACATAGGCAGAAAAATCAGGGAAGAAGAACTATTTTCACCTTCTGTGGAATGTAACTGCACTCCTGGATCTTGGGCTGAGATTCAGTGATACCAAATGGAACAGCTTTGTGGCATTTGGCATCAGACATGAGACCAAGACTAGGCAGACAATGGACTGTTCCTTGGACAAAAGGAGTAACAGGCCAGGAACCACAGGAGCTGCCTTCTTTTAGCACAGTGGGCCAGTTTCTCTATGCACACCCCCGTCAGGGCTACTGTTCCATCAGTAGCTGAGAGAGAAATCCTGTATCTTCCCATGCATGAATAAAAGAGAGCTGTCCAGCAAGGAAGAAGAATCTGGCTGCTCCAAGCCAAACCCGGAACCCTCTTGATTCTCTGGCAATCTGACAATCTGTACAGCAATTTGCAGTACTTCTCCATTCGCCAAGGACTCTCTAAGACTTGGGCATTTCAAATTCAGTTAAAACAGTTCCAGGTCATTTCAGGCAGGTATGTGGGTTTGATCTTGAAACTGATGAAATTAAGTTATTGTTTCATCTGTGAAAGCAACATGTTAAAAAAACTGTTGTGTATAGCATTAACCACACTGTCAGTGGTTTTTTTTTTTTTTAAATAAAACCTCCATTACCACACTGTCAGTGGTTTAAAAAAACAAAACAAAACACAGAGACACCAAATGAAAACCTAACTCTTGAGAGATTTATCATAAATTAAAAGGAAAACAAAAAAGCCTCCTAAAAGCCCTCATTAGCCTTCTGAAGCATATACGTTTTTAATTTCTCATGACAGATAAGAACATGCCTGCTGGACCGCAGTGACCCTTCCTGGGAATGCCCCTCACAAGGCCAGCCACCTGGCACACTATCAGGAAAGACACAGCATGGCAGCTTTGTGCTTAGAGGCATGCTGATTAAACAGTCGCCCAAAATGCTGAGGTTGCAAACCATTGATTTGGGTCCATTTTCCATTTGGTTTTTTGTGTGTGCAATCAAATGGCAGGGTTTGTCTTTGCTTGCTAATTGCAGAAGGGCCATTGTACAAAATTAAAGAATTTTCAGGGCCATTTTCTTTGAAAAGGTAGAAAATTGGCATAAAAAAGGGATACTCCTGCACTATGCCATTAAAACCATAGTCACGTAACAATGTAAGTGGTATCCCTGAAGAGTTTTGGTCTCTGGTTCCCCAAAATCAGTGGCAGATGATAAATGAACCAGGAGGATTTGGGAACGCAGATCAAGAAGTATGTTAACACAGGGCACATCATCCACCCAGGCTATTACTTTCCTCCTTTCCAAATGGTGGCAATTATTGGATCACAATGTGTCTCCCAGAGAAGTATTTGGGCCAATAGCTTTTTCTCCTACAGACTTATGGTTATGTTAATGAAGCACCTACAGTGGGACATTCTGATTGATACAACCTTTTAGATGCTGGAAATTCCCTTGGAGGCTTTTGTTTTACCTTTAAAATTCTTAGGAACTTTGCATTTTACTCTGCATGTCTTAAGGACAGGATTTTCAAAACAAAAAATCAAGAAGCATAATGATTAGATTTTACTGCAGTATGTCAGATATGTATCCATTTAAAAATGATCAGAGAAAACTTGCGATTCTGAATCAAAACATTTCCTACTTTTCCCATTTCTCTTGTTTCTAGTATAATATAAGCATAAACAGCTGACTATACATCATTGTACATATAAATCACTGACAATGGTTAAAAAATATCGGGACAGAGGTGAAGATACAGGAAATGTAGGAGAGCAATTTTTTTTTCCTCAGTTCCCTTTATTTTTTTTATTGTTTTATTATTCATATGTGCATACAAGGCTTGGGTCATTTCTCCTTCCTGCCCCCACCCCCTCCCTTACCATCCAATCCGCCTCCTCCCTCTCCCCCCAACCCCCTCAATACCCAGCAGAAACTATTTTGCCCTTATTTATAATTTTGTTGTAGAGAGAGTATAAGCAATAATAGGAAGGAACAAATGTTTTTGCTGGCTGAGATAAGGATAGCTATACAGGGAGTTGACTCACATTAATTTCCTGTGCGTGTGTGTTACCTTCTAGGTTAATTCTTTTTGATCTAACCTTTTCTCTAGTTCCTGGTCCCCTTTTCCTATTGGCCTCAGTTGCTTTTAAGGTATCTGCTTTAGTTTCTCTGCGTTAAGGGCAACAAATGCTAGCTAATTTTTTAGGTGTCTTACCCATCCTCACCCCTCCCTGTGTGCTCTCGCTTTTATCATGTTAGGAGAGCAATTCTTGAACTTCCTGATTTCCCTATGGTGCAAATCGTTTAGCAGAACACGATTAATTTGATCATAAGTATGAGTACGATCCTACAGTATACTTTCCTTCCACCACTGGCCACCCTCTTCCTCATAGCATTTTGACTAAAAAGCTTTTTTTTTTTTACAGTGCTGTAGTTTGAACTCAGGCATTGAACTTGCTAGGCAGGTGCTCTACCACTTGAGCCACTCCACCAGCCCTAGAAAGCATTTTTAAACTTTAAATTCATATCAGTACTCTGTAAGTAAATGATTTCTCAGAACCCTATTTTATTCTCAGGATAACCTTATGGGGAAGCCCTGAGAAGTTTCCATTTCTTCCAGCAAGTAACAAACAAGAACTACAACTCGGGCCTTCTGCACAAACCAAGGGATCACATGGCTTCCATCACATTGAATCAGGATGGTGCAGTGGTTAATTACGAGCAGTGTCTCTGGAGTCAAAGGCCTACTTGAATCTTAAGTCTCGCTAAGTGGTCTTAAGTAAGCTACTTGACCTCTTTGAGCTTCAGTTTCCTTATGCACAGTGGTTCTAACATGATCTGTCTCGCAGGGTTATTGAATTAGTAACTCAGGTTCTGAGCCCAGTGCATTGTACAGAGCTGAGTGCTCAATCACAGGCACCTTCATGGCCTTTTCCATGCAAGCATGGGCCTAAAACCGTATGGAAATCAAGTCTTTCTTTAAATGCAGATGTCTGTAGATAAAGAAAATCTTAGTGTGAATCTTGATATTTGAATTTCTTTTGTAACAATCTGATTTTTATGCTATGTTTGCTAAAACCAAGCTACATGCAAACTGATTGGTCAAGTGTTGATAGTGCAAATGCAATTATAAGATTATGCTAAACATTAAGGGATAATAAAAGGATGAATAAAAGGCACTTACTGGCTCAAGAAATTCCCTATCTGGTTGAGAAGCTAAAATAATTACCTTGAGCCAGGGATGATGGTACATACATGTAATGTATTTGGGAGGCTCAAGCAGGAGAGTCATGAACCCAAGCCAGCCTGGGCAATATAGCAAAACTCTGCCTCAAAAAAACAAAAAGAACTGGAGGTGCAAGCAGTAGAGTCCCTGACTAGTGAAATTGGTACTCTGTTGAAAATTTAGAAAGAGCTAATGAGCACAAAAGAGGGAGTGACTAGAATTGCCAGATAGCAGAGAAATTTATAGGGCAGGGACTCCTGGATTGGAGGCTGAGGGGAGAGAAGAGAGAAGAAAGGGGGTTGGGGGGAGAGAGAGAGAGAGAGAACGAGAGAGATTATTGAATATGAATGAATGAATGATATGAATGAATGAATGAGTGTGTGTTAGAAAGGGACAGGAAAGGGGAGAAAACATGGAAGGAATAACATCAACAAATGTAAAAATGTACCAGGGCAGGAAACTGTATGATCCATTTAGGAAAAGACATGGAGATGGGGGGGGGGGGTGTCAGAGATGAGGATGGTCAGGGGAATGAAAAAGAAAGTCAGAAAAGGCTTGGATTTCATGATAGCAAAGTTCTGAAGACAATGGGGCACAGTTAATAATTTTTAAAATGAGAAATCTTTATAACAATATTTAACAAGATAATCTTAGCTGGCCTGGAAGAAATGGAGATTGGCAAGAGGGAGGAAATCAGGAGGTTATTTACAGAAGAAATACATGTTGTGTATCCCTTATCTGAAATGCTGAGGAGCAGAAGTATTTCAGATTTTGAAGTTTTCTGGATTTGGAAATATTTGCAAAGCTTAAAGCTCCAGTTGAGCACCCCTAACAGGAAGATCCAAATTCTGAAATGCTCTGAAATCCACCAACTTTTTGAGGGTCAAGTCAGTCTTCAAAAACTTCTGGACTTTGGAGCATTTTTGATATCAGATTTTCAGATTAGGGATGTGCAACCTGAAAGTAAATGTATTAACTGAATGTCACTGGCCCACATCTGTAAACCTAGCTACTTGGGAGGCAGAGATCAGGAGGATCATGGTTCAAGGCCAACCCTGGTAAAAAAGTTCACAAGACCCCATCTCAACAGAAATGGCTGGGCATGGTGGCATAAGCCTATCATCTCAGCTACTGTGGGAAGCACAAATACAAGGACCATGATCCAGGCTTCCCAGGCAAAAAGTGAGACCCTATCTCAAAAACAACCAAAACAAAAAGGGCTGGAGGCATGGCTAAAGTAGTTGAGAATCTGCCTAGCAAACACAAAGCTCTGAGTTCAAATCCCACCACCACAAGTAAATGTATTCATTCCTAGAATAGAATTGGGTACCTTAATCAAGTTTTTATTATCTTAAGTGCCTAAATATAAGATGAGCTGGTTTTCCAAAACCTTTTTCTGAAAAGAAGGCATCACTTTGTATTTGAGTCCTATCCAAGTTTCATATTACATTGATTTATTGATGGTCTACAAAGAATTTAGGGGAAGGTACTTCAGCTTGAAATAACCTAAAATCAATCAATGTAGTTTTTATGCAAAAAAGGGCCCACCATACAAGACAGTAAAAAGGAAAGCAAAGAAATTTAATGTAGATTTAATTTTCATTCTGGGAATATCTATGACCTCGAAATTGTGGATGTTGAAAACTGTTATAAAAAAGTCTTTTACAGATTGGGCACGGTGGTTCATGCCTGTAATACTAGTTACTTGGAAGGTAGAGCCCAGGGGAATCCCACCTCAAGGCCATCTGGGCAAAAAGTTCACTAAGACCCCTATCCCAGCCAATGGCTGGGTGTGGGACACATGTCTGTCACGTCCAACCACACGGGGAAGCACAAATAAGAGGCTCGCAGTTCAGGCCAGCCCAGGCATAAAGTGAGACCTTATGTCAAAAATATCCAATAGGTCAGGAGCCGGTGGTTCACACGTGCAATCCTAGCTACTCAGGAAGCAGAGATCAGGAAGATCATGGGTCAAGGCCAGCCCCCAGTGAAATAGTTTGGGAAACCCTAAAAAAAAAGGGCTAGTGGAGGGGCTCAAGCAGTAAGAGCACCTGCCTAGCAAGCATGAGGCTCTGAGTTCAAACTTCAGTAACATCAAAAAGAGAGAGAGAACATCAAACCAAATTGACAGACATTATACAAAACTCTTTAAACTTTACAAAAGGTTGAGACAGACCAAGGAACTACCCCGGATTAAAGGAGACTGAGGCAGCATGATAACTAAATGCTTCATGATCCTCAACTGGATCCCAGACTGAAAAAGGGACATTAGTGTTTCTTTTGACAGGAGTCTCAGTTATTTGATATCTTAAATAAGAATCGTGAATTCTCTTAATTATAGCAAAAATAATGTGTACCTAAGCAAAGTATGATTCTTCTTAAACATTTTATTATCAAGATAATGGCACCCATGATATTGAAACTCAGTGTTGACTTAATCCAAATTTTTTTTATAAATTTACAAGTTAAATTGATGTTTAAAACTATCTTTAATAACTTTTTTCCTTATTTCTAAAGTTAGGTTGACACATTTAAATTCATCACTTGTTCTGCTTTTTAACTATTTCAAAGGTATTTTGTAGTTTTCGTTTGTTTTATTTTTAGATAGGGTCTCACTATATAGCCCAGGCTGGCCTTGAACCCAAGGCCTCAGCCTCCCAAGTGCTGGGTTTACAGGAGAGTACTATCATGCCTGGTTTCAAGGGTATTTTGAAAAGTCACTTTCTTAACTCAGCCATAAAAGTACATTCTTCTCATCAGTGCTTGAGTCTGAAAGATCAGCCATAATTATATTACAGGACAAACAGAAGAATAATAATTCCATCTTGTCTATATCAGGCCTTTTAACACCAATGAGATCAAGTGCATATTGCCTGATTACTGTGAACACTGGTGTGGGTTTTTACACTTATTTACAGTTCACACTACTACCAATAATGTGGATTTTTTAAAGGGCCAAAGTAACTGAACCAAACATTTAAAACAAAATTGCCATGGGATGAACCACTGAAAATTAATTGCAGAATGATGAAAACTGTATTAATTCAGCATCCTTACAATGTCAATTTAATCACATTCCAAGCATGCCCACTCTTGGCAATGCTTATAAATACTAATGCCAGGAAACATTATTCTTTTTCAAAACATCAACTCTACATTCAAAATTCTCATAGTTTTGAGTCTTAAAGTCTCTAGCCAGTGAGTTTTAACAATTAGGTGGTTAATGAAAAGTATCAAGCTGGATAAACTGAAACTGCTCAGCTGTTTCAGCCACACACATAATTGTTAGAGCCACCATCTACCAGAATTATAGGAAGAATCCCTCCTTGCTGCACATCAGTGGGAAATAATTCTCCAATATAGCTGTGGATCCTGGGACCCTGCACTGGCAGTAGGGTCAAACCTCTGCCATCATGCAGATTCTGTGGCCACATAACTGCTAAAGTGCCTCCCACACATCCTGTGTGCAACAGCCACACAGGACTCCCCAGGGCACAGAAAGAAAAGTTTTTTGTCTGCCTTTTCCACCTTCTGCATTCCTTGAAGAATGCAGGGGACTATTTTAACTCAGTTAAAATATAAGTCTGGTTAATGTTTTTGGTCAAAGGAAATCTTTAAAGTAGCCACAAAAGAGAGAAACTCTGAGTATCATTAAACATTTTATCTTAATAACATCTCCAACTAAAGATACTACTACTTACTCCTTGAGTTTTAGACAAAATTGCTACATGATACTATAAAGGACTAGTTCATTTGAGAAAGGTAATAATTTAATGGCTTTCTTTGAGTAGTGGAACTGGGAAAGAGGTGCAAAGGAAATAGATGTCTTGGAGCTACAAAGACAAAGGAATAAATCTTTCTCCCAGTCCTTAGTTAAGAGCTAGCTGTGTGATCTTGGGCATGTCACCTAAGCTCACTGTGCCTCTAATTATCTGTAGAAAGAAATTAATAATGTCTGCTCAATGGTGGATGTGGGATTCTAGAAAATGTGTGTAATGGTAAAGCCTCCACTAGGCACTCATTCGGCACTGAACATGCTCACTTCTATGAACATACATTCTCTTTTTAAAAGACAAACACAATTTTGTATAGAAAAATTTTGAATAGAAATAAAATTTTGGTTGTGTTTTTGCTATGAATGAATTGCAATTCATTACCCATTTCCTAGTGAAAAGTGTAAGTCTTAAAATGGGTGTCGTGGTTCATGCCTATAGACTCAGCACTCAGAAGGCTGAGGCCAGAAGATTGCAAGTTTGAGGCCCATTTGTGTTATAATAGTGAGTTTGAGGCCAACCTGGATTACATAGTGAAACCCTGTCTCATGAAACAAAACAACAGCAACAAAAAAGAACTAGAAACATGGCGGACAGTAATCCTGAAACAGCAAGTCATTTTCAAGCCCAGCTTGAGATATGTAGTTAACCCATTCTTTTCCTCCTTTTTGTATATTTGGGGATTTACCTCACAAAATTGATAAGAAAAACTCCCGGGTGTGGGAAAATCAGGTCCGTTTATCTGTTTGTCCAAGGTTTGCTTTGAGAGGATGTATTCCTCTTAGGAGCTGCTCTCACCTCAACAAAGCAACAGAGATGGTTCCTCCACTGCTCTGCAAACAGGTGGAATTAACTCTTCATCTTTGGGGCAAGGTAGCTACTTCTCTAAAGAGGTCAGCATGGAAAGGCCATTTCTGGTGGTGCAGTAGTTTGCCTCACATTTTATACTGATGCACTGACACTTGATCCCCACCTTGGAAACTAAATGAAATCTCCTAGCTTATGAAATATTACCTGACAAAGGGCCCCCCAAGTTAATATACATTTCAAATTCCTCCAGGGGACTTAAATATCCCCTTTTTCCACTTGAGTCACATTCCAGTTAAAAAGCTGCAACCCATCACGTGAAAACTACCACCTCGACTCTGTCAACGTAATTTGACCATTATTAAAATAGACAAACTATTTCCAAGGATTTAAAAAAAAAATTTTGAATGTGAGCAAGGCTTGATGGTTCATGCCTATAATCCCAGCACTCAGGAGGCTGAGACAGGAAAATGGAGAATTCCAGGCTAGCCTGAGTTATCATAGCAAGACTGTCTAAAAAAAAAAAAAGCAAACAAATAGTATTAGATCTTTTTTGCATGGGGTTAGATAGGTTTAGACCTCTGAGTTGTCTCGGGGTGTTCTGGGCTGTAGACTGTGGAGGAGGTATGAGGAGCTAGGAGGCAACTTTGGACACAAGGATAAAGACAGGTAGATAGCTGAGTGTGTTTGAGAACCTGATTGTGTTGCTAATGGACGGAGGGGAGGTTACCTCATGCCTGTATCATTTTTGGAGTTGGATGTATATAGAATTTTAGAAAAATCTCTAAACTCAAAGAATGGTGTATATGGGATTTTGACATTGTGTAACTCCACAATGTTTTCTCAAGCTTATGATCAAAGCATCACTGTTATGGTAATTCCTGGCTCCCAGACACTAGTATCATAATTCAAAGCATAAAAGACTAAATTTCAAAGGCTATTCAGGACACTGTCTTTTATACTTGCCAACCTTCTTCAGAAAACTCCAACCCCTGTCACACCTGTATAACACCCCTGTATATTCCCTCACCTCATTCCGGTTTCTGTTCAAATGTCCCCTTGTTGGAGAGGCCTCCCTCACCATCCTATATGAAACAGCATAAACAGACTCTAAAACAGGCTCCACATCACCTTGGGGTGCTTTATTTTTCCTTATTCTTCTTTCTCACCATGGTCATATTACAGATGCATTTATTTTCTTCCTTCCTCTATTCACAGGTATAAGCTTATTGAAAGGAATTTTGTTTTTTCACTGCTGTTTACCAGTTCTTCAGCGTATCTGACACACTTAGTAGTCACTATTCAATAGACGGTAAAATGAAGATGATTCGTAGATGTTTTAGCCAAATGTCACATTTCTCCAATTCTCTTCTCATCAAGACTGAAACTCAAACAAAGCTTCAGACACATACAAAAAGCTAATTTCTACCATCTCCTTAGATAGTCTTTGTAGTTTAAGAAGCAAGCATATTCATCTAAGCTACCCTGAGAATTTACACAAAGCAAGTTTCTCTGCCAATCTTCCTAGGCTATAGTTAATTAGCATACCACTCTCCCTTGTCCTCATATCTCAAATGTTTTCATGCTCACAGAAACACACAATTTTCTTACCATACTTATCTGAAGAGCTGGTGAAGAGAAGATAGTCAGAAGTACAGGTCTGGGATTCAATATTCAAATCCCCCAACTTCAGAATCAGTCTCTTCCCCTTTGGGACTGTGATAGTCTTTTCACAAATAGTGTGATTGGGGTAAGTCCCTGGATAATTCTTGGATGTCATTGTGCCACTATCCTGATAGGTCACTATGTGCCCACAGCCATCACCTGGTAAAGAAAAGACGAAGATGTAAGTGCAATTAATTCTTACTAAGGATCGAGAGAGTCTAATACAAACTCCAAGTTATATATTTTATTCTCTGTTTTTTTTTTGGAGAGAAGGAAAAGCTAAATAATAAAGACTGAATTATTAAACAGTATCTATTGTTTCAGGTGATTTCCTCGATTCCTGTTTTAATCTTCTGAACATCATTGATCAAAATGTTTCATATACTGAATTAGGATACAAAGCCCTTAGGAAACACTTCATTCAATCATACTATTTTTTTGTAGTCATTTATCCATCTACCCATTCAAACTTGTCCTGGCATTCAAACGTTTGTCAAGCTACCCCCAAATAAATGTCATGCAATAATTTGCAGAGGAAATAATATCACTCACTTCGGACATGTGTACCGATGAATGAAAAAATGTAAACAAAATGCTTCTGGCAGAATCTGAGGTTTATGCTGATAGTATTTTGTTTAGATGTAAGTCACTTAGCTAGGGACTGAGCCTAACAACCATTCCATATTCATGTTAATGACAGTAAACAAAAATTAAAGGCTTTCATAAAAAAAAATTCAATTTACTTTGAGTGCCAGAGGCTCACTTCTGTAATCCTAGCTTCTCCGGAAGCAGAGGTCAAGAGGAACATAGTTTGAAGTGAGTCCAGTAAAATGGTTCATGAGACCATATCTTGAAAATAGTCAACACAAAAAAAGGGCTGGTGAAGTGGATCAAGCAGTGGAGCACCTACCTAGCAAGCTTGAGGCTCTGAGTTCAAACCCTAGTACTGCAAACAAAACAAAATAAAAAAACCTCAATTTACAGTTTCTCTTGAAAACTGGAGTCATGATAATCACATAAATGGACATTCTCACAGGGCTAGTGATATAGTGGTTGTTCCTTGAAAAGAGACGGACACCTCATAAAGCAACCCTGAGAAAACTAGCATAGATACAAACAATTATGCATATAAATATACACATAATTAAACTTTTCTAAGCCACCAAGAAACAACATAGCCAAATATTTAAATGACTCCAGTGGTAGTTCTATACAATTCTCCTTTCATAAGGGAGGAGGAAAAAAAATTTTTTTAAAGAAAATATAACTGAATACGTGGATGCACATGCCTGTATCCCAACATTTGGGAGACTGGGGAAGGAGGTTCCAAAACTCAGGCCAGCTTGGGCTATACTTCAAGACTTTGTCTAAAAAAACAAAAATTCAAACCCTGCAACTGAATGTATAAAATGAGGGGCAATTATGTGAGTTAACCTACATGTGATTATTGTATTCCAAATTTCATTTTTTAGAGTTGACATGTCATGACAAAGGAAAATCCCAAGGTGTCATTTTTATTTAGTCTTGTAATTATACTTCTTTTCAATTACTTCTATACTAAGCCTAAGAGGAAATGTGTCACTCAGATGCTGGCAGAATGTGGGTAGGTGTGACTTTGACAGTTCCATCATTTCTTCTGTGCCTCTTGGGAAAATTTCCTTTTTCCATTAACTGTCAGAACAAAATCCCATGAGTCTTTGTTCAGCCAAAAACTGGAAATGCAAAGAACTGTAGAGTCCCAATTTATTAAACAATCTCTCTCTCACCTGTTGAAGTAGACAATTTATAGAGCTTTCTGTGGCAAGCACTAATATCATAAATTTATCTGGGGGTATTAACTACATCAGCAGTTTTCATCCTACAGTTTTGATGACTTCAAGTAGAAATATGCCAAAGGGGAAAAAGATGCCTGTGGCAAGCATCAGAGAGTGAGCAAGACAGATGAATGCAACTGAGCAATAGAGAAACACTATTCCCATGACCTCATCCTGACATTTAGGTGCCCAACTCTCACAGCCAGACTCTCTAATTGAGAACCCCAGACAAAGAAGATGACAAAAGTTATTTTAAAATCTAGCTGTTCGTGTTCCCTGTCATGTGTATCAATGTCAACATCCTAGTTGTGATACTGTACTATGGTTTTGCAAGATGTTATCATTTGGGAAAAAAAGAAAAAGGGTATATAACATCTTTCTGTATTAGTTCTTACAACTGCATGTGATCTACAATTATCTCAAAACAACAAGTTTGAGACACTGAAAAATCTTGTTAAAAATAATTTTTTTACAGTAAAAAAAAAAAAACAAACAAAAACCAGAAAAACCTGTCAGTCCAGTGAAATTTGGCTGGCTGGGGGTGAAAGTGAAGGGGCTTTTACTTCCTATTTTGTACTTCTTTATACTATTTGGAATTTGTTATCTTGTATGCTTCTCTTATTCAAACCGTTTTAATCAGCTGAGGCATTCATGCAAGTTTGCACTGAGAAGATTTCCATGGAATGAATGCCAATAAACCTCTCTGAACCAAAGCCATTATCCAAGTTCCACTGAAATGAACAGCTTCTAGTAAGATGTAACTGACTCTGGCTACGGTCCTCCGTGGACGATAAAACCATTGGGTAGAAAGTTGAGGAAGACCTTTAAAATGGAGGGATGAGGTTTGCTGCCATCTAAACTCATGGATGGATCTCAGCTTGAGTACATGTGAGACAACTGGATATTAGGTCTCCCAGTAGGATAAAATATGCTCTGTGCACCAATGTCTGGGAAAAGCAAAACATGTGAATCAATAATAACGACCTTGAGTCTCATCATACCTTTAGGGCCAACCTCAAGTCTACAGCACATGGAAGGGATAGCGGCTCAAGGTTACTGACATCAGGAGGAAGTCATTAGTTGAACCCAGTCTGCAGATATTCTTGGTGCAACTGATACAGCTTCCTCCACAGGAATTGTATGAAGACACACACAAACACACACAAAGTGTTTATTTTAGTTTGAAGGAAACGAAAAGAGTTGTAATAAACAAGGCCTGGTGTACATGTGTATAATCCCAGTACTCAGAAGGCTGAGGCGGGAAAATCAAGAGTCTGAGGCCAGTCTGTGCTACACAGTGAGACCCTGTCTCAAAAATAAAAACAAAGCTGGGGGTGTCGCTCAGTGGTAGAGTGCTTGCCTAGCATGTGCAAGATCCTAGGTTTGATCCCCAGCATCCCTCTCCCAAAAAAATACTTAGCAGAAAAGGGGAGAGGCAGAATAAATGAAAAGATATGGGAAAATATTAATGGTTGCCATGGCTGGACAATGAGCATTCATGGTGCTGAAAGAAAACTTAAAAATAGTAAAAAGTCAATTATTTTTGTGTGTGTGGGAGGCAGGATGGGGTGTGAACACAGGACTTCTTGCTGTTAGGCAAGCACTTATGGCTTGAGCCACGTCAGTCCCAAAAGTCGATCTTTAGAGGGAAAAAGTAAAGTCATGGCTTTATGACTACACTCCATGCAGTGCTGGGAGAAGGGATGGTAGACAGAACTGTCACATTACTGTGGTCCCTGGTAACAGCTGGATTAAACTGTCACCTACCTAACATCAAAAGGGGGGGGGTATAAAGAAGAGAGAAGGAGGAAGTTTTGTCACAGGGAACTGTCACCTACCTAACATCAAAGCGGGGAGAGTATAAAGAAGAGAGAAGGAGGAAGTTTTGTCACAGGGAATTTGTCTACTCTTCAAAAGCAACTACTACACAGCGTTCATCACTTCCTTCTTTTGAACTGAAATTGAACTGCCGAAGCACATCATGAATAATATGTTTCATTTCCTTTTCTTCATACACTGAAAGCACCTCTCCATTGGAGTATTCAAGGGTGGTCATCTGGGATGGGCCTTAATTCTGGTATTTACTCAGAGCCACAGCTGCTCTATGAGACTGACCAACCATTTCTTTAAAATTTACAAAAATAAAACTGAATGTACAAAGTTTAGATTTAAAAAAGTGTCAGTATGCATAAATATTTCAAAACTCTCAAAGTGATCTGTACTAGGAATGTAAGTATTATAATTCTAAACATTTGGAAACAATCTTCATTGGAAAAGAATAGTCAAATTGTGATACCTCCAAGCAATGTGATATTAAGGAAAATAGTCCTATTTTCGAAGAGTATTTTAAAACAATATAATACATGGATATGTAGTCATGACAGGAGTTTACAATTGATTTACATTTTATTTACACATTTGTCTTCTAAATTTTCTATAATGTGAACACATCTAAATAAAAAAAATAATATAATTAAAAATACCAAATTTACCTAATGCTCTTTGTAACAATTAGGGTTACTTCAGCATTTGCCTTACAATACAGATGGAAAGTTTCCACAAATCCCTATGCTAAAACTGTCATTAAAAATTCATGCAACAAGCTGGGGAAGGAAACACATACTTCTAATTCAAGCGCTTGGGAGGTGGAGGCAGGAAGATCAAGAATTAGAGGCCAGCCTGGGCTACACAGTGAGTGCCAGGCCAACATGGGCTATATGGTGACACTGGCTCAAAAAGAAATCATGTAACAAACAGCTATGAATTTAGCACAATGTAATTCTCATTTCAAGGAGCTTACAGTCACGAGGAAAGAGACATATTAACAAGTAATTCTTTTTTTAATTAGCATAAATTGTACAAAGGGGTTTCATTGTGATATTATCAGACATGCATATAATGTACTTCTGATCAAATTCACCTCCTCTATTACTCTCTCTCATTCTTCCTCCTCCTCCAACCCAACCCAAGTAATTCTTGCGAGTAAGGTGACAGGTACAAAGCCAGAGATATGGGTTCAATATGTATTCCCCAAATGCTCAAAATTAATGGTTAGCCTTTAAAAGCAGTTCAGGAGGTATGGATATCTAAGCTATTTTCTAAATAAGTTTAAAATAAACCCTGAATGTTTGTCTACATGAACCAACCTTTTATTTAGTCTACTCTAATTCCACCCACTATGGAAGGAAACAATAACTTCCTTAAAAGACTATTTCCCTTTGATAAAAAATCATGTTCCACTAACAGAAAAGCAAAATAAGATACACCTAGTATGAGCTCAGTTCTGCAATACTAGAAAGCATGATTCACACTTTAAAGGAACAATTTTAACAGAGTTCCAATTGTGGGAAAATGATTTGGGTGAACTATAATGACAATTGCAAAACTACTTTTCAGACTGATTATTAACTAGTCTGTAGAGTAAGATAGCAGCATCAAACTTTTTTGATTATGACCCATAGTCAGGACATACATATTTTTCACCAAAGCCCAAGTAAACACATATGCAAATGTATGCATAAATAAAAAAAGGTGAGTGGTATTCTTTTAATATGTGGAGTGCACCATCGTATTTCCTACTTGACTCCATTTCATTATTTATTTCATTAAGCACACTGTTCTGCCTACTGGAATTGATTGCACTGCTTATTCATGGGTTCCAACCAGAAATTTGGAAAAGAGTACTCTGAAATATCACAAGAGTGAAACCATTTCTAAAAACATGATTTCATTACAGTTGCATCCAGTCTTCCTATATTCAAGTTACAGCAGGTCTCAAAAGACACACAATCATCCATGTGTGGGTGTGAGAAAATTTCTCCCCATGTCTAAGATCAAGTGAGCTGTTGATGACTACAATCTTTTCAACCACAAAGGCGAGCTTGCAATTATTACCAGCTCTTTGTCAGACAGATTTCCCAAGGCATGGCTAAATCCACCGTTAGCCATACTCTCTGACAAACTGCTCTTTTCCAGTTGTACTTACCTTTACATATTGCATGTTGCCAAAAGAAATGACAAAAAAAAAAAAGGCAGAAGAGCCTAAGTGGCTACGTGAGAATAAAAGGAAATAAAACAAAGTAGAGATGATAAAACAGAACAATTATTCAAAATTCTTAGTTTTTCTGAAAGGAAAATTCATGATATTATTATGCTGAAAGTCACAGCCATATGCTAGAAACACGGACCAAGTTCTTCAAAACTGTTTGATAATCTCTTTCAATCTTACTCTTACCACATATAAAACAGATGTTAATGATCTGAATAATGATCTAATGAAGCCAATGGTTTTGCTTCCACTAATCAAAGACGTTTGAAAATAAGATAAAAGTCAACACAAGGGACTTGCCAAAAGTCTCTTCAAGGTAACTCTCAACACTATGTTTTCTACCAGCTCAAAGTATGATTGGAAAAAAAAATCACTTTGAATGTAAGAAAATGAATCAAATCTTTCAACAGATCCATCAATAACTTGCTGCATGATATGCAATTGAGTCCATCAGTGTGCAGAGACATCAATAATTTCCATGTTAAGATATTAAAGACAGCCAGGTGTTGGTGGCTCATGCCTGTAATCCCAGCTGCTTGGGAGGCAGAGATCAGGATCAAAGTTTGAGGCAGCCCAGGCAAATAGTTCAAGAGATCCTATGTCAAAAACACCCAACACAAAAAAGGGCTGACAGAATGGTTCAAGTGGTAGAGTGCCTATCTAACAAGCATGAGGCCTTGAGTTTAAACCCCAGTACTGCCCCCCCAAAAAAAAGATAATAAAAAGGGGTCGAGGTACAGTGGCTCACACCTGTAATCCTGACTATTGGAAAGGCTAAAATCAGGAGAATGGCTCAAAGCTACCCCAGGCAAAAAATAGGTGAGACCCTGTCTCAACAAAGAACCTGGGTGTCATGACACATGCCTGAGGTCCCAGCTAAGCAGGAGGTTGAGAGAGGATCACAGTTCAAGCTGGCCAGGGTAAAAAACATAAGACGCCGAAAATAGCTAAGCAAAAAGGGATTGAGATGCGGTTCAAGTGGTAGAGTGCCTGCATACTGAGGCCAAGAATTCCCAGTACCACAAACACACACACACACACACACACACAAGGTATTAAAGAGCTTCAGAATTTATATCCAATGGGAAAAAGCCCTCAGAAGCTAAGTCAGTGCTATTCTTTAATGTGCTACAAGTAAAATCAGTGAAAACTATAGTTCCTGGTCACTTCTCTGATCTTACACCTTGTACTGAAAGTTCATAGGGTGGAGGAAGAAAGCTGCACAACTACTACTTTGTAATTTCATAAGTCATTTCCATGTACTTGGGAGGTGACAGAGCACAATAATTACAGCCCAGAGTTCCGGTAAGCCCTGCCCAATACTGACCATGGGGCCTTATGTAAATCCAATCTCAACTTCATGATCTGAAATATATAGATAATGGTGGTCCAAAATCATAGGATTATCATGAGTACTAAAAGAAATGGAGCACAGAGTTAGGCATGATGATGCACACCTATAATACCAGCATTTAGGAGGCAGAGGCAGGATCACAAGTTCAAGGCCATCCACAGCTACATAACAAAAATTTTTAAAAATGACCATATTGTAAGAATTCAATACATTTTAGACTGCTATTATTTAAAAGAATACTATACATATTAAAGTATGCAGATTATTGCAACTCACTGGCTGTATGATCTTAAGAAGGCACCCATTTTGTGTCTACCAATTTTCCTCATGTTTAAAATCACAATCATAACTGGGTGTGGTGAAGATAAATGAGGCTATGTGTACTCAGCAATTTTGAAGTGCTGACAAAGCCTAATTAGAATGCATTCCCCGTATCTATCTACTGCCTTTGCACTGCTAGGTCCACATATCTCAAGTTTGTGTATCTCTGTTACTAAGTTACAAATGTTTTGAGGGCACTAACAACAAATTGGACATTAGTTAAAAGAAATGTCTTCATTTATTGACAAAAATTTAAGAAAAAACCCTTGCTCATATAGCCAAACAAGTCTAAGACAACTGTTTTATCTATGTTGAACAGATGCTCAGAATAAGGAAAAGTGGTAGCTGACTTTACCGATAATGTCAGGATGCTGACACAGTGTTCAAATTGCTGCTGCTAAAGTTGAAGAGAAACTCAGGTATCTTTCCTGTCTCCAGAACATGCTATGTTTCCTAACCTAGGTTTCACATTAAATGCAGATATCATCAATATTCAGATAAAGTATAATATTGATATTAATTTTTCTGTCTGGCATCCTGAAAACCCAACATAACCAAGGATAAAGTTCTCTTAGTAACAGAAATTAAAGCTATAAACATTTCTTCTTTGAATATGTGTTTTAACTTTTTTATCATTTTCAAATAATCAATAAGATAGCTGGTCATGGTGGCATACACCCATAATCCCAGCACTTGGGAGGCTGAGGCAGGAGGATGGAGTGTTCGAAGCCAGTCAGGGATACATAGTAAGTTCCAGATCAGCTAGTCTATACAGTGAGATCCTATTCAAAACAATAACAGAAAAACCAATAAAAACCAAAAAGTTAGTGGAATACAAGGAGGGAAATCACAAAATTAATTAAAGGGCCTTTCCTAATAATTTGTACATTTCCCATATATTTACTGTAAAAGACAACACTTACAGAATATTCTGAAAACTTTATTTTATCTTAATCTTCATGAAAGTTATATTGATATATGATACTGATAGTTCTCTTAAAATTGTGCTTTAAGAGACATTAATAGCTCTCTTAAAATTATATTTGTGCATACATATAGACAAACATACATATATTAAAGAGTAATATCTCAAACATCAAAGTGTATATGATTATAAGACAGAACATTTGCAACAAATACAATTAAAGCCCATGATACCCTTCTTCATCACAAGTCCCTCCCATTACCCCTATTCTAAACATTTAGAAATTGAGGGTCTGAGAAACAGAGCTTGGACTGAGCTGGGATGTGAACCTACCATAGAGTGGCATCACCAGCTCTATGGCCACCTTTGCCTAAAGCAACTGAAGCAGAGACATTTTAGGCATTGCCCAGGCTCACATTACTACTGAGCACCATCTTTACATTTTGTTATTTGCAGTCTCAAAATTAACGTGAGGAAAATAGTCATGTTTAATTCAGGGTTTCCTATAAAAATTATATGAGAAATTCCATTACCCTTTCTTTTGAATTATTCAAGTAGTCTTTACTAGACTATGAAGGGAAGAGTCTATTGAGAGGCCATAATTTCACCTCCAACAGAGATTGTTCACTTTGCTTAGCAATAATGTAACTCCTAACAGATGCTGTGTAAATGAAGATTTCAGGGATTAAAGTGTATTTCTCAAACTTCAGTCTGCACACTGATTCGCTGAGGATCCTGTAAGAATGCAGGGCCTGGAAACTGCATTTCTGAAAAGCTCTTGGTAATGAATATTCTTCTAGTTCCTGGTAAGATATACTCTTGAGTAAGAAGAGCCTAAAAGAGTCCTCAATATTAATAGGAATATTGAGATGAATCTTTTTAAAAGTGAGAAGCCCTTGAGTTATCAGTTATTATATGGTTATTTTTTAATATCCAGTCCTAAAATTGGAACACATCTATTTTCAATTTGCTGATATTATTTTCACTCTAGATTTCACTTATAAATACAAGATGAGCAGTAATAAGCTTCAGGGTCTATACTTAAGCCACACTGATATACCTGACACCCAGACAAGAGTGTCAATTTAGGAATTATTTGAGCATACTGTGGAAAATACACAAAGAAACAGGATGAGAAGGTTTTAGGGACATAGATGTAGGCATCCTATGAGGAAAAGCAATCAATGCTTACTAACCAGAAACTAGTAAATCTCAGTGGGGAGACATGATGGCATCTAAAAAGGTATGAAGCACAAGACTTAAGAAAAATAAACCATATAAACCTCGAATCACATTCCACAGTTCAGAAAACCACACCACTTTTATACATTCTGTATTCTGCACTGCAGATTTATCACCAGTGCCATAGGATTTTCAAAAGCCTTAAAATATTTCTGTGGCAAATGTGATCACTCCTAAGAGGAACTAAAAATTGTTAATTTAAAACTGGATTGCAGGGCTGGGGTCATGGCTCAAGTGGTGGAGCACCTGCCTAATCACACACAGCCTTGAGATCAAACCCTAGTACCACCAAATCCCACCCCCCTCCAGCCAACAATAACAAACAACAAAAACCTTGACTGAATAAATAACCCTCTGGCACTGTGTTCCTTCAAGATTTCTTTAAGGCCAGGCACTGATGGCTCATGCCTGTCATCCTAGCTACTCATGAGGCAGAGATCAGGAGGATTGTGGTTCAAAGCCAGCCCAGGCAAATAGTATGTGAGATCCTATCTCGAAAAAACCCACAAAAAAAAAGGGCTGGTGGCATGACCCAAAGTGTAGGCCCTGAGTTCAAACCCTTACAGCAAAAAAAAGAGACTTCTTTAACTTATTCTTCTCTGGGTAGGAGCATACAATGGTTTCCTTGCAATGACAAGCAGGCAGTCATATTAAGACCTTTAGGATTGTAGCTTATGTGCCTCATCCCACTTTGGACATACAAACGGAGTGTAGCTAAGATACATGGCTCAATCTCTTGGAATCCCAGATCCCTTAAAAACTCAGAATTGTTGGAACTGAATTAGATGCTAAATAATAAATATTAAATTAAATTAATAATAAATCAGGATACATACCAAAGCAGAGACTTTACATTTTATTTCCATGAGAAAGCCAACTCTGTAAGTAATGATTGGCTACTTTAAGTCATTGTTGAAGGGGAAGTTTTACTGATAAGAGACCATCATTCCACAAAGAAATGATGCAGGGCCTATGGCATCAAATTAAAGTTTCTGCACACCAAAAGAAACAGTTACCAGAACTGAGAGACAACCCAGGGAATGGGAGAAAAATCTTTGCCAGCTATTCAACAGATAATGGATTAATATCCAGAATGTACAAAGAGCTCAAAAAATTAACAGCAAAAATAAATAATTCAATTAATAAATGAGCAAAAGAATTGAACAGATAGTTCTCAGAAGAAATACACATAGCTAATAAATACATGAAGAAATGTTCAACATTCTTAGTCATAAAGACATACAAGTCAATGAAGTCTGCAGAACACTGCATCCAACTTCTACACAATACACATTCTTCTCAGCAGCCCATGGAACCTTCTCCAAAATAGATCATATCCTAGGGCACAAAGCAAGCCTCAGCAAATATAAGAAAACAGAAATTATACCGTGCATACTATCTGATCACAATGCAGTAAAAGTAGAACTCAACAACAAAAGTAAAGACAAAAAACATGCAGACAGTTGGAAACTAAACTCATTACTTAATGAACAATGGGTCATTGATGAAATAAAAGAGGAAATTAAAAGGTTCCTGGAAGTCAATGAAAATGAAAACACAACTACTGGAACCTATGGGACACAGCAAAGGCAGTCCTGAGAGGAAAGTTTACAGCCATGAGTGCATATATTAAAAAGACTGAAAGATCCCAATTCAGTGACCTAATGATACATCTCAAACTCCTAGAAAAACAAGAACAAACAACTCCCAAAACAAATAGGAGAGAAATAATAAAAATAAGAGCTGAAATCAATGAAATGGAAACCAAAAAAACCATACAAAGAATTAATGAAACAAAAAGTTGGTTCTTTGAAAAAATAAACAAGATAGACAGACCCCTGGCAAACCTGACTAAAATGAGGAGAGAAAAAACCAAAATTAGTAGAATCAGGAATGCTAAAGGGGAGATAACAACAAACACCATGGAAGTCCAGGAACTCATCAGAGACTACTTTGAGAACCTATATTCAAATAAATACTAAAATCTTAAAGAAATGGACAGATTTCTAGATAAATATGATCATCCAAAACTGAACCAAGAGGAAATTAATCACCTGAATAGATCTAGAACACAAAATGAAATTGAAGCAGCAATCAAGAGTCTCCCCAAAAAGAAAAGTCTAGGACCTCATGGATTCTCTGCTGAATTCTGTCAGACCTTTAAAGAACCGATACCAACCCTCCTTAAACTGTTCCACGAAATAGAAAGGGAAGGAAAATTGCCTAACACATTTTATGAAGCCAGTATTACACTTATCCCAAAACCAGGCAAAGACACCTCCAAAAAGGAGAACTATAGGCCAATCTACTCAATGAACACTGATGCAAAAATCACCAACAAAATAATGACAAACAGAATTCAACAACACATCAAAAAGATCATTCACCACGACCAAGGAGGCTTCATCCCAGGAATTCAGGGGTGGTTCAACATACGAAAATCAATAAACGTAATAAACCACATTAACAGAAGCAAAGACAAAAACCACTTGATCATCTCAATAGATGCAGAAAAACCCTTTGATAAGATCCAACACCATTTCATGATAAAAGCGCTAAGAAAACTAGGAATAGAAGGAAAGTACCTCAACATTATAAAAGCTATGTATGACAAACCTACAGCCAGCATTATACATAACGGAGAAAAACTGAAACCAATCCTTCTAAAATCAGGAACAAGACAAGGATGCCCACTATCTCCACTCCTATTCAACATAGTACTGGAATTCCTAGCCAGAGCAATTAGGCAAGAAGAAGGAATAAAAGGAATACAAATAGGTAAAGAAACTGTCAAAATATCCCTATTTGCAGACGACATGATCCTATACCTTAAAGACCCAAAAAACTCTACTCAGAAGCTTCTAGACACCATCAATAGCTATAGCAAGGTAGCAGGATATAAAATCAACACAGAAAAATCATTAACATTTCTATACACTAATAATGAACAAACTGAGAAAGAATATACGAAAACAATTCCATTTACAATAGCCTCAAAAAAAATCAAATACCTAGGTGTAAACCTAACAAAAGATGTCAATGACCTCTACAAGGAAAACTATAAACTTCTGAAGAGGTTGAGGAAGACTATAGAAAATGGAGAGATCTCCCATGCTCATGGATTGGTAGAATCAACATAGTAAAAATGTCTATACTCCCAAAAGTAATCTACATGTTTAATGCAATTCCCATCAAAATTCCAATGACATTCATTAAAGAGATTGAAAAATCTACCGTTAAATTTATATGGAAACACAAGAGGCCACGAATAGCCAAGGCAATACTCAGTCAAAAGAACAATGCAGGAGGTATCACAATACCTGACTTCAAACTATATTACAAAGCAATAACAATAAAAACAGCATGGTACTGGCACAAAAACAGACATGAAGACCAATGGAACAGAATAGAGGACCCAGATATGAAGCCACACAACTACAACCAACTTGCCTTTGACAAAGGCGCTAAAAATATACGATGGAGAAATAGCAGCCTCTTCAACAAAAACTGCTGGGAAAATAGTTTCTGCTGGGTATTGAGGGGGGGGGAGAGGGAGGGGGCAGAGTGGGTGGTAAGTGAGGGGGGTGGGGGCAGGGGGGAGAAATGACCCAAACCTTGTACGCACATATGAATAATAAAAAAAAAAAGTGAAAAAAAAAAAACTGCTGGGAAAACTGGTTAGCAGTCTGCAAAAAACTGAAACTAGATCCATGTATATCACCCTATACCAAGATTAACTCAAAATGGATCAAGGATCTTAATATCAGACCCCAAACTGTAAAGAAGATACAGGGAAGAGTAGGAAATACTCTGGAGTTAGTAGGTATAGGTAAGAACTTTCTCAATGGAACCCCAGCAGCACAGCAACTAAGAGATAGCATAGATAAATGGAACCTCATAAAACTAAAAAGCTTCTGTTCATCAAAAGAAATGGTCTCTAAACTGAAGAGATCACCCACAGAGTGGGAGAAAATATTTGCCAGCTACACATCAGACAAAGGACTGATAACCAGAATATATAGGGAACTTAAAAAACTAAATTCTCCC
Source organism: Castor canadensis (assembly GCF_047511655.1). Taxonomy (NCBI): domain Eukaryota; kingdom Metazoa; phylum Chordata; class Mammalia; order Rodentia; family Castoridae; genus Castor; species Castor canadensis. The sequence continues at coordinate 45,614,549 of NC_133386.1, forward strand.
AAAACTAATGAACCAATAAAGAAATGGGCAAGTGAACTAAACAGAACTTTCTCAAAAGAAGAAATTCAAATGGCCAAAAAACACATGAAAAAATGCTCACCATCTCTAGCAATAAAGGAAATGCAAATTAAAACCACACTAAGATTCCACCTCACCCCTGTTAGAATAGCCATCATTAGCAACACCACCACCAACAGTGTTGGCGAGGATGCGGGGGAAAAAGGAACCCTCTTACACTGTTGGTGGGAATGTAAACTAGTACAACCACTCTGGAAAAAAATTTGGAGGCTACTTAAAAAGCTAAACATTGATCAACCATATAATCCAGCAATACCACTCTTGGGGATATACCCAAAAGACTGTGACACAGGTTATTCCAGAGGCACCTGCACACCTGTGTTTATTGTAGCACTATTCACAATAGCCAAGTTATGGAAACAGCCAAGATGCCCCACTACTGATGAATGGATTAAGAAAATGTGGTATCTATACACAATTGAATTTTATGCAGCCATGAAGAAGAACGGAATGTTATCATTTGCTGGTAAATGGATGGAATTGGAGAACATCATTCTGAGTGAGGTCAGCCTGGCCCAAAAGACCAAAAATCGTATGTTCTCCCTCATATGTGGACATTAGATCAAGGGCAAACACAACAAGGGGATTGGACTTTGAGCACGTGATAAAAGCGAGAGCACACAAGGGAGGGGTGAGGATAGGTAAGACACCTAAAAAATTAGCTAGCATTTGTTGCCCTCAACACAGAGAAACTAAAGCAGATACCTTAAAAGCAACTGAGGCCAATAGGAGAAGGGGACCAGGAACTAGAGAAAAGGTTAGATCAAAAAGAATTAACCTAGAAGGTAACACACATGCACGGGAAATCAATGTGAGTCAACTCCCTGTATAGCTATCCTTATCTCAACCAGCAAAAACACTTGTTCCTTCCTATTATTGCTTATACTCTCTCTTCTACAAAATTAGAGATAAGGTCAAAATAGTTTCTGCAGGGTATTGAGGGGGTGAGGGGGAGAGAGAGGGGGTAGAGTGGGTGGTAAGGGAGGGGGTGGGGGCAGGGGGGAGAAATGACCCAAGCCTTGTATGCACATATGAATAATAAAACAATAAAAAAAGAGATGGTTAAAAAAAAATGACATACAAGTCAAAAATCTCACTCCAGTCAGAATGGCCATCATCAAGAACACAAACAGCAAAGGCTGATGAGAATGTAGCAGAAAAGGAGCCCTCATATACTGCTGGTGGGAATGCAAACAACTATGGAAAACAGTACAGAGGTTCCTCAAAAACTATTAATAGACTTACCTAGTGACTCCACCATAGCATTCTTGGGCATGTATCTGAAGGAGCGTAAATCAATACCCAAGAGAGATACCTGCATACCCATGTTTACTGCAGCTGTGTTCACAATAGCTAAACTGTGGAGTCAGCCAAGATGCCCAACAACTGATTAATGGATAAAGAACATGTGAAATAGATATAGAGAGACAGATAGAAAGGTATTTTGTATTTCTCTCCCCCTCCACACACACCATGGAATAGTACGCAGCCATAAACAAAAATAAGCCAGGTACAGGTGGCTCACACCTATAATTCTAGCTACTTAGGAGGTAGAGCTCAGGAGGATGTATCTTGGAAGTCAACCCAGGCAAATAGTAAGGGAAATCTTATCTCAAAAACAACCAACACACACAAAAAAACAGGGCTGGTGGCATTGCTCAAGTGTTGGAGCACCTGCCAAGAAAGAATGACACCCTGAGAGGATGAATTTAACCACAATTTATTGTAAGCACTTTTGTAAATGTCACAATGTACCCCTAGTACAATAATATAATAAAAAAGAAATTAAACAAAAAAGTGAGGCCCTGAGTTCAAACTATAATCACAAATAAATAAATACATAAATTAAAATAAATAAAACCAAAATCATGCTCAGTGAGCTAGGGAAGCTTAAAAAGCCAGATATTGCATGTTTTCATTTATTTGAGGAACCTAGACCTACGCGATGATTATGATGATAATAATACCACATGAATGTGAAAGAGGGACTTGGGGGGGTCAGCAGGAGGGGTGGGAGAAAGGAAAGAATAGAGGGGTGAAGAGGATCAAAATCTACTGCACACACACACACATGCACAAATTGCATACTGAAACCTGCCAAACACTGTCTGAAAGAAGGGGGACGGGAGAAATGGGAATATTATGGAGGGGCAAATTTGTTCAAAGCACACTGCACACACATATGGAATTATCACAATGGAAACCCCTCAGACTATTAATGTATGCTAATTCAAAAACAGAGTAAAATAATTTTTTTAAAGTATTTGCAGGTCTTAAAGGGAAAAGGCAATTTTATAATGGGGGGATCAAGTTGCCACTAAAGTCACTGATTATTCTTAGCTCCACTAAAAGTGGGGCAATAACAACACAAATAATACATGTGTCCTGTTATGATACAACTAGAAGTAAATGGCACCTTTGAGTATGTTTACCAAAACATCTTAGCCTGAACCTAACCAAGTTTTTAAGTTTAATTTCAGGGTTGCAGAAGAAATACAAGGGCAGGGGCGCGGGGCGGAAATGTACCAAGTCAAAGACACAATATCCAGAAGCAGCCAGCAAAGTTTAGGGTGTGAGATGGCTCACAGGACAAGTGAACCTGGTTTCTTTGCAGGAAAAGAAAAGTTACATAAGTGAGGATCAGTGTTATATAAAAAGTGACTTTAGGGCAGTAGAGCACCTGCTTTGCAAGTCAAAGCCCTGAGTTCAAACTCCAATCCCACCCAAAATAAAAGACTTAAGAGATATAGCAACTGCAATGTGCATAGCTTGTTTGAATCCTTGGTCATACAAAACAATGGCAAAAAAAGACATGTTTAGGATAACTGGGGAAATTTGAATATGGCTTATTAATTATATTAAAAATTATTAGTAGTACTCTTAGGTAAGGTCATGGTGTAGTTACAAAAATGTTTAGAAATGCAAATGAAATATTTAAGGAAAAAATGCCATGATATCCTTCGTAAATTTTAAAATTTATCATACTTATTAATAGATATGAAGACTGAAGTCTCGAAGATTTTTAGATACTTCTGTGCTAACAGTGACAGCACATACTGGGCCACTTCTCTATCTACAGAATCAAGCCATCTCCTATTTCAGTCTTTTGTTATAGCAGGAGTTTCCAGGGGCTAAAAAAAAAAGTTAAAAAGAGGCAAAACTTGGCTTTATTATCAACATAAGCACCCTTCATTGTAAAGTCCTCGGAGTGGGAGCAATTCGATATATGACATCATGTTTCCTGGTCCACCAAGACCCCACAGTATTCTTCTTTGGGATGGTATCAACTAGGCTTTGATTTGAGGTGAACTTGTTTTTTGTGAGATGCAATAAAAAGGTTCAATTAAATCCACTCAGCCACTTAAAAACCAGTTGGCAAACACAGAGATGTTTACCAGTTTTCCACATAGGAAATTTTATGCACTGATAATTCAAAGTTAACTACATATCAAACTTTAATATCCTATTGCCTTGATTTTTTTATCAGAAACAGAGAAAGATTTTTTTCTTTTCATGTTTTTCAAGAATAGAGCACTTTATAAAAACATAATTTACATACAACCTGCAACCACATCCACTAAACACACTCAATTGCAAAATGGAGCCATCCATTTTGCAAGAATTTTTTTTTTTTTTTGGTGGTACTGGAGTTTGAACTCAGGGCCTCATGCTCGCTAGGCAGGCACTCTACTACTTGAACCACTCTGCCAGTTCTGGTTTTGTTTTGGTGTTGGCTATTTTTGAGATAGGGTCTCACAAACTATTTGCCTGGGTTGGCTTTGAACCTTGAGCCTTCTTTTTTTTTTTTTTTTTTTGAGTTTGAGCTTTGAACTCAGGGCCTAAACCCTGAGCCACTCCACCAGCCTTTTTTTGTGATGGGTTTTTTGAGATAGGGCTCACGAACTATTTGCCCTGGCTGGCTTCGAACTGCAATCCTCCTGATCTCTGCACCCTGAGTAGCCAAGATTACAGACGTGAGTCAGCGGTATCTGGCTAGGACTTTCATTTTGAGATGTGAGAAAACAAAGACTGAGTTATTTTCCCTTGTAATAAGATGTAAATATGGTGGACACTGAATAAAAGGACTATAGTAGTGGTTATAATTTAAATTAGATGGAAAATGCTGAATATAAAAACAAAGTGGTTCTCAGTTAAACTCCAAATACTATGTGACATGTTAATTCCCTTAATATAAATTAAATGATCAAGAAATACACCTTTACCTTTCTGATGCTTAATGCATTTAAAGCTATACTTACATATTTTCTCATATACAGTATGAATAAGCAAATCAATTTTGATTTCATATGCAAGGAGTTATTTGAATAACACAAAAGACAAAAATCTTAACAAGACTCACAGCTGACATTTCAGCTAAGACAAAAATTCCACTTTCCTATTGGATATTCCTTAGTCACAATAAATGACCTTGAAATAAACTTGGTTTACCTGAAGGCAAATTCTAAAAATAAATCATGTGGAATTTTTCCTAATAACATGGTTAAAAAATTAATAAAATGTTAGACTTCAAAAAAAGAAAAAAAACAAACATGTCCACACTATGTAGTAGACTGGGTACCCAGGTATTAATTGCATTTTTGTTTTTATATCTTATGAATAATTTTTGTCTAATATTTAATTTAAAAAATAGTAGACAACACACATACATGACATCATGGCTTAAGAAAGTGCTGTCACAAATGCCTAAATTCTATCCCCAAAGGATCTTTGAGGTGAAACAGATCCCCTGATACCCTAAATGCATAAGCATCTGCACATCTCAGGGGAACCACTGACTCACTGGGTCCAAATCAGTGTATGACCTGTTCCTCTATTTCCAAGACTGCCAGCACCAAATTCATGGCAGCTTTCCTGCTACTGCCTAAAAACATTCTCATGAATTCTCAACCCTTTTCTGAGTTAAATTTCAGTATTTTCTTGAATACATGCAAAGTTGTTAGGGTTAGGATCTGAAGAGTCCCTCAAAGTTCATGTGTTGAAGACTTGGTCTCTAAGCAGTGTTCAGAGGTTGGACATTTGGAGGTGATTGTGTCAAAAGGGCTCTGATCTGACCTCATCAATGCATTAATCCATTAATGAACTAATAACTTAATGGGTATTGGGAAGGGGCAGAAACTTTGAAATGAGACCTAGTTGGAGGAAGTAGATCACTGGGGGTGTGCTTTAAAGGGTGAGCCTCTTCCTCACTCTCTTTGCCTCCTGGCCACCATGAGGTAAGCAGCTTTGAACATCAGGTGGTCCCTACCATGATGTTCTGCCTCATCACAAGGCCCAGAAACAAACTAGTCAAAGTGACCCTAGACTAGACTGAAATCTCTGGAGATATAACCATAATAAATCTTTCTTCCTTTAAGCTGATTTTCCCAGGTATTTTACCAATGGGATGGGAAGCCAGCTACACATCTGTGTTTTCCAATGCTTTACAATATAGTCCTATATACAATTTCTGTTGAAATGACTTTGTAAATTTTATCCTTCACCTCATTCTTTCAAACCTCAGCCTCAGCCTGGCTGCCTCAGTCACACACTAACTCAGGAAATATTTATCTATAGCCTGTTATCTGCCAGACACTATACCAGGTGTAAGTGGTGAAATACGTGGCTCCATCTCAACTAAGCGCTTGTGGATTTGAGAGAAGCTGTCTTCAACTCCCAAGAAAAGGCGAGTTTGGCAATTGGCTCTGGATCCAGCATACCAGGGCTCACAGATTCAACCTCATTTCTACATCATGTTAAAAATCACATTTTTTTCCCCCACCAAATAAGTCTTAAGCCCACAAGGCAAACTATTACTAATATATATACAAAGCAGAGAATGGACATCTGGAAAATAACATCAACGTGACCTTTTTTTTGGCAAGGCGTATTACTTATAAAAAAATTATGAGAAAAAAATCTGAAATTCTGGCAATAGTTCTCCTTTCATCCTAAATACCAGATTTCTCATACCAGAGACTGAGTTTCCTAATTTTTTTTTTTTTTTGTGGTACTGGGGCTTGAACTCAGGGCCTACATCTTGAGCCACTCCACCAACCCTTTTTTTGTGATGGGTTTTTTTGAGATAGCATCTCATGAACTATTTACCCAGGCTGGCTTTGAACCTCAATTTTCCTGATCTCTGCTTCCTGAGTAGCTAGGATTACAGGCATAAGCCACCAGCACCTGGATTGAGTTTCCTATTTTAAACTCATACTTCCAGATTTTTTACTTGTAAGCAGCAGTTAGATTAGACACAATTTCTTTACTTTGCTGTGTCCAGGTTTTGATTCTCAGCCTGAGTCAGGTCTGAGTCCTTTGCTGCAGGGCAGAGATGGTAATTTCATTGAGCACCTACTTCTACTGAGCACCAGCATGAGTTGGCCACTGTTCGAGGCACAAACCTCCTCACGACCTTATATTCCAGTAGAAGGAGAGACAAATGAAGGTATAAATTTTACAGTGTATTGGCAGAGAGCAAGTGCTCTAGGGAAACCTGAAAGGAGGGACGCGCAATACGGAGCTCTGGGAACAGACAGAGGGTTTCTGGTGTTTAGGAAAGTTCTCCCTAAGATGGCAACATCTGAACAAACAGGAAAGGAGGAGTGAGCTATGTGGATATTCACAACCACGTTCAGACAGAGGGAACAACCAACCATGCAGCAACTCTGAGGTAGGAATAGCAAGAACATCAGTGGCTGGGCAGGCTTGAGGATGGGGGAGCATGGCAGGGAATGGGACAGCAGGGGAAGCAGAACAAAGAAGGCCAGACACACGTCAAATTAATAGTAATAGACAATAAGAAAGAGTAATTTATTGACTTATTACTATGTCTTACTATGTGGAAAATACAATGCCAAATACATTTATACATTATCTCCTTAATAAAGAAAACAACTTCTGAAGATGTAGTTCAGTAATAGAGTACTTGCCAGCATGTGCAATGCCCTGTGTTTGATCCCTAGCACCAAGAAAGAAAAGGGGGAGGGGCAGGAGAGGGGGGATGGGAGGGGATGGAAAGAGGGGAGGGGAAGGGAGGGCAGAGGAGGCGAGGGGTAAAAAAGAAAACAACCACTTGCTCTATATGCATGAAATGACTTCAAGCTTTATGGCACACGTAGCAGTAAATCCAAACTCTATAGTATGTATTTCCTTGAATAAGCTTTGTGTGTGTGTTTGAGACAGGATCTAGCTATGTAGACAAGGCTGGTCTTGAACTCACAATCCTTCTACTTCCATCTACCTATGCATCTTAAAAAGAAAAACATAATTCCTCATAAATGTTAGATGTCCTACTTTTCCCAGTTGTATTTTTTCATATGATTTTCAAGTTTGTTTCAGTACAAGGTTAAAGGGTTATTATGAGATGAAAAGTTAATAAATACAGTATGAGACATTATTTAATAATATCCTTTGATTTGTTTACGCAATCCTTTAACATAACCTGTTTCTCTTCTGAGATACATGGTATAGCTTGATGTTTCTGAGTGTTGCAAGCTATGACCATTAGAGCCAAGAGCTATGGTACATATAGTTTTTCTGGCACATTCACTTCCATTTAAAAGGCATCCTTACATATATGCCAGAGACCTGGGCTTGACAAACACAATTAATTAGTGGAAGCAGCAGATGTACATGTACCTCCATGAAGAACTTCAGAAGGCTCTTTATATTTAGCTTTTACTAATTAGGAAATGGCTTGAAAGTATCTCCTGAACACAAAGAGATCGTTCAGCTCAACTCTAGAAATATTTACTGAGTGTCTTTTGTCTGATGCTGGGAAGACAAAGCTGAAGTCCTAGTCATTCCCTCAGGAACTTACAGACTCCAGGGCTGGCTGAATCTCAGACTTTTCCCTGGTCAGATAAGATCACAGAAAGTCTGGGCAAGTACATACACTCTGGACTTCTGGTGCAGGTTGTATCAGAATAAACTTTTACTTTTTTTTGTTTTTAATAAAAGCCACTCACCTAAAACATTACATATCAGCAGGTCACATGTCTAACCAAATATGAACGACTGATTACTGAAGTACAGACCTTCTAATAATAACAAATTATGTATGAGTTGGCAGGGGTTTTCAAAGAAATTTATAAACATCCGGAATTTGAACCTACACTTAGACATTTCTTCAGAGATCAACTGCTTATTTTAATTTTCTCTATTTAAATTATTAGGAAGAAATATCAGAAGAGAATCAGGAAATTTTAGGCTCCATAAGTTCATCACAATAATTAGTATTTTAGCTGGGCACCAGTGGCTCACACCTATAATCCTAGCTACTTCAAAGGATGAGAATAGGAGGACCTTGGTTTGAGGCCACCCTTGGCAAAGAGTCTGCAAGACCCTATCTCCAAAATAAATAGTGAAAAATGGACTGGAGGTGTGGCTAAAGTGGTAGAGCGCCTGCTTTGCAAGTGGGAGCCCTGAGTTTGAACCACAGTCCCAACAACAATGAAAAATTTACACTGTTTATCCTACAGTAATTATATCAAGGTAATAAGACTGGATTAAATCCTAGGATTCATATAAATTGAATCAAAACTGAACAACAATTTATATGTCATATTATGGAAAGTCAAAAATCTTGTGAAATTTTACTTGAGTGGGTCCAGAGGAACAGGGCAAAAGGAGGAGCTGAAATCAATTCAAATTGTTCAGCAGGTCTCTGGGGCCTGGCAGACTGAGAACACTGGGAGGGATGGACACTTTAAATAAACTGAACAAAAGCATGGTATAGGCAAGCAGCATCCATACAAAGGAACCAGTACAGCCTCATGGGGTCAATGGACCCTAACAATCAAAAAATTCAAATAATTTCATTGGGTAGGTGCATAAATATTTAGGTTGAATTATGACATGTTTGCTGAAACATAATACAATGAGAAAACAGCTAATACTGTTTATTAAAGAAATGGTAGCCCTTGAGCACAACCCTAACATTATAAAATGTTTCCATCATCTCCAACTGATTAGAGTCAGAATTACTTGGTGAAATCGCATGTTCTCAAGCCCCATTGCATATTTTGAATCTGATTAAAAATAAGGTGGATGGAGCTAGCTGTTGGTGGCTCATGTCTGTAATCCCAGCTACTGGAGAGGCAGCGATCAGAAGGATCATGGTTCAAAGCCAGCCCAGGCAGATAGTTCTGGAGACCCTATCTTGAAAATACTCCACACAGAACAGGACTGGTGGAGTGGCTCAAGTGGGAGAGCTTCTGCCTAGCAAGCGTGAGGCCCTGAGTTCAAATCCCAGTACTGTCCTAAAAACAAATAAATTAAAAGTAAAAATAAAATAACAGGGATGGAGTTTTAGAGAGCTTCCTGAGATACTGGTGATCAGACAGGATGGAGAAACAGAGAGCCAAGAAGACCTAGACTAAGTTAGTTGACTGTAGGAACAGTGAGCGTTAAAAAAGGGCTATTCCAAAGCCAGTTAATGATTCCCGCCTGTAATCCCAGCACTCTCGGGAGCATGAGGCAGGAGGACCATGAACTCTAAGGTAGCCTGGGACACACAGAGAGACCCTGTCTGAAGAAATAAAACAAAGGACATGGTGGTCCACATCTATATTCTTAGCTCCTTGGGAAGATTGAGGTTTGAGAACAGCCTGGGCAAAAGAGTTAGCAAGACTTGCATCTCAAAAAACAAGCTGAGCATGGTGATACATACTGTGATGCCAGCTACATGGGAGGCATAGGCAGGAGGATTTCAGTTCGAGATAAGCCAGGACAAAAAGCTCCAGATCTAATCTGAAAGAAGACTAAAGCAAAATAGGGCTAGCGTGTGGCTCACGACCAAAAAGAAACAAAACAAAAGAGGGGGGGCAGTTATGCTAACACTGCCCTCTTCTAAACATTTCAAGCACTAATATCATTTATGTCCACCATCCACTACATGCCTATAGCATAATCTCAAGACCTAAAATGGGCCAGAGCTGGTAGCTCCGACCATAATCTTAGCTACTTAGGAGGCAAAAAGCAGGAGAAAATGGGGCTGCCAGAGTGGCTCAAGTGGTAAGAGTGCCTGTCTAGCAAGTGCAAGACCTTGAGTTCAAACCCCAGTACTGCCAAAAAAAAAAAAAAAATCACTTATTATTCCCCTTTACTAAAGAATTATCAACACTGGAATTACTAGATTTTTTTCCAATAAATATCTCCAAATCTAAGCTTTACTTTTTGTGTGTGGTTGAATACCCCTTTTCTTTTTCTTTTTTCAATATCCTAAATATATGGGATGTTTCACAGAAACTCAAATGACAGTATCTTCTTCCATCAGTCAATGGCAATAAACTCTCAAATTTGAAGCTCAGTAAGAATCTAAATAGTCACACTTCTGCCCAGAGGACTGCTCTATAAAGTACCCAGTTAGCATCCTGGGTAACTATATAAAATCTGAAACTTCACAGAAAGATGGGTGACAGTGACAGCGCTGGGTGTGGTGGGCAACACCTGTAATTCCAGCACTTGGGAAGCTGAGAAGTAGAGGCAAGAGGAACATCAATTCCAGGCCAGTCTGGGCTACATATGGAGATCCTGCCCCTCCTAGAAAAAAAAAAAAAAGGCAGGGGGTGGGGGGAGGAGTGACGGCTTTGGCCAGATTAGTCCTGGGACCTATTGTTGGATGAATTAGTAGATGAATAACGTTAAAGGTGCATTTTCAAACAGCAACTTGAAAAAAGTATTTTAAACATCCATCATATTTAATAAAACCTTATATATTTGTTGGAAATTTACCATATGTTAGTATTGTGCTGTAGTGATGTTTCAGACTGGAATGTTTTTTCAGTGGGAAAAAACAAACAAACAAACAAAACAGCCAGCGTCTGGTGTAGCTTTGATTCTTGTTTGGCCGGAAAGCGCAGTGGTAGGGAGCTGTCAAAGTATTTTCTATAGACACATTGCCATTAAATACAACCCGACTTACATAGTGGCAGAAGCAGGGGAGGAGAGAAACAAGAACAAACAAAAAACCTTGGCGGAAAGCTGGCCCTTGCTATCAGAAAAGAACTAATTAGCGAGGACTCATGGAGTAGAGCCCACCTAGGGCTGGCACACCAAACCGGTTTCCTGCTTTAACCTGGTGGACAGGCAGAGGGTGAATTCAGTTAACAGGGTCGAACTCAAGTCAAGAAGGGCCGGTCCACAGAGAAAAAGCAGCCCGGTGCGGAGTCGCCTCCCTCCAACATCCTAGTGGGGTCCGATCCCCCGGATTCCACTTGGGTAGCCAAATGAGCAGGACACTCGCTCATGTGGGGCGGCACAGCGTGGCCGCCTGCCCAGGGCCACCCTCGGCAAGCAGTACCGCCGACCAGCGCACTCGCAGCCCGGGTCCCATGTCGCGACAGGGAAGCCCGCGGGGTGCGCGAGAACAGGGGCGGCATCGGACTCTCCCCTGCAGTGACCCTGGGCCATATCACTCCGCACGCGGCCGACAGTCAGGAAGTTTGGAAGATGAATGATGGGGGCCGGAGACGGCGACGAGAGCAAGGGGAAAGTCGCCAGGGTTTTTTTGTTGTTGTTTTGGGGAAGGAAAGAGTTTGGCTAGGGCGCGACGCGCAACGCAGGAACTTGTTTCAGTCTCGAGCCGCGGCCTGGCAGAGGTGGACTCGGCGGTGCAGGCAGCCAGCCCTTTCCCCGGGTCCGGCTCTCTCCAGGCCGGGCCCGCCCGCCCGCGCGCAGCGTCCCGGGTCCCGCCGTCCGGGCCCCACTCACTCACCCAGCTCCTCCGCCAGCAGCCGGAGCGGGACGCAGACCGCGAGCAGCAGGGCCAGGAGGTGCGGCCCGGAAGTCCCGGCTGGCTCGCCGCGGCCGCCAGGCACCATGGCCCCGCCGGGCGCCAGCTTGGCAGGCTCGGCCACCCCTAGACGGGCCGTGCGCCGCCGCTGCCCAGCCCGGACAGCCTCCTCCGCGGTCGAACGCGGCGCCGAATCCCATTGGGGCGGCCGAGCTGGGAGGGGGCGTGGCCCCGCCTCTCCCGGCCACGCCCCACCCCTCCCGCGCCTGCCAAGGGAGGAGGGAGTCGCGCTTCTCCGTGTTGACCCGCTGCTCAGCCCCCAGTACGCGGAGCACCGCCCACAGGGGCGCCCAGTTTCGCTCTTCCCTTTTCCCAACTCTACCTGTCTCAATTCAGGTGAACCTGGAAGCCAGACGACACCTGGCGGGAAGACCTGCCCGGAGCCTCACGGTCCTCCACGGTGTCTGAGCGCGCTCCTCCAGGGTCCCAGCACGCGTCAAGCGCCGCAACTTGGGCACCCGAAATATTTTAGTGATGGGATGGCGACGGATACAAGTAAAAACTCAAGTCCCCCTAATGATTAATTAATTCGTTCACTGATAAGTTATTTAGTCCAGCAATGTGCCTTTCAACAAAGGTGCTAAACCCACGTGGCACTTGCAGATGTTGAATATAATCAGGCAAGAATATAATGCAAATTGCAGTCATTGATGTGAAGGGTGTTCGTGAGGCACATTTAGGAAGATGTAATTAGATGGCCGGTGGGACGGCTGCGGAGAAGCAATCAGCCAGGAAAAGCTCGCTAAGTGGCTTCTAGGAGTGTGAGTGCGACTTGGGAAAGCAAAAGGCGAAGAAGAGAGAGGGCTAAAGAGAGGGTGAGGGAGGGGAGGGAGGCGCCAATGTCAGTGTGACTGGAACCCAGTGAACAGGTGAATAGATGCATGGCCAGAGGTGAAAGCCCATGTGCACAGGAGGGTTCATGAAAGGCCTGGCAGGCCACGTGAAGGATATTTAACTAGGTCCTCGGAGCAATGGGAAGAGAAAGAAGGTCCTGAAGAACAATGACACAATCTAATTCTCTGAGGGATGGTAGAGAAGGAGAGATTAGGAGAGGACAGGTTGAAGTGTGGAGAATTATGAGGCTATTGCCGAGTAGTTGAATGGGGTAATGACAGTGGCAATAGAAGAGGAAAGATTAAAAACTCGTTTGAAACACTGATGTCTCCAGTCCCTTTCGGTCTTCCTACACATCCTCTGCACGAGGCCATATCCTTCGCACCCCCGTGTGGCGTCCTGGGTTGTTACACTTACAAGTGCAGAGAGAGGGACACATTGGAGGCAGAGAGGAAGCAGCAGCTCCTCCAAGACCTGTCAAGTAACCTTTGGTTACTCAAGGACAGACTGCTTGTACACCAGCATCCTTTTGCCTCTTTCTTTTTTTAACTTTTGAGATTTAAAATGACATTTGTTTGTGGGACTTTGCTGTCTCATAGGTGGTGTCATTAGAGGAAGGAGCTTGAGTTTATAAATGAAGTCCAAGTCGGAATCTGGGGTCAGCCACTGCTTGGTGTTGATTCTCTAGGCCTCAGTTTCAGTGTGTGTGTAATAATACCCAATTCTCCTGGTTGTCGCAGAGACGAAATAAATGTGTATGTAAAGTTCTAGCATGTAAAGGAGGTACCCATATAGTAGATTTTATTATGTTTAAATTGAAAGTAAATTCACTCTGTGAAAATTTTGACTATTTATGAACACACTCCATACACCATAAAAAGATACTTCGATACATTGAATAACTTCTTAATTCCAGCTTTCCCTTGTCCTTATTTTTCTTTCTAAAAAAGTGAGTTTGGACAGCTGCTTCCAGACTAAAGTTTTGGGTCTGTGAATGAAGGAAAGACAAGGAAAAGCATTGTTTACCAGTGAGGAATTCATGCAGTGAGGCTTGCGTTCCCAGGTGACCTTTTCCATTCACTCAGTACTTTCATAGGAATGGCTTCATCTTTCTACACCAGAATTCTTAGCCAGATAAGCAGAGTGATTTAGGATCTGGTAACAATGAAGTTACACAAACACCAGATGGATCCTATTGCTCTAGTTATGCCATTCCTTCTTGATATATAAAAGAAAATCTCTAGTTCAGAAAACCATAGCAAAAAAAATGTGAAAACACAACAGATTACTAATTATATTTTTGTATATAATGAAATAAATAAGCCTGGTTGAATTAATATACATCAACTACAGAGATTTTTGTCAAGCTTATGTACTTGTTTTTATCTTGAGAAGATTCCATTTTGATTTTTTTAAAATAATGCATTATGGAATCTGTGAACCAGGTTTCATTAAGAAAAATTATGCTTATTAAGATCTATCCACAGGGCTGGGCACTGGTGGTTCACGCCTATAATTCTACCTGCTTGGGAGGCAGAGATCAGGAGGATCGCAGTTCAAAACCAACAGGGGCAAATAGTTCCCAAGACCCTATTCTGAAAATACTCAGCACAAAAAAGGAATGGCAGAGTTGCTCAACGGGTATAGCCCTAGCAAGCATGAGGCCCTGAATTCAAACTTAGCACTGCCAAAAAAAAAAAGGATCTTTCATAAGGCTACATCTAACCCCCCCCATACACTTTCATTTGCATATCTTACTGCAATTTATGCTTACCTTTGCTACCACTTCTGTAGAAACAGATTGTGGCTGGTGAGGGCCTGCCTTATCTTTATATATAAAATATGTGTTCTGTCTTGCTTAAACAGAACTGCAAACTCAGTATGATTCTAAGTAGTTAGAACACTTCAAAATAGATAATGGTTCAATTTGATGACCTAATCAATCTAATCAAATTTATTCTTAACGTTTAATAACTTTGATTATGACTATCTGGAGAAGAGATCTGAGATATAAAATTGAAACCCTTATAGGTATCTACTTCCTGAATGTTCTCCCCCTTTGTCATTCAATTCAATACATATGTTTTAAGTGTATTCTACATGTAAAATAATGTGATGAAAATACAATAAAAAGAAATATAGGTAACGCCTCTGCCTCATTTATAATCAAATAATAGAAATTTGCAAAAGTTAATTACACAGAGAAAGCTAGTTGTATAGGCTAGTAAGTACAATGACAGCTGAAGATCAGAGAGGTATACAGAGGAAGGATATATGGTCTGGATATTTAAAAGCTTAGAGGGAGCTGAGTCCCGTGGCTCATGTCTGTAATCCTAGTTATTTGGGAGGCTGGGGTCAGGAGGATAAAGGTTCAAGGCCAGCCCAGGCAAATGGTTTAAGAGACCCCACCTCCAAAACAGTCAGAGTAAAAATGGATTGGAGGTGTGATGTACAAGTGGTAAAGCACCTGCTCCCCAGAACCAAAAAAAAAAAAAAAAGCCTGGAGCACATGGAATATTGAAGGTAGTAATTAGAAAGAAAGAAATGTTTGTCAGATGAGAAGAACTTGAGAGAAAACCCAGAACTAGGAATCCCAGTGTGCCTAAGAGGAACTTAATCTAATTCATCAAGGAGTTTTAAAACAAGAGTGAGAGGCAGGAGCAGAATGTGGGGTCTCTGAGTGGAGGGAAAGTGGAGGAACTTGTTCAAATTTGCATGTTAGAGAGATCACACAGGCAGAAGGTTGGTCACTGATGGAAAAGGAGGCCAGGAGACCAATTAAGGTTTGTTTATACAAGAGATGATAGGCTCTAGGCCTCTTTCATTCAAAGTGCTCCTCCACACCAGTGGCATCCCCATCACCAGGAGCTTGCTAGAAATGAATACTCCTGTCCTTACTCCCACCCAACCTCTGAATTAGATTTGCAGTTTTAACATGATTTGCAGATCAGGATATAGCCATGGACATACGTGAGAGATAAAGTATAGAAACACAAGACATATTGAGTCAGGATGTAGGCAGTAGGAGAGAAGAAAGATGAAATTCTAAATGCAATAGTCAAAATAATTTGTATTGTCCATATTTATTCCCATATCTCTAACTCCCTTTTGAGTGTTCTTTTGTTGTCGATAGTCATTGAGTAGCTGACTTGGAACTCTCTATGCAATCCAGGCTGACTTGAACTCACAATCTTCCTGCCTTACCCATCCTAGTGCTGGGATTACAGACATACAACTATGCCCAGCTAGATTTACTCATTTCAACAAAAATGAAACTGAATTTACTGATCCACAATACTTCCTGTTCGACCATCTGAAACATGTCCTGATGCTAAAATGAGCCTCTGGGGAAGTAGAGGCAATTTTTTGGGATGTCTGGGAAACACTACTGGAAGCTTGAAGCATTTTAATAAAAACAAAACAGAAACCAAAAGCCCTTCTCAGGGAGAAGTGGTTAAAATGGCCTGGCTTCTCCTTGTGACTCAGAGATATTCCCATACAAGGGCTGAAGGTTTCCAAGAATAGGTATCTGCAAGGATAGAGAGAGATCACAATGCATAGGGAAAAAGCCATGAACATTTCGCAGCACCCACAGTGGGGGAAGTTATGAAACACAGGGCAAATGAGGGATTTCTAGTCAAGAGCCATCCAGGTGGGGGATGTTGATAATGGGGGAGGCTGTGCCTGTGAGGATGGAGAGTATATGGGAACTATACTTTGTTTAGTTTTTATTTAATTTTATTTATTTATTTATGTGGACTGGGGTTTGAACTCAGGGTTTCATGCTTGCAAAGCAGGTGCTCTGTCGCTTGAACCATACCATTTGAACCACATACTGGAGGTATGATTATTTTTGAAAATGGGGTCTTGTGAACTATTTCCCATGGCTGGACTCAAACCACTAGCCTCCAAAGTAGCTAGGATTACAGGCGAGAGCCACCAGTGCCTAACTAAAGTGCTACAAACTGAGTGGGATTTTTTTGTTCATTTATAAGATCCTACTGGAAAAAATAACTAAAGCAAAAAGGGCTGGAGGCATGGCTGAAATGGTCGTCTGTCTAGCAAGGAATCTGAAAGACCTGATACCTTGTTAGCAGAGCTCGAATTGGAAGCCAAGTGACTGGAACCAGGCTTTCTCCCCTTTCCCTCTTACTGCTCCCTTCCTTCTCTTAGCCACCCCGTTTTTCTGTCTTCTCAAACTTACAAATGAAATCTTAAAGGCGCAAGTTTGGCAGACTGCAATTAAAATCCGAACTAAACGATTTCTCTTCTACCCACTTTCACCTGTCCTTCTGCAGCTGTAAAGGGCCCTCCACATTTGTTGTATGAGATATTTTTACAAAGCTTTGTTCTCTTCCTGTAGCCCAGAGGTCTGTTTGAGGTGTTAACTGATCACATCTTCTTAATAGAGATTTATTTTTTAGGAGGAGCTATTGAACTCCAGCAACATCAATGTAGTCTCATTTCCTAAGTCAAGGTTTTCTAACCCTACTTAAAGGTAAACCCAGTTGCCTTTATTCCTAAGGCACTTATGTCTTCCTCACTAACCATAGGACTTGAATTAAGTATCACTCATCACACATGGGGTCTGATAACACATGATGTCTTTACATGTACAATCTTATGTCGTCTCCTTTTTTCTTAGTTACTGACTGTAATAAGGACTCAGAGCACAAACGTAGACTGGAGGTGTGGCTCAAGTGGTGGAGTGCCTGCTTTGCAAGTGTAAAGCCCTGAGTTCAAATCCCAACCCCCCAAAAAAAAAGTCACAATATAGGAAATTGCTGAGCCAAAGCAAAAGATCAAGACTGAGGCAGAAGTAGGATTGGGGACCTCCAGCATGCTTTGGGAGCAAAGGATCCTAATCTGTCTGCTATATCTCAAGCCTCAATGCTCAAAGAATAAAAGTACAACAGTTGAAATAACAGGTTGCATAACTGAAAGTTTTGTTGGGGGTCTCAGCCAAATCCTCCTGGAAACAATTCAGATGTCTTCAATCAGTGAATGGTTAATCAAACTGTCATATCCAGACCATGGAATATAGCTCAACAAAAGTAAACAAACAAAAAAACTAAGAAACAAACTATTGACATATCTAACAGCTTGAATGAAGCTCCATATTGATTCTAGATTAGTTAAAAAAAGCCAATATCAAAACATTTCTATAACATTCTTTTTTTTTGTGGGACTAGAGTTTGAACTCAGGGCTTCACACTTGCAAAGCAGGAGCTCTACCAATTAAGCCATGACTCCAGTCCATTTTGTGCTGGTTATTTTACAGATGGGGGGGGTCTCATGAACTATTTGACTGGGCTGGCCTTGATCCATGATCCTCCTGATCTCAACTTCCCAGGTGTGAGCCACCAGCCCCCAGCTCATTTATATAATATTCTCTTTTTTTGCAGTGCTGGGGCTTGAACTCAAGGCCTCACACTTGCTAGGGAGGCATTCTACCACTTGAGCCATTCGGCCAGCCCTTTTTTATATTGGGTATTTTCAAGATAGGGTCTTGAGAACTATTTGCCCAGGCTGGCTTGGAACCTTGATCTTCCTGATCTCTGCCTCCTGAGTAGCTAAGATTGCAGAAGTGAGTCACGGGCACCTGGCGATTTCTATAACAATGGGAGACCTTGTAACTTCCATGTCAATCTACAGATGCTAAATTAGTTTGGGCACTTGCCGTCAAGATTTGGGCTTGGCTTGATTTAGGTTTAGCTTGATTTGTGAGTTTCTGAACAGGTCTGGGCAACATACTTTCTTTTCATTTTTTTAATCTGCTTTCTAGAACAACCTAGTTCATATTCACTGAAGGATTTAGGAGAGGAAATTCTTGCTCATCTCCCACGCTATAGTTATTAAGTCTATTTATTTTATCCTAAAATCAAAATAAAACATGACTGTCTTTTCCATTGAAAGCAAAAAAAAAACAGGCATTCTTTATGAATCTTTTATTATGTTTGTAGATAACCTCATCATACAACTTGGTTGTGTAGGAAACAATAAACCTGAGTAGTCTATCCTAAATTATCATAAGAAAAAATATGGATTCATTTAGGTGTCAGAGAGAACAAAAGTGCAAACATAATGTAAATTTTTTTTTTGCAAAAAATGTTGAGGATTTATATTTTGCAAAGGACACCATGGACAAAATTCATAGATAGATGAGACTGTGAGAAGATATTGTGACTCCTAGATACACAAAGGATTAATATTTAGAATATGTTTATATCCATAAACCCCCTATTAATCCAGAAAATGTTACAGAAAATGGCCAAAGGTTATGACAATCATTCACAGAACCCCAAATGTTTAACAAGTATATAAAGAGCCATCCAAACATCTTAGTAATCAGAGAAATGTGAATTTAAATGCAATAAGATACCAGCTTACATCCTTGATAATGTCAAAAAGAGAAAGATACACAAAATTTAGCTTTTTTGCAGGGGAATAATAATAACCCTCTTGTACCTCTGTAGAGAATGTAGACTTGTATAGCCATTCTGGATGGTAGCCCTCAATCAAATTAGGTACTCCTAGTGCTATGACCTTGCCCTGACTCTAATGGGATGTGTGAAATGAGGTAGAAGAATCAGGATGTCCATCGCTTGGAATGAACCTTTGAAAGGTAATGGTTGTACTCTTTGTACACTTTGAAGCAGTATACACCATTTAGAAGCAGTGGACATGTATGTATAATACGACAGGTAGATCTTAAAAACATGGTATGGAGTAAGAAAAGAGCAAGGAAGGAACATGTATATGAAAGTTTACATAACATTTAAAATATTAACAATACTTTTTTTCAAGATGCATAAAAATTCAAGCTGCCATATGAACTACATTAAAACTATTGCATATAGTGGAAAGAGAGCAGGTGTAAATAAATGTAAATAGGGCATAAATAAATAAATATAGGTTTTATGTGGACCCTTGATGACACTATACTTTGAAATAAGTATGATTAGTTCAACCCTGGCACCCGAGGTAATTAAAGGGAGAAGAGATGAAGAAGTAAGGGAAAGCTGGCTATATGGAATTGAAAGCTGAACAGACAAACGGCAGCAAAGAGGGTGATAATTTTTTGTGTGTGGTGCTGGGGTTTGAACCCAGGACCTTACAATAACTACGCAAGTTCTTTACCATTGAGCTATACCCAGAGCCCAAGAGAGTTAAATTTGGAATGACACCCAAATCTTCCTCTTTCTTTTGGGATCAAGCCTCCATTATGTGGGCCTGCTTAGTTTCAGGGCTACCTAGAATTAGGAGAGCAAATCTACGTTTCTGAAGTGTAGCCAGTAGATCCAATTGGGTCAACAAATTTCTTATCCTCCTCCTCTTCCCCTTCCCTATCCCCTCTTTCTTCTCCCCTCCTTTTCCTTTTTTAAAACAGTCCAGACTGGCCTTGAACTCATGATCCTCCTGCCTCAGATTCCTGAGTGCTGGCTTTATAGGCATGTACCACCTCACCTGGCTCTCATTCTTTATGTCTCAAATTGCAGAGAGGAGCTGTTTATTAGGAGCACCTGTTGGAGTACAGCTTCCATAGGCTTTCAAATAACCTAAACTGTGTTGCTACTAACATGCAGCAAACAGTTTTCCTACCATCTTACCCACCTGGATCAAGGTACAGCCCAGACTTAGCAAAAAGCAGTGTACTGAGGTCAGGAGTAAAGGGCATGTTCTTACCATCATCAGACAGGAGTGAAGCAATTCCTCGGACTTCTAATCAGGGCAATCTAATGGAGTCTGTTTGTAAAATCATGTGGGCAGAGGAAACAAGGTTGCCTATCAGGCTTTCTCTGGGTACCTTCAATTATTACTATGTGACTAGGGTGTGATACACTAGAAAAATGAACAGAGAGCTATGGGCATGCTGGGAACACCCAGCAAAGAAAGCAGCAAGACAGCCAAATAGCACTAAAAAATCAGCAGTCATGGAGGTCCTCCTACAGAGTAATGACTGATGTCCCTAACCAAAGAACAAAGGTCATTCCTCCTCAGTTTATTCTTCTCATTGAGAAAATATTTTTTTCAGGATATTGACATTAACAAAAAAAAGATTTGAAATTATTAGAGTCAGCTATTTGAAAAATCATTAGTGTATAAAATACTCCAGTCTTGTTTGATAAATGAGGTAAGATTTTATTTTATTTAAGGTGTATTTGAGGTATAATTTTATTTATCTTAAAGTAGTTGTGAGTCAGGTGCCAGTGGCTCCATCTGTAACCCTAGCTACTCGGGAGGCAGAGATAAGGAGGATCAAGGTTTGAAGTCAGCCCAGGCAAATAGTTCTTAAGATCCAAAATACCCAACACAAAACAGGGTCTGTGGAGTGGCTCAAGTGGTAGAGCACATGCCTAGCAAGTGTGAGACCCTGAGTTAAAACCCCAGTACTGCAAAAAAAAAAAAAAAAAAAAAAAAGAAAAATTAAAGTTGTATTTGTGAGTTAGTTTCACTAGCCTACAAGTTCAGCTTGAGTCAGGGGCCTATCTCATTAGTTTTTGTCCTCAATTGAAGTGTCTTCAATTTAGCCATTATACTGAATCCTCTGTTGCTTAAAGAATGCTATGAATTTGCAGTATGTATATTTTATATTATGCAAGTGTAGACTTTGATCAGAAGAAACATAGGCAAATAGTAATATGTAATAAGTTTATATTATGTATACAGCAGAGCTTGCAAAAATTTTTTCCAACTTAGAATGATAGCATTGCCTTTCAACTTTTTAATTCAGTTCCAGTTTCAGAAAGACCTTGCTCAAATTAATGTTTCTTTGGCATGTTAGAAACACAGATCTGATCTCTGCAATTGTCATATTCACTCAGATACATAGATCTTCATAAACACTGACTTAGGAGACATCAATATACAAGTAGAAATCTTTATAATATAGAGTAGAAATCTGCTAGGAGTTATTTATCTACTACATTGCAGAAACTGAGCATAAACAACATTTTCAATTTTCTTTTGCTTAAAATGCAAGGTGCAACTATTGTAAAACATTTCTTAATTTAAAACATTTCATAATTATGGGACAGAATCAGTCTTCTTAACTCCCTTTCTGCATCCTGCCCAGATAACCATGGTTACATTTCATGTGAATTCCTCTGTCCAAATCTGAGCTTTGACTTTGCTACAGAAACAGTATTAATTAAATATAATTATTATCTATAGTTATATTGACCATAATGTTGATATGCAGATAAAATTTGGTTTAACAAAATTGAACAGTCTTACACCACCTCCCCAAGTTCTTGCCATAGAGTCTTCACTTTGCCACCCACATGCTACTGAGGAAAATGTCAGTGTGCCTTTCCACAACTTCCCCCCTTTTATTCCTGTACAAACTTCATGGGTGATACCACCCTTTGAGAACAGAGGGACATGTGACTCCATCTTGAGCAGATTTCTAGACTCACACATGCAAATTTGCTAGAAATGTCCACAGTTTCAAAGGCCAGAGGGCCACCCATTGGTCTCAGTTAAAAACTCCCATAGGGCTGGCAGTGCTGCTCAAGTGGTACTTGCCTAGCAAGTACAAGGCTCTGAGTTCAAATTCCTTGTTGCCCCTCAAAAGGAAGAAAGAAGGAAAGAAAGAATAAAGAAAGAAAATTAAAAAGAAAAACCAAAAAACCATGATGAGCCATGGTGCTGCATGCCTATCCTGTAATCACAATACCAGGGAGACTGAGGCAAGAGGATTGTGACTTTATAACCAACTTGGGGTACATAGTGAGACCCTATCTTAAAAATAAATAACAACAACAAAAAAAGTAGAGAAAAAGAAAATTTGGTTTAAAGTAGGTAAAGTTGTAGTAGGGACTTTAAGGAATCATTTAGGATTCCATTCTTTTAAACAGGGAAAGCTGGCTAATCCTATTTTTCTTGGTTTCCACCATCTTTCTGAAGCAACTCAGTTTTTCCCAAAATTGTCATCTATTTAACAAAAACCTGCTTTTGTACTAACTCTATATTTTTGCTTTTTAAATAATTCTAGGACAAATAACTTTTCTAATTTCTTTTTTCTTTGTAGGGAAAAAGTCAACTCATTGACAGTAGTAGCTTAAACTCTGATGAAAGCAATAGCTGCCTCTGACAAATCAAGAAATACTTTTGAGAAGGTTATGGTTCTTCAACAGATAAAAAAACCTAACATTTCATGTTTTTAAGTACATTAAAGAGGTAAACGTTTGCTCTCAGTTGATTTGTAACCAAAATTCTTGGCATATTTCTCAAGCGGTAGAGTGCCTTCTTTGCAAGCATGAAGCCCTGAGTTCAAACCCCAGTTTCATTAAAAAAAAAAACAAAAAACAAAACCAAAAAAACTTGGCAGATCAAGTGGGACTGGATGAAAGTAAATAGCAAAGTAATTTTCAATTTTATATTTCCAATTATCAATGATTGATTAAAGTAGGAAAACATTAACTAAATGGGTCCAAATGCTTACTAAGTAAATGGATGAATAAATGGCTATAATAGGAATGTTGCCTTATTTTCTCATCTATAATTCAAAATACAAATGAGTCTAAGTCCACTAATTCATTCACTCATTTGATGATTAGTGCATTCAGTCATTCAACCATCTATCCATTCACCCATGCTTTTGCCAATCCATCCTTTCAAAAAGTACTTTTTTGAACACCCTTTTTTTTTTTTACCATGACACTGTAGAGGATATTAAAAAACTAACAGAAATACCAATGGCAGCCCTAAGAAGCTGAACATCAACAACTTACATTTTTCAGAGTGGATTTTTGGGGGTAGTGTGTCTCAAAAAACAAAAGAAACCCATACTTAGTGGAGCGACTCAAGTGGTAGAGGCCTGCCTAACAAAAAAACCCCATAAAGTTGATTGATATGGACCTGAAGAGAATTGCCTCAGAAATTACAATTAGTGGTAGAAATTTATCATCCTTAACAGGTCTTGATTTAATAGATTTGTATCTGCTTATATAGTTATTGTGTATGCATTCTTGATCAACCTTTTTGTTATACAATGCTGGATTATCCCTTTATAATACAGAGATA
The DNA here is from genome assembly GCF_047511655.1 of Castor canadensis. NCBI lineage: Eukaryota > Metazoa > Chordata > Mammalia > Rodentia > Castoridae > Castor > Castor canadensis. Next base: position 45,638,283 of record NC_133386.1, read on the forward strand.
ATGAAACCCAATTATCTTCTTTAAAACAACCAAAAACATTTTTTGTCTGTGTTTGAGATGTCATCTTGCTATGTTACCCACGCTGGCCTTGAACTCTCAGGCTCAAGCAATCTTTCTGCCTCAGCTTCCTGAGAACCTAGGATCACAGGCACGTACAGCACATATTAAATGAGATACTATACACAAGGGCCTTGGCAATTCCAAATATTATACAGTTCTACACTTTGAAGGTATTTCAAAGAGATAAAAATGTGTTCTTAAGAAGTATGGAAGGTGAGGTGTATCCCAATGGGGGCTTTCGTTCTGTAGCCATGCATCATTGGAAATGCTTTATACAATAATAGTGTAGTTTTGCTTTACTCACAGGACTATTTCTTAGATCTGTGGAAAGTAATTATAAGACAGATACAAAATATAAAAGACTTAATATATATCTTAGGTATTGGCATATTCCCAAATATCCTGAGTGCAGTAGGCATATCCTAATTTAATAGGAATGAATATGATCTGAATTTATTCATGTTAGAGAAGTGCAGTGTCACCATGTAAGAACCAGGTAGATCAATCTACTCTAAAACTGACTCAAAAAATAAAAATAAATAAATAAAAGTGACCCAAAAATAAATTGTTCGAAGAAATGAGAGCCCAAAGATCCTCGGATGGGAATTTTGAAGTTGTCATCAGTAATTCAACTCTGCAATTCAAGTGGCCCAAGTTAAAAAAAAAAAAAAGGCCAAATTTTGTGGATCGATAGGACAACTGGATTAAGTATCTTTTCAAAAGGACTATTGTAGCATGGAGAAGGATCAGAAGAGAAACAGACAGGCCTGTGTTCTGATCAAGTAGCAGGGGACAAGGGATGGCATAGCAGAGAGATAAAACCTAAAGAATCCAAACATGAAGAAGGTCATGTAGCACTAGGGGTAGAAGGACACTAACACTAGGGTGAAGTAGTCTATAGAACTGCATATAACCGTATGTGGATTAAACCTTATTTTTAAAATTTTATTGCCTCTGTAACCTGCTTGCAAGGGTACATAAGGTGAGACCCTTTGTTTTTGGGGCTCAGCCTTTAGACACAAGTCCACTGAGTCTGTGTCGGCACAATAAAGCATTGCTTCCTTGCCTCAGAGTCCCATGTCTCTGTTCGAGTTTCCTATAACACTATCTTGAAGAAAAATCAGCTTTAGAGGTGACCTTGATGTGTAGTGACCCAATCATAACACGTGACAAATAAAACATTAAATAATAAAAAAAGAGGTATGAAGGCTTTGTCTTATTTGCAAAAACAAATAGTATGCTATTGTATATAAATGTTCAGGTTTTTTTTTTTTTTGTGGGATTGGGATTTGAGCTCAGGCCTTTGCATTTGCAAAGCAGCTGCTCTACTGCTTGAGCCACACCTCCAGTCCATTTTGCTCTGGTTATTTTGGTGATGGCATCTCATGAACTATTTGCCTGGGCTGGTCTTGACAGCAGTCCTCCAGATCTCAGCCTCCTGAGTAGCTTGGATTACAGGGTGAGCCACCCACGACCAGCTTAAGTGCTCAATTTTGGTGAGGCTAAATAAATCCATATGCATACATTCTAATTGATTCAAGTGTACAGTGTGAAGCTGCAATTTGGGAAGGAGGAACAGAGGACAAAGAAGGTGTTGGAATGTGGGGTGACCAAGCAGAAAGAGGTGGTAGGAGTGACAGTTGTAAGACCTAGCTGGATCTCTGCTCTGCTCTACTCTTGTTTATCTTTGAGGACAAGATACCTGAAGGGTAGCAATTCCTCTTCAAGCGAGCTGACCAAAACTGGTTGGGTCTAAAAGGCTGCCTGAGTGGGCACCATAAAAATCTTTAACTTCACTGTTATCCTATCTACAGGCTAAATCACACCCATCCCCTTACCAGCGCCCTGGGTAAGATTGCCATAATGAAGGCCAGAAGGAATTATAATAAAAGCAAAAATTGGTGGCACCCTAATTCTTAGAAAATCTCCACCCCTTCCCAGAAACACATGAATACTCCTCTCCTTAACCTATTTCTTTTACCTTGTATTTATTAACTACCACTGCACTCAAGGCCACAATTCCAAGAGGGAAAAGGGACCCAGTTTGGGGCCAAAAACAGGTGACAGGGAAAGGTAAGAGTAAAAGCTGAGGTCAAGCGTTCTTTCTTGTAGCTTTAAGGCAGGGGCTCTGGCTCTACAGCAGCTTTCTAACTCATGAGGTAGGACCCATGTCACTGTCATTTGGCATCTCAGAGTAGCCACACAATCTGTGTGAAAAGCCCCAGTACTGCAGAATGCTGCAGTAGAAAGAGATCAAAGTCAGAATTATACTTGGCTTCAAATCTTGCTTTGCACTGAGTAGGTCACTGAGCTTCAGTGTCAGTTTCCCCATCTGAACCCTGGGCATAAAAACAAATTCGCAGTGTTGTAAGCGTTAGATGTCTATCTAGCCTTGGTAGTGAAATGGGAGATTTTGTGTAGGACTAAAAGCCTCTACTCAATCTTGCTGGCTTAGGTGTTTAGCAAGAAGGAGGGTTGGTGTTCTGGGGTTTTGGCTCACAAAACTGAAGAATGAACTTTATGGGCAGCTGGACAGGAAGGGTGAGCATAGAGGTAGGAAAGTTTACTAGGGGTAAGAGTGAAAGCTCCAACAGGAAGGGAGGAGTCCTGAGAAGTGACTTGGTCTGAGGTCTTTACCCATTTTCTCCAGGGCATTGCTTATTCTTTATGCTAATTAGGTGTGCAGAAAGCAGCATTCTGATTGGCTGTGCCTGCTATGTACTGATTGGTCTGTCCTAATTCTCACACTGTCTTTTTTTTCTTCTTTCCTGCCATTAAGGTCACAGGGAGGTCATAAGGTAGGTTTCCTGGGGCTTTTCTGTCTCAGTAGGTAAGGAGTTCAATAAGTGGTAGTTACTGTGATTGCTGCCTTCAGGCAGTTGTAGTCTTGCTACTGTAAGAGGTGCTTAAACTGCTTTTACTGAAAAGCACTGATTCCTAACTTGGGCCCTTGAATTAACTAAACACAGGAGAAAAGCTTGGGGTCTCTGTCTCCATTTTGTACCTATTGTCCTCGGCTCTGAGCCATTCTCTCCTGCACCCACTTTGGAATCAAGGAAGAATAGGAATGTTCAATAACATCTTCCTGACAAGGGACTGAAACTTCCCTTATGGAACAGCAGAGTCTTGCGGGACAGACCATGCCGCCACATGAGGACAATTATCTATAATGATGAGGTGCACCCTGAAGCAGGAATAATCATCTCATGGGAACCAAATTGCTTTCCTTAAGGGATGACAGTGCTAACAACTCTGGAACAATTCTCGGAACAGTCAGACTGAGATAATGGTCAATCAGAACACACCTGTGACTGGGACTTTTGATCTATGCATACATTTTGTCCCCTGACCCCAGTTCTTTTGTCAACTTAAACCTATAGCTCATGTCTGTACCCTAAAGATGGCTGACGATGGGCTGAGTAACTTCGGCTTCATTACCAGAAAGTTCAGCACTGATGTCTACCTTGGTTCTTGCATCTGGTGAGAAGAATTCAGGCAAGATGTGAAAGTAAAAGTAAAGTTTATTAGGAAAGAAATTTAGTATAACAGGATAAAAGTGGAGAGAAATGTTGAAAAAGGGAGAAACATTTCCTGTTCCCCATGCAGGAAATGGGAGTAGAGACTCAAAATGGTTGTCTTCACCTCTAGTCTTAAAATTTTCTGAGCTGGGGGAACACATATGGTCATTAAGATAATGGGTCCAGGTGGTTAAGATGGGTGTTAAAATGAGGAGATGTCATTTAGATCTACCCAAAACACAAGGACAGTAGGTGTGCTTTAGGACTTCCATTTGCTGGACATGCCTTTCAATCTTTCTGTCCCTCTACCCATCCAAGGAACCTTGCAGCTTGTGGACATTTCAAAGAGAAGGAAGGTGCAGGTCTTTCCTTCCTGTTTCCCAGTTTTTGTAACTTAACATCTAAAAGTAGGTGGGAGGGAGCTAGCTGCTCTCGCTTTTTAGTTTTTAATTTCTCATTTTAATGTCTATTTTTGACTCTTTTAATATTTACATAATGGGACAGGTGTTTGAACTCAGGGCTTCATGCTTGCTCTACTGCTTATGCCACACTTCTAGTTCATTTTGTTCTGGTTATTTTGGAGATGGGGTCTGGTGAACTATTTGTTTGGGCTGGCGTTGAACCTGTGATCCTGCTGATCTCAGCCTCTTGCCCAAGTAGCTAGGATTACAGGCATGAGCCACTGGTGCCCAGCTAATATTTATGAACATAACATAATTTCCCTGTCTTCTCATCTGTCCTTCCTCTCCCATCACTCATAGCAAACTGCTACCTAACAGTCTGAACTTTAGGGCCTCTCTGATAGCAGCCCAGATTCTCAGAGGTCAGTATAGGCAGCTCCAGAAAAAGCTCTGAGAATAAATCTTAATGCTCCCAGAAAACTAGAATTGCATTTTAAAGCACCCAACAGCAAGCAACAAATATAGTTCTCAAAAGCATCATTTGTGTCATATGAGTGCTTATAGTGCTTCTACCAAACAGGAAGTTGTTATATAAACTTTATGATCTATTGAACAACCCTAAGTGGAAAGTCCCTGGCCTCTTGAGGAAGAGAAAGTAATTAGCACGTCAGGCCATACTACTGAAAGAGCAGATTATTTAATCCAGACAAATGTAGCAGCTTTCATACTCCTAATATGTACTTTATGCCTTAAAAATCCTCTGTTAGGCCCCAGAGGGCACTTGTTAATATTAAAAACAAAACCAACTCAGTTCAGTTTAATTGTAATTAGTCAGTGACTCTGTTGAAGAAAACAGAAGTACTTGTTTATTTTGGTGGTTCTAGGGTTCAAACCCAGGGCTTTGCATTCGCTAGGCAAGCATTCCCCCATTGAACTACACCCCTGCCCCCCGCCTTTTGCTTTTTAGTTATTTTTCAGATAGAGTCTTGCTTTTGCCCAGGCCTACTTCAGAGCCACTTATCTGGGATTACAGCAATGCACCATCATGCCAGACTGTTGAAAGTGAGCATTTAGAATATCAAAATAAGAGTTCATAGACGAAGCCAGGTGTGGTGGCACCCACCTATATACCAGCACTCAAAAGGTGGAGGCAGGAGGATTTTGAGTTCAAGGTCAGCCTGGACTACATAGCAAGACATTCATTTCAGAAAAAAAAATGTTCATAGAACAAGGTAAAGAATTTAAATGTGTGCTATATCATTCCTTCCTAGATTAGATTTTTATTGCTGACAGTTTAGGTTTCAGCAATGTCATGATAAATGTGTGAGTCAACATGGTGAAATACAAACAACTAAGAAATCCAAAGACTCAGAGGAGAAAACAGATCACAGCATGAAGAGCCCTTAGAGATAAGACTGCTCTTTATTCAATGGACATTGTGATCTGACATTTAAAAAGGAAGAAAGTGCAAATGTATATCACTAAGTTCTTATTTGACCTGACTTTATTTTTCTTCTGCTAAATGATGCTTACTCAGCTGTTTGTCTCTAGTGCCTCAATACTAACAGAAAGTGAAAGCTGGTCTGGAGTGTTGATCAGAAATCAAGACATAGAAGCTGTTTTCTCAGAGGTTTTAATTGTCTTTTAATCATGAAAAGAAAGGAGCTGGTGCTTACCTTTTCCTTTACCTTTAATGATGGTGGACAAACTAAAAGAGTTGTTTTAAAATTTGAAATACAATTTTATTCTGGTTCTAAACCAAAAGGAATGGTAATCACTGTACAAAATAACTTTTGAATTCCAACTCTGTAGCTGTTTTTAGGAAAAAGCGCACATTTTTTCTTTTTTCTCTGGGAATAAGGCAAGGTATATATATGTTATATATACATATCACGCTTGTAAACTCTGGACTTACGGTAATAGCCAAGAGTTTCTTTTGTACCCCTTTCTCGGAGAGTAGATATCTGTTAAGAATGTTGGAGCTGGGGATTCAGCATTCCATAAGAGGTCATACCAAGATTATGTTTTCTCAGTTTAAGAATTTTCACAGATGCCTGTGTCAGGATTGAATGTAAAGCACATAGAAGTAATTTCTTTCTAAAACTCAAGTATTGAGTGAATGATTAACTTACAAAACAATGATTCAAGATTTTCCTTGCCACTCACATGAATTTTAACATTCTTTCTTAAAGGGAGGGAAAGAGGTGTAGTTACATTCCAGACGTATCATGAGCTTGTGTAGTTCCACAAAATGTGACCTGTGTTTATTTTGGTGGCAAAAGGCTCAAAATACTGAGTTTTATGATTTTGAAGTCTCCTAAAATTCTATAATTCTGTCAGAGGAATTTTTTTTAGTGGAAGTGATAGTAACATTTATTAGGAAAGGAATACACTTTCAATAGATTGAAAGCAGTTCATCATTAGAGAGGGCGAGAGAGAGAGAAAGAGAGAGAGAGAGAGAGAGAGAGAGAGAGAGAGAGAGAGAGAGAGAGAGAGAGAGAGAGAATATGAATGAGAATCACCTGTCAAAAGAAAGTTTTAAAAAGCTTTGTAAAAGGTCTGAGTCACTAGCCATTTGGTCAAATTATATTTCTTGTCTTGAACATGTTGTTGGGAGACATCTACAGTCAACTGGACATGGCTGTCTACTAGTATAAAACAAGGCCATTAATCTCAAAAATAGTTGATTGGCCTTATCCATTTCTCCTGTAAAATCACATGAAAACGTGGTTTTGCTAATTTAGCTTTTACTTCAATTCCATTCGAGTTTATAGAATGCTACACTGCCACCTTGTGGACATAAGATTTTTCAACTTGCAACAAGGCTTTTTACCATATAATTAGTACTGCACCTAAAAAATAGAAGCTTGTAGGTATTGTTCATTATGCGAGAATTAAAAGAATAATTGCTTCCTGTTAAATGGAACTATATGAAATGATGTCAGTTTCTTTAAATATAACTGCAACTTCATCAGAAATCACAAAACTTAGTAGCAAGAAGTGGATTTTCTAGAATTTTCTTCTGAGCTAATTTCCAGTATAGGATGACCAACTAACTATTCCATTTTATCTAGAACTAAAAGTTTCCCCAGGACTCAGAACTTTCAGTGATAAGTCTGGGAAAGCTCCAGGAAAATTTGGCAGAGACCATCCTAATTTTGACATATGTGTTACTGTCTTGCAAAGGGTTTTTAGCTGTCTTTGTTTCTAGTAATTTCTTACAGACTTATGGGAACTCACAGCAACCTTTTCAGGATAAAAGAAGAGTCTGATGAATTAAAAGTATGGATTTAATGTTATAGAAAACACTATTTTTCCACAAGGTAGAAGCAACCTTAATATTTGCCAGCTTGATATTTGCCAGTTGAGTGGGTAAATAAAATGTGCTATGTTCTTGTAAAAGAATACTATTCAGCAGTAAAGTGGACTGAAGCACAGACATGTGTGACCACATGGGTAAATCTTGAAAAAGTTATGCTGGGTAAAAGAAGTCAGGTACAAAAGACCACATATTGTTTGATTTATTTATATGCAATGTCTCAAATAGACAAATAGAGACAGAGAGATTAGTGTTTGCTATGGCTCGGGATGTATAGAATGAGGAGTGACTGTTCATCAGGTTTCTTTTTGGGTGATGAAAATATTCTAGAATTAGATAGTTATGCTGATTGCATAACTCTGTAAATATGCTAACAGCCACTGAATATCACACTTGAAACTGGTGAATTGCATGATATGTGAATTATTTCTCAATAAACATGGTTAAAAATAAGTCTTTGGTGTCACACTCTGACTGCAGCTAACTGTCAGAAAGAGAGATGCTGACAGCTGGGTACTGGTGGCTCACGCCTGTAATCCTAGCTACTTGGAAGGCTGAAATTGGGAGGATCGCAATTCCAGGCCAGCGCAGGCAAAAAAAGTTCATAAGACCCCCATCCCAGCAGGCTGCTTCTTCCCAGTAATTGTGAGAAACTTGTAATAGGAAATTGCAGTCCAAACTGGCAGGCAAAAGTGAGACTACCTAAAAAACAACCAGAGCAAAAAGAACTAGAAGTGTTGCTTAAGTGAAGGAGAGTCTGCCTGGCAAGTGCAAAGTACTGAGTTCAAACCCAGTGCCTCCAAAAAAAGGAAGATGAGTAGGAAGGCAATATATGAAAAAGTAATTTAGTGTCCAAGTTTCCATGATTAACTCCTTGTAGGTTTATGCACTGTAGAATAAATTAATTTGGAGATGATTTATGAGAGAAAGGATACAACCTTTACTTGTATAGAGATTTGAAGATTTAGTGTTAGCTGTATCTGGGTTTGACTCCTGGATTAATCACTTAGATGCTGAAGCCTCAGTTCTCACCTATAAAGTGGTTTTGAGAAGAGTGTTCCCTGAGTTGAGCTGTAAGGAATAAAGAAGTGGTAGACTTGTAGGATTATTGTAGCTCTTGTTCATACAACTACTTTTCCTATTGTTGCCAGCATTGACCAAGAACTGAGACTGGGTGATGTAGGGAAGGCCTCTCCTCTTAGGCCACCTTTGCAAGATAGCTGTGATCTGACTTTGTTGGTAAGCTCCTCAGAGCTGCTATCCATCAGAAATTTACATCAGCAAATTGTGACTTGGAGAGCTTTCTGCTGGGAGGGTAAGAGCTTCAGGTGCCTGGACTTCAAGCAGCAGCCCAGCTCAGACAACAGACAAGGTGTGATATTCTCAAGACTCTTCTTCTTAAGCTGGATGTAGTGATAACACCTTTAATCCCTGCACTCAGGAAGCTGGGGCAAGAGGATTGGAAGTTCCAGGCCAGCCTACCCTCCACAGTAAGACTCTGTATCAAAAGAAAAAAAAAAAATCTTCCCCAAAGAACTCCTTTCTTCTGATACCATTTATTCTCCCATCATCTTTGTTTTCTTCTGGCCAGTCATTAGGCATCACTTTACTTTAGGACTCATACCACTAACTTTTGCCCTATATTTATTTATTTAAATTTATTATTTTTTTCTTTTATTCATATGTGCATACAATGTTTGGGTCATTTCTCCCCTCTTCCCCCGCTCCCTCCCTCTCTTTCCCTAACCCCTTGCTATCAGGCATAAACTATTTTGCCCTTATCTCTAGTTTTGTTGAAGTGAGAGTATAAGCAACAATAGGAAGGACCAAGGGTTTTTGCTAGTTGAGATAAGGATAGCTATACAGGGAGTTTACTCGCATTGCTTTCCTGTACATGTGTGTTACCTTCTAAATTAATTCTTCTCGAACTAACCTTTTCTCTAGTTCCTGGTCCCCATCTCCTATTGGCCTCTGTCGCTTTAAAGTGTCTGCATTAGTTTCTCTGCATTGAGTTTGTCCTACATTTAAATACAATCACCTTTCTAGTATTCCAAAGCAAGGATAATTAGCAAGGTTTTAAATTTTGGTAACAAACTGTTCAGTTGCCTTCTTATTGCAGGTTCCTATTTTTCTCAGTATGGTCAAATCACCTTTTTCCTTCTTGGGCTTCATGATTCAGGAAGCCAGTACCTCTAAGGCAGTGACACAGGGCTGGCACATACTTTGGTGAATACTTGCTTGAAGTGAGTGAATCATTTAATTTATAACAACATGCCTTTGAAGTGTGGGACGGAATTCTATGCAGCGTTTGCCATGTTCCTTGCCACTGCCTTTCCCCATTCTCACTCAGTAGTCTTCTCATCCAAAGTCTCTGAGGTAGTGAATCTATGAGAGGAATAAACCCAAATGTTTTAAAAATGCCTTGGCATGGGCTCAGCTCAGAAACTGGACTTGGCATCCTTGTATCACTACTTGTGTTGTGCTTGAAGCTGAGGGGTCCTACAGGGTTATATATGCTACAGGAGTTTGGGCATTTCCAGGGAGAAGTTCCTGGGTGACAGAACCAGCCTTCAATGTTAAGTCAGTTTCAGGAGGGAAGAATGAAGAAGGGCATCTAGCCAGATGCCCTGATCCTGATGCTCAGGGTTGGAGGTAACAGTGCAAAATCTAGATCTGATCCTGATCCTTCTCTCCACAGGTCAGGGTGAAATCATGCAGAACTCACCTGCAAGGAATATAGAGAACCCAAGAGAGAACTGAGCTTAATCTCAGGGAAGAATGAAGAAAACTCAGGAGAATAGAAAACTGACCAAAGATCAAAGCAGCGGAAGGAATGTACTGAACTTGTATTTCTAATAGGATCTGTTTTTGGAATGTGCTATTATATTTATCTTGGAAAAACCATTATGAAGCCCAATTAAATAAGAACATTCATAAAATATAAGGAAACTTATATTTAACATTAATAGCTTATCATACTTCCCACATAGACTTAAACTATGGCAAATTTTTATTAATTTATTTACATAATATTTATTGAAAGTTACTAGGTTAATCATATGAAATTGATATATTTTTATCTTATTTTATTATTTTGATAGTACTAGGATGAAGTTGGGGCCTCATGCTTGCTAGGCAGGCACTCTACCACTTGAGATACTCCACCAGCCCTAAAATCAATATTTTTTAGGTCAAGATGTTTGATTTTTAAATTTTTTTTTCTTTATGGAGGTACTGCAATTTGAACTCAAGGCCTTGTGCTTGCTAGGCAGGTGCTCTACCACTTTAGCTACTCTTCTATCAAGACCTTTGAATATCATATAGTTGAACCAATTAACCAAAGTAGTTGTTGAAGGAATCAACAATGAGCCTGCCCCTGCTCTCAGGACATTTGCAATCTAGGGAATACAGCTTTTAAACAAATCAATAAGGAGTGATCAATAGGTAAATAATTATAGTGTGTTAACTGTAAGCCAAAGGAACATTCAAGGAGCCATAGGACCATATATTGAAGAAGCCAAACCTAGTGTCAGGGGTCAGAGAAGGTGCCCTTGGGCACAAATCTTATTAGCAAATAGAGGTCATGTGCTCCTGAGGTTTAATTAGGATCCATTCTGCATATGTTAGTGGGATAAACTATGAAAAAGTATGAACTTTTTTTTTGTCTTTTTGGTGGGACTAGGGTTTGAACTCAGGGCTTCCCCCTTGCAAAGCAGGTATGCTACCTCTTGAGTTACCTCTGCAGTCCTTTTTGCTGGGTTATTTTGGAGATGGGCTCTTGAGAACTACTTGTCAGGGCTGACCTCAACAGCAATCCTTCCTATCTCAGCCTCCCAAGTAACATGAGTCACCGGTACCTGGCTGAGACTTCTTATTTTGATCTTTTGATATTAAAACTTTTTCCAGTTGATACGTATTGTCATCACTCAAGACCATTTTTAGAGCACCTACTACATGCAAAGTGCTGGAGTTCATCTTTTGCTATTAACAATTTATATTCTTGGTTTTATTATAGTGTATCAGTTTAGAAGTTCTTGACTATGAATCAGAATAAGAAACTGAAAACATCTTTTTTTTTTTTTTCTCTGTTCTGGGGATCAAACATAGGGCCTCGTGCTGTTAGGTAAGCACCGTATCACCGAGCTGTAAAACAACACCAACATTATCTCACAGAAGTTTGGAATTAGGTTGGGCCAGTGTTAATTTTGCATTGAGATGTACATTAAAACATGTATGGGGTAAAACGACAATTTTGTGAGAAGTTTAAAATTAAAATTGGAGCTATAAAGAAAATGTGAACATGCGAGCAGCTCAAAGTTAGAAGCCCATGGACAGAAGTGGGCATCACTTCCACTCAACTCCTAGTTCTCTTCTGCTCTCAGATTTCTTCCCGGGAAAAGATTCAAAGGCTCAGGGCTCACTGATCCTGAGAACATGGTAGCCTTTTGATTAGAATGGGTGACTATAATCTAGGGTTTTCTGTATACATTAGAGTGATATAGTTGGATAAGCTTTTCACAGATCTTGAAATCAGGGAAGGATTCTGATTATTTCTGATTATTTAAATCGATTGACCCAATGACATGTATTTAGTTAAATAAGAAGCCCATGTTCAAGGTCATAGAGACAAAAGTAGTTCCCAAAAAGCCAAGTGTAACCATACTGTCCAAACCCTGTTCAATCTTAAATCTCTGTCTTAGGAACTCGTTTAATATGACAGAATATTACCTATGCTCTGAAATATACCTAGTACAATGTAAATTTTTTTTAAGGAATGATTCTCTTAAAACTGATATTAATAGACTTAAATAGTCATTAAAAACCTCCAAGAGCTTTATTCATCTCCAAATTGTGGCATAATTAATTATAGCAGCATTTAGAGCATAATTTCCTATAATTTAGGGATTGTTTCTCTCCTGTGCTTTATTATTATTAATTAGCAAGATGTTTTCTAAACCTTAAATTGATAATTATAAATGAAATACACTTCTTTATTAAAAGGAGCAGGACCATTCTAATGATCTGTTCTAACCCAGAAAGATGAAAGAAAAAGCTGCTGACCCACTTACAGCATTACTGCTAAAGGCAATTCCAAGTTAGTGTTAAGGCTACAGACTTTGAGGTCACATAAATTTGTATTTCAGTACTGATTCTTATCTGTGTGAACTTGAGAAACTTTTTAAACTTCCTCAGCCTCAATAGTCTCCTCAGTAAACTGCATCTGCTAACAATTACTTAATACTCATAAACCATTTTTCAGTGAGTAGTACATATACTGTTCATTCAATGTGAGTTGAGGATGTGCTATATGTCCAACAGCTATGAATCTGTGTCAACTCAGAACTCATGGTAGAAGCCATCAGAACCATTCTGAGCTATATGAGTATTTCAAAAGAAGAAAATTAGCCAGGCACCACTGGCTCATGCCTGTAATCCTAGCTAGTTGGGAGGCAGAGATCAAAGAATCTTAGGTCCAAGCCAGTTTGGGCAAATAGGTCGTGTCAGCCTATCTCAAAAATACCCAACACAAAAAAGGGCTGGTAGAGTGGCCCAAGTGGTAGAGTGCTGGCCTAGCAAGTGTGAGGCCCTGAGTTCAAACTCCAGTACCACCACTACCAAAGAGGAAAAAAGGACAAGAATGAAATTTTGATAAATTATTTAAAAATTCAGGTAGCATGTCTTTAAATTTTTCTTTTGTAGACAGTTTTCTCCATTATGATGATCTGTTAAAATAGGAACCTTTGATAGAGTGCCCTAAAACAGTTTACTTCCCTCTCACCAGGCAGATATTGGAGACATAAGCCAGCTTTCATGATGAGTCATCTGCGAGCCCAGTTCCACTCACTATGCTCTCTCCTATTCGTGTTCTGTTGCCTATGTTTTGAAATAATTTGCTCCTACAAGGCAATCTTCGAAATAGCAAAGTAAATATCACATTGTTCTATGATAGAAGGGTTGGGTAACCATTTTGCATTGTGAAATTTCATTGTTTAAATCAAAGGATATAATTGGAAACTTTGTATGAAACATAGGTTGCAACATTTGCAAATGCAGACTAGGTGGTGGTTGAAGAAAGAAATGCAGATATTTTTTAAATCTAAAGTCTTGGCTCCCTAGTTCTTCATCTTACAGAGTTTAAACATACTTCTATCATGACAACACCAGTAAGAAATCTAAATAAAACACTTTGCTCTCTGTTCTTTATTTCTAAGTGCTCTCATTGAAGGTGTGTGAGAGATATTGAGAAATCTTTTCATGAAATAGAAACGAATAAAGAAAGCAAAGTTAAGTTTTTATTTTAGCAATAGAAAAGGTGAAAGCCTTGGTGTAGACTTGCAGTGTGCATAAAAGGAATACTGTGCATTGGAGCCCCTGACACCAGGCCCTGCCCACTGAGAGTACATAGCACATTCAAGAATCACTTCTGGATTTATCAAGAGTCTCATTTTACCAGTACAATAATTTGTTGTTGTTGGGGTTTTTTTTTTTTTTGGCTGTATTGAGGTTTGAACTCAGGGCCTTGAGCTTGTTTTAGGCAGGTGCTCTACCCCTTGAGCCATGCTCCAGTCCCTACAATAATTTTTTAAGCAAAGAAATCTGAAAGATTCTTCTTATTCTCATTTGTAGATGAACGTTGTTTGTTCTGGGTTTTTTTTAGGTGTGGTGGTGGTGGTACCGGGGTTGGGACCTCATGCTTGCAAAGCAGGTGCTCCACTACTTGAACCACTCCCTGAGTCCTACCGATGAACTTTGAAGGAGTGTACACTTGGAGCATTTTTAGTCTAATGTCAGTATTCAAAGTTAATTGGCTTTGTGCTCAGACTAACTCATAATTTAGGAATTATGCAAATCTTAAAAGTAAGTGACTTTGTTCTTTTTTATTTTGGTGCTAGACTTTGAACTCAGGGCCTCATGCTTACTAGGCACTCTACCACTTGTGCCGTGCTGCCAGCCTGTTTTTGTGTGTGTGCGCACATGTGTTGAGTATTTTTGAAGTAGGGTCTTTGAAATATGCCCAGGCTGGCTTCAAGCCTTGATTCTCCTGATCTCTGCCTCCTAAGTAGCAAGGACTACAGGCATGAGACACCAGTGCCAAGCTGTGACTTTCTTAAAAGACAAATGTCCTGGGGCTGGATTTTCATGTGTCAAGGTTTCTGCCCCCTTGACCTGCTTCCATCTCTCACTGAGTTCCCTGCCTCCACGAGCACTACCATTGCTCTCACTGACCTCACTGACATTGGATAGTTCTTGGGAAGTTACTTTCTTTTTTCTGTCCATATGGTCTTGCCAAGAGTGAAGGTTTGAAATAGTAGCAATTCTGGCCCATGAGGGTGGTGGTGGTGGTGAGTGTTATGCAAGGTGACTGGTACTCAGGGGGACTGGCTATGGAGTCCTTGGCCTCAGTATCTTAGGGGCATTATTACTGCACCAGAAACAAGTTTTGGGGGCATTGTTGAGGAAGGGGAATAGTGAAAAAAATCTATGTAGATTCTGGACCTCTACTTCTGGAGGCTAAGAGAAAAGGAAAAGACTCAGAGGCAAAACTTTGCTTTTGGAAAACCTCTTACTTTTGCTTCTAAAGTAGTTTATACTTGAGAATTAGCTTTAGGTAAAATGCTTAGATGGTCATCTACTATCTGGTCTCAATTTCTGGAAATCCTTTCCATTAAGAGACAATATTAGTCTGGACATAGTGGTGCATGCCTGTAATCCCAGTTACTCAGGAGATGGAAGCCGGAGGCAGGAGGATTGGGATTTGAGGCCAGCACAGACAAAAGCATGAGACCCTATCTGAAAAGCAAACTAAAATGAAAAAACAAAAACAAAAACAAAAAAACTGATGGTGTGGCTCAAGTGGTAGAGCACTTGTGTGAGGCCCTAGTATTGAGAGGAAAAAAAAAAAAAAAGAGAGAGACAATGTCAGTATACTCATGCAAGGAATGAGCAACTACTTAAATACCAGCCTTCTAGGACTTTAGATTTCTGAAACCCCAGATTGGGAAGTGGCAGGGTAAGCACTCTGGATTAAAATAACAACAAGAACAATAATAATCATAAAATTCTTTGAGCATTCAGAGTCAAATATTTGATCAGAGCCAAAGAAAGTCCCCAAATTATGCCTTTTCTTTGTGATTTTTGCCTCTTTTTATGGGAAGCAAAAGGTGTGCTACAGTTAACTCACTTCCATCCCTGACCTCGGCAAAGTAATGTAGCGAAAAAGAATGTCAAAAAACCCCCACAAAACAAAAAACCCACTTTTGCATTTCAACCACTAAGTTTCCAGCTTGAAATAAAATTTTAAGAATTAATTGCAGATCCAAAACTAATTTTAATTTCTGGGCCAGGCACTGGTGGCTCACGCCTGTAATCCCAGCTACTTAGAAGGCTAAAATGGGGAGGATCCCTGTTCCAGGTTAGCTTGGCAAATAGTTCATGAGACCCCCCACCCCCAACTCCAAAATAACCAGAGAAAATTGGATTGGAGGCATGGCTCAAGTAGTAGAGCACCTGTTTTGAAAGCACAAAGTCCTGAGTTGAAATC
Organism: Castor canadensis; assembly: GCF_047511655.1. Lineage (NCBI taxonomy): Eukaryota > Metazoa > Chordata > Mammalia > Rodentia > Castoridae > Castor > Castor canadensis. Next base: position 45,654,123 of record NC_133386.1, read on the forward strand.
CCAGTCCTGCCAAAAAAATTTAATTTCTGTTTTTAACTTCTGCTCCTCTAAGATGGGACCTTTTGTGTCTTAAAAGCCAATCACATGATATTTCTGTCCTATGCATTCTGTAGCATCATCCTTTTTCCAAGACACGAAGATGAGATGCCCTGGGTACAAACAATAATACTTTAAAGCTTGATAGCACAAAGTACCCCATCAGATAGTGTCCTGGTGATTTCAGTTATACCTGTCCTTTGGTGAAATTCTCAAATATTTACCTCATGAATATATTTGTAAATGACATATTGACTGAAGGAATAAATATAGCATGGCAACTGAAGTTTGAGATGTGATGTTGGGAGCTACTGTTAAAACCAAATTATAATAATTGAAATTTCTGCACATAAGCACCATGTAACTGTTGACCTCCTGATTGTGATGGCCGATTGTGTTTCCCCAAAGTGGTACTTTATTCTCTCCCATCCTACATGTATTTCCAAAACCTTCTCCCACCTTAAGAGACAAGGCCATAAGGCCTAATTCCCTTCTTCTAGGATCTGGGCAGGTTTGTAATTTTTTGATAAGCAACAGAATTCAGTAGAAGTGACATTGTGATTTCTAAAGGCAATGTAGTTTATGCTTTGAAAGCTGGGGCACTTTCACCTGGCTCTAAGCCCTATGGAAATAGTCCATGATATTAGCCAGAGGCCATCGTACTGTGGGAAAATTTATATAGGCTCACATAAAGAAATTGCATGATGATTATGCAAAAAAGACTCATCCACTATTATTACATTATTATACTTTCAGGTTGTTTCTATGTTGTGCTGCTGTGAATAATGCAAGTGCAAATTTATGTGCTGGTTAAATTCCAAAACCCAGGATAACAACACAAGCTTGAAATTAAGAGGATACTTCTTTTTCACACCCTACCAATAAAATTAGAACAAGTGAAAGAATGTACTTAGGTTTTTCAATGAACCATATTTGGAAGATTCATTTTTTTTAGCAAAGTAAAAAATCCAAGTATTACTTATGCTAATAAGGCAAAAGGCACTGGTAGTCACAGTGAAAATTAATTTTGTTGGGATGAGAAAATGTCTTAGGCAAGGTACTTTATTTCCTGATTTACAAGTGTCTTTGTAGATTCTTCTGACCAAGAAAACAACTATTAGGGGTTAAATTTGGGGTCAGTATCCATTCATGTTTATGATGTACATGACTTATCAACATTTATCAAAAGATGTTCAGTCCTAAAGAAAACCCCATGCATGTGTTTCAATGAGAACCTCATGTCACTAGGAAAAGGTTAAATTACATTTGCTGTAATTTATTTAAGAAAGCAAGGAGGTTTATTTGACACTTCAGATTGTCATAAGAAAGAACACCGCCACAAAGTATCTGGTCTTGAAGAGTTAACTCTTAGCAGCCTAAAAAGTAGTTACCTAGAATGACTCAGCGCTGTACCTGGCAGATTTCAAGTTCTTTGTGTTAGGCTTCAGTTTACCTTTATCTTGATACTAGGCTAAGTGAAAGCTTGTACAGTATTTCCTTTTCAGGGCAGCTACACTTGTACATACCTTAGTTCTTTATGGTGGCTGGTTTCTGTCTCAATAGACCTGATAAGGCAGTATTTTAGTTAATATGTAGTGAAATTCTGAGAGTACTCTACCAAACTTCCTTGTCTTTAACTTACCCTCAGAGACTTTGTCTATTAATTTCAGCTTTGCTTGCTCTTTAATTCAAAAATATACATTTGGTTTCAAAGCATTTTGTTTTCCTTCTCTGTTGCATTACTTTGTATTAATGCTTCTAATTTTTTTGATAGCTCTTTATTATAATAGTACTATTGTTTGCTAAAGCATGGATGGTCAAAACCCAATTTCCTGCATAGTTGAACCAACCTCAAAGAAGTAAAGTGGTGGATGATCCACCGAAGCATTTTAATTTCAGACTATGCATGTGTCACGCTTGCTGAAAAGCAATTTGCGTTTTCACTGTTTACTTTCCATGTGAAGTACTCTTCTAAGCTCTAACCTTTAGTCAGTGAGTGACTTTCTTTATGAGAGAAAAAAGGAAGCTAAGCTATGAAATAGCTTTTATGTTACAAGCTATCTAGGATTCAAAGGTCTAAGCTAATAGCTCTCAATTTTATTTCGAAGGGCAGAGATATTCTAATACTGTAAAACAAAACAAAAAATCTACTAGCCACTCTTTCAATTGAAGTGATGAAGTCTAAAGGACTCATATAGCAAAATGGAGAAAGTCAGAAGACCAGCCATCTGAAATCTACCATTGGAGAAGTGATGAGGAACATTCACTGGTTTATCCTGAAACTTATCAACTTCATGACTCTTGGTTGCATATGGATTTCTGTGGCTCAATGCGTGGTTTTAAACGGCTGCCTAAAGTCATGTGTAACTAACCTGGTGAGTCTCGCCTATCTCATATTTGTCATTACAGGGATTTAGAACATGAATTCCTCGTTATAATGATACAGGTGTTTTCTTTTTATGAGCCCTTTTCTTATGAGAAGTAGTAGCAAGGTAAGGTAGCTTATTATTTTTTTCTGAAGTAAGATAGGAGTATTTATAATTTCAGAAGGTAAGGCAGGCTATTTATTTCTTTGTAATCTAGTCATAGATTTTTTGGGGGGGAGATGATACAGGGATTGGGTAAAGGAGGCTTACATGGAATCGATTTTTGCACACTTAGAAAATTCCACTTTTAGTAATTTATTACAAAATCATTAATGTTTTCTTAAAATATAAAATAGACTTGCTAACAGGTAAGCCTTCTAGTTAGTTCTAGACTAACAGTGGTATTTATATTGTGAACAGAGAAGTGTAAATAGCTGGATTACCAAAGAAGCAGATGCAGATGCAGATGCTGTGTAAAACATTTTATTTTAAAACAAAGAATTGTTTCTATCCCTTTATTTCTACCTGTGCATTTGTAATTTTAATTGGTGAGTTTTTGATATGAAAATGTTTTCTTTCTCTTTTTTATTATTATTGTACTGGGGGTACATTGTTACAAGTTCTTACAATATGTCATAGTTGAATTCACTCCTTCATCATTCTTCTTCATCCTCCCTCTACCCATTCCTAGAATAGATTTGAAAATGTTTTCTCTCTCTTTCTGGTTGTCATCTCTTCTGTGTACATTGTACCATATCTTCTCAGTTGTGATTTAATTGTGCTTAAAATAGTCACTAAATAAACTTTAACTCACATATTCTCTAGCTAGGGAGAGAGACACTCTTCCCATGCAAAGACAAAGGATGGAGTAGCACCGTAACTAACATACACACATTGTACAGTGTTAAAAGTTATCAAAAAAGTACTCATCTTTACGCTAACATGGTGGAGAGAGAATTCTGTGGTAGATTAAAAAAGAAATTTGTGTTACTCACTTTTGACTTAAAGTATCGTTTAAAACACTACTTAGGCTTACTATAGATAATAACATTGAAAAAATAGTTTATATAAATGTTTGCCAAAGACTTCATGCTTTGACATAGGATTGCTTACTTTACTTTTTAAAGTTGTAATATAAACTGTAAAATGGAAGCATGGGACTGCTAAATGTTTTCTTTCCTACAAGATTTAAATTTTCTTCTGAGATACTATTCCTAATTTTTTGACGGCCTTTAACACTCCTGGAGCTGATTGGTTGTAAGTGTGCTTGTTCCAGAGAGTGGAAGTACAAACACAGGAATTACATGTGTTCTATGTATGGGAACTGAGTGGAGAAAGCAGATCAGCTCTTACTGTTTTTGAAATGCCAAGAAATGGTATAGATGAAAAAGTAGCAGTGATCCAGCTTTCTTCTTTTGGATTTAGGCTACATGCCTCGGGGAGGGGGTGTCTAAGGAGTATATAGTGTACATACCCAATCTAAAAAGCACATTAACTATGGATCAAGATATTTTAAAAGTTAGTATCTATGCCATGATCTTGGACTTCATGATGCAAGGGAGAAGCCAGGCTAGGGAAAAAGTCCTGGATTACATTTTAGCAATTGTTTTAAAAACAACAAAAGATAAAAGAATTTTCATTATTCTTGTATATTGACATATTTTCTCTTCTTAAACAACATGCAGTTGGGTAGCATAGTAATGACTGCATAAAATCTTGATTTCTCTGTCAAGTAAACCTAAAACTTACTGTGTAGTTCTTTCTTTCTTTTTTTTTTTTACAATCTTGAGCCTCCTAAATATTTATTTGAGCCTTTTTTCTTACCAAAGGAAAAAAGGTTAAGCGTGGTCATTTTATAGTCTTCACATAACCCCTGAAATATTTCACACTTGGAAATGAAATTCATTAAAATTAAAAATAATCAGTAATAAAATATGTACTGTATCAGCTTTTCTCATTCATCTCTTATCTTGTAAACTCCTTTTATGAAAATATTTCCAGAAATGCTTGGAATTTTTTAATAATTTCTTTGTGCTGTATAAATTCACATTAAATGTACTTAAGGGTTAAAAAAAAACTTTCTTCTGATTATAATGAGAATATGTATATATTATAAATATTTATAAGATAAAGAGTGAAGAAAAAAAAAACCCCTATATTCCACCACTAGTAACCTCAGATTATATTTTAGAATTTTTCTCTAATGTATCTTCAAATATATTTTTATACAGAATTTTCCACTCAGTTGTGTACCCAGCCTTCTCATTTCACATTGAGTTTCCTCCTATATCCTGAGGCATTTTGGAAACAGAATCTTTAATGCATTTATTTATTGTGTTCTAGTAAATGAATACAGCACTGTAATTTGTTTTCTAATTTCCCTACTATTGAAACTGATTTTAATTGTTTTCAATATTGCAGTCTCCATGTTAGTTTAGTTTTCTTTATTCTTCTCTTTTTGTGTGGGCTGTTTGATTTCGGGGTTTGGCGGTAGGAGCAGACAGTTTGTTCCTTTGTTGAGTTGCCTTCCGTTTGCCACCTACGGAAAAGGCACAGCAGATGAGAGGCAGACAGCAAAAGAGACACAGCCTGCCAATTTGACCAGGGAATGTAATAAAAGTGTTGTGATTTGGGCTTCCCACAGGGGTTTTGGAGGGAGAAAAGTGAGGTGAATGAACAGCTGAATGTAGTCACAGATCAAGAGAGAGGATGTGATGTGCAGCTTATTACATTTTCTGAGCCCTTTTCTCTAGCATGGGTAGTTGCTGTGAAGGTCATCTTTGATTTCACTGGGGTGGTTCTTGATAATGGGACTTTTTTTCACTTAAAAAAGAAATAAAAATTCTTGAACAAAAGAATGTTAGAAAATCCACTAGTTGCAAAAATCCACTAGTATTCTATGCTTGCAGATGGATATTTTACTTTGAGGGATCTGTACATATTAGTTGAATGTATTAACTGACTTTATATATTTGAATTCTAAATGTCATCTGCTTCAGAAAACCACAAAAATTGATGTTCTTTAGAACACTAGTATTGTGCTATCTTTTACAAAAAAAAAAAAAAAGAAAAACAAAGACTCATGGACAAATAACTTGTGCAAGTGTACTTTGGTATACATTCTTTTTGTAGATCCCTAGGGAACAATAGCAAACTAAAAAGGCTTTGTTTAATCACAATTTTCTCATCTTTGCAACCTCTTCCCCCCACTTTTAAGTAGCAAATCCCAATTGAGGAACTACTGCTGAGAAGTGCTCACTTAGAAGTATCAATTCAATTCAATAAATTTTCTTGGATTACCAGGTCTACTCAAGTCTGCAGTGGATGTAATTGAGAATACAAAATGGAAAATTATGTGATCAGTGTCCTTATGGAAGTTACAACATAGTGAGGTGTCAAGGTTTTTATCACTAGTTGTTTATGGTTAAAAAACAATTATAAATACTATATATTATAGTTTTCCTATGATGACAACACATTTTAAAAATTTGCTTCTGAAATTTCAAAGGAATCAAGCAAAAATCAACTGAAAGACTAGTAGAAACAACAGAGCTGAAGAGGTTGTCCTGTTATTTTATTTTTTAATGGGTGTGAGGTTTGAACTCAGGGCTTCATAGTTGCAAAGCAGGTATTCTATGCTTGAGTCACACCTCTAGTCCATTTTGCTCTGGCTATTTTGAAGGTGGAGTCTTGTGAATTATTTGCCTCAGCTGGTCTCCAATCAAGATCCTCCCGATCTCAGTCTTCCAGATAGCTAGGATTACAGGTGTGATCCAACAGTGCTCAGCCAGTTTTTTTTTAATCACGTACAAATATCAATACCTTTCTTGTATGCCAATAGATGACATTGAAGCAAGATAATGGAGCAAAGCCATAATCCAAAAATTTTTCCAAATATTCAGAAGCTTGTAATTTGTATTGATGTAGGAACAGACTGGCTAGTGAAATGGAATATAATCTGAAAATAAAACCATACGCATAAGAGAGTATAGAATATGATAAAGAAGGCAATTCAAATTAGCAAGGCAACTATTCATTTTGAATAAAAATAATTAAACCATCACAACATTCAAATACATTCTAGGAGGTACTAAACAAAGAGTGTGACTTAACTACAGACAAATAACAAAACAAAATAACAAATAAGTTAAAATAGTAGAAGAAGTTCAAATAATAGAAGAAATTATAATAGTAGAAGAAATTAGGGGTGAATATTCCTATAATCTTAGAGTCAGAATGCCTTGAAAAGCCTGCTTAAAAAAAAAAAAGACTCCTTAAGTGGCATTTTCAATAAATTTGACTATTTAAAATTTAAATAACTACCACAGTAAATAAAATGGAATAAAAACAAATCCAAAGAGTGGAAAAAAGACACTACATCTGATATATAAAATTTTACCAATCCTGATGTATACAAAAGCATGTAAAATAAGTTTAGAACATGAATAGGCACCTTGAAAAAGAAGAATACTAAGAGCTAAAACACATGTGATGGATACTCAGTCTCACAGCTACCACAAAGTTGTGAAGAAAAAATAAGCAATTTCTCCTTTTTCAGGTTGGTAGAGGTAAAAACATTTATGGTTGGCAAAGGTATAAGCTGGCTTTTGGGTACCTACTAGTTGGAATTTGATAGGTTTCTAGAAAGCAATGAATAGAGAAATATCAAAATGTAAAGGAAAATATACCTTTAACCTTGCACATCAGAAATTTTTCTGAGGAGATTATGGCATAATGAACCAGATATGTATGCAAAAACCTATTTACAGCCAGTTTCCACACAACCTTGATAGGAGATTTCTAAGGACCCACACTATGCTATAATAATACATTGTTTAGGCTAATCTTCACAGAACCTTATGAATTAAATATTATCCTACTTGTGTGTCAGATGGGAGCACTAAATTTAAAATTGCACATTGGGAGCAAGTACAATGTGTGGGGTTAAATGCAGATCATTCTGCTCTGTTCCATTGATAAGGGAAGGAAGTAAATAATGAAATTAGTTCCTGCTGAGGTGGACAGGATAGAAAAGCTTGTGCCAAGAAGTAGGTGTTAGGTTAAGAGGGTCTGAGATGTGGGAGAAGGTCCCTCTCTTGAAGGCAGGTAATTGGAGCCATGGGAGCTAAGGTACATTGCTGGGAGACCCTAAAGTCCAAACTGAGAAATGAGAATAGGGTACAGATTATGGGAGACATCAGGTGTTCACTAAGAGTACAGGCTACAGACTCTCCCGGACCCTCTCAAATCTTAAGTCTTCCATTTTCTTAAGCTCCTAATACTTCACTTGTAAAATGGGGTTAATAATAGTACTTACTTTTTGGGGTTGTTGAGATGGTTGAATGGGATTTAGTGTAAAACACACATGTAAGAGTGCCCAGGACGTAGAAATAATTCAATAAACGCTAGCTACAATGGTTATGAGCGGGGCTGGAGTATGAGTGGACCACTTGCCTAGCAAATTCAACCCCTCGTACTTGGAGTCTGCTGGCGGGGTGGGGGAGGATTAAGGAAATGTTCATGAAAGCTACTTCACTCAGCCTGTTAAATTTCATATGGAGAGATTTAAACAGAAGGACTTACAACTGTTCTGATATGTTTTGTGGTTATCAAGATACATCTCTGTTGTCTGATTGCTTAAAATTGAACACAAAGACTACCTAGAATCCACTTTTTTTCTTTTATGATCCAAGATACATTTTTGAAGGGATGGGAAAAATTCAACTATGAACTCATTATCTTTCACCTGATTTTATGAATTGCATTCAATCATATAATGGGGAATCAAAACTTCGATTTGTACAAATTCATGGAAACAAAGCATTATTAAATCTTGCTTGCAAAATTAATCTAAATGACATAGTTCTTTCTAAAAACAACACATTATTATTACTTAGTTCTTATCTAAAAAGCAAAAACATGTAAGCAAGCTTCTCCTTTTCCTACAAAAATAAGTGGTTAGGGAATGGAATTCAGAGAAAACTTTATTCACACATCAACAGCAGAGCAATATTTGGTTTTTGGTTTCTGTATGGGATTACTTTTCAAGTTATCTCCACTCTCAAGTCAGGGCATTGAATAGTATTTCCAAGGAACTTCTCGAACGTTCTTAATTGTGAGAACATACTCAGTTTATGGATTCAGCATCACATAGCTGTTATCCAGGAGGCCATGTTCTGGGCACTGGTAACAGAATGCAGAGCAAAATGGATGGAAAGAAGAGTACTTAACTGTAGTAATGGAATGCCCCCCCCCTCTTCTTCAGAAGCATAGGCTGTTTGGAGTCTACACTAGATGCTTAAATCTTCTTGGGATTTTCTGTCATCTTGTATGACATATCTTGCTTATAGTACTGGGTCAGCCAAGGACAGATACCATGACCTGTTGGATTAGTAATCTCTCCAATCCAGTGGTTCATATCAGCAAATCTTTAATGGGAGGTTCTGATCAGCACTACCTGCAATTACCAGAAAAATCTCTTAGATTCCCTCTGAGTCAATCAATGGAAATATAATTAATGAAAATTAGATCATAGCCAGTTATCTGATTATCATAGACCCAATATTGCCACCCTTTGCAAATCGTTGGTTACGGACTCCACTCAAATAATGAGCAGGGAAAGGATGAGCAATTTATTTACTTATTTATTGATTTTTTTTATTTCCTTTATTCATATGTGCATATGATGATTGGGTCATTACTCCCCCCTTACCCCCACCCCTCCTTTTTCCCCCACCCCCTCACTTCCAAGCAGAAACTGTTTTGCCCTTATCTCTAATTTTGTTGAAGAGAGTGTATAAACATTAATAAGGAGGACCAGGGGTTTTTGCTAGTTGAGGTAAGGATAGCCATATAGGGAGATTCCTAGTTTTTGTTCCATGTACATATGTGTTACTTTCTAAATTGATTCTTCTCGAACTAACATTTTCTCTAGTTCCTAGTCCCCTTCTCCTATTAGCCTCTGTTGCTTTAAAGTTTCTGGATTAGTTCCTTTGCTTTGAAGACAAGGGATGAGCAATTTACACATTTTTTTCCATTTAGTTCCCATTTCTTTTATCTTCCCCTAGTACAAAAAAATGTAAAATTTGCAAATGTGAGAAATGAACAGATAATCTGTATGTTTTGTTATAGTTGACATTGTGAATTTATATTTTTCATCTTTTAATGAGTAATTGCAAGCAAGAAACATTTGAGAACAATACATTTCTAATCCAGGGGGCCTTTGACTTGGTTAGTGGAGTAATCCACATGTTTATTTGATTCTGAGTGAGACTGCCTTCATTGTTCTTCATTAGTCCTATCGCCACACCCTCACTCCCACCTTTGTAGTTTCTACAGAATTCTTAGGTATTACATCTATAATTTGCACCAGCATTTTGTCTGATTTCATGATGACTTTGATGACTTTAAAACATTTGGCTTCTTTACAGTTAGAAAACAATGAAGAGGCAATACTGTCAGGAAGCTTTAAAAAAAAGTATGGCAGTTACACTGAGCTTGATATTGATAGCTGGTGTTTATCATCTCCTTCTTCATTTCAGGGCAGACAACTTGACATTGGCACACCATACAATCTGAGTGAACCCGTGAGTAATTGCTTCCATTGTCAAGAACTTCAGTGTTTGTGTTGCTAAAAAAGAACAATGGCCAGGTTTTTAAAAATCACAATAAAAATAATTGCTAAGTAAAAATCTCAACTACTTGACTCTGATGAAAAAACATCAATTGAAAATAGTGAGTAGTCTGAATCATGGAATTCATTTAAAATGAACTGTGGTGCTGTGGCTCACGCCTATAATCCTAGCTACTCAGGATGCAGAAATCAGGAGGATTGTGGGTCAAAGCCAGTCCAGGCAAATAGTTCAGGAGACCCTGTCTTGAAAATACCCATCATAAAAAAAGGGCTGGCGGAGTGTCTCAAGGTGTAGGCCTTGAGTTCAAGCCCTAGTACTGCCAAAAAAAAAAAAAGAACTGTGTTGAAGTGGAAAAAGCATAAGACTAATGCAAGCCCATGATTCTGACTCTATATAGTTAGGTGACTTTGGCTAAATTATTTAATATTTCTGAGACTTAGTTTTATTGTGTGTTATTTGAGAGAGTTGGGCTGTATAATCTCCAATGTTTCTTCAATAATTCCATTTTATGGTTTTGTTACTGTTCTGTGCATGTACTCATTTATTCAACAAATGTTCAGTGACTCAAGGAATTAGTATGAACCGAGTTCTGGACAAGGCACTAAAGATTTATAAATAAATAAAATAGGGTCTCTGTTTAAAAGGACCATTTTGGGATACATACATAACACTAGACAAACAGACACTTAACATAAAACCATGGGCAAAGCATCAAGAGAACTAGAATAGCGGTGTGCATGTGGAATAACAGAATACATAAGAGAAAAAAGCACTTCAGTTGCTTGCAAGGCCTTCAAATGGAAAGAAAAAGAATTTTGTAGAAGCAGAAAGGTATGTGGGTAAGAGAGGGCTCTGTGTCAAGACACAAAGGTTCTAGGTAGCCTAATTTGCTCAGGAAAGAAGAGTATTTTCACTTGCTCAGAAGATGGGGTGTGTGAGTGGAGGGTAGGGAGGTGGGAGATGAGGTTGGCAAGTTTGTTAAGAACAGGTCACAAAGTACCTGCTTGGTAATTTGGTCTCAATGTACAAGATTGAGGAGATGTATAACTTTAAGCTAAGAGAAAGGTATGACCAGATTTGGTTTTAAAAGGATCACTCCAAAAATGGAAACAAGAGGGGCCTTTATGAAGCTGTCGGAGAGTGGTGAAGGCACAGCAGAGCCCAGATGGATTTTAGTTAATGACTAGGTGAGATAGTAGGACCTGGTGGTGGCTTGTCTGAGGTGAAGGGGAAGGGATGAGAGAAGAAGCCCTGGTTCCTGGCTCAGCCAGCTCAGAAGACTGAGCATGCTGATTGTTGTGTCCTGTTTTCCGTTTCGTTTGTTGAGTGAGGACCCAGGATATACTTTGATGCCTCGTCCTAGACTTTACCTGCTGCCAACTAACTACCCGGTGGACAGCGTGTTCCTGAAGGCTGAGGGCTCTCTGGGTTCTCACTCAACCCTCAGCAGCTGCCTAGGGCCCAACTCCGCTCAGCAGCCCTGCTGCCTTGGGGTGAGCTACACCGTGTCCTGATCTGTCTGTAGATTTGGAGCTCAGATTAGAATCCCAAAGGTCCTGATCGTTGAGAGGCTTCAGCTTCTTTAGTAGAGTTTTATTTCTAAAACATATGATAATTTCTGTAACATGCACTTTAGGGTGACAAGAAAAGTCTCACTTCTTCAGTCATATTGTTTGTTATTTTCTCTTGTAGTGCATCCAAGGATGTCATTTTTGGAATTCTGTAGATCAGGAAAACTGTGCTTTAAAGTGTGTAAGTATTAATTATGTTTTTATCTGGGTATTGATGCTTCCCTCCAGAGAACAGTTAAGAGAATTCCCACTTGCATTTCCACTGGTTTCCAACTTGTTTGCTTGACCCTACAGGAAAATTATGACAGCCTGAGTAATTTATAGTAATGAAAAAGAGATTGAGATAAACATTATTCATGCAGCAGGAAGCCAAGAAAGATTAATGTAAACTAGGGATGCCCAATTGTTCCCAAACTATAAAGGCCTCTTAGTAGAATAATAGGTATTTCTTAAATTTCCTAGTCCTTTGGTTCTTAAAATTTCATGTACAATTATCTGGGATCTTGTGAAAATACAGATTCTGATTCAGTAGGTCTAGGTGGGGCCTGAGATTTTGCAGTCCTAACAAGTGCCCAGTAATGAGATGCTGGTGGTCCCCAGACCACACTTTGAATAGGAGGAAAGTAGGTCATGTTCAAAGTTGCTTTGCAAATAACATGGTAGCAGTGTAATCCAGAGGTCACCAATCCTTGTTTTTCTCTATTTCATGTAAGAACTGTATTCCAGATACTCTATTTTCATTTAGTCTGGGTTTGCTACTTAGTGTTTAACTTAGTTAAGGTACTTAATCCTTTGGTTCTTTATTTTCCTCATCAGTAAATTAGAAGAATAATAGAACTTTACTCTTCAGGATAGGGTTGGGCATATTATAAATATTCTGATTTCATGGATAAGAATTTTATCATTTAAAAATGGGTTCCTTTACTCAGCTTGTTCAGGTTAGAGGTTAAATTAAAATGAATCATAGTAATGATCCTAACATTGTTTTTTATTAATGAGTCAAATTATGACAGTGAAATTTAAATAAGGATATTAAACTCTCCATGCATAGAGTCTGCGTAGTTTTTCCTCTAGTATGCCTTCATAGACTTGTGTTACAGGAGTTACTTATGCCCACTCCCACATTTGGGGCTGTGTGCTTTATAGAATGAAAGTGACCAAAAAAGAGGAGCATTTGTCATCTGGATTTAGTAATTACTATATACTTGTCACAAATTGCCACTTAAATAATTACTTGTCTAGTTAAGTATTTAATATCTTGTACCCCAACATGTAAGCTCCTTCAGGGCAAGAAATGCTCCACCTTTTTCAGATTGTATTCTTTCTACTGATGACAGTGGGGAACATAGCCATTGCTCCAACACTGGCTGAGTGAATGAGAGGGAATACCATTTGTTGCCAGGCAACAATTCACAAAGCCATGTGGATGATGGAGTGGCCAATCTGGGCAGAAGAATTTGCTGGCTTTTGCTAGCCAGAGCTACTGATGGTTTTCATTTCAGTTTGTCTCTGTGAATGCTCCATTCCCTAATCTAGTCTATCAAAGACTACTTAATCAACTGAGATTTTCTAGTAGAAATGGTGCTGTATCATTTTTTTCAGTGATGAGAACAACATAATTTTTAGAGTTATTCATGTGGCAGCCAGCCTGGATAGAAAGTACAACTCTAAGCTCTTTTTTTGTTGTTTTTATTTTTAAAATCAATGGTGGGCAAAAAATCAATTTGGAAGAAATATATTGGTAAGTATCATTAAAATTATTTACAACTTTCAGGATTTTAAATAAGATTTACTTTCATTTTTTTCTATACAGAATGATACCTATGCCATCATTTATGAGGTGAGTTGACACTTAAAAAAATGCTATCAAAACCCATGTCTTTATCTCTGATCTCTTAAAAAACTATTAAATGAGAATGAAGAAATACAAGACAGTCTCAATGCACAGAAGCCTTCTTCTTGGAAGTGTTATTACTTTGGGTATAAAATGATATAATTCTATTCTTGCCACAAATATTTACTATGTTTTATGTATCTATGTATATTATATAATGCATATATAAATATATATGAATATGTATGTGCATACACACATCCACAGATATACATAGGCAGTCATCCCTCAGTATTCTAGAAGGACTGGTTCCAGGAACCCCTGTGAATACCAAAGTCCTTGAATGTTTAAGTCCCTTAAAATGGTATAGTATTTGTATATAACCTATGACATCTTTCTGCATACTTTAAATCATCTCTAGGGTACTTATACCTAATACAATGTAAACTGTTCTTATACTGCATTGTCTGCAGAATAAACAAAAGAAAAAAAATCTTACACCTTTAATCAAGTTGTAAATTAAAAAATATTTTTGACTCTCAGTTGATTGACTCTGCAGATGTAGAACTTGCTGACACAGAGGGTCAACTGTATGTTCCTCTAATCTTGTTTGAAAGATTGTAATTCCTGGAGCCTGGGCAGAAGGGGTTGGGGCTGGCAGGGGAGGGGAGAAAAAGAGGAGCGTATCCAGGAGTATCTCTGCTGATGGTGTTTCTTCCCCAAAGAGAGTGTTCTTCCTTGAAATTCATCATATTAAGAAAAACTTTTAATTCCAATTTCTTCATTAGTCAACAAAACCTTGGCCAACATATTGAAATACTTTTTTTTTTCACTGCAGTGATAGTGACTTTTCCTGACTTCTCCATGTCCTTCCTGCCCTCTTCTGAACATGATTTTCTCTTCTTTACAAAGCCTTAGGATTTTGATCTTTTTCTACTCTGACTTCTTCAACTAAACTATCTGTCCTGGATTTCATCCCATCAGAGTTAGGTTATTGGACAATAGGTGCTATATTATTTCTCACTTTAAAACCTGCATTGTGTTCTCTTTCAATGACCTTGAAACTAAAAAAGAAAACTATCTTATCCAGAGTGCAAAGGAATATAAATTAGCATCCAATAGTAAGGCAGAAATATTTCCTCTTAATAGAGAACAAAAATATTAAATCACGCTATTCTATAACCAGAGGGATTTTCTCTGTAAGTGAATAGAGGTGGGAGTTGGCTCAGATGAGAGAAAACCCAGGGGATAATGTCAATAGACAATTAAGGATCTCTCCTGAATGAGATAAAAAATATTCCTGAGTTTTATGTGACTAAAACAAAATTATTCTTAAAGAAGAGTCCCCGAGTGTACTGGTGTCAGGAAAACTAACAACAAAGACTCTCCCAAGAAACACAGGATTACCTATGTAATTTACTAGTTTCTATCATTATGCTGCCCCATCATTCAGGCTTAGATAAAGTGACTCTTTTCTCTCAGTGTTATGACGTATAATTATTCTAGTCTATTTATATTTTGCTATTTTATACTTTAAAATGTTATACTTTTAACTAAAGTAGGATTGAACAGGAGTACAAGCAATATTGATATCAATGTATCATTTTCTTCTCTCTCTCTCTCTCTCTATAGATCTATCTATATCCTATCTATATGTAGATATATTAACTCAGCTATCACTTTAGGAAACACTTTCATCATGGATATTTGTACCTAAGAAGATTAGAAATTTTGTAATTCATATTCCTTTGGAGGAAAGTCCTAGAAGTGATAGCTTAACAAAATATAACTTGGAAAATGATGACACCAAGTGAGATGGCTTACCCCTGATAATATAAAACACGAACTGGATCTTATCATAGCATATCAGTCTTTGGCTAACATCAAATGTAAATCTTATCATTTCTGAGAACATTTTTGTGGCTTCTTATTGCTGTTTAGAAAAAAACAAAAGATAAATTAGCAAGGTCTGTTGACTCCACTGCCTCTCCATCTGACCTCATCTTGGTTCCCCTTCCTGTGTCCTCTGTCCTCTGTGCCAGCCACACTGGCCTTCCCTCTTGTGTGACTACAGAGGCACCTTCCTGCCTCGAGGCTTTTGTCCTTACCCTGCAGACCTGTTCCACATCATCACTGAATTCTGGCTTGAGGGTCAGCTTATGGTTCTTCCTGATCATCCTAACTAAAGGAAGCTTCCTTCTTGCCTAGTCTAACCCCATGCCTGAGACTTGTTTTATTTTCTATATATCATTATTTGTTTTCTCTTCTCTCCATTTTTTTTTTTTTGAGGCTGATCTTTCTATGTAACCCAGGCTAGCCTGGAACTCATTATGTAGCTCAGGCTGCCTTAAAACTCACAATCCTCCTGCCTCAGCCTTCCTAGTGCTGGGATTACAGATATGCACCGCCACTCCTGTCCATGTAACACCTTCCATTATCTGAACTTTATTTAAATTTGTCACTCACTTATTGCATAACCCTTTCTAAGAGAATATATGCTCCATAAAAGCAGGGAACTTATCTGTCTTTCTGTTACCTATCTATCTCTATCTATCTACCATTTTTTTTTTTTGCAGTTCTGGGAATTGAACTCAGTTCCTTGTGCTTCAGGCACTCTACCACCTGAACTTTTAGTTTGTTTTTGAACAGTTTCTCATGCTTTTTGGATGGCTGGCTTCATATCTTAATCCTTCTGACTATGCCTTTTGAGTAGCTAGGATTACAGGTTTGTGCTACCATGCTTGGCTTCTTGACTGCCATATTCTTAGAGCATAGAACAGTATGCAGCACATTTAAGGCACTCAGTATATATATATATATGTAACCTTGGGGCTTTGAGCTTGTCAGGTAGGTTCTCTACCACTTGAGCCATACTTCCATCCTTCAATGAATATTCTTGAATGAGTGATCTTTTAGGAACCAATGCTGCAATTTATATGGAGGATGGCGGGGGATGTCTTTTTTGTGTTACAAAAATTAGGGAAGGTGCTGGAAGTACAGGTGCCAGTCTCAGAGGGACAATAAAGATGGCCTAACTACTATGGGAAAAATTGGAGTGGGTATGGGCACAGAGATGGCTGGCTGATGTGGTCCCTGGACAGAGAGACTTGGCTTCCACAGTGGGAAGGGCAACCTGGAATGTGCTGTATAAATGTCCCATCCAGGGGCTTCTGGCTCAGATCCTACAAATTGCTTAACTCCAACCAATCTCTAGGCAACTGAGAAACACTGTGTAACCTCAATTGAAGTCCTACGATGTGTTGCTTCCATGTGTGGGAGTGGGGTGCAGCCTAGCTCCAGCTTTGCCTACATTTGAGATAATATTTAAATGGGAATAGATGGGAATTTTACTATATGTTTTCTCCCAAAAAAATCCAGGAAGAACAGAGTTGCAATTTCCTTAGTTTGTCATGACTTGCAGTATTTCCAAATAATAATAATATATTTCCAAATATGTCTCCTTTTACTTTATCAATTTTTCTGGAAAAAAATTGTATCACATGTTACATTATACTTTTGTTACCACTTGGTTTGTTTCTTCTCTGCAGTTAATGGGTATGTTAAATATGTTTTACCGAAATTTCCAAGAGGATGTGAAAAGTATACTAAACTTTTAAGTTAAATAATCCTGAGTTCAAACCAGGAAATTTAAATTAATCCTTAACTAAGCAAACCTGGGCTTATCAGGCTCTACTTCCTTTTAATGCACAAACATCGCAGAGTTTGTATTTGCAATTTACAGCCCTTCTTTTTAGGGCAAATACATTGTTGTCATGGTTTCCACTAGTATGAGAAACAATAGCATGGTTTATCCAGGCATTACAATTATAAATTGAAGGAGAGCAGGGAGATCGATCATGATTGTCTTAGCTTTACAGTGTGTGCTTTTACTCCAAGTTTTTCTTTTTTCTGTTGCTTATGTTAATGCATCTTCAAGAGTTGCAGGCAAAAAGAAAAAAAGGCTGCAGAAAACCTGGGTTTAGATCATCAAATATGTGCTCTGCTTCTGATTAATGAGCTAAGGTGTTAATCATTATTTAGGCTATTGTGGATCTTAAAGATCAACATTGGTATTAAGACAGCCACTAATCTATTACAAAATTTACAGTCATTTTTTAATTTGAAAGGAAGGCATGAATAACACAATAAATATGCTATTCATAAGCATTATTTTAGGCTAGAGAATTAAGTTTTCTATTCATCCAAATATTGAACAAGATGATAAACATATAATTGCATTGCAAAGCTAATTGTTTTTTCAAACTGTAGGATGTGACCCATTAGAGGGTCATGAAATCAGATCAGTGAATCATAGTCACATTAAACAAAATGAAAGTGAATAGAATGGAACATATAAGAGTGGGGTTTCTTTTGGGTAAGATGAAAATGTTCTAAAATAACTTTGTGCTCATGACCGCACAACTCTAAATATACTAAAAATCATTAAATCTCTGTGTTTTAAAGGAGTGTTACAGTATGTGAATGTATCTCAGTAATTAATCGCTAAAAATGTCCAGGTGCCAGTGGTTCACACTGTAATCCTAGCTACTTGGGAGGCAGAGATCAGGAGGATCAGAGGAAGTCAGTCAGGGCAAAGAGTTTGTGAAAGTCCATCTCAAAAATAATCGCCAAAAGAAAGGGCTGATGGAGTGGCTCAAGTGGTAGGGTACCTGCCTAGCAAGTACTGAGACCCTGAATTCTAAGCCCCTGTATAAAAAGCTAAAAAAGGTGATGGTGAGATGGAGGGAAGTAGGTGTTGTTTCAAGAATCTTTTTTCCAATGTGTACTAGGTTTTATTATTATTATTATTTTTTTTTTACAATGAAACATTGTCAAAAAACAATTTGGGAAACACTGACCTAATTCCATTAGCAAATGTTACAGTTGAAATAAATGATATGAAAGTACATTTGCATACCAGGCATTGATATTTCAAATTTTAGTTGCTTACCAGCAAAACCAGAACAAAGGCTGTGCTAACCCATGTGCTACCTTCTCTTCCACAGCGAGAGTCATGTGAGGTCGGCTGCAGCAGTGCAGAAGGTGTCTATGAAGAGGAAGTACTTGGTGAGAAAACACACTTGACAAGTAGGAAGTGATCTATGCCACTTTAGGGGCTGGTTCTTACAAAATGATAGTGATGCACCTCTTGAAATATCTAGACTTCTACACCTCAGTAGGGTCGAAAAATATTTACATAGAGAGAAAATTTGATAATTTCAAACATATAGTCCATGCTGATTGATACAGATTCACAAAGACTTTTTCCAGCTAAGTCACAGAGAGCGAGTACACAACTCTGAGTTTGCCAGATTTTGCCCTCCTGGTCATGGGTGCCATCCCTCTATCTACTGAGAGAGCAATGTAATCCTGAGCAGACTTGATGTCAAGAAATGAAACTTTTTTTTTAATGAACTGAAAGTATAGGAGTATTTCATTTAATGTGCACTACGTTATTTTGCTAGTAGTTATACCCGCATGTGTATGACAACCCAAAAAAGCACTGGGAATCTGTGAAATGTATACAACTATGCTTCTCAGTGTTAGAATTTGAGTAAGTGGGACACTGTGTGTCTATCAGCTCCCTCTGCCTGATTCAGTCTGGTGTGGGTGTGTCTAAGGTAGCTTTGCCCTTGAATATTAATTCTCTGGTGGTTTCTGAAGGGCTGGTGGTTTGATAAGTCACAGCCTGGATGTTAGCAGCTGTCTTTTGCAGAATTCCACAGGGCCTCCTCCCACCAAGAGATAGAGTTCCTTCCACATGAGACATGCTTGACTCTTCCACAAGTTGTCCTTATTTCAAGTGGCTTGCCCCCTTACTCTCAGTGGCTGATGGAAAGTGGAAGGAGGTTGTCACTTTGTTGTCTTGATTTACTTCTGCCCTTTAGTGTCCCATTAAAAAATAAAAAAGCAAAACCCAAAACTCTTAACATTTCCATGGAGAAGATGTGATATTATGTTTCCTTCTGTGTTGTGAGAGTTAACTGTGGATGAAATTTAAACTTTGTGGTTTCCAAACTGTGCAAGGCAGTGCCCTAGGGCACCACAACAACCATGTGGGGTATTTCCAGTACTCAGGGAAACATAGGGATAGTTGGCATCTGTTAGACACACTTCTAGATCTGCTGGTTGGGGACAGTTCATGACATTAACAATAGATCTTATTACCTCCCATCTGTGTCAGAGCTTTGTAATGCTTTTTAAAAAAAATGTCTGTAGTAAAAAACAAGTATCACAAGAACAATATGGAACAGGAAGTGAGGATGATGATACTCAATCAGATTATAAGACTGGGGTGGGTGTGCACTGCCCAAGGGGCATAAGATGACATTAATGTGCAGTAATTTTTATTTAAGGATGAAATGACTGTAGCATTTTGCCATTCAACTTATGTCATTTTTAAAAGCACCTATCAAGTTTTTAGAACCTGCACACTTATTGTTATGATAGTAAGAGGAACTGTTAGGTAATTCTTTTGGTCCAAAGAGCTACAAAAACTTATTGAGAAACTAGGAAGCCAGAACTAAAAGAGTTGTAAGCTTTGATTTACATCCTTTTCTATATTCTAAAATGATATTGCCAACTCAGTTAACCAGTTTTGTTCGACTATAAGTGTAATCAATGCTTTATTTCAATTTCTCATCGACTGTGTACCAATGCCTATGCATCATTAACAAATGAGATACACTAAGTCTAAACAAAGGCATTGAAGCTTACAGAACATATCTTTAAGTGGTCATGATGAATCATTTGCCCAGGCACATAAGACCCTGTTTGTTTCTAATGCACTTGGTACCATGTTCACTTATTTATGGGTCTGCTATCTTAATATTTTTTACATTTTGGATCTTCCATGTCCCTTTCCTCATTGTAGGAAATCATAATAGATAACAATACATCAGAATAACAATAGATATTTTTATTAGGCATTTATGAGTCAGGCATGTTCTCAGTACTTTATAGGTATTAATTCCTTTTGTCTTCAGAGGTATAAATACTATAATTAACCTCATATGACAGAAGAAAAAATTGATTTTAAATGTTTGTTTGAGCTAGGCACTGGTGCCTCATGGAGGTAATCCTAGCTAATTGGGAGGCTGAGACCAGGAGGATCAAGATTCTAGGCCAGCTTGTACAAATAGTTTGAGAGATCCCATCTTCAAAAATAAATACAGCAAAATGGACTGAAGTTATGGCTCAAGCAGTAGAGCTCCTGCTTTGCAAGCACAAAGCTCTGAGTTTAAACCCTAGTCCCATCAAAATAAATAAATGCTTGCTTGGAGCCATATGAATGGTAGGAGATATAACTGGAATTACAATCCAACTTTCTGATTGCAGAGCCTTTTCTCACCTCTGCTGTCATGTACTGAAAGTAGGATGTAGCTCAGTACATCTTCTTTGACTCACTATTGCCTTGAAATTTTAGAATAAGTGTACTTTACCCCTGATTTTCCATATGCATCACATAGTTTTGAAGCATTTGTCTGTTTATCTATAAAACTTGCATTTACTTGTACTTATATAACTCTAGTACCTCTGCTCTGTTCTCAACATATGTTATCTCTAATGCCTCTTGGTTATTCTTCCTCATCTGCTGTCAACTCCATCATTGGACTCTTCTTTCAGGTGTCCACAGAATGTACCAATCCCTGGTACTGAGGGTTTTACCATAAAAGAGGAAAAAGTGGAGCTGTGCTTTGGTTATACAGTTATAATACCCTGAAATGAACCATTAATAGAGGAATCAGCAAAGAAGGGTGTGCTAGTCTTTTTGTGAGTTGGGTCCTCAGATGACAATGGCTTTAATTTTTCTGGATTATAGATTATGGACTTTAGTCCATATCCATTGTCTGTAGTGATGAGAACTGTGTTAGTTTTCATGAGAAAGAGTGAGTTCCTGGGTGGTGGTGTGGGGGGGTTGAATTTAACCATTTTAAGTTCCCTAACAAATCTACCATTCTTTCTCAGAAGAGTGCTTTTTCAGCATTAAAATTATCAAATCATCAAGGTTTTGGAAAAGTAGAAAAATTAAAGTAACATAATTTCATTCCAGTGTATATACCATGCAACAATCTAGCCCTTAGTACAGTACCTGGTAAGCAGTATCTAATAAAGTGTGCCATGAGTTTAAAGTCTCTAATTAGAAGTCATGACATGTTTTATCATTTCTAGTGTTTGGAGACATGACATGTTTTGTAATGCAAAGCAGTGGAATGCCAAGTCCTTTGGTGTAAAGGCAATAGCCTTGCATGTATAAAAATAATTTGTTAAGGGCTGGAGGCATGACTCAAGCAGTAGAATGCCTGCCTAATAAGTGCAAAGCCTTGAGTTCAAACCCCAGTACTGCCAAAAAAAATTGTGGACAGGATGTGCAGTGACAGCAGAATTATAGGATAAAATTTTAAACTTGGGATGGAGGTTCTGGGGCAATGGATGGTTCTGCTGTATCACAGATACGCTTTTGGCCTCTGCCCCCCTTGTCTGTAAGAGAGTGGTATCCTAAGAGAAAACTGGACAGTCTCACAAAACTCCATGTTGCCTGCCTGTAAAAAGAAATAGACTACCTTATATATGTGTCCTACTTACTGTTTAGGTGAATTGTAGCAGAAGAACGTGCAGGGCCCTAAGCAAATTGGGCACACTCTCTCCTGCTTTGATGGACAGGAATGGTTGGTGAGTGAGATGTTGTTTTCTCTCCAGAAGGTACAGAGCGTCCTACAGCACCTTTTGCTTCTTCCATTGGAAGTCATAGTGTGATATTGCGATGGAAATCTGCTAACATCTCTGGAGTAAAATACATCATTCAGTGGAAATATGCACAACTTCTAGGAAGCTGGACTTACACTGAGGTATGTAAAGCTGCTTTTGTATCTAAACAAAGACTTTCCTTTTCCCAAATTTTTAAAAGTTGTGCATTATTGCATATAATTAGTATTTGGTTTCTGCAGTTTCAGTTACCTGTGGTCAACTATGGTCTGAAAATATTAAATGGAAATTTTCAGAAATATACAACTCATACGTTTTAAATTATACATCATTCTGAATAGCATAATGAAATCTCAGGCTGTCCCATTCTGTTTCAATGGCAAGTGAATTGTCCCTTTTTGTCCAGTGTTTCCACACAGTATATGCTACCTACCTGTTCGACACTTAATAGTCATCTGTTAAGATTATTATATTGATGCTTGTATAGGGTTTGGCACTATCAGTGATTTTGTTAAGATTATTATATTGATGCTTGTATAGGGTTTGGCACTATCAGTGATTTCAGGTCTTAGAATATATCCCTAGTGGATAAGGGGAGACTATGTATGAACATCAACGCATTCTAGAAAAGGTTTAAACATGTGGTTAGATTAAATTTTAATTTCTGTAAGTCCTTTATTTTATGAGGAAATATATTATTGGCCATATATAAAATTTTTCAGCACAGCACCATATAACAATTCATCCCATTGATCCTATCTGTCCCCACAAGTGATTCCAACTTGAATGGAAGGCATAAGGAAGATTCTCTCAGGGATTTGTTCCAATTTAGAAATGCTGTTTGGGGTAGTCTTTCAGGACTCTCCCTTTTAGGAAAGCATGAGCAAGTTTAGGGGAAAACATAGTCCTAAGATAGCAAGTATAGTTGAATCCTTAATTTTGATATTTTGAAGATGGAGAGGGGCTAGGGATGTAGCTCAGTGGTAGAGCACTTTCTTAGCATGCATAAAGCTCTGAGTTCAATTACCACCACCACAAAAAAAAAAAAAAGAGGGAATTCCTTTGTGAATTTTGCAGACTCGTGTCTGAATGTCTCAGCTCTCAGATCCAGGACACTATGTCAGCTTGTGTGGCAGAATCTTGGTTGCCCAGTCTATAAAAGGCCATCCATCTTCTGCAAATTAATTGGTGCTCTTAAGTCACAATGTGTCATGGTGATTTAACAAATGCTGATTGTTGATCTCTCATGGATCTAGACTGTGTCCAAGCTGTCATACGTGGCAGAGCCCTTGCACCCCTTCACTGAATATATTTTTCGAGTGGTTTGGATCTTCACAGCCCAGCTGCAGCTTTATTCTCCCCCAAGTCCCAGTTATAGGACTCATCCTTATGGAGGTATGGCATGAATGCATTGTTTATGAAGTAAAGACATTATTCCGAGGCTTTGGGTTAGTTTGCTTTTGTTTTAAGCAATGAAATAAATTTATTCTTTTGTTATTCTATTTAAGAATTGAGTATCCAACTGTGCCAAGTAGTGTTCACAATACCTCTGTGAATCAAGACAATGACCCCTGCTCTTGTGGAGCTCACATGTTGGTGGAGGGAAAATATTATCTGCAATAAACATAATAAATAAGAAAAGTATATTGTAAGTTGCATGGTGCTGTATGCTGCAGTAAGGTGAATATTTTGAGCAAGCTTTGTGCTTTAGGGGATTAGAAATGGCAGTGGGGAGAGAGGGTAAAGTTGGCTGCAATGTTAAATAAGGTGGTAAGAAGAAGCTTCATTGAGTTGGTGGGGTGAAGTTTGAGCAAAGACTTAAAGGAGTTGAGGGAGTCAGCCAAGCAGATATCTGAAATAATACAACATGCTAGGCAAAGAGATGATCCATGCAGTGGTCCTAATGCAAGAGCATCCTTGGTCTGTCCAAGGAGCAGCCAGGTGGTCAGAGTGGCTGCATGAGAGTGAAGGAGGTGGAGGAGTAATAGGGAAAGTCAGGGAGGGCTTTATAATGACTGTGGAAGGTGAGTCACTACAGCTTTTGAGCAGAGGAGCAACATGATCTGATGTGACCCGCACTACATATTAAAAGGATCACTCTGGCTGTTGTATGGAGAATGAGCTGTGGGATGTGGGTTGAGCAGGGAGACCTGGAGCCATTGCAGTGACACAGGTGAGAGATGCCAAAGGATGTTAGTGTGTGTGGCAAGATGAAATATACTATATTTATTTGTTAAGATAATTTTTAGTCTTTTTCTTGCCTAGGTTATAAGTTTCCTTGGTTGTATAACAATGAACTCTGTGCAAAAAAATTTAGCTCCTTTCTTATTTTTTCTTTTTTCCTTGAAAGTTTTTTTTTTGTAGGAAAGGAAAGGTCATCATTTTATTCCATTCTTTCCACAAGTATTCTTTGAGCACCTGTTATCTATCGACATTGTTCTAGGAACCACTCCTGTGGGGGGAGTATTTGTTGGGATTGTGAGAGGAGCCAATAAATAGCATCCTTTTCTCTAGTCTGAGTTCTGAACCAATGAAAGATAAAACATCAGAGTCCACAGATGGATGCAGAATACCATCACTATTTCTGATAAAGATTAAGTTGGATGATGTAGCTTAGCACGAACAGAAATGGAATGAACTTGATAACTCCCTGATCTGCAGCTTAGACTTTAGAACACCAACCCCTTTAAGAGAAAGCTTTATTCTGTAGAGCAGACAGTAACGGCTTCTTGCCTGTTTTGCTAGAAAGGGAAGGATAAGGGGACCAGAGCCTTTCTTTTAAGAAGATTCTGGATGATTACCTCCACCCAGTAGAAAATCATGTTGCAATGACTGCTGCCAACTTCTTCTTTCTCTATGGGCAGAACTAGGGCTTGTAAGAGATGGGGACATAAAATTCATAGGCAGATATGGCATGAGGAATAAGGACGCATTTCAGTAAACAATGCAGTGTAATTTCACATAGGTGTTAGTACTAAGAAGAAAAATAAAGTAGGGTAAGTGATAAAGAATGCCTGAGGAGAGGACCTATTTTAGATGAAGGGCTGGTCTGAGAAGGCCTTGTATGACACAGAGACAAGACATGCAAATATCTGGGAGTGAGTTTTCCAGGAAGAAGGAAGAGCAAAGACAAAGAACCTTAGTGGCAATGAGCTGGGTGTATTCAAGGAAGGGCTGATGTAGCTGGAAGTCAGTGAGTAAGGTGGAGAGGAGGAAGTGAGATGTAACAGTCAGTGTACTGCCACATAGTCTGTGATGAGGGGGTGCAATTTTATTCTAAGTATGACAGTAAGTCTTTGGAGAGTTGTAAGCAGGAAAGGACTGGTTCAAATGTTTAAAATTTCAGGCTGGATATTGCATGGAGAACAGACCAGGGCTGGGAAAACAGACCAGAGCTGGGAGGTGGTCAAGGCAAGCAGGGGAGCAGTAAGGAGTTCAAGCAAGTCATGGCAGTGGCTCTGACCATGGTGTGTGGTAAAGGTGGAAAGCTTTGCTATATATTTTGAAGACATGGCTGATAGGTTTGCAGAGTGGATTTGGTAAAGAGGATAGAGAATCAAGATTGATAACTTAGATTTTTTAGTCTGAAGACTTGACTGTTTCCATTTATGGAGGGGATGGAAGTAGGGATGAGGAAGACTGTGGGAGGGCAGCTTTCCTAGGAGAAACAAAATGTCTGTTTTGGTAAAGTAAAATTTGAGATGCTTATCAGACATCCAAATGGAGTTTTTAGGGACACAATTAGGTGTGTGAATTTGGATGTTGGGAAGGTTGGAGATATCCAAAATACCAATGTAGGAGCTATGTTAGTCCAATAGTTTGGACAATAATTACATCTTGCCATGTAGCTGGCATTTAACATGCTTGAAGTGTAGCAGATGATGTCTCAGTGTTGACCCTAGTGAGGTTTTTTTTGACAGTCTCATTTGACTTCAGTGGGAAATGGTTCCTTCTTTCCTATTCACAAGGTGACCAAGTACATGGAGCCAAGGAATGACACAAAGATGTCTGTGTTTGTTGAGGATTAGTCTGAGAGTTTAGGAGGAATTGTATCAGAGGAAGGCTTAGAGACCAATTTCAGGTGGGTGAGGTATGAAAAACAGGTAGAGATATGCACGGAAGCTAGGCTGTCAGATCATGTCTTTCTGTTCTGTGTGACTTCAGTAGTGTCTGGAGTCTGTGAGTGAATGTTTACTCATTTAATCCATGCATCTTTCATCCTTTTCAAGGGCTGGGTGCCTTTGAGGCTCAGTCAGCTTGGATTCCCAGGGACTTAGGGCAAGGGGAGGGGTAGGGAAGGTGTAGTCTGGTTATCAGAGCTGATGGTAACAAAAGTGAAGTAGATTGTTCTAATTCTGGCTTATCTGAACCCACATCTTCAGCTGGAACTAGTCAGGCCACAGCACAGAGAGTAAAAAGGCCCCAGGACTTATCTTTTTCAACTCATGTTAATCATTGACTCCAGTTGGTTCAGTTTCTTTTCTTTCTTGCTTGGTTCTTTCCCACAGTTCAGTCCATTTAGGTCTCTAGAGATTTTTGATAGCTCGTCTAGAATGTTTATCGTGTTTATATACTTCAACATATAATTTTATTCATAAATTAGAAGTGAGGAAAATAACATTTGAAAGAGTATTTTGGGTAACACTAGCATATACCTGGTGAAATTTAGATACCAAGAGTTGCAACCCAGAGATTTTTACCGTCTTCCCTCTAACGTATGTTTTGAGGATTAATCAAAATATTTTATTTCTGTTAATGTTTCAGGAATGAAATTTTTTTCTGTCCTATTCTAAGAGCATAAAATCTGCACACATTTATACTATGTAATCACTATGTCTTCCAGTCCCTGAAACTGCTCCTTCAATTAAGAACATTGAAAGCTCAAGTCCTGACACTGTGGAAGTCAGTTGGGCTCCACCTCAATTTCCAGGTGGACCTATTTTGGGTTATAATTTAAGGCTGATCAGTAAAAGTCAAAAATTAGACTCAGGGACACAGAGAACAAGTTTCCAGTTTTACTCCACTCTACCAAATACCACCTACAGGTAAGAATTAAGAGGTGCAAAGGGAAATGTAGCCAGCATGATTTCAGACATGATAATTATTTAAGAAATATGGCTAAAAATAATTTAAATACATTTTAAGGCAGGAGGGTGAAGTCATAAACAATAAAAAAAGAAGTGCCACTGACTCTTTGCTGTTGGGGTGAAATTATAGTCTTTTTCTCAAGTGTCTGCATATTAGATCACATAATCCTAAGCAAAAATATTTTCAAGTGTTTCTATTATATTCAGAGGATCCTTGCAAATATGATTTAATAAAGACATAAATACAATTAATGCCATTTATTCATTTAATTCAGTATGAAAAATTTATGGGGGGGGTGGAGACGGGGGTGGGCTGGGGTGGGGAGAAATGGCCCAAACAATGTATATACATATGAATAAATGAATAAACAATAAAAAAATTTAAGGTAGTAAAATTCTGTTAATGATATCTTTATTAACCATCAGGGACTATTTTATTATTGTTAGCTTCTCTGCAATTTACTAATGCTTCCTTCAATTAGGGGAAGAATGGGGGTCATGCAGATAGCAGAGTTCAGTTTTTGACCTCAGTGACCCTGAACTGTTCTGTGGGGAATGCAAACAAGGAGGTGATTGATGGCCATTTTAGTGCTGAGCAGCAACACTGAGTAACTAGATATATGTCTTGCCACAACATCCTTTAAATAGAAATGGCCATTTCTCCTTCTATTTTTATCTCATGTTCACACCATGCCATGTGAAATATCTCTCCAAATTGTTTTTGGAATAGGTTTTCTATTGCAGCAGTAAATGAAGTTGGTGAGGGGCCAGAAGCAGAATCTAGTATTACCACTTCATCCCCAGCAGGTATGGTCTAGATTTGCTCCTTTGTTACACAGGAATAAAGGGTAGCCAGAGTTGGGTCAAAGTCAGTGGTCCAGGGTCATCTGGTAGACCTTAAGATCTGTCCTCTTCTGCTCAAATGCATACTGTCTCTTGGATAACTTGATAAATTTTCAATTTTAAGTGACAAATGAATATTTGACAAATAGCAGTAAGTGGTCAGATAGAAATTTTCCATATTAGAATTTAGGGATTTAAATAATAGAATGAAAAAATTTAAGAATTTAAAAAATGGCCTCAAACAGATCCATAATTTCAAATGAAATTACAGGTGATTGTGACTGCACTTAAGATCTATCTGTCCTAACCCCCAGATGACAGTAAGTATTGCCATTTAAGTCATAGCACACATCTTTTTTTCCCCTAGTCTCCTTAATGTGTTTAAGTATGTATGGACTTTAATAATTTACATGTTAACATTTTTTTTTTAATAATCAATCTGCCAAATTATCTTTTGTTGTTTTTTGTAAGTATTCTCTTTTGGCTTTACTATTTTAACAATTGCCTTGACTGGTTGTTTAGTTTATAACTATTAGAGCAAAATAACTAGAAAATGCTTCCTAAGAAGCACTAGACATTTTTTAGAAAGTAGTGAAGAATTTTGAGTAACACTCAAGGACTCAGAATTCTAGAAGCCTGTTTTTCTATTTTCACCAGAACTCCATTTGCTGACTTGACTATCTCTTACCACTCCTGTGTCAGTGGGTATTGAATACCACCTATCACCAGCTTTTAGGGTTTTTTTTTGTTTTCCTATTCCTACAGTCTAGGAGAGGTATTCTTGTTATGTAGTAAGCATGTCCAAAGGGCAAGTTAAGTATAGAGCAGGGTAAAGGTTATTATGTAATTTTTTGCATACTATTTATTAATTGTCATAAAAGTGTTCTTTAACCATGAATCCTACATCAGTTTCTAGTTGGACATGACATCAAGCAGAGTTTTGAAACCCTCACATTTTATTCCTCTAAGGACTTTTCTCTTGCCTCAAGGGAGAGATGTTGAAGGCAACACAGAGACCCTAAAGTCTGTCTATATTTGTGTGTTATCCAACCGCATAGTGTTTTTAGTCAGGGGTTGTTTCCACCAAGAAAAATTCTCATGACTGGGAATAATGTGTTTAGCTCCTATTGGGGCATGGCAATTCTTCATGTGATGTTATTTTGGGGGTACTTGGGGGACAAACATGTAAGTTCTATTTGATCACCATTATACTTTCTACATTTTATTCTGGAATAATGTGATTTATACCACAGATGATTTATACCAGTGCCTTCAGAGAATATCTCATTAGTCTCTTTTAAGTACTATTTCCCTTGTTTTGAAGTATTGACATTTTTGTGTTAGTGTGCATATGGTTGGTATGTCTGTAAATCATGTTACTTTTCAGTTCAAGGAGAGGAACAGTGGCTCTTTTTATCCAGAAAAACTTCTCTACGAAAGAGATCTTTAAAATATTTAGTAGATGAAGCACATTGCCTTTGGTCAGATGATATACACCATAATATTACAGGTCAGTATGATAGAAATGTTTCTTTAGTGCAAAAAGAAATATTTGGAATTTATGGAAGAAATACTTCTAGAATAGAAGAATATTAAGTGATTTGGGGTATACTCAGTGGTAGAATATGTGCTTTGCATGCATGAGGCCTTGGGATTAATCTTCAGTACACATATAGTCACAAAAACCAAAACAACTCCTCCTCTTCTAACAAAGCAAAACACAGAAAGCCAAATAATTCTAATTTTCCAGAATATACTATGTTTTAAAATATTTCTGGGATATACTATTCTAAATTCTTCTAATATATTCTTCAAATATATTAGAAGAATTTAGAAGCATACTTTCTCCTAAAATAGGACTTCTATTTTAATCTCTTCGTTAAACAGTAAAGAAATAAATTCTCTTTCATTTTTTTTTGCCCTGGTTGTTATTTCATAATGTGTTTGTCCTTACATGGGTTTTCTAGGAATATCAGTTAATGTCCACCAGCAAGTTGTTTATTTCTCTGAAGGAGTTCTCATATGGGTGAAGAAGGCTGTGAACATGTCCGATGTGTCTGACCTGCGAATTTTTTACAGAGGCTCAGGATTAATTTCTTCTATCTCCATAGACTGGCTTTACCAGAGAATGTATTTCATCATGGATGAATTGGTTAGTCTATTAATTTAAAGTGAATAACTAGCTGTTGATACTGATATAAATATCTTGGCATATTTAAGTAAACACAGTTCTCCCATTTAATACAGACTCACTGAGTACTTACTTTAGACACTAGGTGAGCAATGAATCATAGAACTAGTCTACAAGAGGGTCTAGCCTTTACCCAATGCTAGTCCTGACTTACCATTAAGTCATCTTTCCAGAGTCACAAGTTTTTTACTAATGATAATTCATCTGCCTTAAGAGTGGTGGTACCTGTATTATCACTGGGTAGGATACCACCATAGTCAAAGTCAGCTGCAAACATCTTCAGTTATTTAATAACCACAGGTTACTTTAGTGTGTCTCTGAAAATACAGTAATACTGAAATATTTGTGAAGGAAGTCTTGATGTGTTTCAGGTTCTATTTTTTTGGAAGATGTGAGCTTATCACAATGAGCAGAGAGCTTCAGTACAGCTGGAAGCCCATAAACTTGGATGCAGCTTAAATGTTAAAAATTGTTCAGTGTCTCCTCAAGCCAGGAAAATCCATACTTATATTTCATTGGTGCCAACTGAATATAAACTCATTAGGAAATAGACTATAAAACTGCCTACCCCTTTTCTTTTTGAGACAGAGTCTTACTGTGTCACCCAGGTTGGCCTCAAACTCATAATCCTTTAGCCTCTGCCTCCCAAGTGCTGAGTTTATAGGTGTGTGCCAATTAAACAAACTTTTAAGGACTTCTTTTGAAGAAAGAGTAGTGCAAGGGGTTTGACTGATTAAAATACAATATATTTACAGGTAAATACCAAGATAAACTTCCCCTGAACAATGAACAGAAACTTAGACAATGAAGGATAAAAATGTAAAAGCATCATGTTAAGGGGAGGATTCAATTGGGAGGAGGAAGGTAAATGAAGAGGGTAAAGGAGAGTGAATATGGCTGATGTGTTTTCTACACATGAATGGGTATGGAACAGTGAAACCTGTGGAAATCATTTTAAGAAGAGGATGGAGGAAGAGGGAGAAAAATGGAGGGGATGAACCAAATGGATACATATGGAAATGTCACAGTGAAACTCCTTGTATAACTATCATATACTAATAAAAACATTAAGAAAAGTGTGTAGTGATTATCATAGCTCCAAGCACAGAACAGATGCTCAGGAAATACCTGGTGGCTGAATCAAATACAGAACAGATATGAATCCTGTTGATGTACTTTTGATTTTCTAGGTATGTGTCTGTGACTTAGATAACTGCTCAAATTTTGAAGAAATTACTCCATCCTCTATTACTGCACCTCAAAAAATTGTGGCTGATTCCTACAATGGGTAAGTGTTAGCCTTGTAAATGTGGGTTCTCTTATTGGCAAAACTTACTGTGAAACTTGCTTGCCAATGAAGCACTGGAACATCAGATGAGTCAATCTACATATCTTATTTCAGGTAAATTTAAGTAAACTTCCAGGCAAAGTTTTCATTCTATTAGAGTCAGGAGAAACTTACTTTCAAACTTGATTGTGCCCTCCTCTACAGAAAAAATAGGTATATGTCAGGGGCCCAGGGACCTGGGTTCTAGTCCTGGATTTGTCATTATTTTATGTGGAACTCACCATCTTGTTGTCCCTTCAACACTTCCCTCAGAGGCCCTTACATTATGTGCCTGCCTTTTGCTGGGCAATTAAGCTCTATTTTGGTGTGAGTCTCACATCTATCAAGAGGCTAATTTAACAGGAAGGCTGCTAACATCTACCTTAAGAGGTAGGATTTGATGGTTAATAACAAGTTCAAATTTTCTATTACAAATAACTTTCTCCCTTTGTTACAAATTAAATGGACACATTTGAACGAGGTTGTGCTGCTAAATTGCAGTAGTATCTCAAATAAGTGACTTTGTGACTACCACCATTGGCTATCCATTCATACGGGAAGATAATACTCAGTGATATTCACACTGAGATATTCATTCTGAATGGTTTTTGTGAACTTCAAATGTATGTGAATGTGAAGAATGAAAACATAGGAAGTTATTTTTGGGTTCTTTCTTTTTCTTACTGATGGAACTGGGGTTTGAACTCAGGGGTTTGTTCTTTCAAAGCAGGCACTCTACCATTTGAGCCACACCTCCAGTCCATTTTGAGATGGGGTCTCACAAGCTATTTTCCCATGACACCTCGAACCTTGACCTTTCCTATCTTAGCTTCCCAAGTAGTTAGGATTACAGGCGTGAGCCACTGGTACCCAGTTGTGGTGTTATTTCTTAAATGTGACCACATAATAGCAAGTTAGTAGCTCATATGCAAGCTGAATGGGTAAGGTTAAACATTTTTCTTTCTTGTGGGAATAAAGTTGTTTTCTTTTTGAATGAAAAAAAATATAGACCGTAACATTTTATTATTATTATTTTACATATTGGCCTTGGGAAAAGATTGTTCCATTGATGATTTAAAATTAAACTTTAGGGGCTGTGATGTAGCTCAATTTTGAGTATTTGCTTAGCATGGATAAGATCCTGGGTTCAATTCCCAGCAAAAAATTTAATCAAATCAAACTTTTCTGTTCATGTATTTCTAAAATTTACTTCCATTTTAGGTTTGAATAACTTACTGCATTACAGACTATTAAAAACAACCCATGATGTAGGGAAAGTCCTTTGGATTCTCTAGCCTCTAGTTATTTTCTTATTTGTAAAGTTCTAAGTTCCTATGAAATGTAACCTTGTTCTTGGCAATTGCGCAACATGACTCACTCTGAGGATAATGAACTCCACCCACTAAATCAGTCCTTCAAATGTATCTCATTGGGGTATTCTGTGGCTTTTTTTCCCATTAGAATAAAATTGATTTGAAATATGACTAGAAATGATTGTGATAATTAATATTTACACCAGTCTGCTAATACTCATGTGTCCTTAACTGTATTACTTCCAATAATTTATCCTTGCTCAATCTGAGGCAGGCACTTTTATTAGGTAAGGTTGATTTAGTAATTGTGCTAGCTGTTTTGCAGTGGAATCAGTGTTGGACTTCTTGAGTCTTCCAATCATTTCCTTATATCACCACAGGAGAGTTTCTGTAAACATCAGGCTGTATGTAACTCATAGTAACAGTTTGTACAGAGTGTTCCTGCAGGGCAGTTGATGTGTGACACACTTTGCAGTTTGCCTTCCTATTACTGGTCACATTTTCCTTTATTTAGTTATTTTTGCACTATTAAATTATTCCATCACTGAGTTTGTACTTGCTATCAGCCCCTTCTCTGCTCTCCTTCCACCCTTCATCCCACCCTTGCTTTTTCCCTTCCCACCTCTGTCATCCTCCTTTCACTCCCCAGGTCTCCTTTCCTTCCTCTCCTTCTCTTTCCTTTCAGAAGTGGTGATCAGGATTAGAGATATTCATTGCCCCCTGCTTCAGTACAAGACTTATTCAACTTTATAAAGATAATTTTCCTCTTATCTATTCTAATTAATATTCTTTCCTTCCTTCCTTCCTTCCTTCCTTCCTTCCTTCCTTCCTTCCTTCCTTCCTTCCTTCCTTCTTCTCCTCTTCTTTTGGCATCAATAGGTTTGAACTCAGGGCTTCATGCTTGCTAGGAAACTGCTATACTACTTGAGTGCCAGCCCTTTTTTGCTTTATTTTGCCCTGTCCAGCCTCAGACAGGGATCCTCATACTTAGGGCCTCCCACATAGCTGGAATCACAGGGGGACAACCACCACACTGGGACTTGCTGTTTGATATGGGATTTTCCTAACTTTTTGCACAAGCTGACCACAAATCATGATCCTCCTGATCTTTGCCTCGTAAGTATCTGGGATTATATGCATGAGCCACCATACTAAGCTTTTTTCTTTTTTGTTTGTTTTTGTTTTGCTTTGAAACAGGGTTTCATTATGTAGCCCAGGCTGGCCTGAATCTTGCTATCCTCCTCCCTCAGCCTTCTAAATGCCAGAATTACAGGTGTATGCCACTGTGCCTAGCTCTTTTATTCATTCCAATTCCTCCAAATTCCATTAAAATTTTTGAATTTGGAGAAAAAAGTAGAAAGTTAAGAGCCATGCTTTTTGTTGCCTACTCTCCTTCCTTAAGAAAAAAGAACATAGCTTCATATCTAAAAATGGAGTTTGTGTCTCAGGGTATTAATGTAGTATGGAAGTCTTGAGTATATCAATAAAGATTTGGAAAGGTCACTAAGGGGAACAAGAGTGGACTAATGACAGGGAAAATTCCTGCCAGTTGTGATGGAGGTTGGAATGGTGCCTATCCATGGGGTTGTGATAAGAATTTACCAAACAAAAGTATATGTGTGTTAGCATCTGTCTTCATGATGACAAATTCTAAATTAGTTACATGCAAATTAACAGTTTTATATTTTAGTTAAAATTTTACTTATGGATTTGATTATCAGTGGAATAGTTGAGTAGTGTGTTTTCTTTTCCATTATTAAAAGATCACCTTCCTCATTACAATGAAGTTCAACTGCAAATAGGGCACCTTTCCTTAAATTCTTCCATGGACTTCAGATTGCCCTGATTGCTGGGTGGTTCTGCTCAACTGCTTTGGTCACTTGTGGGGCATTTCTTCATGGTTTGGAAAATGAAGCATTTACAATTGCCTGGCTCAATTGTAGATAGGTATTTTTAAAAAGTGTAGGCCATTAGAAATGCAAAACAGTTATGCTAGCTATAGGAAAATGAAAACAGTGTGATTAAAAAGTATAAATGGTTTAAATGTTTTACTTTCTTCCATTTATCATTCACAATGTATCAGAAAATTTATTACAGAATTAGATAAGAATTTATGTATTCTGGAGGAAAGTGTTTTACAGTTCATGACGTATTTAGCAATATAATTTTTTTACATGATTTCCTTTGAAATTCTTAAAGACTCTATTCTTAAACTCTATGATTCCTTAAAAAGTCATTTGTAATAATTAAGAGACTAAACATTGTAACAATGGAGGCTGAAAATTTCCAACTTCTAACGAGTAGGGCACATCTGTAGCTGTGACCTTTACCCTGTTGCACCTGGGAAAATCCTGTACTTAAAGACTCACAAGGCTATAGGGCTTTGATTGGGCAACAGGTTAAAGCAATTAGTTCAGGGGGTTGAATGTATACCCATGCACTGAATTACATCAGGCTTCTTTTGTTCCTATGTCAGGTATGTCTTTTATCTCCTGAGAGACGGCATTTATAGAGTCAACCTCCCTGTGCCATCTGCTGGGGATGCTAAAGCTATGCGCATTGTGGACAGTTGCACATTAAAGGATTTTGCAGTAAAGCCACAGTCTAAGAGAATTATTTACTTCAATGACACCACCCAAGTCTTCACGTCAACATTTCTGGATGGCTCAGCTTCCCATCTTGTCCTACCTCGGGTCCCTTTTGCTGACGTGAAGAGCTTTGCTTGTGAGAACAATGACTTCCTTGTCACAGATGGCAAGGCCATTTTCCAACAGGACGTTCTGTCTTTTAATGAGTTCATTGTGGGATGTGACCTTAGTCACATAGAAGAATATGGGTTTGGTAACTTGGTCATCTTTAGCTCATCCATCCAGTCGCACCCTTTGCCAGGCCACCCACAGGAGATCTCAGTCCTGTTTGGCTCTCACCAGGCCCTTGTTCAATGGAAGCCTCCTGCCCTCGCCATAGGAGCCAGTGAGTGTACTGTCCTCAGGGTGGCTGCTGACCCACTGGGAGGAGAGGAGACTGGGATTGCTTGGCATTGGGATTCAATTTTGAGAGCCACATGCAACAATCCACCAAAAGCAGCTACTAAGCTAAAAACAAGTGTTTATAGATTGTTCTGCATTTATTAGTTTTGTAGTTGTAGGATCTTTATACTTCCCAAGTAGAAGAGTTGGACCATTTATTGAACATCTACTAAGGAGATAGACTCCGACATTCTAGTCAAAGTGAAAACTAGCAAGGAGGATAGCTTATTTGGGTTGGGATCTTGCATGAATTTGAGCATTTCCCTAAAGCTCTATGAACTTGACTCTCTACCTCTGGAGAGGCAGCATATATGGTGGGTAAGCAGGTGAGTTCTAGAGCTAACTTGCACGGATTCAAATACTGGTCCTGTAGGCAAAATTACCCTGGTCAAGTTACCTAAACTGAGCTGTGCTTTGGCTTCCACAACTGCAAAATGAGACCATTGGTTATATCTTTCCATGGGACTGTCATTCAGATTAAATTAAGATTCATAAGGAAAACACTTAGAATATTATGTAGCACAGAGATCAGTAAAGTTTTTTGTAAAGGAAGGGTCAGATGGTAAATGATTTCAGCTTTGTGAGTCAGATAGGTCTTTGTGGGTTAGATGGTCTCTGTGGGTCAGATCTACTCAACTCTGAAAACATCCATAGACCATACATAAATGAATAATTGAGAATGTGTTTCTAATACAACTTTATTTGCAAAAATAAGCAGTGGGCCAGATTTGGCTTATGGGCCAAAATCTAGGGGCTATGGTTTGCCAATCCTGGTTCATCAGGCAGTAATATTAGCCAGTGTTGACTATTTCTTACTTTAGGACAAAGTTAATTATTTCTATCCAGGTAGAGTTGCTCATGCCTATACGTCATTACTCTGGATGTAGAAGCATGAGGATTGTGAGTTTGAGGTCAGATCAAGCAAAGTTAGCAATACCTTATCTCAAAAACAAAATATAAACAATCATTCATATTTGCTGCATTTCTCAAAAATGTCTGAGGATGAAAAAGGCATTTCCCCCTCAATTGATTGGGTTTGTAGAAGGTATTGTACAAACATTGGGAATTGTATTGGAGATTCATCACTAAATATTTTTATTAAGAGCCTGGTTATAACTGGAAGCGCAATAGAGAACCCTTCTGATAATCCTATAGTTGTGACTGAAGGGCAGTCTTAGTTGTTGTAAGTAATATGCTCCTTCAGCAGAGTAAACTGAAGAGTAGACAATGTTTTAGACTATCATCATACTGACTGTGATGATTACTGGGATAACAAGCATTACTACCCAATTAGTCTTCCATCTGAGATGAGGTTATTGGTGAATTTATTGACAATCCTTGGTTTGCCCTTGCTGGTGTCATCTTGGTCAATGACATTGTTAAACTCTTTAGGCCCATCTGCCTGGCAGAACTGGACTTATGAAGTGAAAGTGACAACACAAGTTCCTCCTGGAGTCATTCAAGTTTTCTCTAATATAAGTGGGACCATGCTTAATGTACCTGAGCTTCAGAGTGCTACACAATATATGGTTTCTGTGAGAGCAAGTTC
This sequence comes from Castor canadensis, assembly GCF_047511655.1. Classification (NCBI taxonomy): domain Eukaryota; kingdom Metazoa; phylum Chordata; class Mammalia; order Rodentia; family Castoridae; genus Castor; species Castor canadensis. Next base: position 45,691,609 of record NC_133386.1, read on the forward strand.
TCCCAAGGGTCCAGGTCCTTGGTCAGAGCCCTCTGTGGGTACTACCCTGGTGCCAGGTGAGAAAATGTTCTGGATTTAGGAAGTGATTCAGACAAGAAAAGGCTTAGCCTTTAAAATTCCTTGCCTCAAATTGATAAATCAATTAGGATGAGGCTTGAGGATGTGCTTTGTATCTGACATTAGGAATGCAAATAAAACACTGCAGTATTTGTGTTTCTAAGTTGCTTTTAAAAACGTTCCAAGATATATTTGAGGAAACACAATAATCATCTTCTTTTACATGGGTTTCCTCTTTCTCATAGTTTATTGAACTGTAGTATTTCTGAATTCTGATGGTCTTGGAGAAAAGAAATTGAGGGGCTATGAATTATGCTGAATTCCCTCTTGACTGAAAGAAGTAGAAGGCGAACTGTATCATTTATACTGCTGTTGTAATAAGTACTTCTGGGTGCTCTGAATGAAGCATGACTGTGGCAAGCAATAGTCATGGGGGTGTGGGATTTGTCCTGCCATGACCATGACATTGTTTTAGAGGCACTATCACCATGCATTTCTCTGCACATTTAATTTCAAATACTTATGCAAAAGCTAGAAAGTATGTTTAATATGATAGATAATTCTACTAAGCACATACCTTTATATCCTTCCATAGTATTTTTCAAAATGTTTATATTCTTTTGCTTTAAAAAAGAATCTTATGGCATAAGACGTATCTCTAAAAATGTGCATTTCTCTTTATAACCAAACAGCTACTGAACCACCATTAATCATGGCTGTGAAAGAAGATGGTCTTTGGAGCAAACCACTAAATAGCTTTGGCCCAGGAGAGTTCTTATCCTCTGACATAGGAAATGTGACAGGTAAATATCCTGTGAATTTAGATGGCAGGTTTCTACTCAAGTTCCTCAATAAATGGGAAGAATTGAGTGCTCACTCTTAGGCGAATAGTAAATTGAAAAATGCCAGCTGAACAATACTGCCAGTGATGTTGTTGAGAACATATCAGCCCATTTCCTCCATGGGGAGTGGGAACTGTTTCTCTCTTTTTTCTTCCATTTCTCCCAACTTTTATCGTATTATACTAAATTTGTTTCCTAATAAACTTTGCAATCATTTTCACTACAAAAATATCTGTTCTTCATGAGTGAAAAGGGGTATTATGGGGGGATTGGAATCAGTGGGAGGGGGAAAGGAGATAAGAGAGGGTACTGGGAGGTGAAGAGGGTGGAAGTATGTTACAGTTTATGTATGAAGATGGCATAATGAAGTCCACTAAATGCTGTTTGAAAAGGAGGGAGGAGTACGGGGATATAATGGAGGGAGTGAACTTGTTCAAAGTACACTGTATGCATTTGTGAAGTTTTCACAATGCAACTCCTTTGTACTATTAATGATAAAATTAAAAAATAAAATAATAATGATGATAATAGTAAAAAAGAAAAGTAGTTTCTTAAGTAGGACTATTTATTAATTCACAAAATGTGAGGTTATTTATTGATTTATTCCCATTTCAGGAAGATTTCTATATAATGTTCATGTATTTTAATTTATCAATGTCATCTTGAAGTAACAGCCTATTCTGCAAAGAGAGCTGTTCTTAAGTAATGTACTGTGAGTTTGTTATAAAGTTGGAACAAGAAACTGCTGGATAGAGTTTTAAATAAGGTGCAAGGAAAATTTGATGACAAAGAGGATTATTAATTATTCCTAGAAGAAGAAAACTCGTCATTCTAAGGTGACATAGTAATGATTTTGCCTAAAGATGACATCTGTAATTATCTATTTTATCTGTTGACTTGGCCTTTAAAAGTTCAACAGCATTTATGATGAACAAGGTGGCTGGACTTATTAAGTAGTGTGGAACTAATGGGAAGAATGCTTCAGAGTTGGCTAGAATCTGGGCTCCCTTTCTTTTTACTGGTGAGTTTTCAGAGAGAATAAACAATCTCACCAAATTTTAAGTTTGCCATCTTAAAAATGGGGATAATTTTTATTTCATAGTTTTGTTTCAGAGGTTAAATTAGCTACGTAAAGTTCCCTGGTACAATGCTTGGCATAGAGGAAATGCTCAATGTGTATTAGTTTCTCTGCTAGTTAGAGGGTTTAAGATTTTGGGGTTTATATTATTGAAAGATTCTTGACAGATCCCTGAAGTTCTCATGAATATCTTTTTTTGCTCTTTCTTTTTTTTTTTTTTTGTGGTACTGGTGTTTGGACTCATGGACTCATGCTTGCTAGGTACACACTTTACCACTTGAGCTACTCTGCCAGCCTTCTCATGAATATCTATGTCAGCATGTGCTTTAAAATTATATTGAGGTGGTTATGTGATTTGTTAACTTGTATATGTGATTTGTTGGCGTACATGAAAAATAACTGCTAATGGTTTTTTGTCTTTGTTTTGAGACATGGACTGGTATAACAACAGCCTCTACTACAGTGACATGAAAGGTGACGTTTATGTGCGGCCACTGAAGGGGATGGATGTCCTAAAGAATCATCACATACCCAACATTTCAGGAGCAGGGGCCTTAGCTTTTGAGTGGCTGGGTCACTTTCTTTATTGGGCTGGGAAGACATATGTGGTAAGTCAAAGACTGGCATCCTGGGGTGTTCCAAAGCAATACCTACCAGCTTCAGTAACTTGCCTGACATTTTCACAATTTATTTCATTCTTTTTTGTTTGTTTTGCTTTGGCAGTATGGGGTTTGAACTCAGAGCCTCATACTTTTTAGGCAGGTGTTCTATCACTTGAGCCATTCCACCGGCCCACACATTCTTTTATATTTATGACCACCCATGCTACTACTGATACAATATTTCTCTGTCCTTAATGTGCACTTATGTGCAAAGGAAATTTTATATCTCTATTGGGTGTACTGGTTTTACATTTTCATTAATTTCATCTCATTAATTATATTTCATTAATACCTTAAAATAAGTACATTAAAATGCTTACCTGAGGGTCAGTGTCAGAAAGACGAGAGCCTCCAAATGCCAATTAAAGGAAACTCAGTGAAGTGACTGTGCAAAGGTGTGAACAGGGCTAATAAGGGCAGGGAGACATAACCCCAGGTGTTGAGGAGGCCAGGGAAGAAGTGGAAGCACTTGGAGATGGCTACAGCTGTCAGAGAGTTGCTGTCATTGATCTGTGACTTCAGATAGAGAATTCCTAGCCAGTATCAAAATGTATATAGTCTGGCAAGAAGTGAGCTGGGGGAATAAGGACCCTAATCTCTCTTTGCTCCTGCCCTCTGCTAGTCCTTCAATGACTGAACCTCACTAGAAGCTGAAAGGTGAGCTAGTCAATGCTGTCTTTAGACATCAGTTTCTTGGGGGTACAGAGTAGGGTGGAGAAGAATGAAGAATAGACTTGAAGCAAAACAAAGACACCGAGCACATGTGAGCCATAGTATACTTTGAAGAAAAGCATGACGGCTAATGATGAGAACACTGACCTAACATCAAAAAATATAGTACTGAAACCATTTCCTAATCAGGAGGGGCTTGTTATCCATTCACTTACTTGTTCAACAATCATTTATCTACTGCTAATGTGTTGAGAGTCTTGAAAATAGACCTAGTAGTCAATAGTAGACATGTCCCTGCTCTTAAAAAAGCTTTATTGAGATGTAATTCACATATGATAAAAGTCACCCTTTTATTTTATTGTATAGAATTCACATGGTTTTAGTACATTCAGTGTTGTGCAACGATCATTTCTTCTCCCTGCTCTTTTGGTGAGATTAAATATATATATGAAATAATAAAAAGCATGCAACCAATGTATTTAGAGGCAAAGTAATATGGTTCAGTCTGAATTCATAGGTGCTAAAAATAGGCAAGCAGAATGTTTTAAGTAGGGTTAACCAGAGATTATTTCCGAAGATGGTTTAGTTTAGGCTGCATGTGGTGGCTCATGCCAGTTATCCCAGCTATTAAGGAGGCAGAGATCAGGAGGATCACAGTTCCAGATTAGCCCAGGGGAAAAAGTGAACTAGCCTCCCATCTCAACAAATAGATGTTGTGGTGCATGCCTGTAATATCAACAACTTGGGAGGTATGGATAAGAGGATTGAGGTTCAAAGCCAGCCTAGGCAAAAATGCATAAGATGTTATCTGAAAATTAATTAAAGAAAGAACAGCTGGAGGTGTGGCTCAAGTGGTAGAGCTCATGCCTAGCAAGTGCTAGGCCCTAGGTTCAAACACCAGTACCACTGGGAAAAAAAAAGGTTTACTTTAAAGATAGTTTGCAGGAAGTGGAAGAGTAGATATAAAAAAATATAAAACTGGTTTTAAGTATATGCTCTGCTTTTTATGAAACTGTTTAATTCCTGGACAAATTGCTCAACTTTGTTTAACCCAGTTTACTTGTGAAGAATATACATATACATATACATATACATATACATATACATATACATATACATATACATATACATATACATATACATATACATATATATGTAGTAATAAGGGAAATATGTGATGGAAAGGAGTAAGGAGAGGGGTCATCATTTATTCTTTTTTTGTGGGACTGGGGTTTGAACTCAGGGCTTCATGCTTTGCAGGGGTCATCATTTATAAGTACACGTATATCTCTTTTAGCTATCCCACCAAGCATATTCTTATCCATGAAGTTTTTTTTTTTACATTTTTATTAGCACACATTAGTACAGGGGATGTTCACTGTAACTTACATATGTGCTAACAATGTGCCTTGATTAGATTTACCCCCTCCATCATACTAAGAAAGTTTTGTTGTCTGCATTTATGATTGGGAATGTTGACTATTTTAACTCAAAATAAATTTGCTTCTTTTCTCTTTAGAGATATGAAAAGAGATAAGTTTCATGAAGGCAGGTGCTATGTCGATTTGTTGTTTTGTTTCTAAGGCTTAGCAGACTACCTAGCACATAGTGTTAATAAATATTTGTGGTGGAATGAATGAATGGATAAATGGAACAATTTATTTAATTTATGTATTTTTTATAATTACAACAAACCATTCAGATAATGGTGTCATTTGAAAACCACTAACTGACTATACCATTATGTTTTCTAGATACAAAGGCAGTCTGTATTGACAGGACACACAGACATTGTGACTCATGTGAAGCTGCTGGTGAATGACATGGTGGTAGATTCGGTTGGTGGCTTTCTCTATTGGACCACACTCTACTCAGTTGAAAGCACCAGACTAAATGGTGAAAGTCCCCTCATACTACAGGCACAGCCTTGGTTTTCTGGAAAAAAGGTGACAAGTTAAAAATAAGATCTGGTCACTTAATAATAGTTGGTGGCATCCTATAGTTCTAATAATACTGTCTCTGCTTCCTGTGAGTAATTGAGGTAGAACCCTAAAGGAAGTATTGTGACTGTGAGATCTAAGTCTTATCTGATGTTCATAATTGATCACGTCAGTTCAGTATAGTCTGGAGTTTTTTTTTAGCTTGCTTTATCTTGAGTGGACCTATATTTGGCAGCTTTTCCACTTACTGTTTTTATAGTCTTAACACTTAAAAATATTTTAGTGCTTCTTGTTGGGTGTTGATTAGGTGTTTTATTATTTTTAATCAATTTTGGGTACTGACTGTTCTAAAAACTGTGACTCATAGGCAAATTATTTGACTTCTTATTTCCTTATCTGAAAAAAAATGGGACAATTATTCTACTTTTAGGGTTGCTATGAAAATTAAGTGAGATAATTCATGAGAAGTAGTGGGAATAGCTCCAGGAACATAGTAAATCCTCAGTGTGAAGCTCTTATTATTGCAACTCAATCTGAAAAGTATACTTGATATAGGAATATTTCAAAAATAAATGTTATTTTCACTTCAACTTCTGGAAGAAATGCCTATTTTTCTTAAACCTTTTTACCTCCTAGGTATCTATCTACATTTCTGAATCTCATTTTTCTTACTGTAGTAGGAATATATGCCCACTATAGAAAATTTAGATATTACAGAAAAACATTAAGAAGAAATAAATCATTCACACTAAGTCTACCTAATATAGCTTTTAAATTTTTTCTTATTTTTGAGTTTTTTCAGTAGAGATAAATATATATAAAACAGATATACCAGATCGTTAAAAAATATGTATGTACATGAACTAATTGTTGAGTCACTGATTTCTAGTTCCATGGATATATGGGCTATAATTCTGAGAATATACTTTATAACTAGATGTTTAAAAGAGGTAGAAACTTACATACAGTGTTCAAAGATTAATCATTCCTGTTAAATAATGAAAAGGGCCCTTAATTTTACTTTGGAGGCACTTAGGTCTGAATACCAAGAGAATATATTTTTATGTCTCTTCTAATTGCTAGGGAAAAGCAATTCCATTTTTGTGAAATCATATTGAAGATAATGTTATCTCACGAGTATTCTCTTCTGGCTCAGTCTCTCTGGTCCTCCTGTTTCTTATCGTTTGAGCACTCTTGCCATCTTGGAAATAGGTCTGAAGTGGCCCTGAGGACTTTTCCATAAATGACTCATTAGATTTCTCAGCATATTTGGAGAAATGCACCTTTTTTTTTTTTTTGGTGGTACTGGGGTTTGAACTCAGGGCCTCATGCTTGTTAGGCAGGCACTCTACCACTCTAACAGCCCTAGAAATACACCTTTCTTTAAATTCCCACTCTAAATCCTCTCTCAGGCTGGCAAGCATTATCCCTGCTCTTGTGAATTGTCCTGGTTACACAGTATGAGATCAATTGAATTCTCTTGAAGACTATGACTTATATGACAACTTGAAGGATTATTATAACAACTGCCTTATGATTGATTTTGGTTTTATAGCAGTCAGGAAATATTTTTAGTTCTTGGACATCTTATTGTATTATTTTTACATTTTTCACTGACTCATAATTTTTGTTTAAATGCTGCGTATCTTTTTTGGTGGGACCAGGAATTTTCTTTCTGGAAAAGTTTTAAATTGCAATTTCAATTTTAAATGCTGCTGTATCTCACTAAAGATGTAGTTATTAACTTGAATCCTTTCTGATACCTCTCAGCCTCCAAGTTGGCTATAGGGGGACTCCACTGCTCTTAGCTATTTGAAGAATATCTAAAAATCCAAAGAAAGCAGAAAATGCTCTTTTTTTTTGTCAGTAAAAGGAACAGTAAAGTTTATTAGGAGAGGAATTGTGGGGGGAAAAGAAAGAGAGAAGCATTTCCTGTTCCCCATGCAGGAAATGGGAGCAAAGACTCAAAATGGTGGTCCCCAATTCCTAGTTTTATACTAAAGAGATTGGAAATACCCGTGGTCAAAGATAATGAGCCTGGGTGGATGAGATGGCAATCACCTGCCCAAATCATACCCAATCACACCCACAACCACCCAAGTCACAGAGACAGTAGATGTGCTTTAGAACTTCCCTTTCCTAGACATGATTATTTCTTTACCCATCCAAGGATCCTGGTAGCTTGTTAACATCTCAAAGAGGAAAGCAGAAGCAGGTAGCTCCTCTTTGTCTCCCTGTTCTAGTAAGTTTAGCATCTAAAAAATGAGAGGAGGCTAGCTCTTTTGGCTCTCCTTGTTCCAATGTCAGAGTCTGGCCCTTTAAATATTTATTAAAATAATACAATTTCCCTGTCTCCTCTTATGGCCACGGCTTATGTCTAACTGCTACTTATCATTCCCCATTTAAGGACTAAGACCCTGAAATCTTTCAGGGAAAAGAGGTATCATAAGCTGTCTTTAGCTGCTTCCTTCTGAGAACACAGTCATAAGTCAGGAGTCTCTGGTCCTTGCTCTCTATCAGCAGCCAGGAAGGAAGACAAGTTGCCTTTCAGTATTCAGATCTGTCCATTAGTCTGTGACAGTGGGAGCTATAGTCGCAGGGCACAGTAACCGGTGAGAATTGCCCATCAGGATGTGGTCGTAGATAGAGACGTTTTCTTGGAGTTTGATTGTAAATGCTGTAGAGAAGGATCCAAACAAGATAGCGCAGTCTACACATTTCTGCAGAAATAGATAACATGTTTCCCATCTCTCGATGGAACAGATGTGAGGTCTGGTATCTGAGTAACAATGTGATACAGTTGGTATCTGAGTCACAGCACCAAGTATGTTACCAGAAAAATGATCCTGAAAATTACCTTGGTTCTTGTGTTCAGCAGGAGAAGAATTCAAGCAAGATTCCAGGATATAGTAAAAGTAACAGCACAGTTTATTAGGAGAGGAACAGTGAGGAGAAAAGAGAGAGAAGCATTTCCTGTTCCCCATGCAGGAAATGGGAGCAAAGACTGAAAATACTCTTTTTGATAATAACTTCTATCTCATGCACTATATATTTCATAGGAGAAGCAATCTTTATCTCTTTCTCTGTCTCTCTCTCTTTTTAAGAGATAGAACTTAGCAAATACTAGTGCATCTCACTATAAATAACAAACAAAGATTAACTTGATTTCCCCTAGAAAACTGGGTATAAATCTGAGGTATGGATTGCAAAAAGAAGACAAAGAAAGAGTAGTAAGAAGTGTTTTTCACATGTCACCCAGAAATAGGGCTTTATTTACACATCTATCCAATTATAATATAAATGCCCTATGTATATTATCTTTATAAAGTGTGTCAGGATGATTTTGATTGCAATGAACAGAAAACACAATTTTAAATTGTTTAAACCATTGGTTCTCAAACTTGGCGGCACACTGTAATTTTTTTTTTAATTTTTATTTTATTCATATGTGCATACAATGTTTGGGTCATTTCTCCCCCCTTTCCCCCACCCCCTCCGCTACCCCCCTCCCTTATCTCCCCTTACCCCTTGCTACCCAGCAGAAACTATTTTGCCCTTATCTCTAATTTTGTTGAAGAGAGAGTATAAGCAATAATAGGAAGGATCATTGGTTTTTGCTGGTTGAGATAAGGACAGCTATACAGGGAATTGACTCACATTGATTTCCTGTGCATGTGTGTTACCTTCTAAGTTAATTCTTCTTGAACTAACCTTTTCTCTAGTTCCTGGTCCCCTTCTCCTATTGGCCTCAGTTGCTTTAAAGTATCTGTTTTAGTTTCTCTGAGTTGAGGGCAACAAATGCTATCTAGTTTTTTAGGTGTCTTACCTATCCTCATACCTCCCTTGCATGCTCTCGCTTTATCATGTGATCAAAGTCCAATCCCCTTGTTGTGTTTGCCCTTGATCTAATGTCTGCATATGAGGGAGAACATACAATTTTGGCACACTGTAATTTTCTGGAGAGCTTTAAAGCATATTGAATACATGGTTTCATTCCCAGTGATAATACTTTAATTGGGTACTGAGATTTTTAAAAAACTCCACAGATGATTTGAATGTGCACCACCATTTGAGAATAATTGGCTTAAACAATAACAAAAGTCATTACTTCATGGGCCTAAGGAATCCAAGGGTATGGGTAGCTCTAGGCAAGGCTTGATGTAGGATCAAAGTTTCAAATTCAATATCTCTGGAGTATGATTGAGAGTTTGTATTTATACCAAGTTTTTAAGTGATGTTACTGTTGCGGGTCTCAGAATCATATTTTGATAAACACTAGAGCTAAGTATACAAAAGCAAAGAATAATTATTTCTTGCCTTTTGATAATTTTGGGAAACTAGTGCTTATATCCAAATAATATAGTAGGAGGAATAATCATATAATTTTAATATTCAGAAAAAGGTAAAATTAACAAATTTATTATTACAAAGAAAGTGTTAAGGAGAAGTCTTCAGTTGAAGTATTATCTATTCAAAAAGGTAGGCTTCCACGAATAGCCAAGGCAATACTCAGTCAAAAGAACAATACAGGAGGTATCACAATGCCTGACTTCAAACTATATTACAAAGCAGTAGCAATAAAAACAGCATGGTACTGGCACAAAAACAGACATGAAGACCAGTGGAACAGAATAGAGGACCCAGATATGAAACCACACAACTATAACCAACTTGTCTTTGACAAAGGAGCTAAAAATATACGATGGAGAAATAGCAGCCTCTTCAACAAAAACTGCTGGGAAAACTGGTTAGCAGTCTGCAAAAAACTGAAACTAGATCCATGTATATCACCCTATACCAAGATTAACTCAAAATGGATCAAGGATCTTAATATCAGACCACAAACTCTAAAGTTGATACAGGAAAGAGTAGGAAATACTCTGGAATTAGTAGGTATAGGTAAGAACTTTCTCAACAAAACCCCAGCAGCACAGCAACTAAGAGATAGCATAGATAAATGGGATCTCATAAAACTAAAAAGATTCTGTTCATCAAAAGAAATGGTCTCTAAACTGAAGAGAACACCAACAGAGTGGGAGAAAATATTTGCCAACTATACATCAGACAAAGGACTGATAACCAGAATATATAGGGAACTTAAAAAACTAAATTCTCCCAAAACTAATGAACCAATAAAGAAATGGGCAAGTGAACTAAACAGAACTTTCTCAAAAGAAGAAATCCAAATGGCCAAAACACACATGAAAAAATGCTCACCATCTCTAGCAATAAAGGAAATGCAAATTAAAACCATGCTAAGATTCCACCTCACCCCTGTTAGAATAGCCATCATTAGCAACACCACCACCAACAGGTGTTGGCGAGGATGCGGGGAAAAAGGAACCCTCTTACACTGTTGGTGGGAATGTAAACTAGTACAACCACTCTGGAAAAAAATTTGGAGGCTACTTAAGAAGCTAGACATCGATCTACCATTTGATCCAGCAATACCACCCTTGGGGATACACCCAAAAGACTGTGACACAGGTTACTCCAGAGGCACCTGCACACCCATGTTTATTGTGGCACTATTCACAATAGCCAAGTTATGGAAACAGCCAAGATGCCCCACCACTGACGAATGGATTAAGAAAATGTGGTATCTATACACAATGGAATTTTATGCAACCATGAAGAAGAACAAAATGTTATCATTCGCTGGTAAATGGATGGAATTGGAGAACATCATTCTGAGTGAGGTCAGCCTGGCCCAAAAGACCAAAAATCGTATGTTCTCCCTCATATGTGGACATTAGATCAAGGGCAAACACAACAAGGGGATTGGACTTTGAGCACATGAGAAAAGCGAGAGCACACAAGGGAGGGGTGAGGATAGGTAAGACACCTAAAAAACTAGCTATCATTTGTTGCCCTTAACGCAGAGAAACTAAAGCAGATACCTTAAAAGCAACTGAGGCCAATAGGAAAAGGGGACCAGGAACTAGAGAAAAGGTTAGCTCAAAAAGAATTAACTTAGAAGGTAACACACACGCACAGGAAATCAATGTGAGTCAACTCCCTGTATAGCTATCCTTATCTCAACCAGCAAAAACCCTTGTTCCTTCCTATTATTGCTTATACTCTCTCTTCAACAAAATTAGAAATAAGGGCAAAATAGTTTCTGCTGGGTATTGAGGGGGTGGGGGGGAGAGGGAGGGGGCGGAGTGGGTGGTAAGGGAGGGGGTGGGGACAGGGGGGAGAAATGACCCAAGCCTTGTATGCACATATGAATAATAAAATTAAAAAAAATTAGAGATAAGGGCAAAATAGTTTCTGCCGGGTATCGAGGGGGTGTGGGGAGGGGGGAGAAATGACCCAAAAATTGTATGCACATATGAATAATAAAACAATAAAAATTAAAAAAAATTAAAAAAAAACCCCAAAAAGGTAGGCTTCAAACATGCGTTTAGTTTATTTTCTAACTTTATTTTCTATTTAGATTATTGCTCTAACTTTAGACCTCAGTGATGGGCTCCTGTATTGGTTGGTTCAGGACAGTCAGTGTATTCATCTGTACACAGCTATTCTTCGAAGACAAAGGTAAGAACTGTCTCTGAAAGGCAAGTGGTTGAGAAGAAGAAAATAACATCTCCCTCAGTTATACATTACTGTGGTGTGATTTTCCAAAGATGATGTAAAAGAATTGTGTGCCTCCAAACTAGGATGGGGTTAACAACACCCAAATGATCCATACAAATTCAGTTTGATGAGTAAATGAGTTTAATAAGGATTCCTTACAGAGTGGTGGATGACTATAGAGGGCTGCTTTCACCTGAAGTCACTAAAGTCACTCAAGTCACCACAGTCACCACCTGCCCAGTTTATCAAGCTCCTACTTGGCTCTAAGTCTATAGCAGAAACCTGGACTTGGAGCGCTACCTAGTGTCAGAACAACAAAAGTTAACTACAGTTATAGAAACAAACCAAACCAGGCCCTGGGAAAGTTATATATTTGTGAACTCCATCCTTGCCCTTATCAGGGATTCTGTTGGTCTCAGCAAACACTGTCTGGTAGCTTGTTTTGTTTCACTCTGGCATGCAGAACAGCTAAATGGTGGCTTGCAAGATGGAGTTACTCTGGCTAGAATTCAGAGGACTTGTCTTACTGCAATTACTCTGCATGAGAATTCATTTATTCATTCTGGAAATATTTACAAATTATCTACTGTGATGCAGGCATTGTGCTTAAGAGGAAATATGGGTGTGTAAACAACTAATTTCAGTAAAATATGGTAGGTGCTTGATGGAGAGTGCTATGAAGAGAGTACAGAGGGGATACTGAGGAGAATGCTACTTAAGAACACAGGAAATGTATAGATGGGGTCTTATGTTTCTTATCAAAGCAGAGTGCACATTATTGAGTATGGGTAGAAACCATCCTGAGCTATGCTCCCAGTCTTTTTTAAATCAAGCAAACAGTAGTCAGTTAATTGATTGATTAAATTTTCTTTAGTTTGTTTTTAGATAGAGTCTCATGCCTTTGATTTGGACCTTGATCCTCCTATCTATGCCTCCCAAGTAGGTGGAACTATAGATGTGTGCCACAATGCCCAGCACAGTTTCAATAGTTTTCTTGCAGAATACTTGAGTAAGGGACCATTTTTACTAAACAAACCTGATGGTCTCATGAGTTAGGAAGCATTTATTCCCCCTCAATTTTCTGAAAGCATTTGTGTAGAATTGTATCAATTCTCTCTTAAAATTTGATAGCATACACCAGTAAATTCAACTGGGCAGGGTGTCGTCCTAGCTTCTCAGGAGGCAGAGATCAGGAGGATCGTATTTCGAAGCCAGCCATGGCAAATGGTTTGTGAGACCCTATCTTGAAAAAAACCCATCACACACTGGTGGAGTGGCTTAAGGTATAGGCTCTGAGTTCAAACTACAGTACCATACACACACACAAAAATTCAATGGGGCTTGCAATTTTCCTTGTGAAAAATTACCGTAAACTCAGTATCTCTTAAGAATATAGGGCTACTTAGGTTTTTATTTCTTCTTGAGTTAGTTTCAGTAATTCAAGCTTTTGAAGGAGTCTGTCCACTTTGTGCAAGTTGTCAGTTTCATATCTTCTCATTGTCACTATAATATGTGTAGGGTCTGCAGTGACATTCTTTTTATATCTGCTATTGATTCATTTTTTTATTGCTCACTCTTCCTGTTTATTAAATGTATTAACCTTTTTGAAGAATCAACTTCTGGTGTTGATTTTCTGCACTTTGTCTATTTTCCATTTCAGTCATTTTTTTAAACATCATTCTACTCATCAATATTTTGTAATATTGGTATTTAAAGCTGTGAGCTCTTTTTAAGGACTACTTGTATTCCACAAATTTTTTTATGTTGTCTTTCACTATCATTCAGTTCAAAATATTTTCTAATATATATTATTTTTCTTCGATTCATCAGTTTTTAAAATGCACATTGTTTAATTTTGAAGTGTTTAGAGATTTTTAGGTATATTATGATTTTGCATTTTATTTAATACTATTGTGGCCAAAATAATGTGATCTGCTTAATTTCAATCCTTTGACATTTATTGAGGTCATTTTATGTCCTAGAATATGATGTATTATGGTGAACATTCCGTGTGGACTAAGGAAGAATGTTTATTAGGCTTTTGTTTGTTGCAATAGTTTATAAATATCAAGTATTTAAATTGATAATGTTATTAAAATATTTTTATGTGCATGTATTACGTAGTACTGAGAAAGGTGTTAAAAGTCTTTCACTGTGATTATAGATTTGTTTACAATTCTCTGTAGTTCATATATCTCTGTGTTTTGTATTTAGTATATTCATGATCTATTTACTTGATTATATTACCTTTTTATTATTGCAAGATACCCTCATTCATTTATGAGTATTCTTTATCTTAAAGATTACCTTGTCTGATACTAATATAAACAAACCAGCTTTCCCTTGTTTAGCGTTTTCACAGTACCTCTCTTCGTTATTTTAATTTTAATCTCTGTGTCTTTTCATTTATTTACTTATACATTTATTTTTCTCTTTTTATTTTTGTGCTGTGTAGGGGTACATTGTGACATTTACAAATGTTTTTACAATATATCAAATACATCATGCTTGAATTCACTCCTTCCATCATTCTCCTTTATCCTCTCTCATTCCTGGAATATTTTTAACAGGTATCATTTTTCCATTCACATACATGTGTACACAGTATTTGCACCATATTTACCTTCCCACATTCTTTTCCTGCCTCCTTTCCCTTCCCATTGGTACCAACCTCCACCCTCCTGCCTGCAGTACTGTTCTACCTTCCTGTTCTCCAATTTTATAAATGAAAAAAAATGGGCATTTCCTTGTGACGGTTCCATGTATATATAATGTGTTATAACCTGAATTGGTTCATCTCCTCTATTTTTCTTCTTTCTTCTTTAATCCCCTTCTTTGGTGGCTTCAATGGGTTTAAAAATTCTGTATTTGTTCTTGTATAGAGAGTACATCAACCTATTCACCTTCTTAACTTTCTTCTTTTACCCTCCCCCTCACATTAGTGTGACCTCCCATTAATGTGACCTATTTTTCATAATATTGATGTATTTGTTTTAGGTCTGTATTCCATTTATGAGAGAATATATGTGGCCTTTGGCCTTCTGAATCTGGCTAACTTTACTTTAGATGATGTTCTCCAGTTTCCATTCACCTGCAAATGACAAAATTTCATTGTCTGTGACTGAATAAAATTCCATTGTGCATAAATACCACATTTTCTTAATCCATTCATCAGTAGTGGGGGCATCTTGGCTATTTCCATAGCTTGGCTATTGTGAATAACACTGCAATAAACATGGGTGTGCAGGTGCTTTTGTTGAAACCTGACTTACATTCCTTCAGATATATGCCTTGGAGTGGAATTCTAGATCATGTGGCAGTTCTGGTTTTAGTTTAGTTTTTTTTTTGAGGAGCCTCCATACTGTTTTCCACAGTGGTTGTACTAATTTACATTCCTATCAGTAATGTATGAGGTTCCTTTTCTTCCACATTCTTGCTAACATTTGTTGTTGTTTGTGTTCTTGATGGTAGTTATTCCAACTGGAGTAAGGTGGAATCTTAGTGTGGTTTTGATTTGCATTTCCTTTATGGCTAGAGATGGTAAGCATTTTTTCATGTGCTTTTTGGCCATTTGAATTTCTTCTTTTGAAAAAGATCTGTTTAGTTCAGTTGTCCATTTCCTTATTGGTTCATTGATTTTGGGGGAGTTTAGTTTTTTGAGCTCCCTGTATATTCTAGTCTCAGTCCTTTGTCTGATGGTTAGCTGGCAAATATGTTCTTCCACTCTGTGGGTGGTCTCTTCATTTTAGAGACCATTTCTTTTGTTGTGCAGAAGCTTTTTAATTTTATGTAGTCCCTTTTGTCCATCCATTCTCTTAGTTGCTGAGCTGCTGGGGTTCTACGGAGGAAGTCCTTGCCTCTACCTATTGCTTCCAGAGTATTCCCTGCTTTTTCCAGTTCTAACTTCAGAGTTTCAGGTCTGATATTAAGGTCCTTGATCCATTTTGAGTTGATACTAGTACAGGGTGGTAAACATGGATCTAGTTTCAGTTTTCTGCAGGCAGATAACTTTTCCCAGCAACATTTGTTGAAGAGATTATTTTCCATCGTATGTTTCTGGTGCCTTTGTCAAATATAAGGTAGGCACAGCTGTGTGGATTCATATTTGGGTCCTTTGTTCTGTTCCACTGGTATTCATATCTATTTTTGTGTCAGTACCATGCTGTTTTTATTGTTATTGCTTTGTAATATAGTTTGAAGTCAGGTATAGTGATACCTCCAGCATTGCTCTTTTTGCTGAGTATTGCCTTGGCTATTCGCAATCTCTTGTGTTTCCATATAGTGTTAGAGTAGATTTTTCAATCTCTGTGATGAATGTCATTGGGGTTTTGGTGGGAATTGTGTTAAACATATAGATTGCTTTTGGTAGTATAGCCATTTTTACTATGTGGATTCTACCAATCCATGAACATGGGAGATCTTTCCATTTTCTGTAATCTTCCTCGATCTCTTTCTTCAGGGGCTTGTAGTTCTCCTTGTAGAGGTCATTCACATCCTTTGTTAACTTTACTCCTAGGTATTTGATTTTTTTTTTTGAGGCTATGGTAAATGGAATTGTTTTCATATATTCTTTCTCAGTTTGTTCATTGTTGGTGTATAGAAAATCTAATGATTTTTGTAAGTTGATTTTGTATCCTGCCACCTTGCTGTAGCTGTTTATGGTGTCTAGGAGTTTTTTGGTAGAAGTTTTGGGTCTTTAAGATATAGGATCATGTCATCTGCAAAGAGGGATATTTTGACAGTTTCTTTACCTATTTGTATTCCTTTTATTTCTTCCTCTTGCCTAATTGCTCTGGCTAGGAATTCCAGTACTATGTTGAATAGGAGTGGGGAGTGTGGGCACCCTTGTCTCATTCCTGATTTTAGGGGAAATGGTTTCAGGTTTTCTCCATTAAGTATGATGTTGGCTATAGGTTTGTCATATGTAGCCTTTATAATGTTGAGGTACATTCCTTCTATTCCTAGTTTTCTTAGAGCTTTTATCATGAAGTGGTGTTGGATCTTATCAAAGGCTTTTTCTATATCTATTGAGATGATCAAATGGTTTTTGTCTTTTCTTCTATTAATGTGCTGTATTACATTTATAGATTTTCACATGTTGAACCACCCCTGCATCCCTGGGATGAAGCCAAGTTGGTCATGGTGAATGATCTTTCTGATATGTTGTTGAATTCGGTTTGCCATTAGTTTATTGAGAATATTTGCATCGATGTTCTTTAAGGAGATTGGCCTACTGTTCTCCTTTTTGGAGGTGTCTTTGTCTGGTTTTGGGATGAGTATAATACTGGCTTCATAGAATGAGTTAGGCAGTTTTTCTTCCCTTTCTATTTCATGGAAAATTTTAAGGAGAGTTGGTATTAGTTCTACTTTAAAGGTCTGATAGAATTCAGCAGAGAATCCATCAGATCCTGGACTTTTCTTTTTTGGGAGACTATTGCTGCTTCAATTTCATTTTGTGTTATAGATCTATTCAGGTGTTTAATACCCTCTTGGTTCAATTTTGGATGGTCATAGTATCTACAAATTTGTTCATTTCTTCAAGATTTTCAAATTTATTGGAATATAGGTTCTCAAAGTAGTCTCTGATGATTCCCTGGATTTCTGTGGTATTTATTGTTATCTCCCCTTTTTCATTTCTGATTTTACTGATTTGTGTTTCTTCTCTCCTCATTTTAGTCAGATTTGCCAGGAGTCTGTCAATCTTGTTTATTTTTTCAAACAACCAGCTTTTTGTTTTGTTGATTCTTTGTATGCTTTTTTGTTTGTTTGTTTGTTTCTATTTCATTAATTTTGGCCCTTATTTTTTATTATTTCTCTCATTCTGTTTGTTTTGGGTTTTGCTTGTTCTTATTTTTCTAGGAGTTTGAGATGTAGCATTAGGCCATTGATTTGAGATCTTTCTGTCCTTTTAATATATACACTCATGGCTATAAACTTTCCTCTCAGGACTGCTTTTGTTGTGTTCCATAGGTTTCGATAGGTCGTGTTTTCATTTTCATTAACTTTCAGGAATCTTTTAATTTCATCAATGACCCATTGATCATTGGGGAATGTGTTGTTCAGCTTCCAATTGTTTGCATGTTTTCTACTGTTGTTTTTGTTGTTGAGTTCTAGTTTTAATGCATTGTGATCACAAAGAATGTATGGGATTCTTTCTATTTTCTCATATTTGCTGAGGCTTGCTTTGTGCCCTAAGATATGATCAGTTTTGTAGTTGGTTCTGTGGGCTGCTGAGAAGAATGTATATTGTGCAGATGTTGTATGAAATATTCTATAGACATCAGCTAGGTCCATTGGATCTATAGTGTGATTTATTTCTAGAATGTCTTCATAGATTTTTTTTGTTTGGATGACCTATCTATTGGTGATAGGGGGGTATTAAAGTCTCCCAGTACCACTGTGTTGGAGTCTATATGCTTTTAGGTCCTTCAGAGTATGTTTGATGAAATTGGGTGCACTGAAGTTGGGTGTATATAGGTTGATAATTGTTATTTCCTTTTGGTGTATTTCTCCTTTTATTAATATTGAGTGCCCTTCTTTATCTTGTTTGATCAATGTAAGTTTTAAGTCTATTTTGTCTGAGATAAGTATTGCTACTCCTGACACTGGCTTGGTAAATCTTCTTTCAGCCTTTCATCCTAAGCCAGTGCTTGTTTCTGTCAATGAGATGGGTCTCCTGTAAACAACAGATTGTTGGATCTTCCTTTTTAATCCAGTTTGGCAAATGCTGTTTTTTGATAGGGGAATTAAGTTCATTAACATTCAGTGTTAAAATTGATAGGTATTTGGTGATTCCTGTCATTTAATTGTTTTTGTGGTTTAAGGGTTTGATTGTGTGCAGCTGAATCAATGTTACTCTCTGATTACTTGTCTTTTCTTCTCCTGTGGTTTGGTACTGCCTGTCCTCGCATGGTTTTGTTTGCTTTCATTTTCTGTGTGCAGAATTCCTTAGGGAATCTTTTGTAGTGGTGGATTAATGGTCATATATTGTTTTAGTTTCTGCTTATTGTGGAAGACTTTATTGCTCCACCTATTTTGAATGACAGCTTTGCTGGGTAGAGTATCCAAGGGTTGAAGTTATTTTCATTCGGTGCCTGGAATACCTCACTCCATGCCATCTTGCCTTTAAGGTTTCTGTTGAGAAATCTGCTGTTATTTTGATGGGTTTACTTTTATATGTTATTTGTTTTTTCTCTCTTACAGTCTTAAATATTGTTTCTGTAGTCTCTGTACTTGTTGTTTTAATGATAATATGTCATGGGGAAGTTCTATCTTGGTCAAGTCTGTTTGGTGTCCTGGAGGCTTTCTGTACCTGAATGGGCATAGTTTTCTCTAGATTTGGGAAATTTTCTATTATTATTTTATTGAATATATTATGGATCCCTTTTGCTTGCACCTCTTCTCCTTCTTCACTGCCCATGATTCTGAGGTTTGGTCTTTTGATGGAGATGGTCAGTTCTTGCATATTCCTTTCACAGGACTTGAGTTGCTTGACTACTAGCTCTTCAGTTTTTCCTTTAATTTCCATTTTATCTTCAAATTCTGAGATTCTGTCTTCTGCTTGTTCTAGTCTGCTGGAGTGGCCTCCACTGTGTTTTGTGTTTCTGTTTCATTCTTTTTTCTGAGGTTTTCTGTATCATGGGTTACTTCCCTTTAACATTTTCTATTTTTGTCTTTAGTTCATTTATTTCTCTATTTATAGTGTTCTCTGTTTCACTTTGGTGTTTCTTTAGGGCTCCTAGGAGTTCATTTATTTCTCGTATTCTTTATTTTTGGTGTCTTGAAATTTCTTGAGTGCATCTTGTATGTTTTGGTTGACCATGTCTAGTATCATCTTCATGAAATTCTCAGTGATTACTTGCAGGATTTCTTCTTTGAGCATGTTCTTGTGGACATAATTGGGTTCCTTGGTGTCATTTATCTTTGTTTTGTTGGAGTCCAGAACAGGGTATCCTTTTTCTTCATTTCCCTCTGAATCCTGTATTAAAGTATTTTTGGGGGAAGAATGGTTTCCATCCCATTTTCTTCTTCCCATCTCTCCACTTGGTACTGTGCAACCATGCCCTTGATAGGCTAGTTGGTGGTTTAAGTCACCTGTTTTCTTTCCCTTGATTTAATTTGTTTTATGGCTGTATTGGGTTTTTAGCTAAGTGTGTATGTGCTATTTCTGTCCCTGGTCTGGTATAATTCAGCATTAACTAATTCACAAGTTTAATACCCAACCAGTAGTTTATGTGTAGTATAGAAATCCCATGGTGGTAATATCTATAACCAGTAGGAGTTGGGGGGTTAACATTTCTAATGCTAGCTATAGAAATTTGGGGAGTTGGATAGGGTGGCAGTAAAGGTAGAAATGGGAAGTGGGTGGGTGAGTGGGGAAAGCAGTGTATGGGCTGCTGTTTTTGTGTTTCTTGTTTGTGTTTGGGTATATTTCTGTTGTTGTAGAAGAAGGTGTTTGTGTTAGGGATTGGAGGGGTTTGTGGTTGTGTAAAGTTGGCATAGTAGGTTGTTCAGTGGGTGATGAGTGTGAAGGAGGGAGGGGTAGTTTGTTGACAGGTTAGGGAAGTGCGGGAGGGGAAAGTGGGGGCTGGGGGAAGAGAGTGTGTGAGAGGGGGCAGAATAAGTGGGGGCAGATAGGGGAGCAATGGGTTTTAGCACAGGAGAAGGATGGATAGTGAAGGGGGTGAGAGTAGAGATGAGGGGTGATGATGGTTAAGTTGATGGTACAGAAAGATAAAAAGAAAAAAGAAAAAGAAGGATGATAGGAGTAAAAGTAAAAATAGAAAATTCACAATAATAAAAGTAACAACAGTAACAACAAAAACAACAACCAAAAAAAAAAAAAAATCCCAAAGAAATCAACAGGGAGAGATGAACAAACAAACAAGAAACAAAACAAAACAAAACAAATAAACAAAACCCCAGGTTCAGGAACAATAGAATTCCAGTCTTAGTTTAAGTTCTGGTGTTACTGTTCCAGCATCCAGTCCTGGTGTTGGTATTTAGGCAGAAGCTCTGTTGTAGTCTCGCTAGGTGGTTGGGTAGTGTTTTTTCCTTTTGTCTTTTAGCAGCAGCTGCTTGGTCAGCAACTCCCTCAGTGAGGTGTAGCAGTTTAAGTTTTCATGCTGTCCTCAAGTTCGGGAGATCAGCTCTGTAGTCCACTAGCTGTCCTGCTTTGGAGGTGGCTATTCACTGTACTTGTTTACTGGGGTCTTGTTTCTTTGCCTTGTCCCCTTTCTCTGGTGCGAGGTCAGTGATCCATCAGCCGGCCCCCTGCTGTCAATGTGTTGTGATGGTTCACTGTTTTTCAACTTTGCAGAGCCGTTTGACTTTGGGTATTTCTCACTGGCTCAGGAGATGAGCTTTGTGGTCCATTACTTGCCTTACTTAAGGCAATGTCTTATCACCTGCCTGCCGTCAGGTTTCCTGCCTTTCCCAGCCATTTGTTTACTGATAGTTTGCATGGAGATTAGTTCCTTGCCCCTGTCCCCTTCTTTGGTGCTCTTTCAGCAACCCCACTACTCTACTGTGTGCTAGTTTTCAGTTCATTGTTAATTGTTCAGGTTTTTTTTTTTTGCAGGGGAGGGTCAGTCTGCCCAAGGGGCTATGGTGGTTATCCCAGGGGTGGCTTGGGGAATACTGCATGATGCTTGGCACGCACCTATTTGGTCTGCCAAATGTCTCCCAAGCAGGTTTGGAGCTGGAGGTGACGGTAGCAGCAGTGGCAGCTGGTAGTAGCGGCATGCCTCCTGTTTTCCCAGTGTAATGTGTGTGGAGAAGCTTTCTACAGGTAAGGGGTTCAGGGTGTTGAAGTTTTGATTCTCCTTGGTGCTTGATTTCCACCAAGTGTGGCTCCAGAATCTCAGCAAGGTTTTTGAGGCACAGAGCTCACGCTGTCTGTTTCTGCACCCTAGTCACCATCTTGGATTCCTATCGGGTCTTCCTTTTTAATCCAGTTTGCCAATTGATTTCTTTTGTTTGGGGGAGTTGAGGCCACTAACACTAAGTGTTAATATTTACAGGCATGTGGTGATTCTTGCCATTTGATTGTTTTTGTTGTTTAAGGGTTTGTTTATGTGTAACTAATTCTATGTTACTCTGATTACTTGTCTGCTCATCTGTTGAGATTTAATAATTCCCATCCTTTCTTGGCTATGTTTGTCTTTATCTTCTGTGTGTAGGATTCCTTTCAGAATCTTTTGTAGTGGTGGTTTAGTGATCATGTATTGTTTTAGCTTCTTTTTATTGTGTAAGATTCTTATTCCTCCTTCAATTTTGTATAATAGCTTTGCTGGGTAGAGTACCTTAGTATCTTCTAGTGCTCAAAATACCTCACTCCATGCCTTTCTTGATTTTAAGGTTTTGGTTGAGAAATCTGTTGTTATTTTGATGGGTTTACCTTTATATGTTTTTTTGACTGTTCTTTCTTACAGCTTTCAATATTTTTTCCTTGTTCTCTGCACTAATTATTTTAACTATAATACACTTTGGGGAGCTTCTGTTTTGGTCATGTCTGTTTGGTGTCCTGGAGAGTTCCTGTACCTGGATGGGCATCTCTTTCTCAAGATTTGAGATGTTTTCTGCTATTATTTTGTTAAATCTATTTCTTATGCCTTTGGCTTGCCTCTCTTCTCCTTTGATGCCCATGATTCACAGGTATTTTCCTTTGATGGAATTGCAGAGTTCTTGTGTATTCCTTTCACAGCTCTTGAGTCTTTTGTCTAAGGATTCTTTTGCTTTTTCTTTAATATATATTTTGTCTTAAAGTCCTGAAATTCTGTCTTCTACTTGTTCCAGTCTGCTGGAATGGCTTTCAACTGTATTTTTTATTTGACTTAAGAAAATTTTATTTCCAGGATTTCTGTTTGGTTATTTTTTTCTGAGATGTTCCATATCTTTGTTAAATCCCTCTTTCATATCTTGTGATGTCTTCTTTATTTCATTTATCTCTTTTTTTAAAAAAAATAACCTCCTTAGTTTCATTTTGGAGTTTGTGGAAAACCTCTTTGAGTTCATTTAGTTGTTTCTGTGCTGATGGAGTGGCTCAAATAGTAAGAGTGCCTGCCTAGTTGTTTTTATGTCTTCTTTGGGGAGCAGATTATAGCCTATGAGAACTGGACACAACCAAAGTGAGATGCTTTTACCTGTAGGTGGAGATAGGCACAGCCCCTGGGCCATGAAACAGGGAAAGGCAGAACAGCTGCATCTCCTAAGTTGTGTTCAGAGAAGCAGGAACACAGGTTTCTCCTGTTACAATGTCACACCCCTCCTCATGACTCCACCCTGTTAGCTGCTATAAGGGACCCCTGAAGGAGGAAGAGGAACTTTTGGCTTTGCCTTTTGGGGCTTTACTTTAGGCTTTGGATTTTTTGCTTTGAGGGCCTTTTTGCCTTTGAATATTGGGAAGAAGCTTTTATTTTGGGTATTTTGTTGTGGGAAGCTTTTGGAAGGGAAGAGAATTATTGAAGGGAAATACTGCTGAATGGAAAAGAATTGTTAAAGAGAAAATGCTAAAGGAAAAATGCTAAAGAGGGGTTGACAGAAAGTCTGCACCTAGAACTTTAACAGGCTTCAGAAAGCAAAGCGGAGAAAGAACTGCACACATAGGCCTTAGGAAAGCTAAAGCTAAAGAAAAGCCAAAGAGAACATGGAACAGTGCACAGCGCAAGTGAGACCTTAAGAGTTATGTATATGAAGCTTTTAGGCATGGCTGCTGGCTTGCAAGTTTGAGCACAGAGGCTTTGAGAGAGCTAAAGAGAGATTGGACAGTGCAAGCCTGGGGGCAAAAGACTTTAAGAGCAATTAAGCTAAGATAGGCTAAGAGCAAACATGGGACATAGCGAGCCTAAGGAAAGAGGTTTTAAGCAAGGTTTTAAAGAAAGCTTTAGAAGCAAAGTTTCAAAGAACTGCAAAGAGTAAGGCCATAAAGAATCAAAATAGAAAAAAGAAGCCATGAGGGTTGTGAATCTCCAGCCGAGTGTACAACACACACCTGACACCAATTTTCTGTCTGTCTGTCTATCCTGTCTCTTCTAAAATCTCCAGCCACCCCCAGTTAAGCCCAGTTAGGTTCAGTAATATCCAAGGAGTGAGAGAGAGAACCTCACTAGAGCAAAGGAGGGAGCACAAGAAACAGCACCCCCTCCAGTTTTCTTGAGTTTTTTTATCCTTGTTCTCTTGGGAGTCATTGAATTGTTTTTGTATTCCCTCTTTAAGCTCATTGAACATTCTTATTATCATTCTTCTGATGTCAGTAACTGGGGATTCATCCCCTTTACTTTCCACCAAATCCTCTATAATGTTATTGTTAGTCTTTTGAGGAGTCATATTCCCCTGCCTTCTTTTTCTCCCCATGTTTCTATTTTTTTGCTTTGCTTGTGTGTTGTTGATTAGTTAGTTGGGAGTATTAATCACCTGTTATCTTTTTCTTGACTTACTTTCTATGCTCTGACTAGCTTAGTTATTAACTAGGTTGTTGTAATATTTCTGTTCCCTGACCTGGAGGTATAACTTAGCAATGACAAATTCACAGAGTTAATGTTACATCAGTTATTTACATAATATATAAAACCCCCTTGGTGATATTAACTATAAATAGCAGGTATTGGGGAGATTACAGTTGTTTGGATAGAGACAGATACTTAGGTAATTAAAAAGATGACACTAGAAGGAGGGGTTGTGCAAGGGGGAGAAGAGGTAGGAAGTGCAGGGACTACA
This sequence comes from Castor canadensis, assembly GCF_047511655.1. Lineage (NCBI taxonomy): Eukaryota > Metazoa > Chordata > Mammalia > Rodentia > Castoridae > Castor > Castor canadensis. The sequence continues at coordinate 45,716,156 of NC_133386.1, forward strand.
GGGTAATAAGGCCCTAATGTGTGTAAGGTGTAGTTCACTTATTATGGGGGAGAAGGCTATTGTCAGGGATTGTGGAGGGATTGGAAGGATGGAGGTAACTTGATATAATAGACTATTCAGTGAGTGGTGAGTTTGGAGGAGGTAGGGACAGTGGAGGGAAAGAGCCAAGGGGGAGGAGAGGAAGATAAGGAGAAGAAAGGAAGAGAGGGAAGAAGAAAAGAGAAGAAAAAATGGGGGGAGAGAAAGGAAAGTAGAACAAGGGAGGGCTAAGCAATTGATATTTGGACAGAATGGAAGAGGAAGATATGTAACAACAAATTAAAAAATTAATTAAAAAATACTAAAGAACACACACACACACACACACACACACGCACACACCCATTCTTCTTACTGCAGAGAAGAATGGATTTAATGGATGTTCTGGGCTCTTTCCTCTGATTTCAAATCCAGATACTCACAGGGCTTTCTCTGTGTCTCTGCCCCTTCTTCACGTTGGTATGTTGGGCTGTGTGGTAATGGATGTTTCCCCTCCCTATTGGACAGCTTTGGGGTGATCCACTCAGGGTGATTGAGCCCAGGCTTTCCTGGAGGGATGGGCCAGCTGGTGCAGGTGTATTCATAGGTAAAGAAAATTAAGTCCAGAGATATGCATGCATTTAGCCAATGTCACATGGTTAACTAGAGAGAATGTCAAGAAGAGATCAGTGATGAGATCAGCTTTATGCTGTCATTCATCATATTCTGCATCTAAGAACTGTAATTGAGTCTTCCATCAAATTGCTTTTCCCTCTCCTATGTTCAGCCATCCTCTTAATTGTGTAAAGGAATAAAGCTATGACATTTCTGACCTAGAGGTTGAAAGGGGTGCATCTGTCACAAAAATTCAGATATATTTAGTTATGTCAGGACAGATAATACTGCTTCAAAAGAGCCTACTTCTTTGCTGTTCCCCTGCCTGAACTACTACCTTAACCTAGTTCCCCTGGCTAATTCACATTCAGTCAGCATAGTTTAGCTTAAAGATTGCTCTGTAAGGAAGGCTTTCTCTGGCTGTCAGACTTGGTTAGATTTCCTTGTAAAGGAACTCACTTTACTTTTCTTTTTGCAGTCTATCTGTTGGCTTAGTTATTTGCTCATGGTCTGCCTCTCTGGTTGGGCTGAATATTCAATGAAGGCAGTGATTGTATTTATCTTATTTACCACTGTATACCTAATGGTTCACTCATAACATTTATTGAATGAACCAACTTTCAATAGAGTAACCTTGGCTGATCTCCACACATATCTCATACTCATGAAAGAGTTTATGGTACAAACACTGTGTTATGATTTTTTGGTTAAGTTTTGATGCAAGTCTAGCTTTACATGTTGATGATTGAAGTATTTCAAGTACTAACCTCCTGAGATGAGGAGATCATATTGAACTTATGTAGAATACAGAGATAAGAATTTTTGGCCCAACCAAGATGTGCAGATGATTTTCATGTGAGGGAGGGGTCCTCAGCTCAAAATAAGAAGCAATTGCAGCTAGGGATGGTATCCAGAACTTGCCCCTCAGGGAAATCTTCCATCCTGGAGACAGTTTTAGGAGTGCTGAAACACATAGCCATCCCTATGAGCAAGCCTGATGAACACCTTCACATGGTTAAAGCAGTAGCTCTAGGGTGGTCTAGTAGGGCCAGACCTCTCAAACCAAGTGCATCCTGCTGGGTGAATGCCTTTCCATCTGGAATTTGGCTTTGTATGTCTTATAAGGTCACTGGAAAGAAGTAGAAATAACAAAATATAAAATAGGACAAGTGGGTAAAAGTCCAAAGTCCTCATAGTTTAGTAGAAATGAATAAATAGCATCTTATTAGAAAAAGGACTAGAATATTTATTGGTAAATAAACCTTTTCTCTGTAAGATTCATAATTCTCAACTATGCTGCTTTCAGGTAGTTTTCATTTTCTTAAGGATGTATTCTGGAATTCTCAAAATGAAAGTTTTATTTATTTTGATTTTAAATGCCATACTTTATACTTTTCTAATGAGAAGAATGTTAATACTTCAAAATGATTTATAGAAATAATTAAAAAATTAAATCAATCCCCTAAAATGTTATGAATCAGTGAGGTAATTTTTATAGCATACTAGACAACAGACATAACTTTAGAAACATGTTTAAAGTAAAAATCACTATAAAATTTCCTTCAATTGAGAAAAAAAACTCTACAAGTGTTTTTAAATAGTAGTCTGTTTATTTGAATTCCTTAATCTGAAAAGAAGCATAGTGACTGAGGTATAGAAGCTGATAAACATCAGTGACACAACAGTTGTGACTAGGATAAAGCAAGGACAAACAGGCTAGATTAATGGGTGGGAAAAATAAGATCACTAACCAAATGTAGGAGAGAAACTGGGCACCAGTGGCTCATGTCTGTAATCCTAGCTACTTGGAAGGCTGAGATTGGAAGGATTGTGGTTCAAGGCCAGTATGGGCAAAAATCAATGAAGACCTATCTTAATGAATGGCATGTGCCTATCATCCTAGCTACAGTGGGAAGCTTAAAATAGGAGGATTGTGGTCCAGATTGGCCTGGGCAAAAAGCGAGACTCTTATCTCCAAGAGGACCAGAGCAGAAAGCACTGGGGGCATGGCTCAAGTGATAGAGTGCCTGCCTAACAAGCATGGAGCCAATTTCAAACCCTCATACCACTCCCTTTACCCTCACAAAAAAAGGTAGGAGAGAGGAATGGCTCAGTGAAGGGAAACTATTCAATAGACAAACTCTATCTTTTGAATAGGTTTTCGCTACTTATCTTGTTATGCCTGGCTGTTCATGATAGAGTGGTGGGAGTCATGGAATTGCTTCATTAATCCATCTTTTTATTTCATTTTTTTTCTGACACAAGGTCTTACTATGTATCCCTGATGGCCCTTGAACTCAAGTTCCTCCAGCCTCAGACCCCTGAGGGTTGGGATTATAGGTGTGTGCCACCACACCCAGCCCATCTTTTAATTTCTTGAGAAAGCCATGATGAAATGAGATAAGCTTCATCTATATGCAAAATTTTTGGTACTGTTATATCCACATTTTACAGATAGTTAAATGAAAGGTTAAATTATTTGCTGAAAGTTTCATGTTTGATTAGACTGGAGCTCCATCTGCCTCTGAAGTATCTCCTCCACTGCAAATTCATTCATGTGGGCATGTGGACATGCCTTCTTGGTGTCATGTGAACTGCGTTAAATGTGAGGTAGTTTCTTGGGTAGAGTGGAAGAGTGTCCACCCACACTAGTGTCAGAGTTTATGACAAATTCTGCGAGTGCCAGAGCTATTCTGTGTCTCTACAAAAGGAGTTATCATGGCTACCACATTTAGGAAAAATTGTCCTTGTCAGTTTGAGGTGAATGCTCACAAATTCTTGGTCTTCTGGTATCTCCCTTTTTCACATACCTCAGACATATAGGCTTTCCTCTTCTGAAGATAAAATTATAACAGAATTCCAACTAACTTGCTATCTCCAGCACTGGGCTACTTTTGTTGTTTTTGGTTGGTTTCAAAGCCCTTCTGCCTTACATCTATACACTCTTGGTGAGACTTTTGTACAGATGGCAAATTTATACGTGTGTATTTTTTTTTTGCTGGTTTCATTTCTAGATGGTAACCTTATTTCTGAGTCTCAGACATACCTTGCTTTATGTCTTTCTTCTAGCAATGCAAGGGTTATAGGAGCACATGTAATAAAGCAAAGATATTATCTCTATGCTAATGAGGTAGTGAGAATTCAGGTTGGGACTTCTATGTAGAGTACTATCCAAATCAAAAATGTTTGTTAAAAGCTGCAACCTGTGTATAATCTTGCTATTGCCTTATCACACTGACAACAAAAACCTATAGACCATTTGTTACTTGAAGAAAAATATTAAAAAGTCAATTTAATATGGAACTAAAATATTGACAATTGTTGCAAATTATTTTCTCTTTTTTTCATACACAAAAATGCACATACATACAAGCACATAGCCTCACCAGTGCCAACCCTTCCCCCACTCTAAATGCAAGCACTAACTGGTATTATGTTTTAGCAGTGCTGGAGATGTCACCATCACAGAATTTGCAGCCTGGAGCACTTCCGAAATTTCTCAGAATGCATTGATGTACTATAGTGGTCGACTCTTCTGGATCAATGGTTTTAGGATTATCACAGCTCAGGAAATAGGTCAGAGAACCGGTGTGTCTGTTTCTGAACCAGTCAAATTTAATCAGTTCACAATTATTCAGACATCCCTCAAACCTCTGCCAGGTACAATATTTTATTCTTGCCTATCCCTTCCGCCCACACCTTTTGTTAAATAAATGTTTCAGTTGAGCATTTTTTAATGAATCATGTTAAAAGAATAAAAAGGTATTGTTGTTTTATATGTACTTAGTTTAATTTTAACCTAAACTTATAGCCTAAAAAGTTGGAAAAGGATGATTGCCTTGCAGTTTTATGAGCATATATTAGTTGTACAGGGGGGTTTCATTGTGACATTTACATATGTGCTTATGATGTATCTTAATTAGATTCACCCTCTTATCATTCTCCCTTATGCCCCCTTCCCTCTTAAAACAATTTTGACAGGTTTTATTGTTCAATTTTCATAAACATACACATAGGATTTTTTTTTTTTTTTGAGATAGGTTCTCTATGTAGCTGGGGCTGGCCTGGAACTCACAATGTAGCCAGGCTGGCCTTGAACTCATGATCCTACTGCCTCTGCAGTGCTGGGAAACTTTTGATTTAGTACTAATGACAAGCAATTTCTATTGATTTTCCATGATTCCATGCTGATTGATAATCCTAAACCCTCTTTTTTTCTTCCATCCCATAGGGAACTTTTCCTCTCCCCCTAAAGTTATCCCAGATTCTGTTCAAGAGTCTTCATTTAGGATTGAAGGAAATACTTCAAGTTTCCAAGTTCTATGGAATGCTCCCCCTGCTGTGGACTGGGGTATAGTTTTCTACAGTGTGGAATTTAGTGCTCATTCTAAGGTATGGTATTGGTTCAAGTAGCATTTCCCAAACAGACTGTACCATTTGTACACACTGATTTTACTTTGTCCATTAGCCATGCTCATCTCCTTTGTTCTCTTATAGCATTTGGTTATAAAAGTCATTCCTGTTCTGTGGACATCAACGTCTCTGAACTCTTTGTGTAAACTGCTAAGCTGGATACACTTTAACTGGACTATCAAGTAAAACACAGGAATTACCAAAATTAGCATTTCCAAAATTACAAGTGTTGATTTCATGTGAACCAAAGTTTGGAGATTTTAGTTATTTAAGAATGAATAATTTTATAATTCTTCTTCTGTGAAAATGATGTTTCGTGTTTATATTTCAGTTCCTGGCTACTGAACAACATTTACCTGTATTTACTGTGGAAGGGCTGGAGCCCTATGCCTTATTTAATCTTTCTGTCACTCCTTACACTTACTGGGGAAAGGGTCCCAAAACATCTCTATCACTTCGAGCACCTGAAACAGGTACAGGGGTAAACATTTCTCTCTAAAAAAAAAAAAAAAAAACGAAGCAAATCTTACTTTTCATGATCTGGAATAGTTAATAATATTTAAAAATAACTTTTAGCTTTGTAGATGTGTTTAGATTCAATACTCTTTCAATGGATTTTGGAGATTAAAATAGCATCATTAAAATAAACCTGCACAATTTATTCCAAAAGAATGTTTAAAAGATTTCTTAGAGATTGTTTCACTTGATTATAGTAATATTAAAGGTGCAGATACATATTTTAGGTAATTTGTGAACTATTTCATAAGGAGAATATGCATTGAAAACCAGAGATAATTTCTTGGAAGGCAGGTATTAACAAAGATGGTAACTCAGGGTTTTATGTGAGTGAATAACTGATGTGTAAATTTTATGGTTTTTTTGTAAATGTATTTTAAAAAGACTAGTAGCCATATCTTTACATGTGTACATCACTTTAAAGTATGCAAAGCACATTTATATGTATCACAGCTTTATTAAACATTTATCATATACCTATTATGTGTCAGTAAGATCATTTCACTTGATACACAGCTCTGAGGCACACAGGTGTTACAATCTTGATTTTGCAAATAAGAAAATGGAAGCCCAGTAGTTGCCCAAGCGATGTGGCCACTAAGTGCCAAGAACTCAATCCAGAGTTTTCACTGAATTGCCATTCTGTCATTTTTGTAGATGTTGGTAAACGTGAACTTCATATTAATTTAATTTACCTACACTTCCTAGCACAGGGTTTGGCAAGTGGTAAGAACTCAATAAACCTAGCTATCCACTCATCATTGCATTTTTTAACTGTTATGATTCATCCAACACTATTTATCCATGAGTCTCACAGCAGGAACATAGTGGAGCAGTTAGCATTTGGATCCAGGTATGCTCTGTTTGAGATTGTCTTGAGATAATCAGCTTTGGTGGCACTATTCTGTGAAAATGAACTTGACTGCATCCCTCAGGGGATCTACTAGGGACTGGGCCAACATCTGCTGGATGTGGAGGGCAGTAAGGAAGAATGATAGGATTTGGCCTTACCTTTAGGGTAATTACAATATAGCAAGTGATAATTGAAATTGACCAATATTTGTTAAGTATTTACTATGTAGCCTTCTATACTAGATCTGGGAAACCTTTAACAGGAAATAAGAATAGATACTTTCTCTGATGGAGTTCATAAAACAGTGTGGATATAAATACATATGCCACTAACATAATAGGAAAGCGACTGTAATAACTGAGCAGTAGTGGTTTGTAGTGAGTAGGAAACAATATGAAGCCTACATCTATGTCAAGCTGCCTCAGACATTCTTAGGAGAGGAATAAGTACATTAACAAAATTTTAGCTGGGTTCTGAAGGATGGAGCAAGAAAAGTCACCCCATGTGAGAAGTACAATGTAAGAAGGCTTGGATATTGAATAATGGTGTGAGTGAGTAATGAACATTAAGAAGCATGTGATTTGGAAATTAGGCAGAGAAATTTCTCTTGACTAATGGACTAAGAGATTGAATTGTTGGTTTGTCTCTAACATAACTGGGGACCCCCAAGCAATACTAATGGGATGTTATCAGCCTTTTTCATAGTTTCCTGCCTCCTAAGGGGTTTTGGGTAAGAGGGCTTGTGTCCCTGTATTTTACACCCAGGACTGGCTGATGATTGTTAAAATTGCTGCCTCCCCGATTAATGACTGCTATTTCAATCTTTAGCTAAATCACTCTATCAGAATGACAGTGAAAGTTGCATTTTGTAAGGAGAAGGGGCCACCTGTCTATAGAGGACACAGATGAGAAAGTTGTGCTTAAGTAGTAGTAGCAGTTGGGATTTGGTTTGGATGAAAGAAGTCATTAAGATTTGCTGAAATGTCAGGATGAGTTCCTGAAGAAATCTATGGATTATTCTCCCAACAAGAGTCTTAAGAATGAGAGAGATGCACTCATTCATATAGATGTATATACCCTGACCATAAGAGGTAAAAGTCAGCCTTTTATTCTTTTCTTGCCCTATCTGTGCCTCTGCTTTTCAGTTCCATCAGCACCAGAGAACCCCAGAATATTTATATTACCAAATGGAAACTATCTCAACCAGAATGAAATTGTGGTGGAATTTAGATGGAATAAACCTAAGCATGAAAATGGTGTGTTAACAAGATTTGAAATTTTCTATCATATATCCGATCAAAGTGACACAAACAAAACATTCAAAGACTGGACTGCTGTCAACGTCATGCCTTCAGTGATGTCTTTTCAACTTGAGGGCATGGGTCCTGGGTCCATTGTTGCCTTCCAGGTATGAGACAGAAAACTGGGATATGGTAGTCTTGATAGTGCAACAGAAGGTTAATTAAAGGATTAGGTTAAGAATTCCCACTCTTATCAATGATCTGAGTTGCACTATGATTAGAGGTGTCAAGTAGGCAACAGAAGTACACAGGGGAAGGAGGACAGCAGGCGTAAAGGATGTCCTTACAACTTTCCTATATTTGGGGTACTTTTCAGATTCATAGTAATGCATTTGTGTCCACGTGATCATTCTGCATTAAGCCATGCAAAATGGTTGGTCCTTTGGTATTCATTATCTCATTTTATCCTTATACTGTGAAAAAAAACTTGGTCTCTGGCTGTATCAGTCATTTACTAAAGCTTCAGAGCTAGGAATTGATACACTGTAAACCAACTTCTAGAGTACTTTCCAACATATCATATCACCCAGTGAATCAGGATGCCTTGACTTGAGATGCCTATGCAAATGAACACTGAGGGTCTGCAGAGTTGATACTTCTTAGTACCCATCTGTTTTTTGACAGAGCAGAAAGAGAAATTAGCAGTCAAGACAAAATAATCTATTGCCACTCAAATTTGATTTTTTTTTTTTTTTTTTAGTTTTTCTGTTTTTGATACAAGGTTTTGCTATGGAGCCTAGACTGACCTTGAACCTGTGATCCTCCTTGCTCATCAGCCTCTTAAGTGCTGAGATTATAGGAGTTTACCATAATTGGTACGGTTTTGTTTCTGTTAAATGTTCTATGTCACTTAATATTGGAAGTAGCTGGAGCCCTTTTATTTATTTAAAATATTTAATTGATGAATAAAAATTGTATATATTCAAGGTGTACATGTGATTTGATATGTGTATACATTGTGTAATGTTTATCAAAATCAAGTTAATCAGCACATCCATCACCACTCATGGCATACATTAAAACCGTGGATGCTTTTTTTTATTTTATAAATTTATAATAGAGTTTCATACCATTTCTTTGTACTTTTCTAGACCAAAACACCCAACTACATGGGTATGGGTAATATTTTTCCCCTTATTTATTGCAGTATACTTAGATGTAAGCAACTATTTGAAACTATGATGTGTATCAGGAGTGTGGAAGGAGCATTCAATAATTTCTCAGTCTCAGAACTTAATTGCCACTGGGAAAACTCTTCAATGAACTTTTTGTTTGTTTGCTTCCTATTTTGTTCTTTAGGTTCGAGTCTTCACATCCAAAGGTCCAGGACCATTTTCTGACACAGCAAGGTCTAAAACATCAGGTATTTGTTATCTACAATCTGTGTAAAAAAAAGCATTTTCCCCTTTGGTTTCTTTAGGGATATGAACAGTATCTCTGAGCTGAAGTTAAGGTCAAATAAAATAATCAGTTTTCCTCATCACCAAAATATGTTTAAAGAAGCCTGAGAGTAGGAGGCCTAAGATCTTCAGTTAGATTGCTGTGTTAGATGAACCCCAAGAGTGCCCATGAATTTCAAGTCTGTTTAATAGTGACTCAAGAGATTTTGCCAACTTAAAGTTAGTTCTCTCATGCATATTATCTACTTGTTTTCTATTTGCAGAAATCAACCCATTTCCTTACCTTATAACTCTTCTTGGTAATGAGGTAGTGTTTTTGGATATGGATCAGAATCAAGTTGCATGGACGTTTTCAGCAGAAAGAGCTATCAGTGCCGTGGGATACACAGCTGATAATGAGATGGGCTACTATGCTCAAGGAGACTCAGTCTTCCTTTTGAATTTGCGTAATCATTCCAGCTCTGAGGTACTTCACTTGCGATTCCTTCGAAATGAAGGAAGCAGAGCAGTGTAACATACTGTCCTGTAATTACAGTTACTGGCTGTTCAGATCAGAATGATTGACAAAGTAGCTACATGTATCATCATTTAGTTACAAATAAATGCAGACTAAGTTTTGGGCAAATGTTACTCAGGATTAATTTTCAAACAGTTACTGGTTTTAAAGAATTGTGTTAGAACCTGGGTATATAGAGGTATGTTAGCTCTTACTAGAAAAAATACCTAGACAATCAACTTAGAAAGAGAAAAGGGTTATTTTATTTCAAGTTTTAGGGGGCTCAGTCCATGGTTATTTGGCTCTGTTACTTTCGAGCCTATGAAGGCAGCACATTATGGTGGGAAGCATGTGAGAGAGCAAAACCGTTCACCTCGTGTCCTAGAAGGGAAAGAGAGAAAGAGACCACAATCCCCTCTGAGGACACACCTCCAGTGACCTAAAGACTTCCCACTAGGCCTTATTTCCTAAAGACTCCCCCACTTCCTAATAGCACCACAAGCTGAGGCCAAGCATTTAACATATGGGCCTTCGAGGGACATTCTAGATCTAAGCTATATAAGAGGTGAACAATTACAGGCCTTTGCTTTTAACAAAACTAGTTTGGTAATTATCCTTATGCTAGGAAGGTAGTATTGCATAGTGGATAAGAGGGTGAGGTTTAGAGTCTGATTCCCTAGAACTTATTTCTGGTTCTACAACTTGTAAGAGCAGTGAGTAAGACCAAGTTATTTAACCTGTGTGGGTAAATAGTATCTCATCATAGGGTTTCTAAGAAAATGAAATGAGATACTCTCTTAAAGCATATAGCATAACATTTGGCATAAGGTAGGCACTCAATAAATATTAGCTAATATAGAAAACAAGCTAGTAGAACTAAGCTGAGAGCAGGATGTGGTCGAATCGCAGACAATGAGAACTAATCCAGACTGAGGTGGTAGTGGTGATAGAATGGAAAGACATTTTGGGCACAAAGAACATTAGTCAGGTGAAGGTGGAAAAACAGTGGGAGTAGTAAGTGCAAAGGCAGGGAAACAAGGGAGCTAAAGCATTTCAGGAGCTATAAATAGAGAACAGTTGGAATGGAGGTGGTGGTGACAGTGGAGAAAAGGCAGCTGGGGAGGTAGGTGGATCGTGATCATTATGGATCTCCTCTACAAAATGTGCCAAGGAGTCAGATGTCAGTCTGGAAGCCAACAGCAAGTCAGTAAAGAAACTTAGTGGGTCATTGACATGATCAATTTGTCTTTTAGAAATACCTCCTGACATAAGTGGGAATAATGACTTAGAGAAGGTTGAATCTGAGACAGTTAGCAGGTTGTCAGAAAATTCAGGTAGGAAAGGTTAAGAGCCTGAGTTATGTGATAGGCAGTGAGGTGAGAAAAGAGAGGACAAATTGGATAGACATTTAAAGTGAGGCTAGTTCACTATGTGTAGAAGCACGAGAAAGAAGTCAAGGGGGAACCACATTTGTCAGGCTTGGCTCCTTGGGTGAATGTTGGAAATCCATAAAAAATATAAAATGCAAGAAGAAAGGAGGTTTTGGGGGTGGAGTGCTTAATTCTGTTTTTTGGGGGTAATTCACATGGAATTGTTCAGTAGGTGGTTTGATATTTGAATTAGTAATCAGTGAAGGATCTTGTCTGAAGATATAGATTGTTAGCAGTGCCCTGTAGATTGTAGCTGAAGCCATGGTAGTTGAATCTAGGAAAAAATTTATGCAGTTTGACAAGAGGACTCATTTAATAACAATGCACAGTCCAGAATCATTAATGTTTTGAATTAAAAAGGAGAAGTGCAGTAAATAAGTCATATGGTTAATTACAGAAAAACCTTCAAATTAAAAAAAGAATTAACACTATCTTCTTGGCTGTGTTCTGTACCTAATGTTAAGCTTTTCCGAGATGCACTGGTTTCTGATATTACACTTATTACAATTGACTGGATTTCAAGGCACCTCTACTTTGCGCTGAAAGAATCACAAAATGGAACACAAATATTTGATGTTGATCTTGAGCACAAGCTGAAATATCCCAGGGAGCTGAAGATTTGTAACACAAATTCAACAATAATTTCTTTTACTATATATCCTCTTTTAAGGTATGTGAGTGTGAGTATCTTTTTCTATTGTGATGAAATAGACATAGAGCCATTTATTGTAATCTTTTTGGTTTAATATTAATGATGGGAAAATAACATGCTTAGAGTTCTGCGTCACCTTATTAACTTATAATTCTGCATGCAAATTTCAGGGCCACAACACAAATATGTGATCTTAATCCATACTGACATTTTTTTGCTTTTGTTATAGTAGTTTGAACTCAGGACCTTGTGCTTATTAGGCAGGTGCTCCACCATATGCCCCCAGCTGCCACACTGAAATTTTGACTAGGCTAAAAAGTTAGGCCAGTGACTAGGAGGAAGTCAATAGTAGATTTTTTTGTGCCAGGGAATTTTATAATATCATCAGTTGGCAAGAACAGGAATGGGGCTGAGACAGTGGGAGGAGATGAGGTGAACAGACAGACAGCAGCTCTTATACCAAAAAAACTGTTCTGGGCTTAGCCTTCTTGTCTTAATTAAGGTCTTTGTAAGAGAAATTTTAAGGCCTCCACTTAGCAACTGAGTAGCAATTGGAAAAATATGTTTTTACTTGTGCCATAAGCAGGAGTATAGACTATTTGAAACTAGTTATTTAGTTAACTAGTATTAAGAAGCAGAAACAAGAGGAAGAGAATGGAGATAGGCATAATGATAATACATTTTGAATTTACAGCTATTAATGGCCATTTAAGAACATTGGACTATAAGTGTCTAAGTCATTATAGTCCAAGACTTTAGTTGTTAACACATCTAATTAAAATTATTGAAAACACTACAAGTTAGAGTTCTTATGAATTCCTTCACCTTAGAAGTTTATTGGACATTTGGACACACTCTTTTTTACGGCTATATCTAAGAATGGTAGAACTTTATTAGAAGCTAGTATTTGAAATGTTTCCTTTTTTCTCTCATTAAGTTGGAGTGACTTTTCTCTCTGCAGTCGTTTGTATTGGACAGAGGTTTCTGATTTGGGCTATCAGATGCTCTACTGCAGTATTATCAATCATACCTTGCATCGCATTCTGCAACCCACAGTTGCAAATCAACAAAATGGAAGAAGTCAATGTTCTTGTAATGTGACTGAACTTGAGTTAGGTGGGGCAATGACTATTGATACCTCTGACCAAGAGAAACCATGGATATACTTTGCCCAAGAGCAAGAGATCTGGGCCACAGATCTGGAAGGATGCCAGTGTTGGAGAGTATCGCCTGTCATGCTTGGTAATGTGCTAATGTGTACAAACATCTTCATTAGTAACAGCAACCTCTCCTGTCTCATTAAAAAGAGTTTGCATTCTACATATACTCAAAAGAATATTCATGTGGTATTCGCTCTGGACTAAGCCAAGTGTTCTTATAGAATATAAATCAAGTTGTTTTCAGGAAAATTTTATGTAGACCTATTCATAAGTCTGTATTTTTTAAAAAATTGCAATTAATAGCAAAGCTACAATTTAATGAATTTAACTCTGTAGTTTAGGTATGCTACCATGTGCATTATCTTATTTGATCTTCACCATACGTGTGTGAGATAGGTATAAGCATCCTTATTTTACAGATGAGAAAACTGGGGCTGAGGAATGTAGTAACTTGTCCAAAGGACCACAGTTAGTAGAGAAGTTGAAGCTGGGCCTAACTACAACAGCCATGATCTTATCAGTGACCTATTTTGTTTCTATTTTGATTTCATTTTCCACATGAGTTGGTTGATACTTGACATTCACATACTTGTAAAGGAAAATTTTGAAAATCTAGTGATTTAGAGGTCTCCTAATTAGGAGTAATTCCAAGGGAAAATAATATACTTTAAATATCCCATATACTCTTAATATGTACTCATTTTCCAATAGGGTAATCATCAGGCACATGAATTAAAATTAAATAAAATTAAACATTTAACCCTTCAGTCACACTATCCACATTTCAAATGCTCAAAAACCAGAAGTGGCTAATGGGTAGTGTATCGGACAATATAGTTTTAAAACATTTCCATCATTACTGAAAGTAACACCAAATCACATAATAGTTTTGAGATCGTGAATGTGTTTTTGTGGGTGTGCGTATTATAGTTGCACATTTGTTTTTGCTGATATGAGTCCCAGAGCATTTTAGAAACAATTTCTGTGTACTCTCAATAGGAGTAAGAGTAGAGATGATATTTTGAACTTCTCTTAGAAAAATTACTTATTTCTGTTAAATTTGTGACAAAGACTCTTTCCTTGAGCAAGCCTTAGTTACATGCCTCTGAATCTTCTTTACTAGGCCTTTACCTTAGTCTTCCATGTACATACTTGCTGAGTTCAATTTTAGCAATAATTCTACCACATCAGTTTAGAGAAATCCTCATCCTTGATATCTGACCAGCTTCTTCATCCCCACCCTGATGTCTAGGCCCTTTTTCTGTCTTTAGCAAGAGTTTTGCTAGGCTAGTTTAACAAGAATCCCTACCCTTGATGTCTCCTCTCAGCAATTTTCCATCCATTGGCTCCCTCATTCTTGTCAACTCTAAACCCCCAACTATCTTTATGGTATTGCAACATCTGTTTTCTCTATTGTTATATTGCTCTATTCTTGACCATTTACCATTTTAACAAGTGTCAGAATAATCCTTTCTTCAGCATTTGTTACATAAGAATTATCAAGTGAACTTTTAACAGATAGATATGGACCTGGTCAGTCTTTTATAAATCAATAATTGAGATCCATAATTCTAAAATTAAAAAACTACAATGACTTTAGAGATTGTTTAGTTGTTATGTTGTTAGAAGAAATTCCCTCTATAAAAATAGCCTTTCTTAACCAGTTTATTAATTTTAAAAAAAAGTTTCTGCTTTATAAGGAAATCTTTCTATTTTTTGACAATTTTAAATATTAGATTTTTTTCTTATATTTTGCCAAAATTTTCTTTCCATTTCTCCCATACATTGGTCTCAATTCTGACCTCTAAATTTACAAAGTAATTAATCACTTTCCTTGTGACAGCCACTCAATTATGTAGTGATAGTTATTTTTGTATATTCTAAGCATTTTATTTAGAGGAAAAACAAAAGTTATCTATAATTAATCTGAGGAGGTGATATGGATTCTAGATCTTTCTTCACCTTAGTCACTGTCTTGTGATTTCATACCAGTAAGTTAATATACTCTTAAATGTCCCCCATATCACATCGCACTCTCAGTGGGTTCTGTTCAGAGTGCAAGGAACTTTTGCACTGTTCTTACTGTTGCTGAAAGTAACATCAGGTCTTTGGTCTGCCTGCCATTTGAAAAACCCATTGTATATTTCACATGAACTATTACTAAGCCGAATCTCTTCCATTTGTTGTAGAGTTGATTTTGAAACTGAATTTAGGACTTTATGTTTGTTTCTATTATCCATTTCCTGATTCTTTTGTGACGTTTTAAAAAAAATTTCAAGGCTGTAACTGAACCTGATAGTGAAAGTGTTATCTGCAAATTTAATACATATTTTACATATGTTATTATTTAATACATAATTTACTGCAAATTAATCCCAAATCACTGATAGAAGTACTGAGCAAGGCACTGAGTTCAGTAGCTTTCATTTGCTGTTGATGGACTGACATTGTCTGACTTGGAGTCACACAGGCAGTTTTGAAATCCTGGCTCTGTCCTTGGGTGCCTTTGCAGTCTTCAGTAGATAATTTAATTCCTTCAAGTCTCAGTTTTCACTTTCATAAAATGAGGCTGATAATAATTGTATTCACCTTATTGACTTGATGTGAAGCTAAAATGAAAAAATATCCCATTGAGGCAAATGGCATAAATAAGAATTTTTTCATATTAAAAACCAGAAAGATTTGAAATCTAGCTGTTATAATATAGAAAAAGGGATCCATACAATGTTTAAACTAGAAAAATTAAGGCGTGTAATTTTTCTCCATTTTATGTTCTTTATGTTTTTAATCATCAGGAGAAACACTTGTTAGCTTAACTGTGGATGGGGAGTTCATATATTGGATCACCACAGCAAAGGACAACACACAAATTTATCAAGCAAAGAAAAGAAATGGGACCATCCTCTCCCGGGTGAAAGCCCCTGGGATTAAGCGTATTTTGGCTTACAGTTCGGTTATGCAGCCTTTTCCAGGTAATAAAGTCACGTTCACAATCAGCTTGTAACCTTCTTCAAGACTGTCTTTCTAACCCCTGGGCTATGCTCTCCACGTTACTCCAAACTCAGTTCTTAGTGAACCCTGAATGCTGTTTGTCCTGGGTCACAAATTAACCTACATGTGTATACATAGCTTGGATTTTAGTAGGCAGCTTTGGATGTGAGAAACCTGTGACCTGGCATTCTCTTTGCCTGTCTTCTCTCTTCTTAGTTCCATAATTTCTCTTTGTTTATTTTCTCCTTTAATGATATTTTAGGTATCTCAAGTAGTATCAAAAAGCATTGATAAAACTTCAGTTATTTATCAAGGTAAAGTGCTGTATTTGTTTTGCTATAATGTATTATGACTTACATAGTATTAGGTATTGAAATGTTATATTGCCATATGTAGTATTGTTGTGGTAGTATGTAGTACCATTTAATGTGTGAATCTGTGTTGCCATTTTAAGTTAAGTTCCTACATTTATTTAGTTGTTTATTTTTTGCAGTATTGGAGATCAAAGCCAGGGCTTTGTGCATGTTTGGTAACTGCTCTACCATTGAGTTACATCTTCTAACCCCTTATCTTCCTATCTCTTTTAAATGAGTCATTGATGAAGTCTGTTTTTTGTTTTGTTTTGAGAGCTTGTTTGGAGGTTCTAGCAGGGGAGCACAGCTACTTGTATACTCCTGACTGAAGAATGGTCGTCCTCTATTAAGGATGGTCATTCTTTTTGGGAGAGACGCACATGGAACAGTGAAGAAGGAAGGGGTGACACTTGCCTAGCCAGCCAGATGAGCCAAATCAATCCTGGCAATCAATGGGGTGACAGATGTTGCAGCCAGATCGGCCTCATATCCTTTTGTTTGTTTTATTTCTTTGTTTTTGTAGTGTTGGGGCCTTATGCATACTAGGTAAGCATTCTACCACTAATCTACATCTGTAGTCCACTGATGGAGGTTTTAGTATTGTGACCCCAATCCCACTTTCTCCATAGGCTACAAGAATTTTATGGTATGATTTGGTACAAAGCAATGATCTCTAGGCATATGCATATCATAGTATACCAGAACTTGCTATATATATCTTCACTAAGAGTTATAATAAAACCTTTTTAAAATCTAAAAGCCAATCAAATAAAAACAAAAACAGGATTGCATTGTCTCCTTGGTGATATTCAAACCTAAGACAGTTTCTGAGCCTTTTATTAAGCTCTCCCTGTCATTAAGGTTCAAATCTCAGTCTAAATTAGATATAAGTCTTTCTTAGAGAGAGACAGAGATGAATGAAATAATCTTCCTTTGGTTAATTATATTCAGTTATAAAATACATAAATTGAAAAATGTAAGAATTTATAAATAAATTTGGTTCATATTTTCCACTTTGAGAAACTTAAGAGATTTAAAAGTCTATATGATTTGTGGTTTCTAGCTTAGCATATAAGAAGCTTGAAAATTGCCATAGTGCCCTAACAATAAATAAGAAGCTGAGCAAATAGAAAACTCAACTCTTTTTAGATCCACAAGAAAACTATTGTCCCTCAAACTGGAATAAAAAATGGGTGAATATAGAGAATTACCACTTACTGAAGCAAAAAAATCTCTGTGGGAACCAATATTGAGGGTAGGAAAATCTAAACTGTAATGGATGAATTTGCTAGCGATTTGGTATGGGTAACTCTGAGCTAAGAACTCTAGGGGAACCCAGTCATGGGTGGGGGGACTTCTACACTTTTCTGAATTTTACCTCCAGGAGCTAGATCTTGTTCTTACAGTCAATATTTTAGAAAATGTTCCTGTGTTCCCAGCAGGAAGAAGAGAAAAGGCATTATTTTGAAATAGCTTAGAACATTCTGTTCTTCTTAACAAAGTCTGCCTCCAAGAGAAAGTACTTAATCAGAGCCTCACATTCTGGGGTTAGAATCTAATTTATCTTGGGAAATGGAAATACTCAACTCCAGGCCACTACAGCCATCCTGTGTCACTAAGAGCAGGGAATGAAAAGAGTTTGTGAAGTTCACAGTCCAGAAGCATAGACATACTAAAAGTCTGAAACATAATCTAGGATTATGGAATGCTTTCCCTCCTTCCTCACTCACACCACATTACTATAGGCCTCTTTACAGCTGAGTACATCATGTCTGGCTATCAAGGAAAAACTACAAGGCATACTAAAAGGCATAAAACCAGAATGAAGATGCAGAGAAAGCAACTGAATGAGGCCTAAATGACAGGGATGTTGAAATTATCACACTAGAGTTTAAAACAACTATGATTAACATGTTAATGGCCTTAAAAGATAAATTAGTCATCATGAAAGAACAGATGGTCAATATAAACAAAGCGACAGAAATTCTAAGAACAAAACAAAAAGAAACACTGAGATAAAAATACCACAACAGAAATGAAGAAGACCTTTGAAGGACTTATTAGTAGACTGGCCATGGCTAAGGAAAGAATCTCTGAGGTTTAGGATATCTCAATAGGAACTTCCAAAATAAAAAAGGAAAATGAAAAAAAAATCAAATAAACAAAGAGACAACAGAACAGAAAACTTAAGACCATGGGGGCAACTACAAAGATAAAACATATGTGTATAGTACAGCCTTGGTACCCTTGGTATATGGTTCCAAGGAAACTGCCATTGAGGAAAAACTGCAAATGCTCTGGATGCATAGATTTCAGTTCCTTACTGCAGATGCTTTATTCATTTTCCCTACACCACCCAACTTCCACTAAAGACATTCTACTTTTCAACACATCTAAAATTTTTACTTATGACTTCAATTAAGCATGTTAACTTTTACTTACTTTTTGGACACATTTACTTTTTGAGAGGCATGTTTTCACAAAATTAAGGGCAGGGAAATACTCAGCAAATCACCCAAGGCTTTAAACACAACTGACAATAACTTGGGACTGACTGGGAACCTCACCACATCAATTAAGCTGCATAATGCATGTGCCAGAATTTATAAGTTTGCGTTTGAAATTTCTTTTATTTATTTATTATTTTTGATGGCACTTGGTTAAAACCAATAGATTCAGAAAAAGCCTTTGACAAAATTCAACATCTTTTCATGATAAAAGCTCTCAAGAAACTAATAATGGAAGGAACATACCTCAACATAATAAAGGCTATATATGACAAACCTACAGCCAACATTATGCTAGATGGGAAAAAAGATGAAAATCATTTTCTCTAATGACAAGAACAAGATAAGTCCATTTTCCCAATTATTATTCAATCTAGTGCTTGAATTCTTAGTAGAGGAATAAAGCAAGAGAAGGAAAGAAAAGGAATTCAAATAAGAAAGGAAGAAGTCAAATTATCCCTATTTGCAAATGATGTTATCATATACTTAAAAGACTTGAAAGACTCTACTAGAAAACTCTTAGATCTGATAAACACTTTTAGCAAAGTAACAGGTTCCAAAATCAACATACAAAAATCAATAGCTTTTCTGTATACCAAAAATGAACAGACTGAGAAAAAAAAAATCGGGAAAATAATTCCATTCACAATAAGATAAAAAAAATACACCAAGGAATAAATTTAACTAAGGAAGTGAAGGACTTCTTCACTGGAAGCTAAAAAACTTTGATGAAAGAAATTAAAGAGGACACTAGAAGGTGCCATGTTCATGGATTGGCAGAATCAATATGGTGAAAATGGTTATACTGCTGGAAGCAATCTACAGATTCAATGCAATTCCCATCAGAATCTCAATGTAGTGTTTCACAGAAATAGAAAAATCTGTCCTAAAATTCATATGGCAACATAAAAGACCCTGAATACCAAAAGCAATTATGAGCAAAAATAGCAATGCTAGGGGTATCACAATATCTGACTTCAAATTATACTACAGAGCCACAGTAATAAACACAACATGGTACTGGCACAAAAATAGACATTAGATCAATAGAATAGAATAGAAAACCCAGAAATAACCCCTCACAGCTACAACCATCTGATTTTTGACAAAGGAACCAAAACATACACTGGAGAAGACAGCCTTTTCAACAAATAGTGCTGAGAAAACTAGTTATCTACATGCAAAATACTGAAACTACACCCAAATCTCTCACTCTGTAGAAAAATCAACTAAAGATGGATCAAAAATCTTAATGTAAGATCTGAAACTTTAAAATGATTACAGGAAAATGTAGGGAAAACACCTGAAGATATAAGCATGGCAATTATTTTCTGAATAGGACTCCAATTGTCCTGGAAATAAGAGCAAGAATTGAAAAATGGGATTGAACAAAATTATTATCAGAATGAAGAGACAACCCACAGAATAAAGAATTAATATCCAGAATGTACAAGAAAAGCTCAACAATAAAAACCCTAAAGAACAAATAATCCAATTAATAAATGAAAAATTAAATTGAATAGACATTTCTTAAAAGAATTATAAATGACTAATAAATACATGAAGAAATGTTTGACATTCTTAGACATAAGGAAAATGAAAATCAGAACAATACTAAGATTCCATCTCACCCCAGTCAGATTGGCCATCATCAAGAAAACAAACAACAACAAATGCTGGCGAGGTATGGTAAAAAGGAACTGTATGCACTGTTGACGGGAATGTAAATTACTGTAGCCACTATGGAAATTAATATGGAAATTACTCAAAAAACCAAAAACAGATTTATCTTATCACCCTACTACATCATCCTTGGGCATGAATCTGAAGGAGTACAAATCAACATACAAGAGAAGTACTTATACACTCATGTGTATAGCAGCTATGTTCACAATTGTCAAGCTATGGAATCAGGGTAGGTGACCAACAACCAAAAAGTGGAGGAAGAAAATGTGGTATACAGTGGAGCATTAATCAGCCATAAAGAAGAATGAAATTATGTTATTTATAGGAAAATGGATGAAACTGGAGATTATCATGTAAAGTGAGATAAGCCAAGCTCAAAAAGCCAAATATCACATGTTTTCCCTCATACATGGAATCTAGACATAAAATAATGATGATGATGTGAAAGGGGGACTATCTGGGGGAAAATCAATGGGGAGGAGAAGGAGAGAGCACTGAGGGGTGAATAAGATCAAAGTATGTTACATATATATTTACCTATATAGAGCTAGGTAGCACAATAAAACTCATTAAATACTGTTTGAAAAGCAGAGGAGTGGGAGGAGGGCTAAGGGAGTATAATAGATGGTGTGAAACTTGTTCAAAGTACATTGTATGGAGTACAACTGTGGAATATCACAATGAAACTCCCTTGTACAACTAATGTATTCAAATAACATTTTTATTTGTTACTGTTTTGACTATACTTGGTCAAATCCATGTGTAACAATGAATCTGCAAATAAGGCAGGCTTACTGTAATGTGAGTATCAGAGGGAAAGGAAAGAGAGAAAGGAACAGAAGAAATATGAACCAATAATGACAGCCAAATTTCCCAAATTAATATCAGATACCAAGGTGTAGTTACAGGAAGCTCAGAGAATGCCAAATGGGGTCAATACCAAAAATGACACTAGATTTATCAAATTCAAATCATAGAAAATCAAAGGTAAATTGTGGAAAAAGAGCAAAAGACCCATTTTACCAATAGAGGTACAAAGATATCCAACTTCTCTTCAGAAGAAGAGAGAATTTAGACTAAAATTGACTGACACAAGCTACAATAATCAAGGCAGTGTGGCATTGATGAAAGGATAGACAAATAGATCAATGGAACAGAACAGAGAGCTCAGGAAGAGACCCACATACACGTAGTCAAATGATCTTTGATAAAGAGACAAAAGGAGAAATGACAGCATTTTTAACAAATCGTGCTGAAGCAACTGGAGATCCATCAACAAAACTGAATGTAGACACAAACCTTACAGCCTTCATGAAAATTAACTCAAAACTGATCACAGACATAAGAGTAATATTTAGAGCTAAAAATAAATGAACTATGGAGCTATGAAAAGCGTGGAAGAAGTAAGAGTAAGTAAAAAAAAACCAACCTGAAAAAGGCACATAATGTATGATTACAACTATATGGCACTCTGGAAAAGTTAAAACTATAGAGAGTAGTAATATCAGTGATTACCAGTGGTGGGGAGGAGGGGATAAACGGAGGCACAGAGGACTTTCAGGGCACTGAAGTAGTGCTAACTGGTTGGTGTAAGCCATTACATGTTTTTCCAAACCGATAACATACATAACATAAGCAGGAAGCCTAATGTAAAGTACTTCCTGCCTATAAGTGACAATGATATGTCAATGTAGGTTCATTGATTGTAACAAATATACCACTCTGCTGAGGATATTGATAATGGGGATTGCTGTGTATGTGTGCAGCTACATATGTGGAAAACCTTTGTACCTTTCTTTCAATTTTACTGCAAACTTAAAACTACTAAAAAATAGTCTATTAAGAAAAAAGTACATGCAGTATCTGAAGTTGAATGACACACTCCTATGCATAAACACATACAAACAAATATACACTTCAAAAGAAAAGTCCTAAAGGTAGCATGTGTTTTTATTACTGAAACTCACTAAAATATGATTTGTATAATGCTCTGATTATTTTCTTTGAAAAAAGTATCAACTTTATTTTTCTATGCTCTAGGTACATTATGAAGGGTACTTTACCTCCATCTGTTGGAAATTTTAAGTAATTACCAGTTACCCTGCTCCTTTTTCTCTTGAGGCATTTAACATTGTCAAAATGTATGGGATTTAATAAAGGAAGGGAGGAAGGAAGAAAAGAGGGAAGGAAGGAATGAACAAAGGAACAAATGAAGGAAAGGCAAGGAAGAAATAGAAAGAAAGTATGGGAAAAACTTGTCTTCCTGTCCTGGGTGACATTTCCAGCACTTTACCCTACCATATTAGCTAAATAAAAATTTAAGAATGACTGTGCCCCAGTTATTCCTGGCACAGTCCCTATTGCTGGAAATCTATGAACTAAGTCTAACTTTAAACATTCTTTTCTGCATTTTTGGATTCATATTTGTAATCTCCTAATCAGATCAGCATTATTCTAATTTTTCCATGGTTTACTAATGATGATGATAATAGCTACTATTTGTTAAAAATGCTAACAATGTGCCAGGGATAGAGTAATTTACAAATATCTGTGAAATAGGGAGTGAAGGAGTGGGCTTGATCAAGTCATTTGGTCCTTAAACATTTTCTCACTAATTTTCTTATTGAATGGAAATGATTTTTATATTTTGATAATACAAACTAAAAAGATTGATGACATTTATTAGGTACCTAAAATGTGTCGGGGACCCTATTGGGGCTCTGGGGGCCTCCGGTAAACCAAACCCAGTCTTAGTTCAAGAAACTTCACATTCTAGTGGTGGATAAAGAAATAAACACTGGGGCTGGCGGAGCAGCTCAAGGGGTAAGAGTACCTCCCTAGCAAGCATCAGACCCTGAGTTCAAACTCCAGTGCTGCCAAAAAAAAAAAAGAAACACCAAAAGAAAAACCAAACCCCAAACCAAGAAGCAGCTACTGCTATGGTGAAGGAATATAAAGATGGAAGAGATGCTCTTACCTAGATTAGAGCACTGGCAGGGGTTCCCAGGAGACAGGATAGAAGAATTGAGACTAAAGTAAGGATTCCTTGGTAGGGAAGGTCATTCCAGATGAGGAGACGACCTATGTGAAGAGCTGATGGGGTGAAGTCTGGCACAATTTGCAGTAGTGGAAAGTGATGAATGTGAAGGATGACTTTGCACAGTCAGAGATGGGGTAGAGCACCAGACAGGAGCCAGATTGCAAAGTGCTGTGGACCATGAGTCAAGTAGTTGGTTAACTGATGTAAGATTGTTAGTTTTCATATAACATCACATTTACAGTTGTTTGCATTTTGTGTTCTCTTTGCATTATGGCACTGTATTTTGGGTGACATTTTTTTACATAGTATTTAATCCAAGTGAGTGGATTAGAAATTGCATTCAACTGCAAATAACAGAAACATAATTTTAGAGGCTTCAGTGGAGCCTGCAGTGTGGTTGTGTATCTGCATTGGGCGCACTGTCCCCTTTCCCATTCCTACTGTAGTCTTTGAATGGTGCGCTCTAGAGTTGTGCAGGGTGCAATCATGCGGCTGTAAGGGGTGTCAAGGCAAATCCACAATGCCGCCAAGCACTTTGACGTCTGTCTTTCCCCAAACTTTTCTGTTTTCTTTTTTTTGAGACAGGGTCTTGCTGTGTAGCCCATGTTGTCCTCAAACTTTTAATCCTCCTGCCTCAGCTTCCCAAGTGCTAGGATTATAGATGTGTTGCCACCTTATCCAGCTCCCCTACACTTCTTTAATATGTCCTTTTTATCAGTTCTCACAAGGCAGTCGCTGCCCTGAGATAGCACGTCTGCACTGTGGGCAAGGGGAAGGTGACAGGCCAGGATGTGTAACAGCAAGTTTGCTGTTTTATTATTAGTGAGACAACTGCTGCTCTGGAAAGTCTACAGAGCAAGACACCCATCTTACATTTAATGGGCTAGACTGTGTTATAGGATTTCCCCCATTGCAACAGAGCCTTAGAAACTGAGTTTTCTCCTCTGGGCATGCCACCCTGAACAATATTAGACGTATGTGAACTTGAAGAAGAGGAGGAGGATATTGGATAGAATCTAGGAGTGACTGCCATATTCAGTGTTGAGATGCAGCTATTTCTGTTTCTTCAAAGAGAACATTATTTCAAAAGCACTTTCATGTTTATCCTTTCCATTAAACATTATTTATATTCTACAAATTTCTTTTAAACTTTAACATTACACTTGATGTTCCATAAATTTAGTGTTCCCCTTGTCCATCTATTTCATCTTTGTTTTCTTCTTATTTTAGATAAAGCATATCTATCTCTAGCTTCACATATTGCAGAACCAACTATACTTAATGCCACTAACACCAGCCTCACGATCAGGTTACCTCCAGCCAAGACAAATCTCACATTGTATGGTATCACCAGCCCTACACCAACATACCTTGTTTATTATACAGAAGTTAATGGCAGGATAAACAGCACGGACCTGAAATTCAGAATGCTGGTAAGATTGGAGTTAGAGGTTTTTGTCTTTTCACAAGATGTCCTTCTTTGATTAAAAAAACAAACAAACAAACAACTCTCAGCCACAATAAGGTATTTCTCATATGTTCTAAGGCATATCTGCTTACAACCAATGATTCATCAAAACATCTGGGAGAGGTTAAACTTCAAGGATGCATATTCATTCTGGCCAGTTGATGGATTGCCATGGTAAAAGTTCCCTGAGTGTCCTGAGAGGACTAAATTTGTTCTTCCTGATTATCTATCCCTGGAGAGTGATAGAGACTTATTTTTGTGGCCCATCCAATAGATTGAAAATTAATTGGGCAGAAATAACATTGCCATATGCTTCTTCTTCATAGCACTTATCTAATATAAAATTGTACTTTTTATATTGTTTTACTATTTTTATATTACCATACATTAAAATAGTACAAAAGGGTTTCATTGTGATACTTCCATAGATGTGTACAGTGTACTTTGAACATGTTAACCCCTTCTATTTTATTCCCTTAACTTCACTCCCCCGCTCCTTTTTTCAAACAGTGTTTGGTGGGTTTCATTATGCTATCTTCATATATAAATATGTAAAGTATTTTGATCTTCTTCACCTTTCTCCCTTTTCCCCACTCTTACCTCCCATTGATCCTCTCCCAGTCTGTGTCTGTTTCTAATTATCAGAGTATTTCTAGCAGTTGTATAATAGTTGGTATTGTACAGGCATTCATTAACTAGTTCTTGAATGAGTGAATTAATTTATTCTAACACTGGCATTGGTAGTTCAATTGTCTTAGTGATGGAATCATATATAGCCAATATTTTGCTTTGTGCTTGGCTTTCTTTAACCAATTCAAAAGTGAGATTGATCATCAGCTCTTGGACATTAAACACCATTTGATTGCCATAAAGTATACGTGTTTCTTTGTTACTTCTTTATTGTCTATTTTTTTTGAACATTTTTAAAAGGAGTTGTTTCAGAGACAGATTGGATTAGTTGGCTGATCAAGATTGTGCTTGTAGCATGGCACATTTCTGTTATTAGACACAATCTATCTTATTGTCTTCACATTGGTTAGGATGGGACTAAGACAGTGATTCTCAGCCTTGGCTTTGCCACAGATAATTCAATGATTCTGTATGGATGGAACCTAAGCAGAGTATTTTCTAAAATTTCCTAAGTGATTCTGAAGCACAAAATTGAGAATCACTGGCCTATAGAATGTCTTTTTACTGTCTTAAGATTTATTTCTAAGAATGATTAGATAATATTGCTTAATCTTTTATTATATTTACTTATGTGTCCAACCTTATAGTAGCATCTTGTCAAATGTCTAATGCAATGCTAGTGAAATGATGTTTTCTTTTGGGAATTTAATTTCTATGTGAAATGAGTTATTTCACAAAATTGGACTCAGGGCTGCCAATCATTTGGCATTTATTCATGGAGATATTAAACAACTCAAATCTGGGTAGATTATGATGATAGAATTAACAATCTAGAACTTAAATATAAATTAACTAGTTTTGAGTCTTTGAATGTTTTCTCTTTGGTTAAATAATCACAACTCATTTGCATAAAATATAAGAATAAATATTCATTTTAAAAATTAATTGCAGGAATCTCAAGAGAATATAGCTCTTATTGAAGGTTTACAACCATTTTCAACATATGGGATACAGATAGCTGTAACGAATTATTATTCAGATTCTTTGGAACATTTACCTTCAGGGAAAGAGATTTGGGGACAAACTAAAAGTGGAGGTGAGTTCTGGGCTTGGTGTAGGGTTCAAGAATGGAATTTTGTGATATATGTGAGATGTATGCCTCTATTTTTTATCTGAAGGCTAAGTAGTAATTGTTATGTGAACCTTTTAAAGTTTCATATGAAAGGTGAATTTGTAAGAAAAGATTTGAGAACTTGACCCTTACTTCAAACCCTGAAGATGATGAATATTCCATCAAAGTACAAAGCAACTAAGAGGTGAAACAACACAATTAATCGTTTGACTAAGAGTCTCATTTTTTGGTCTCACCACACAGTGTCACTGTCTCCCCATATACTCACAGATCTCTGTATATGCGGTGAGACAGGAAAATCTATGTGAAGTGTACTGAGCCCACTGAGATTTAAAGTAATATAACATGACTGTTTAAAAGAAAATAGGTCTAGAATCTAAAAAGATGTTGTAAGAGGTAGTGATTATGTCTTTTGGGTATTTCTAGTGATATTCACAAAATTTATCCAAATTGGGTAATTTATCATTGCCTATATCATTCAGCTGGTGTCATAGAACGATTTGGTCATTAGGCATAAATAGGCAAGAGTCTTTTAGGCAGCCTGCTAACTTAGCATTATGCAAGAGGCTGGTTTTCCATCGGGACATGTGTTATTCATTCTGCTCACATGATAGGATTGCTCCTCAATCAAGACTCCTTCTCTTCTTTCCATCTTTCAGCTCTGTTGCAATGTCCCTTATCCTTCATTGCTATTTATTTCAGTACCAGAGGCAGTTTGTCTCATTAACACAACTGTGCTGTCAGATACCAGCCTCCTTGTCTCCTGGGGAGAATCTCACAAGCCCAATGGACCTAAAGAGTTAGTCCGCTATCAACTGGCAATCTCACATCTGGCCCCAATTCCTGAGACTCCACTAAGACAAAGCAAATTTCCAAATGCAAGGCTCGCTCTCCTTGTTTCTGGGCTGTCTGGTGGACAACTTTATGTATTAAAGGTATGAAGTGTATTGGGCACTTTTTATTGCTATTCTCAAGTGCAAGTTCTGAAAGATTAAGCACTATTCTTTCTTACAAAAAGGTACTGACCTGCCACTCGGAGCAAATGTGGTGTGCTGAGAGTCGACCTGCCACTGTCAAAACGTTTGACACACCAGAGAAACCTTATGCTTTGGTTCCAGAGAACACTAGTTTGCAGTTAGATTGGAATGCTCCATCTAATGTTAGCCTGATCAGATTTTGGTTTGAACTCCAAAAGGTAGACTTCTATGCACATCTTTACTTTATGATATAGAATAAATTGGAAAGCCTTTTTCATGTCTAGAATGTTTTGCTGTTTCAGTCAACAAAGTACTTGACAACACTCATCAATTCAGGTTTGACATATAGAAGCAGTGAGTTATCCAGACTAATTGCTGATAGAATTTCTGGGAGATTAATTTGCTTTTAAGAGGCTCTGTGTAAAATGGTATAAGTTACAATGTACTAATTTCATATAGTTTACTTAGTTAAATGTTATTACATGGGTTTCTGGTTTAAAGTCCATAACAATGAGGTGTTTGCAATGAACATGAAAGAAGGGTGGGCATGGTGGCTCACTCCTGAAATCCCATGTTCTTGGGAGGCAGACATAGGAGGATCACAGTTTGAGTCAAGCCTGGGCAAAAACATGTTAGTGAGACTCCATCTCAAAGGACAAGCCAGGAGCAATGTACATGCCTCTGATTCCAACTATATGGAAGTGTAGGTAGAGGATCACAGTCTAAGGTGACCCCAGGCAAAACCATGAGACCCAATCTGAAAGAATGACTAGAGCAAAAAAAGCTGAAGGCATGGCTCAGGTGGTACAGTGCATGCCTAGCAAGCACAAGGTCCTGAGTTCAAATCCTAGCACTGCCAAAAAACCCCCAAACAACCCCCAAACCCAAAACATAAAGAAAGAAAATGAACAAACAAAAAACCCCCAACTTTGTTTAGAAATATACTTTTAACCGTTTGACAGCTCTGCAGCCATAGAGAGAAGTAAAATATAAAATCGGTTTATTCCAAAACTAGTCTGATGTTGGTTCATAAACTTTAAATGGTTCTGTATCCAAAACTCTACATGCTTTAGCCAATACCAAAACACCTACAGGACTTTTAAGGCATCAACTAATCTAATTAATTCACAGAGAAGGAAAATCCACATTGACTTTTATAGTGATACACTGAGTGTAGACAAACTAACTGTAAAATTTTTTACTTTAAATTTTTTTGGTGGGACTGGAGTTTGAACTCAGAGCTTCATTCTTACAAAGCAGGCACTCTCAAAGAGGGTGCTCTACCACTTGAGCCACACCTCCAGTCTGTTTTGCTCTGGTTATTTTGGACATGGGGTCTCTCCAACTCTTTACCTGGCTGGCCTCACACTTTGATCCTCCCAATTGTAGCTCCCCAAGTGTCTAGGATTACAGGCGTGAGCCACTGTGCCCAGCGATTGTCAATTTATTTTATTTTAAAATAATTTTTTTATAATTGCTCCTTGTTATTTTCAATATTATATATATTTTAAAATAATTTTTTAATAATTGCTCCTTGTTATTTTCAATATATATATGTGTCTAAGCTTGTACATATATGAGCTTCTGTATATCTACACATTTGTAAAGATTGGTTAAGAATATCTTGTTTAGTAGTAACTTAACAAATCAGTACATTCATGATCTGTTTCACTATTTCTGAAGAATGAAGTCATTCCTCAGAATTTTTTTTTTTTGGTGTACTAGAGTTTGAACTCAGGATCTCATGCTTGCAAGGCAGACGCTCTACCACTTGAGTTACTCTACTCAGAATGTTTTTAAAATTTACTATATAATTTTTTGTTATTTTGTACTTTTTATATAACACTACAAGAGAATATGGAACAACACTGAATACTGAGTTGTTAAAACTGAAGACAATAATTTAATTATATTTTTCCATTGAGCATGTTTCTGATCATTTGTTGTCTATTTAAAAAATGGTCATCTAATAAAAAAGTAGCTAAGTTGGAGAAATTGGAGGATTGCCATTTTTTAACATCTATTTAAGTAATCTTAATTCAGTTCCTAAGTCAAGGAGAGGAATGTATAGTTCATTTCCTAGATCAAAGAAGTGGAATGGGAAAGGACTTTAGAGATGATGCTCTAATTTGTCATTTTCCTGATGAGAAAAGAGAGACCCAAGACAGATGCTCTGATGACCCAGATATCACCACCTAAGCAGAAAAGCCCCAGGGCCATATGTCCCTACAGCAGTCCTATTTGGGTGCTGACAATGGAAGAAACATGTGTCATTAAATCATGCATCCTACTCCTCAAAGTCTAAGGAGAAGGACAGCAGACAGCACCTCCTGGTCCAGTCCTCATGACTTTCAGCAGTGTATATGTTTCTATACTTTCTCTATTTTCACACACAAGCAACACAGGTTCTTTCCTAGTAGGCAATTTAGAAAATCATGAAGCTGAAAATGTAAGATAAGGTCACTTTTACAAGTGTGACCATCTCTAGTGGAAGTATTAATGATGACCACAGTGGAAGGCTATAGTTTTGAGAGGGTTGATAAGTGGCCTCTAGCTAGGAAACTTCATCTCTTTTTTAGCAACTTGAACTTGCCTCCTAATATAGGAGAGCTGGGAATGATACCATAAGTCCATACTGAAACTCTGAGGGGTGAATGGTGGTGGTAGTGGGGATAGATGTCCTTTTAAATTAATATTTATGAGTTTAGTGTATGCAATGCTCCTATAGTCAGTATTTCTATTTCTTATTTTTATTCCTTCCTTTTGATTTTCCCCTTTTTCTTGTAACATGATGGTCTACTTCCTGAAAGTGCAATGGAGAACATTCCTAACTTAATAGAAACTAATGTAAATTGTCTATCTAATGAAGTGATGTAAGCTCGTGAGGAGAAATAGAGTGTTTATTTATAAAAACTGGACTTCTTAGGAAACTACTAAGAAAAACACACATTGTACCCTTGACAAAATGCCACATTCTTTGTTTGTTTTTCCTGTTTAAGTAAAAAAAATCACCACTTTCAAATTCTGATTTTAAGTGTTTAAATATATAGATTTTAAAAAAGCAATGTCACAGAGAAAGAAGTTTCAGAAAGATATAATTACAGACCCAATATCTAAAGTGGAGTGAAAGAAAGATTTCCCACATTTAACTTCTAACGCTGCTACTTAGTAGCTGCGTGATGGTGGGCAACAATTTCCATCTACACTTCCTATTTATAAATATGAGGAATGTTGCTCACATGTATAAAGAGAGTGTTAGGAGAAAAACCTAAATGTCTCAGTTTGGAAGTCATATGGACTTCTTCAAAGAATCAAAATATGTGAAATTATCATTATCTTGAAATTAGCAAATTCTTAGAATTGAAGTTATCATGTTTTGCTCCGTCACTGTTCTTCATCTGTGAATTTGCATTCTTAGGCATCCCTATTTAATGTGGGTGTCTACAATTAAGGATAGAAAGAAATCATAGCTCTGAATCTTCCCCCATAATATACAGCCAGGGTGTATGTCCCACCTTCTGCTAATTCCAAGAACTCTCCTTCAGGTTGGTTATATATTTTCATAAAAAATAAAATGGTTTTAGGTGGTGTGAGTCATATTTGGGATCAAACATTCATATAGAAGCCCTTAATCTTTGATAGAAAATAAATTTTTAAGTTTTAATCAATTAATCATATACCTATAAATTTCTGTTTTTAAGATTTTCTTTTTTTTTTTTAAGTTTGAGCATGTTTTTCCAGTTTATTGTTCAGAACACTGCTCAGACAGAAATACAGTAGGAGGGGTATAGTGATATTCAGGTTTAGGTGCTCAATGGAAGATTATTTTATTTTGCACAGGCATTGGGGTACAAGGCTGAAATCCCAGCTCTCAGGAGGATGTAGCAGGTGTATGTGAAGTTTAATTCTTACTGGGCTACATAGAGAAAGCAAGAAAACCTTGGAGTACATACTTACACCCTATTATAAGAAAAAAACAGCAACACTAAAGACCCAAGTTAGGATATATAGCTCAGATTTGGAGACATTGCCTAATATAGAGAAAGTCCTGGGTTCCGCCCCTATATTTAATAAAGAAACTGGATGATTTAATTGTAAATTATCTACAGAGCCTGAAGAAATCACTCTAAGCCTTACTTATTTTCTTTTAGCTTTTCATTTTTCAGCTCTAGAAGTTATGGTTTGGATTGCAAATTATTTTAATATTTCCTTAAAAACATATGTATTGCATTACTGTCATGTGTATTAAAAGCTGTAGAACAATGGGGTTGGATTAAGGAGTTAGGGAGAGTAATAGATAGTGTTGAACTGACCAAAGTAAAGTATAAACAAAGCAGGATACACTGAGAACTCCTTTGAAAATAGATTTATAAATTAATAATAAATTACAGGATGTAAAATAGATACAGAATGTTGGAAGAAGTATTTGTGGAAGACGGAATGGTGAAGGAGGAGATTAAAGTGAGGGAATGTGGTTGGTGGACTTCAAGGAAACCACTTGCAATTGCTTCAAATGGTGCAGGAAGGGGTCCAGGTGGAGAGAACATGGGGAAATCTATGCAATGTAAAATGTAATCACATTTGGAACTGTCATGATGAATCCCCCACGTACAACAAATATATCCTAATTTTAAAAAGCAGACAAACAGCAATATAAATAACTGTTTTTAAGATTTTCTTAAAGAAACAAAAATGTCAGTTGACACTTCTTTTTCTAGTGGAAACACAATGAATTTTACCATGTCGAAGCTTCATGCAGCCAAGGTCCAGCTTATGTCTGTAACATTACAGACCTACAACCTTGTACTTCCTATAATGTCCGAGTAGTGGTGGTTTATATGACTGGAGAAAAGAGCACTTCGCTTCCAGAAGGTTTCAAGACAAAAGGTTAGTGTTAACAGACTCATCACTCAGAAAGGACTATAGGTGTCTCAAATATTTTCCCACCTTCTGTTTCACCAATATAAGAGGATGGATTTTTTTCCTAAATAAGAGTCATTGTTATTTCTTGAATTTAAATGAAGAAATTGAAGAGTCAGGAGTCTTTATAGGCAGTAATGACATAATACTGGCTTGGTCTTGTAGGATCCTGAACCATGAACATTTTTTTCCTTACACTATTCTGATTTGCTGTCTAGTTGTGATTTTTGCAGTAAGAATTACCCTTTTTTTAATGGAACTGAGTGTTCAGCAAATACTTATTAGATTGTTTCTGTATTCCAGAAGCTAAAAATGAAAAAGCTAGCAAGTATAGTCAATTAATTACAATTCTGAAAGATATACTAGAAGTTCGAACAAGTTGATACCTATAAGAGTAGAGGGAAAATGCCCCAAACTTATGGATGTTTTCCTTATTTTCATTAATCACTTATTTTCTGTCAAATTGAGCTATATCATTAATCCTATACTAATCCATCTAATCCATAATTAACAAAAATTTCAGGTATTCATTTAAAATACATACTTGGAATATTTCTTTAATGTATCTTTCCTCCGTATGTTCTATAGAAAGATGTTAATGCAGAATATTTTATACCTATAACATGTCAATCAGTACTTTCTTTTTTCCTCAAAGCTGGAGTCCCAAGTAAACCAGGCATTCCCAAATTATTAGAAGGGAGTAAAAATTCAATACAGTGGGAAAAAGCTGAAGATAATGGAAGTAGACTTATGTACTATATCCTTGAGATCAGGTATGTTTATTTGCAAAAGTGCTTTATATACTACAAAGAGCTAAGCAGTTAATTATAAGATGATAAAAGTAATAATGTTTATGAAAGCATATTTGTATATAAACACAAAGCATCTTTAGTTTCAGGATCTTGCAGGCATTGTTCTTTGCTCAATTCCTAGAGGTCAGGGATGACACTCTTAATTATAAGTCATATCACACCATTCCCAGAAATCTGCAACTGCTCGTTAAAACTATAGAGAAATCATTCAATCATAGGCTCATGCAGCCATTATTGACTTAATATCTATTCTGTTTAAGAAGTTGAGCAGATGTATACATACAAATTTCTGATATTTTCTAAAGGATGGTTGAATACTCTCTAGTGAGAGTAGAGCTAGATATTTTTCAGATTGTAAAAGCAGGGAGAAGTTGGAATTGCCTAAAGTTTATGGGCCAGGATAAGCCTCTGTCTGTTGTGAAGATTACAGTGTGCATGTGTTTACAGAGACTGAGACTGGGCTGTCGATGAAACCCAGCAGCAGATGGGCATATACAACCTCAGATACAGTCAGTATGGGGAGCTCAGTGAACTGCAACTGACTTAGAACTGATTTCATGCCAAATTGAAGGGAGATTTCCAAATTCCAAAAACACTCCCTCACGGGACTATGAAGCCATCTTTTAAGAAGCTCCAAGGACAAAAGTCACTTCCATAATTATAGTCCTGGCAACTTGAGCTTTAGATCTATTTTTGCTTCCTCTTGTTCTGGCAGCCCCATAACCTTAAAATTTTTTCCTGCTCATGCTAGAGAATTCTCTTGGCCACATTTCTAATTGAAACCTGCATGAGATTCTGTTACTGTTTTTCATACACAGTGAAATACATTCTGACCTGCAGAGCCATCTTGGTGGCCTGTGGCTGTAATTGTGTCCAACAACCAGGCCATGACATAATATTTAATTTTTCCCATATCAAACATTTTATTTATTTTTTACATATTTGTTAGTAGTACAAAGGGGTTTCCTCTTAATATTTCCATGCATATTTACAATGTACCCCAATAAATTTACACCTTCTACTAATATTGCCCCTCATCTCCCTGCCTTCTTACACCAATTTCACAGGTTTCCTTGATCTGTTTTCATACATGTATACAAAGTACTTCCATATATTCACCTCCCTTCACCCTTTCCTTTTTCCCTTTCCTTTCCTACTGGATCCCACCTCCAAAGAGAAACTGTTTTGCATTCCTGTCAGTTATTTTCAAGGATTAGACTCTGCATATGAGAGAGAACATGCAATATTTGTCTTTCTCAGTTTGGCTTGTTTTGCTTAAGATGATCATCTCTAGTTCCCTCCATTTTCTTGCAAACAGCATAATTTCTTTCTTCTTTGTGGTTGAAAAATACTCTATTATGTATATATACCATATTTTCTTTATCCGTTCATCAGTCAATGGACACCTAGACTGATTCCATATTTTGGTTATTATGAATAGTGCTGCTATAAACACAGCACATCATAGTTCTCGCTAGGACCCCTTTTGTGTGTCTCCCCCAGTAGGACGTTAAATACATGATTTCATCTAAATAGTTTGCATACTCTTTGCCTTATGTCTCCACTGTAGATACATGGACTATAGGATGACAGGATGAATTGTTATTGTTGTAATTTCAGCATCTGTAAGTCAGCTCTTTAGTCAGGACACCCTAGTTAGACTTTGTGTTCTTGCTGATGGAGCAGAGGTAGTGCAAAGTGCATGAACTTGGTTGCTAAATAAGTTTTATAGGTTTTCTGGGACTACCATAACAAAGTGCCACCTACTAGGACTAGGTTCCTTAAAACAACAAAAATTTACTCTTGTAGTTCTACAGGTTTGAAGTCTAAAATCAAGGTGTCAGTAGGACCATGCTCCCTTTGAAGGGTCTACAGATGATTCTTTCCCTTGCTTCTATTTAGAGTCATGAAGTTGACAGAAATTCTTGGTGTTCCTTAGTTCCTTGGGCTGAGTTTGTAGATGTATCACTCCAGTCTTTGCCTCCATCATGACGTGGTGTTCTTTGTGCGCTCGTGTCCAAAATTCCCTTTTCTTAAAGGGCACTAGTCATTGAATGAGTGCCAACCCTAATCTAGCATGACCTCATCTTAACTTGATGTCATTGGCCAAGACCTATTTTCAGCCAATGTCACATTCACAATTTCTGGGTGAGCATGGATTTTGAGGGAACACTATCAGTTCAGTACATAGACCATGTTTAAATACTCACTTGTTTGTCAGAGAAGATGTAATCGTTGGAAGACTTTGAACTTGCCTTCTGTCAGTGATTCTGTTAAAAGCCATTCCAGTTTCATTTTTTTGAACCCAGCTTTTGTGTTCTTCCCATGTTTCATATGAAGAACAATGTGGATAGGTTTTGAGGTAAAGTATAGGCCAATACAAAAGGAAGAAATGAACCTTAGAATCTCAGATATAATGGTAACATTGGTGGCTGCACTGTCATATCTTTCTTATCATTTTATATTTCATGTTTTATCCAGATATTGCATAAGCAAATTAAAAATCACATTAAAAACTCATTCAGAACATTAAGAAAAATTAAGAAAAAAATTAACTTCCCAGTTAAAAATTATGAAATAATTATTGGATGTGTTTGGAATTCTAAAGACATCTTATTCATTCTAAATACTAGGAAAATGATTATCAGTTTTCTCTTGATATTATTTTCCATTGGTTATTTGTAACTTTTTTGATGGGCTGAGTTGGTTGGCTCATGCATCACTTGGATGACTTTATAAACCCATGCTGTGTTCTGTAGCCAAATCATACAAGAGAAATGAGATCAAGGGCAAAGAGTGCAATAAGAGACTCTCTGGAGATCTGTCACTGAAATGATATATGAGCAACTAGAAATAGCACATATATTGTAAGATATATTTCATGTATTTACTATTTTCATGTTTCTTTTGCAGAAAGGCCACTTCAAGTGATTCACAGAACCATAATTTAAGGTGGAAGATGGCTTTTAATGGGTCCTGCACTAGCATTTGCACATGGAAGTCCCAAAACTTGGAAGGAACATTTCAGTTCAGAGTAGTAGCTGCCAATAATCTTGGGTTTGGTGAATATAGCGGAGTCAGTGAGAATATTATATTAGTTGGAGGTATGTCACCACATCTGTCTATCCAATAGCTTTTTGTGTAATGGTTTAGTGCTAACATTAGGCATATCCTGAACATTAGTAACAGATTTAGTGATTCTATAACTTGCCATCCAAATTATTGAAACTCATGTGATCTTCCTAAGGCATCAGTATTATCATTTCATTTTTCTCTTCAATAATAATCAGTTATTCCCAATGCCTACCACATCAATTCCATATTCCTAGATAAGCTTCCAAAGCTGTCTGTAATTTGGTCTTTACCTATCCAGTCTTATCTAGTACTTAAAGTTTTTTTAGATGGTTTTGCTATGTAGCCCAGGCTAGACTGGAACTTGCTGTGTATCCCAAGCTGGGCTCAAACTCACAATCCTCTTGCTTCCGCCTCCCAAGTGCTGGGATTATAGGCATGTACAACCAGGCCTATCTTGGTACTCTCATTTTATACACAGGAGGCCTAGGGTCACTCTTCGTCTCTTTCTAATTATACCTCTTCCACTGTATGCTATTTTACTTATAACACATTATCTTTCTAGTCTCACAGGCTATATTTGATTTTTCTATCTAACACAGTCACCAAATTTTATTGATTTCTCTCTGATGAATCCTCATCTTCTTATTTCCACATTGGCTTTCCTAATTTAAGGTATCATTTCTTGCCTGTGCTCCTGGATTAATCACACTGCTGTCACTTAAACTAGCTGAAGCACAAGCTGGACCACTTAACCCCTCTTGGAAAGACCAGAAATGGCTCTTTATTCTCTGCCTTTAGATTCAACTACAAACTTTAGAGCAGCATGAAAAGTCTTCCATGACTTGTCCTCCTTCCTAAATTTATCCCTGTGCTGTAGCCATATGGCACTAGTAAAAGCATTTTTGTCTCTAAGGCTTTGGACCTGTGGCTCCTTGAGCCTGGAAGGCAGGCCCCCACCACTTACTATGTGCTCTTTACCTAAGATTTCCTTTCCATTCTTTTCTGACAGTTGAAGTTCTTTTCCCTCTTGAAGACCTAACCTTTTTTTTTGGCAGTTCAAACTTGGGTTTGAACTCAGGTCAAACTTGTTGACCTGACAGAACTCAGGTCATGCTTGTTAGGTAGGCACTCTATCCTTTAAGATACTCTGCCAGCCCTTTTTTTGTGTTGAGTATTTTTGAGATAGGGTCCCACTTTCATTTTGCTGGGGCTGGCCTCAAACTTTGATCCTCTGGGATCTCTGCCTCCTGAGTAGCTAGGATTTAGGCATAAATCACCAGTGCCCAGACCCTTGAAGACCTAACTGAAATAAATCCATGTGATGCTTAACTTCTGCACTTTGGGCAAAATCAATTGTGACATTATATACACACATATTTCATATGAGATTCCTATCGTTTTCATGTACATTACAATCAGTTATCTATATAAAAATTTGATAAACATTTTCTGAGAACCACATAGTAAGTATTTTAGGCTTTGCATGCTGTATCTGTTCTCTGTAGCTGATTCTTCTTCTTCTCCTTTTTCATCTCCCTCCTTTTCTCTCCCTCCCCATCCTCCTCCTTCAGTAGTATTTTAAAACTATAAAAACCATCCTGAATTCATGAGAGGTACAAAATCAAGCTGCAGCCAGATTTACCAAACTCTGGTCTACATATTTGTCTCTTCTATCAATTGAAGTTACCTAAGAGGACATACTATGTTTTCATGCTTATGTTCCTTGGTTAAATACCCAGTGGATAAATAGGTATGATGATGTTATAGAAAAATAATAATCCCGAGTGTATAATGTATAAAGAGTAAGAGTTCTTTGTCCTGAACTCATTAAGAAAGATTATACCTGTTTTCCCCAGTCACTTTAAAATAGGATATTGGGTGTGTGTATTCCAATTAGGTGTTGGTAAATGACTTTCTCAAAAAAGGAGAAACAGAGAAGTAAAACTTTGATTTTGATTTCCCATAGTGTACATACTCTCACCATGGATGATTTTAAACACCAACTGTTGAACAACTGATTTGCAAAAATCTAGTAGCAGCTATCTCAAGCTAACATCAGGTGTGCTTAGGCAGAAGTGGAATAATTTAACTTTATTCTGTGAATTAATTTATTTTCTCATTTGTACCATTAGATGTGTTTTGGATACCAGAAACAAGTTTTATGCTTACTGTCATAGTTGGAGTACTTTTGGTTATCACAATTCCTCTGACCTTTGGTAAGTATCATACATTTTAAAAACAGGTAATAAAGTATTTACTTAATCATTCTGATTAATTTATCTCTTAACTTCTCTCGTCTCCTACATGAAACATGACTTGATTAAATAAGTCCATAAAATTCACAGTATTACCATTGGTTATCTTATTTTAACCACTAACTTCTATGATTTTTTTTTGACCAAGGAATGTGTTAGTAAGTTTTCTATTCCTGCAAAGGCTTATTTTGGCTCACAGTTTTGGAGACTTCAGTCCATGACTTACTGGCCCTGTTGCTCTGGGTGTGTGGTGGCATTTCATGGTGGGAACACATAATAGAGCAGTGCCTTCATCTCATGGCTGGGGGTAAAAGAAAGAGGAATGGTCTGGGGTCCCACTATCCTCTTCAAGAACAGACCCCAATGACCAGAAGACCTCCTATTAAGCCCCATCTGTTAATGTTTCCACCATATCTCCATAGGGTAAAGTTGGGGATCAGGGCTTTTATACATGAACCTTTGGTGAACATTCTAGATCCAAACCTTAGCCAAAGGTTGTTATCTTATGGAAAATATATCTGTTCTCATTGTACACTTTAGGTTAAAATATTTACAGGGGAACCATTTTTAGACTTTCATTAAGACAGCATTTGTTTCTGATTGGCTATAGCAAATGTCCTGTGGCTTATAGATTGAACTGAATAAAATAAAAATAATCCTGGGTACAAAAAAATATAGGGTTAATGGGAGGTCAGTGACATTCATTGGTCAGGATAGTTTTGGTCTCCTGGCAGGCATCCTGGTTTGGAATGAACAGGGCCTCTTTCATAGGAGATCCATTTCTGGCTTGTAGGATCACTCTTGCTTTCCAACATCTGATCAGCTTATTTCAAATCCATACTCATCTATAAGTGACCAAGAAAAAAGATGAATTAGGTTAGGTAGACTGAAAGCTAGCTGCTCCCCATGCTAATGTGCTAGTCCTAAAAGTCCATCCTCTATGTTTAAAGATTTAGTTTAACTTTGAGAAAATATAGTGGCAACCACAAATGGATGGTCAGATACTGGGTCTGTAGGGGACCATAGTGATTTATGTTCTGGTTTGTTCCTGTTGTTTTAGTATAAATATTAATAGTATTTTCTTTCTGTTGATTTGGGCTCTAAGATATATGGTCCTCCTATTGATTGCTAATATTAAAAGTCTCTGACATGCTGAAACCTAATAAGAAAGTCATAATACCAGCAAAGCGCATGTTCAGTGGCTTATTTTGCTTATAAGTAAGGGAAAGTTATAAGGGGATATTGAAGCAAAAGTTAGAAATATAAAGTTGAATTAACTCAGAATAAAGAAAGTCAGCATTTCATTAAGTGTTTCAAATCTTTATTCTTTCTCCAAACTGCTTGGTGTAATAAGGTATCAAAGAACATGTGGAACTTGAATTTAGATTTCATTTGAAAGATTCCACCCAGATAATATGTGGAACACTCGTTCAGCTAACTGGGAAAGCTAAAAAT
This sequence comes from Castor canadensis, assembly GCF_047511655.1. Taxonomy (NCBI): domain Eukaryota; kingdom Metazoa; phylum Chordata; class Mammalia; order Rodentia; family Castoridae; genus Castor; species Castor canadensis. Next base: position 45,756,311 of record NC_133386.1, read on the forward strand.
TTCATCTAAGCCTGCTAGGATTTTAACCTGTGGTTTCAGGCAGTCTAAGTATTGCACAGCTGATGTTTGTGCCACTAAGCCAGCCCCTCCAGAATTACGCATATGACTGCAGTATATTTGGCAGTTGGCATATAGACTTGACGGTTTGTCTGCTCTCCTACTGGGAAGGAGAAGTACATGAGGAATCCTTCATCTGGCCTTTGCTTACATACTCCTACATCACCATTGTTTAAACCCACAACTCTAGTGAATGAAAAAGAGATAATTTCAGACAACCTATTATGTGTTTTCAAGTCATCCTATGGATATCTGACTTTCTCAGGACTTAAAGGTCTTTATTCTTGGAATTCATGGGTTTTTGAGTGTAGCTAAGCTAATTCAGTTTTTGCTTTTATTAGCAGTGCATGTGATTTTACAAATAGGAGTGTGTGAGTGCATGAGAAAAGACTGAATTATTAAAAAATGAAAACTAACACTTGTTTCAAAATTTGTATTTTCCTGAGGGTTCTCACCAGTCATGCTTATAAATAAAAAATTGAAACAGGGTTTAAAAATAAGCATTGACAACCTTTGGCTTGGCAAGTAGTCATAGCTACTATGCAATATTAGCTTTATGCTGTGGGTAGAAGGAAATAAAAAGCTGTGAAACATAATTGCTGTCCTCAGGAGCTTGCCCTTCAGTGAGAGAGGTAAGATAAACCTGTGTGAAAAGATAACTAGCAAGATATGAATTAACTAACAGGAAATGTGAAAAATAGTGTTATAGCAGAAACATTGAGAGCCACAGTTGGTCTTTCAAGTTCATGGATGAGAGATCACCAGAGTTTGCAGAGGTATCCAAAAGAATCTCTAAGCATGTGAGGGTGAAAGCATTTTAGGGTTGAAAAATTGCACTGACAAAGGTGCTTGCAACCTTTCTCTACATGACCCCTCAGACAGAATGTTATTTAAAACTCTAATCTCTTAGATATAGAATCTACTGTGACATAAAGTTCAATTTTTTGTTTGTTTTTTTTGAGATAGGGTCTCGCCAGGTCACTTAAGCTGGCCCCTAGCTCCTCCTCCTTCAGCCTCCTGAGCTATAGGATTACAGGTGTGCACCAACACAGCCACCTAAACTTTAAGTTTTAATCATCATCTTCCAAAGAATCTTTGCATATTTTTGATTTCTGAGCCAATATTTTTATACAGATAGGTGATTTTATTGGTGTAATTATATGTTAATTTTCAAAAACCAATACTTTTATCCTTATAAAAATATCTACTGATAATATGAAAAAGACTCATGATTACACAACTAGAAGGAACCACTATCAATGTTTGGTGGGCTTCATTCAAGCAATTTTCTATGTATTTAAATATATATGTATATACACTCACACACATATAAATATATGAACAACAGTAAGTGTACACTCTTATGCACTGTGTGTCATTATATTGAAAGCATTCCCTCAGATCTACTCAGAATAAGATAGATATATCTGATCTCAGAAATGAATTTGTTTCACTAATAATTTATTATGCAAGTTTACTTTGGTTCATTTAAGTTCTTATTTATGTGTATTTTTGTGAAATAAGTCTAAGACTAAGATAATTGGATTTATTTGTAATTATAGTAAGAAATTTAAAAACCTTATTCTGAGAAACAAGATGAGAAGTGACACGTATAAATTGTGTATTTTCTATGGTATTTTACCTGAATTTAATGACTTTTTCTATTATGGATATATTTTTCTTTCAAGTTCTGTTATTCCACCACGTGTGTTTATATATGTGAGCATTTGAAATGCATTAACATTTCCTAAAGAAAAAGGAAACAATATTTTATTTTATAATTTTTCTTTTTTCTTTATAGTCTGGCATAGAAGATTAAAGAATCAAAAACATTCCAAGCAGGGGCTAAGAGGACTCATAAGCGAAGACAAAGAGTTGGCTGAGTTGCAAGGTCTGGCAGCTGGAGTGGGACTGGCTAACGCCTGCTATGCCATACAGTACGTAGCCTAGGTTGTTGTTATGGATCACCTAGGCAAAGAGTGAGCAGCAATAACAAGAGTTCCCACACATCCCTCACTGCCCAGGACTGCCCTATCTTATATTTATTCTGCCATAATTATGAATAATATTCTCTTCTACTGTCAAATGTGATCTGGGATGCATGTCAAAGTAGGTGGCTATCCTACAAGAGAAATTCAGAAAAATCTATCATTTTCCAGTGTTTTATCAAAAATAAATGAAAGGAGAGAGATACTGCACTGAAGACAATAGACGGTAACGGTTTGTTCAATTGGAGATAATGTTTGAGAAGAGAGGAAATTCCAGAGGTCTCATGCATGTCCCATTAAGACAAGTTTTATCGCATTTCAGAAGTTGCATGGTGATTTCCTATAATAGCTCTTTAAAATAGATGAGTTTTGAACATCTGTTGTCATAATTAAGGAAAATAAGTGTTTCATTACATATGATATATATATATATTACATATTATATATATATATATATATATATAAAATGATCTATTGAAAAAGGAATAATGGTCATAGGCTTTGCTTCTAGAAATTTATACTTCTAATTTATAGAATTTATACAATTAAAATTTATATACAAACAGAGGATTTGGCATAGATATAGAGGTGACCTAAATCAGCTATTCAGAGGTCCCCTTTCTTTGAGAAAGAATCTGATGTTCAAGGTTCTTTATTAAAAACTCAAAGCACTGATATTCTAGAGGCTTTTGTGTGAACAATAATGTTCCAAGTGAGAAGACTGGTTTTCTAAAAGTTAACCTAATGGTGATGGAGTTGATTTTTGTGGTCATAGTAAATACTGTTTTTCACATACTTGAGATCAGGTATGTGAAGCAATTAGAGAAAGCTCATAAACCCAGATGCAATTTTCAGTAATTTTTTTACACAAGTTGGCAACCTGAAGAAGTTAATAACTACTGGCTTTGACAGAATGAGCTATAATAAAAATCTTGAGGAAGTACATACATGTGCATGTTTCTGTTGAAATGAGGGTGCCAGGAAGTGAGGTAACAGGTTTGGTCTGTGTAAATCTGGTCAAACCTGGTAGAATAGTAAAGAATAGAAACAAAATTCCATGTTACTGTATCAGACAGAATGCACAATGTTGCCAAGTATCCTTCAAGCACAGAAACAAACACAAACTCATAAGCCACATGTATTTGGGGAGAATGAACATGTTGTTATTTTACAGTACTCTTCCAACCCAAGAGGAGATTGAAAATCTTCCTGCTTTCCCTCGGGAAAAATTGACTCTCCATCTCTTGTTGGGAAGTGGAGCCTTTGGAGAAGTGTATGAAGGAATGGCTGTAGATATCTTAGGGGTTGGAAGTGGAGAAACCAAAGTAGCAGTGAAGGTAATATGGATCTAAATTCCTCTTGAACTCTCTGAATGTCTCTTGACATGTTATGTCATATGTTTGCATGGACACAACTATAATAAAAAGTTTGAGCTCTCTTAGTTGAAAAGAGGACTAATAGTAAGTTAGATAGAGTTAACAATATGTATTGTATATTCAATAGTTAGAAGAGAGAATTAATTTTGAGTGTATTCACTAATAAAAAAATGTTAAAGTTTAAGGTGACAGATATGCTAATCTCCTTCATTTGATCATTACTATTGTGTGCATGAATCAAAACACTATGTCATAAATATGTACAGATATGACATCAATTAAAAATAAAGTTAGTTTTAAAAAAAGATTGATAGAATGTAGAAGCCTGTCTATAGCTACCGATACAGAAGTCACATTTCCCCTCATTTCCTATTCCCCCACATTCCCCATTTTCTGTAATTAACAGAAATCTCATTTACATTACCCTAAGGCTGTTAATTAGCTAAGCCCTGGCAAAGAGTTATTTCCTATCAAATGTATTATAAGAGAAATGTAATTGTAAAACACATTCTTTTCTTCTTTTTTTATTATTGTTGTACTGGAGGCACATTGTTACTTTACAAAAATTCTTACAATATATCATATTTGAATTTACCCCCTTCATCATTCTCCTTTACTCCTCCCTCCCCCCATTCCTAAAATAGTTTCAGCAGGTCTCATTTTTCCATTTACACACATGTGTACATAATATTTCCACCATATTCACCCTCCTACACCCTTTCATAAAGCACATTCTTAAGGGAGTAGACAACAAATGTTTTCTTAGATGAGCAGATAGTAGATATGTAGACTTGCTAACTAGTCTTTGTCGCAGCTACTCAGTTTTGCCATGACAGCTCAAAAGCAGCCACAGTTGATATGTAAACAAATGAGTGTGGCTGTGTTCCAATAAATTTTTTTCTATGAGCATTAAAATTTGAATTTCATATAATTTTCATGTACCATGAAATAGTATTCTTCCTTTGATTTTTTTCAACAATTTAAAAATGTAAAAATATTCTCAGATCTTGGACTATTCAGAAATATGTGATAGTCTGGATTTTTTTCAGAGGCTTTTTGTGGACTTCTGCTATGTGACTGATTGTCCTGTATATTTAATACATATTTAACAAAGCATTGGATATACTCTTATAGTTTTGTAAAACTTTCTTTTGGAAGAGGGATGATGGCTCTTGTATGCTATTCAACAACATTTAGATTACTGTGCGTTAGGGATTTATTGATTTAAGAATGAGCAATACAACTAGAAAAGTTGGCAAAATTCTTTCTGCTCCTAAATGATATGATGTAAAGTCCTTTAACTTTCTCTAGCCTTACTGGTTTAAAAAGTGTTTTTCTCTCTCACATAATAAGGTGACTTCTGGGTTTCGTGCATTTGTATGTCAGGTCAGAGCTAGTACCTCTGAATTTCTTTTGACATTTATTCATGCTTGTTTCCTCATAGTCCCAAGATGACTGCAAAGAGACAGATCAAGGAAAGGGAATAGAATGGTGCTAGATGTGTATGCTCATGAGAGAATGAAAAGTTCATTGATATGGTTTCACATATCACAGTGCAACCAATTTTTCCGAAATGAACATTTGTTGTTTTTAGTGTTATATCAAATGTGCAAAGGCTATTGAAATATTCTTCCAGAAAAAAGCAAGTTTCTCATAAACCTTTCTCTCTCAGCAATTTTTCTCTTACATCTCATTGGCTAGAACTGAGACATAAAGCCACCCTTATTTTTAAGGGATTTGGAGAATTTCAGAACAGATTTTGACAATTAACTTAAATCAGTTACCTAGTGCTGGGCAACCTTGCCTCCAAGAATCGAATTAGAATATTCTACTTTGCAAGTAAGTCAGGAAAGTAAATATTTAGTAGAGATTTTTGAAAAGTTAGAAACTGACCTGTTAAATTCCAAAATTAGTCTCTTTAAAATTGCTATATTTTGGAGGGACCTTACATAAATATTACTGGATCTCTTATCTAGCAGATTTTCCTACTTGAACACTAGCAATAACAGGAGGTTTACAGACCACTTGTACATGGTATATCAATGATGTATTTTAGGGTGGATATTGCAAACCAAACCAAAACAAAACAAAAGACCATCTCTATTAACCCAGATATGTCTACCAAGATGATTCCTCACTTGTTTTTGTGTTGCGCAGACTTTGAAGAAGGGCTCTACAGACCAGGAGAAGACTGAATTCTTGAAGGAAGCACATCTGATGAGGTATCAGGGTAGCTCAGAAATAACTTTCTTTTACTGATGTGGGTAGGAAGGTTTTACAATTTGCGCTGGATTTTTTAATATCCCAAATGACCTGATATACCAGATCTTGCTCAAAGCGAACATGGCTGAAAAGTGTAAAGCAAGTCTTCGTAAGTATTCTACAGAGGCCAGTCTTATGGCGTGGGTATAGGCAGTCCTCAAGAAAAAATGTTCTCCTCTTTTTTCCCAATCTTCATTAGGAATGTGTTTTGCAAGTGCACTCTAAAGCTGTTCAGCTTTAAAAATACTTGTGTTCCTCTATGTGTGATAATGGGTCAAGTAGACTAGAAAAGGAAAGTTCTCCTTATATTTTATGATATCAGTGAGAATGTCTCTTGTCTAGGAAACTTTTCTGCATGATTTCTGTCAGTTATGGTTGTGAAAACTTCCCAGGATGACTTAAGGAGACTTGAGGCAGTGGTTCAGGGGATGCCAAGCTATCGGCTCCAATACTGCTGGGGCTTATTCACATTAATGTCTTAAGAAACCATTGTTGCCCAAACCAGCA